>NC_053419.1:2134500-3334500 GCF_016859285.1 Xiphias gladius
TCTTTCAACACTGATTTTTCTGAAATTTTTGCATTTTTTTCCTAAAAAAAAAAAAAAAAAAAATTCAAAATGAGATATAATTCCATTACATGCCAGCTCCACTAAACTGACAGCTGACAGCAGTCAGTACACTGTAGTTACACTGGGACAAACAGCCCGACTCAGACACTTGTGAGACTTGTGTGGTTTAAAATGTGCATGTTTAAGTTTCTTCTGTTTCACCATGTAGTAGTTAGTAAGTGGACAATATAATGACGGGGTGTACGAACCTTTTTTTTAATTTTATTTTACACCGTCTTTAGATAATAACTTACTAAAGTATAAGAGGACTCAATTGGAACCTTGGTGTGGCAGCTCAGTATTATCCAATAATACTTTAAGGACAGCGTAGCACAACACACACAACATAAAAGTAAGAAAGATGCGTTTTCTCTACCAGTACACCTCAGAGTGAATCATGATGCAACAGCATGATAAAAGCTATATTCCATTTTTAAAATCTTTATCTGTAAACAGTTGAGCCTTTGTTGTGTTACTTTAACTCAGACTTATCTGGTAATGTCTTGTGAAACATCAGCATTGTTACTATGGTTTCCTGTAGTTTAAATCACCTTGCACATTGATTTATAATGGTGGTCAAAATGTAGACTGGAACTGTGTGTAAATGGTTTCAGTATTCAGTTTTAATGAACACCAGCCAGCCTATCAGAGCCAAATGTTTGCCATGGCCATGGTCTAAAAACACTGTCTATAAGAAATGTCTTTACAAAAAAAAAAAAAAATCTGCAGCAGGACAATGACCCCAACCATACAGCCAGAGTCATAAAGATATATCTTCAGAGACCAGAGGAGCAAGGAGTCCTGCAGCAGATGGTCTGGCCCCCACAGAGCCCTGATCTCAACACAATGGCGTCTGTGTGAGATTACATGAAGAATCAGAACACAATGAGGCAGCCTAAATCCACAGAAGAACTGTGGCAAGTTTTCCAAGATGCTTAGAACAACCTACCTGCCAAGTACCTTGGAAAACCTGTGTGCAGGTGTACTGAGAACTGGTACTATTTTAAAGGCAAAGGGTGGTCACCGCGAATACAACTGTAGGACTTTTTTCGGTTTATTACACTTTGCATGAAGATCATGATGAATAAAAAGTATTTATGGAGTTATTTTTGAAAGGATCCTGAATTTAATTTTAGTGCCTATAACCTTTGCACAGCAGTGTATGTTCTTAAGTGCATCTTTAAAAACTGCACTTCAATCAGGAAAGATGCAAATTGATCTGAATGCAGAGATTTCATTTAATAAAGACTTTGGAGTTAACCCCATCAATTAAAGAAATGTACAGGGATAGAGCCCTGTGAATAGTAACCAGGCTGAGTTCCCCGAAGCAGACTTAGACGGCGCCTTGACAGTGGTGGTGGTGGTGGTGGGCCAGCGGCATAGACCGCAGTGACAGCAGAGAGACATCAAAGGTAAGGTGCTCTAAATGTTCTTTAGCTAAGATGATCAGTGGAGGATAAGAATCAGATAAGCTGTTCTGTCTTCATAAAATACTTATAGCCTGCATTTCAATGACAGAGTCCTGCTATTCGCTGCTGCTCGGAAATCTGGCTTTTGCAACTAAAAGTGTTTTCATTCACAATGTGTGGAGAAACTGTTGAATTTCAATGACACCGGCTTAGCAGGGAATAAAGGACCAGCAAAGTAGAAGTAAAACAGCAGAGGTGAAATAATTAGTGGATGAGAAGAGTACCTCTGTTACGAGTGGCGAGTATGACACAACTCTGTCGTACTGATGGAGCTCATCCTTCGGAATTGCACTCAGTTTACCATGTGAGCCAGGTAATGCCATCCACTGTAATCATTTTCTAAAAATCTTATTTAATTAAAATGTTTGATGTGTGTGGTGTTTACTGGAATGTCCTTTTTTTTATTATTAAATTCGAAATGTTGTGCCATGAGCTGCTGATTTCGGTCACCTCAGTGTCTAATCTTAGAGAAGACCCTGAATCCCCTTGTACTAACTCCAAGGTTTGGATTCAGCAGAGCATAACAACCGACTAAACCCTGTTGTACGGGGCTCAAGTAAAAGTCTGAATCGGGCTCTTTGTCATTAGTAACCAGCGCTTATTTCATGCAGGTCACATATAGTAAACACAGAGTTCAATGTTGAGCAAACTGCCATTCTAGCTCTAATAGAGAAGCAGCACTTCATGAATTTTTAGTCACCCACAGCCAAAAAGAACACACAAGACATCGAGACGTTAAGACGCCATCACTTCCTCATCAGTGGACAGCAGAGAAAGGTAAAGTACGCAGTTCTGCGGAAATGAGCACATTGGTACCAAGACATTTTAAAGGCCTGTTTCAGAAGGATGTAGAGCCCTTTCTATCCCACTCTTTTATCTACCCAGCGTACCAGTGAGCACTGAGGTGTTCACTGACATCAAGGTAACAAGTCAATTTTTTCTACCTTCATCTATCTGTTTATGTCATGTTGAAAACACATACCTCTAGACGCGAGCTGTCCTAAGACTGGGTATCAACAACTTTATATGAGAAACAGAAAATGTGTCAACACATTTCCATAGCACCAAATATTGTTAAAAACATTTCAAAATCAAAGAAATCATTTCCCCACACATTACGCTGTAGATTTGAGAGCTACTGGTCTAATGTATGACATAGGAAAGGGACACATTTCGATGTCAAATATTCAAATATTTTCAGTGAGTAAAGGTCTAAGGGGCATGTTTTAAAATAATAGAAAATATCATTCCCAGTGTTTCAAGTATCTGCAAGAGTTTTAAAGGCATCAATGTACAACTAGCATTGGGACTGTCTACAGTGGTGGTTCCAAACCCAGGGGTGGGGAGACCAAGGGGTTGCAAGATAAATCTCACAGGATGATTAACAGGATGAAGAAGCAGAAAACATACATTTCTCTAACACTTTAGACTTTGCACCAATTTTTTTTTGCTGAAAATTTTACCTCCTCATGCCACAAAAATTCTTCAAACATTATGAATTAATCTGAGGAGGCAGTTCCTCTTTAGCTGACTCCTCATGACTCATTGACATTGCTTTGTTCCAAGTGGTCACAAGACAAAAGCTTTGGGTACCACAGGTCTCCTTCACAGGTATGGGCTGATGCTAGCTTGACGCCTTGTCTACGATGGATGTGTTTCAGCTGCACGTTTCAGTTATCTGTCGGAAAGTCACCGGACAGAACAAATGTGTGTCCAGTCAGCAGCCTTGCTGTACACACTGGCCTAACTGCCACCTGGGGCTGCTTTTTATGCTTCAGGTCTGTTTTCTTTCATGACCGTGGATAGCACTGTGAGCTCTGCCAAACATCCCCGAGTCCACAGCAGTGCAGAGATTGGAGGACTGCTGCTGCTGCTGCTGCTGCTGCTGCTGCTGCTGCTGCTGCTGCGTGGCCAGTGAAAACAAGCTACACACCATCATCTCTTGTGGGCTCAGCAGAACTCATGTAAAATACCTTTCCTTTAGCAAAATAAAAAGGGTTTAAATCTGAGCTGCGAGGCCATAATTGCCATATTGCCATAGTATAAATAATGTGACTACAGCAACACACTTAACCTTAAGAACAACGAGAACTATGTATGACAGCAGCCACTGTCTGTTTTTCTCTTCTGTCTCAACCGGGGTTTTCGACGATAAGAGACATCTTCTCAAGGACAGATTCATACAATGATCTATTCTGGCAGGAAAATGCCACAAGTCAATTCTTTTTCAAGTGTTTGAAGCTTCAAAGCAAGCGAGAACTCAAATATTAGTGTCTGAATGTGACTCAGCTCAAGGAAACACAAACACATCCCTGTGTTTGTGGACTAAGTGCCTGCGTTGGTTAGAGTGATATAGGAGGTGGAGTGCACCGGCTAGTACATTTTTTGGATTCATTTTTATCTCCTTTGCAAACTCCGTTAACCATTGCAAAAATGTTTAGTGCTTTCACAATGACAACAGCAATACGGCAGAAAAACGCAAGGGGTTGTGCTGGTGCGCTGCCACAGGTAATGAAAGATGAAATACGCGCAGCCAGTCCGGTCCTATCAAAAACCAGGCCATCACGTGGCACTCCGTGTCCTGGTTCTGCTTCGGGACTGGACGCTACGACAGTGCAGCTTTCATTTCTCCCCCTCATTTCGATGCCGGCGAGGTTGGCAGCAAATCAGCACCTTGCTACATTTTACACACTGCAGGGCATTCTACCCTGCTCTGGTCACCAGCACGTATTTGAGTGGCCCAGAGCACTGCACTGCAGGAAAACCCATGTCACTGAAAGGAATGAGGAAGCTTGCGTTCATTTTTGCGCAGCGTTATTGTTGATGTGAAAGCCTAAACTCTACGTGACAACATATGCTGTGTGTGTGTGTGCGCGCGCGCCAAATGTAGCAACTGTAATTGGCAATGTAACTGTTATGATGAATGAGGAATTTTGAGTGTAGGCAATAGCCATAGTTGGACCGAGGCATGAATCCCCTGAAGGACAACACACACCGGCAGCGTTATGACGCACGTGACAACACCTGTGTCTGCTATTTTCTACGTGCCTGTCACACCACCGGCCCACTCCCCCGCACCGTCGCATGTCATTCCAGAAGCGCGGCCTCTTACCCCACCGGCTAAGCACTTCCCGGTCAATGTACCGTGACTACTTTTTCTCTCTCTGCAGTCAGGCCGGTGTGCGCTGCAGGTGTCGGGTTGATGCAGCCCGGTGTGTGTTGCACTCAGATAAGTTCCTGCTTCGGACTCCATGGCCAGCAGGGGCCCCCCCGAACAAGCAAATTTCATAGATCAGGTCCCCTGTTCGTATTTACTTGCAATTTTAAATATAAATATCATTACTAAAATGTTATATTTTTCTTTTTGTACAATTTCTTAATTTGCACTTTTCATAAAAACTAAACCCTACTGAACACACAGTACGTTAACTCATTGGATATATGTTCATCTTGCACTTGCAGTGTTTTAACTGCGGCTGACAGTTTTTCTGGACATTTAGGCATCGTGAAACTGTTTAACCAGCATGCTCTGGGCCCAAAGTATCAAAGTGGTTGCCTGGCTCACACCACATTCCTACTACCACCGTGTCACCTTCCGTGTGACTTGTGATTAAAACAAAGCTGTGATTTACAGTGCGCTCGTAAATTTGGAAAGGGGGGGGGGGGGTGTTATAAAATTCTGCTCAGGGCCCCAAGTAGGCCCGGACTGGCCCAGGCTGAGTGGCTAAAGTGCATTAAAATAGCACGGAGAAATGAGAGCAGATGTAGGCATTAGGCTATGAAGGAATGACTTCTTGGCAGGTTCAAATCAGTCGCTCGCCAGCCGCCCCCCCCCCCCCCCGGGGGGGCAGGTGAGCCGAAAAGTTAAGGGTGGGACACAGCATCTAGTAGGGACACATACAGTACATCATGGAGAGCATTTACTAACATTTTCTTCGTTAACACAATCCCTAGAACACATGCAAAAGCACAGACAGCCTACTGCCAAGGTCAGTCCTCCTGCTCCTCGCTGTCCTGCCGGGCGTCTGTCCTCTTCTCTTTGTGACACGAGAAAATCCGTCGCATCTCCTCCTCGTACCTGATGAAATTTTCTCCAAACCTAGCCCAGGCTTTCAGGGGGACTGTGATGGTGTTTCTGTACGGCTGCCGCACTTCGCTGATCTTCAAAAAGACGCCGTAGCGGTTGGAGCCGACGTCGAAGTAAAACCTCTTGTTGTCCACCCGAAAGGACGCGGCCTCGGGAAGCTCGGGGCTGTCGTCGTGATTCCTGGACCCGGCTCGGCCGCGCTCGTCGCCCTCCTCGTCGCCGTAGTCTTCGATGAGCTGCGACAGCGCGTCTCGGAACTCGATGAGCCCCTGCGCGGGCAGCACGATGGTCTGCTCGATGCCCTGGCCGTAGTAGCCCATCGTGCCGTGTCCTTTGCTGACAGTCTGCCGTATGCGGAGGAACCGACCTCTCTGGTTCTCCTTCAGGTCCAGGAAGTACTTCCTGTTGTCCCTCTCGATGAATTCGCTCTTGAGCACGCGGTGGGCATGGTCGTCGGACACCGCCGAGCCGGTGGGAGACAGCGCCGCGTGCTGCTCCTGCGCTCGTCTGCGGGCGTCGTGCGCGCGGCCCTGGCCGTTGTTGCTGTGCTCCTCGAGCTGCGAGGGCGCCAGGCCCCCCCGCAGCCCGATCCGGGCGTAGTAATCTATAAAGTCTCCCAGGCAGTAGCGCAGAGCGGGGGCCATCGACATAGACAGCGTTAGTTTGCTCTTCCTGATGTTATCGTGACGGCCTCTCCCGATCCACACCTCGGCTATTTTGAGGAAGCGCCCGCGCACACTCTGCTTCACGTCCAGATAGAAGCGTTTCTTCTGGATGTCGACGCGCTTGGAGGCTAACTCCTGGATGTCATTGCCCTGCTGCTGCGAGCCGCTCTGGACATACTGCTGGGGGTATGTGGGTCTCGGTAAAGAATCTGATGCAATCTTGCCCCTGCCTCTTTCCATCCCTCTGCAACATCCATCAGCCATCATGATTTATATTCCTCCACTAGACGGCACAGGACGAGGCGATTCCCCCATCCCAGTGGGCGACTAACAGGCGAATAAAGCAGGCTTCTTCATACAACCGGCTGGAGCTACAGACAAGTTAGCCCGGTGCCTCGAATGACCTGAAAATGGCAGCTAGTTTGGAGTCATCGGCTGGTCGAGTTTCTGCGTCCCGAATAAAGGTCAAGCTCGACTATTTGGTCATCTCCACTGCAAACTTCCGTGCCATTCCCATCACCTATTTGCCTTACAGCTACCCCATTTACCGAGGGAGCCGGGGAAGCAGCCAACCTGAAATGGGAGGAGGCGTCCAATACTACATGAACCCCATGAACCCATCCACCCCCCCTCCCCGTCCTGAGAATACCTCAGTTAAAGAGACACGATTTACACTATGACTGTAGAGGCTGTGGTTCTCATACAGGGGGACAACTCACTTCAGCTGCATTAAGCTCATCTCAGCTATTCTAAAGAGGACTGTCGTTTTATGAGGAAATGATGCCTCAGAATCATACATCCAGCCCCCCAGTTATTCCAATACGAGCCCATTCCTGAAGAGAAGATAGTAGGATTAAAGAATGGTTTCGATAAAATGCACATTTACTGTGATTATGTGGGTCAAAATACTGACTCGGTGTCTCATGATTATGACTCTCAAAACCAAAAACCGATTACTGAGTACCTCGTAATAATAGCACATTTTAAGTCATGAAACAGTATCTGTGTTTGACTCACTGTGCTATCAAAAATGTAAGTTAGGCAGTAAATAAGACTTAGTATTTCATGGTTAAGATGTACTATCAGTGTTCATTTATTTGTCAGACACTAACTAGTCTAATGACTGACAACATGTGAGTCACATTTGGAGTCCTTAGAATTGTATTCACTTTTGAAGTTTCCTCTGCTTCTCAAGCCCACTTCTGCCAGGATAAAAATAAAAACACATGGCAAATCAAATTTATGAGATAATAATCCCTAGATACTGCATCAAAAGCCATCATTTTGACTTAGTATCTCATAACTTAGTAAGTCAAAATGTTGACGTTTTTTATGTCTAAATTTTCATCTATTTTTCTTTTCATGGCGAAAAAAAGGCTTCCTTATTTGGTGGCAAAAAATGTCATAATTATACAAGGCTGAAACACAAAAATGCAGCCTGACATCAGCTCATTAGTTAAAAGATTTATTTCATATTTTATAGTGATAAACATTTGCAGTGTTCCAAAAAAAACAAAAAACAAAAATAAAGCCTTAATCTTTGTCTGCAGCTAATGAAATACTTGACCTCTTTTCAAACTGAAAATAGTGCTGGAAAGTCGTTTAAAGGTGCATTCGGGTAGTCCACTGTCACTTGCTTCATCCCATGGGTGATTTATATTCAAAGTTTTTTTCTGTCCAGAAGAACTCTGCAGTCCTCTTAACATTTAAGAGTACTTAAACCTGCAGTACATGACTGTTTAGGCTTCTTGGAAGCAGACATATTGCATTTTAAGTTGATGTGGTTGCTGTTGAAAACAAAGAATTGCGTATTTCCACATCCAGCAGTTACAGAGCAACATGATAATTCATTTGAAGTTGTGATTGTGTCCACCTGCATCTAAATCCAGTATTCCCTCTCTTTTAGCTCTGTTTTTGGTCTTCACCAACTCCCGGGGGAAATATCTGGCTCTTTAACTGATAAATGCTCCACTATGTTCACCAGCTGGTCTGTAAATGTGTCTGTCTGCTTTTTTCTGCTGAGCAGGAAGTGTACAGTAGTGGGTTTTATCAGAGGTTTTTCTCTGAAAACAACTATGTGCTGCTGCTGCTGGAAATGACACTTCGAGAGCGGTCAGAGTGAACCCAAAACAGTAAAGCTGTGGTCCAGACAAACAAACAATGAGCTGAAACTAAAGCCAAGGGGATCTACAGACTCAGCTGATAATTCTCTGTAGGTTCATCAGTACCAGAGACACCTCTCACATTATTCGATACATGATTGTAAAAATACTGTTTATAGCCGCTTTAAGCAAGACCTTTTTCTGCTGAGATCAGTTCTGACTCGGATCACAGTGATCACAGTGAGTGACTGGTCACATTGTTAGGTTGCTTTCCAATAACTACTCAAAGCTGTACATAGCAGTGTCAGCAAAAATCAAATTATTTTTCACAGCCGGGCATGTGTTTAATGTAAAGTATCGAGCTGACGCTAGTTGAAAGCAGAAATTAGGTCCATCAGTGGCTGTGATCAGAAGGCTCTCACAGTGAGGATAACGGGACCACAGCTGTTTTTGATGTCAGTATATTCAATATTGTGTCTGTACATCGTAAGCTAGGAGAAAGGAAGAGGTAATGCTTGCTCTGACACAGACTGTGGTGAGAGGGAGTATCTCCCAATCCACAGTGAACACTAGGTATTTTAACAATCACTTTTGCTTTTATAATTGAAATGAAATTTAAAGACCTTACATCCACAAATATAGCAGTTGAGTCATCCTTAAATGAAATGACGACATGATTTAGAAACTGTACATTACTCAGATGTTATTCTTTCCATTTCCTTTTTTTCAATTTTCAAAAGGCAGTTTGAACATGCACTGGCATCTCATTAGCAGTAAATGTCAGTGTGAAATTATGTTATTTGATTACATTCGTGTGCAGTGTATATACTGAAGTTGAAAACATACTGTATGTATGTTAAATGACAATGACCAGGTCATTATAATATCCCCGCAGAGGTACAACCCCTCCACAAGAGGGCACTACAGCAAGAGACTGCTTGATCAGAAAGAAGTTGCCTGCTGTAGCACCCATCACACCTGAACCTGTGGTTCATACTTGTCATGTGTAGAAGACATTTTGAAATGTAACGAGACATTTACTGTGTAGCTCAAAAAGTCCACATACATGTGTCGAGTATGTTTGGCCATTCAGTTACTATAAAGATATGGTCTGTAATTTTTCCATGTGAATGCAACGCTAGCAAGCTACCGCTACAAGCCCTTCACACGGTGATTTACAGAGTACTCTCCAGAAGCACCCTGGACTATTTATACTTTATGTACAAAAGACATACTGGTAGTCTTCTTCACTGCTTCAAAGACTTGAAATGCACATTTAACATGAACAAAAAGGCACAGAAGCATTCAGACAGATTACACATGACTCAGGTCTGTCTGTGTTCTTACTGTGGCCTGTAGCCACCCAGCTGAGGCATGTAGCTGGAGACTTGTGCTGCTGGAAGCCAGTCAGCTGACTGGTCATCTGTAGGTGTTGTCTGCTCAGAGTCCTCTTCCAGGGGACAAAAGTGCATAGGCTCCAGCACCTCGTGTCGCTCCATCTCCAGCTGATTGAAGTCAGCAGGATTAGAGCCGTCTTCATTCCCTACAGTGTGTGTAAAGCAGGGCTGTTGGGGGAAACGATGGGACTGTTTGCTGCCCTCTTGCACCAACATGTCTGGGTTCTCCTCAGAGTCCAGAAGGGGCTGTGTGGACTCAGACCTTGAAAAAATGGCCTGTTGTGGTTGAGAGCTCGGGGTCTGACCCTTGTAACCATTGGAGGCCACCACTGAGGAGTACTGGACGGTGCTCGCTGTGGTGTCAGCCATGTCGCCGCCCTCATCGCTGTCAGACACACTCTGGCGAGGTGAGGACATGCAGGAGGAGCCACCGATGCCGCTGCTGTGCTCTTCAGACAGATACTTGTCTTTCTTCAGAGGAAGACTGGTCTTATCCTCCTCAAACACAGACTTTCCATCACACACATTAAGGACACTGATGCCAGACAGACAGTTCTCCTTTGGTGTCTCTGACTGTAGAGGAGCACAAGTTGAAGAGAAAAGTTGAATTACAAAATCAGTCTAAAAACAAACAATACTTGAAACTGATGGTGTTTTATTATCCACAGACATATGTGAAAGTCAGTGTCCACATTAGTTCGTTTTAATGTCAAAATTCCACTATCTGACACTATCTTTTGGATAGTGCCATATCAATTTCAATCCAACTACAAGAAACTTTGGTAATATTGCCCAAGATAAATAATGCATTGAGTGCATAATGCTTAAAAGCACAAACAGGACCTCTGTAAGTAACTGTATATGACAATAATGGATTTGAGTCTTGTCAGCAGTCACATTTCTCTGGGAATACCAAGGATGCTTTCAAATAGGCCCTAAATTCTCCAGGAATTTCCCAGCAGCTCTGTGAAGGGTGCAAACAGGGAAAGTGTGGGTCAGGTGGTTACAAATCTCCCCCACTGAAGCCTCAAAGACTGCCTAACTGCTCTGTCCGCTCTCTTCTGCAGCACTCAGCCCCCTGGATGAACCCTTGAGCTGTATCTACACATATCTCATGTCTTCATGTGTTTCAAAAATGTTCAGCATGCTATATTTTGTAAGAAATGCCCTTTTTTTGTGTCACTTTTAGGGAAGGCAGATCAGATTTAAGACCTCATTTTACAGTGGTACTGTACGTGCTGGCAGAAATAACAGCGATAGAGTGGAAAAAGATGGCGGCAGCAACACTGAAAAGGTGGAGTTTAATGATCTCTTCAGGTTGTCCCTCTATTGGCCATATCAGCCACTGATATCATGAACCTCATCCCTGTATAAGAGCTTTTATCTGTTTATCAACTAATACCTACTAACTGCTGACAAATCTAGGGACACTCTCGCTCTATTATTCGAGAATATGGAAACATTAGTATCAGTGTGAATAAAAATAACCGTAAACTTGAACTTTTTTTTGATTATCCCTTACATATTTCATGAAGGCAACGGGAGATGTAATTAAGCAGGACTACATGAAACATGTAAGCGAAAGAGGAAAAGTCCTGAAACAAACATCAGCACTAGTGTTTGGACAGACTGAGGTGTTTTGTGGGTGTCCACTTCAAACGAGGTGTGCTGTGCGTTTATCAACAACTGTCTCTTCAATCCCGCACATTAAGTATGGTGTGCCTCAGGGATCAATTCTGGGACTAATTTTATTTTCCCTATACATGCTACCACCGGCACAAATCATTCATAGATATGGTATTTCTTTACAATGTTAGGCTGATGATACTCAGATGTAGCTCCCTGTCAGGCCCACTGCCCATGGCATGCTGAGTTCCCTGCAGGACTGCTTATAAAAAGGAAAATAAAAGTGGAAAAGTTTCTCCAGCTTAACTCCAGTAAAACAGATCCTGTTATTGGCTCTCAGCACATTAGTAGACAAATTCTGCCATCTACTGGTTCTCTGCTGGTACGTGTCAAACCTGTTGCAAAAAAATCTTAGTGTTTTATTTGATAGTAATTTAAATTTTGAGGAGCCCACCAAAAAGCTGGTCCAATCATGTTTTCATCATCTTAGAAATATTTTAAAAATACGATCTTTCCTTACTCTTAAAGACACAGAGACCATTTTATATGCTTTTATGCCTTCATGCCTTGATTATTGCAACAGCTTTTTTACTTATCTAAGTCAAAAATCTATTCACTGAATCCAAACTGCATAGAATTCAGCTGCCAGGCTTCTAAATAGAACCAAGAGGCATGACCACATCACTCCTGTTCTAGCTTCTTTACACTGGCTCTCTGTTTCATATTTAATTTTAACATTTTATTAAGGCATCTTCACAACCTTTCACCCAGTTAGGTTTATGACCTTTTATTAGCATATGAGCCAGTGTGTAGTTTGAGATCCTCAGGCAGAGTGCTATATGTTCCAGAGACTCAGCTGAAAACGAAAGGGGACAGAGTTTGTAATTTATTTTGTCTTCTTATTCTGTTTTTAATTACCCTTTTATAATATTTATCTTAAACCACAGGAATTGGTTTTAAATGCCTCAGGCTTATTTAGATGTTCCTTCGTGAAAGTTTTCTTGGGCTTCCAGACCTCGACTTGACCTCTACCATTAACTGCCATTTCTTAATTACATTAATACATTTATTTTGGCCTTATTTTGAGGAAACTGCTACCTGAAAATGATTTGCCATTTTCTTACAGCCTTCTCCTGCTTTATGGGCATCAATTATTTGAATTTTCAGAGAACTAGGCAGCTGCTTAGGAGGAGCCCATGGCTGCTGATTGTTGGGACTAGGCTTGAGGAGTCAAAGTATTTATACAGCTTTGAAATATGCATCAGTTGGCCTTTCCCAGCGATGATTGTGAACCAGAAGAGAAACCCTTTCATGCCACTGTATAATATAAAAAAGGAAAATAAAAGTGGAAAAGTTTCTCCAGCTTAACTCCAGTAAAACAGATCCTGTTATTGGCTCTCAGCACATTAGTAGACAAATTCTGCCATCTACTGGTTCTCTGCTGGTACGTGTCAAACCTGTTGCAAAAAAATCTTAGTGTTTTATTTGATAGTAATTTAAATTTTGAGGAGCCCACCAAAAAGCTGGTCCAATCATGTTTTCATCATCTTAGAAATATTTTAAAAATACGATCTTTCCTTACTCTTAAAGACACAGAGACCATTTTATATGCTTTTATGCCTTCATGCCTTGATTATTGCAACAGCTTTTTTACTTATCTAAGTCAAAAATCTATTCACTGAATCCAAACTGCATAGAATTCAGCTGCCAGGCTTCTAAATAGAACCAAGAGGCATGACCACATCACTCCTGATCTAGCTTCTTTACACTGGCTCTCTGTTTCATATTTAATTTTAACATTTTATTAAGGCATCTTCACAACCTTTCACCCAGTTAGGTTTATGACCTTTTATTAGCATATGAGCCAGTGTGTAGTTTGAGATCCTCAGGCAGAGTGCTATATGTTCCAGAGACTCAGCTGAAAACGAAAGGGGACAGAGTTTGTAATTTATTTTGTCTTCTTATTCTGTTTTTAATTACCCTTTTATAATATTTATCTTAAACCACAGGAATTGGTTTTAAATGCCTCAGGCTTATTTAGATGTTCCTTCGTGAAAGTTTTCTTGGGCTTCCAGACCTCGACTTGACCTCTACCATTAACTGCCATTTCTTAATTACATTAATACATTTATTTTGGCCTTATTTTGAGGAAACTGCTACCTGAAAATGATTTGCCATTTTCTTACAGCCTTCTCCTGCTTTATGGGCATCAATTATTTGAATTTTCAGAGAACTAGGCAGCTGCTTAGGAGGAGCCCATGGCTGCTGATTGTTGGGACTAGGCTTGAGGAGTCAAAGTATTTATACAGCTTTGAAATATGCATCAGTTGGCCTTTCCCAGCGATGATTGTGAACCAGAAGAGAAACCCTTTCATGCCACTGTATAATATAAAAAAGGAAAAATAAAAATAAAACTAAAATGTAAATAGAAAAATACACCTCTAAAGGATAAAGTACAATTTAACAGCACCACAAACTACAGACTCCAAAATAAAATTTGGAGTAGACTGCATCTGTTTTGGCTGTTGCATTCCTTCACTGCTGTGGTATACATAAAAATAATAAATTGTAAATAAATTAATAAAAAAGAAAAAAAAAAGACAAGTACAAAGACAGTAAAGTGCAAGTAGTATTAAGTTATTTATTTTTTTTAAAGTAATAAAGTCCTAATAAGGTAGTTGTGTGTGTGTGTGAGTGAGACGAGAAGGATATTATCAGTTTATCTATCAGTCCTATCTATAGGCTCTCCAGATTTGTCTGCCAGTTGTCTGTCCTTGTTGTGATGCACTAAATATGAACAGTGTAGGCAGATTCATAACACACCCACATCAGGATCAAACATCCATCAAACACACACAGCCACAGCATTACTGACTGTCAGTTTAACATCGGGAAACTAGAGGCCAAAGTGTTTTATGGGACGTTTACATTTTCAGAAAAGAAGGAGCAGCCGGTTGCAGCTGCTCCTGTTTATTTCCTTGTTTTTCCAACTTTTCTAACTTTTTGTCAGACTTGTTTAAATGTTTACTAGCAACTTATTAAAGCTATGCCATCTCTACACATGCTAGTAGGGAGAGTTGTAGTCTGTTTTTTTCCATCGCGGAATTAGTTTGTAGTGAGTGTAGTCTTACGTGTTTACATTCAGCTACGCTACCGTTGCGTGTAAACTCTATGGTCACATTGTGTACAACAGGGACCATCTTGATCGCGCTGCAACTGGACAGCATGGCGACCAGAACAACGGATATCCCTGCAGAAAGGATGACGTCAGTTTAGAGGTCACACAAAGGATGCAGAGGAGGAACGAAGAGACGAGGGAAGGGAGCTGGGTCCAGACATCAGATTGATGGAGAGGAGCGTCTCTCCCCTCTGTCATCGTGGGCTAAGTGAGATGACTAATAAGATGGACAAGCTACCAGCCCTTGTGAGAAATTGGAGGGACTTCTTTGAATGTAGTGTTTTGCGTTTCACAGAGAAATGGCTATAGGAAGGTACTCCGGATCCCATCGCTACCATCGATGACTTTCAGGCAGTTCGGGTAGACAGGAATAAATCCGAGAGCGGAAAGAAAAGAGTGGCAGGCTTATCGCGTTTTGTTAACAACAGATGGCGACACCTTGGTCACATTACTGTAAAGGAACTTTTCTGCAGGCCGTACATTGAACTGTTAGCCATTGGGTTAAGTCCATACTACATTCTCAGGTAGTTCTCACTCGCCATCTTGTTTGTTGTTTACACCCCCCCTCCGTGCTAACCAAGCAACTGCGTGTGACGTCATCCACTCTATTCCCACGAGATACCTGACTCTGCATCCCAGTGCTTCTACATGATTTCCGGGGACTTCAATCACATGACAATGGAAAAACTAATTTTGGCACATTTGCATTTGTACATTTTCATGTAGGTTTTCTATTCACTTACTGTGTATTTATTATTATTACAATTTTATAGTTGTTTTACTTTTATACTTTTTACTTCCTCTTTGCTAACTGCATATTGAGCAATTGTAACAAAGCAATTTCCCTGCAGGGACCACAAGTTTTTCTTATTCTGATTCTAAAAATTGACCAGTAGGTATCAGTACATACCAATGGTTTAGATTTTTTTTTTGCCAAAGCTTTAAACGGATCATCATATGATAAATTACAAATTTATTTTCTCTGTGCTAAAAGTTTAAACTCTGTTTGGTAGTGTTCAGCCTAAAAATAGATTAACAGCAGGCTTGTAAAACAGAATAAGGACCTGCGTGGACAAAGATATCAATTAAACACTCTGAGGTCTTTTAACTGCTGCAGCTGATCTACTGAATGTTTGCTAGTGCGGTTGCAGTGGTCAGTCCCAGTGTGACTAGGTCAAAGTAGGCTGGAGCTGGAAAACACCATGGAGTTTGAAATATGTGTTTTATCCAAGTAAACCTTCTACAGATTACACTTTTATAGTATGTAGATATAAAGTATATTAAAAACTGTACACGCTGTCACCCTTGTGTGTCAGTGCAAATGAAGTCCTTACTTTCAAAGGATAATCAGGAGACCAGTTTCCAATGGTGCTCTCTCCAGGGTTTGGAATCTGAGGCCAGAAGTTCCTTTTGAGCCTATATGAGAGGAAAAACTGAGGGGTTAGATATCATTTTAGGAACAATGGATTGAAAGCTAAAAATACCACTAATATAATCATTTAAAATGCTTTCATTCTGAATGTGTATGAGCAGTGAGTTTTACAGGTTCTCATTGCAGACAGGTGAAAAGTTAAACTGTGCACTGTTATGTGGATATGCTTAAAATAAACTACTTTATATGACCACATCTAAGGGTTAAAAATACTAAAACTAAACTCGAGGGATGAGACACATTAAATAGCACAAATGGGAACCCTATGCTGCATACTTTCAGACTCTCCTCGAAGACATTCTTTGTGAGCTTCAAACCCTGCTCTGAGAGACAACAACATGTTCAGGTGTTTAAGTAACTTACACATCTTTTTTGTAGAGACAGAGCAGCATGGTCATGACAACAACAAACAGAAAGCCAAGGCTCACTCCTACCACGATGAACTCAATCTCTCCTGGTGCTGAGGCAGAAACAGAGGATATTTAGAGAGGACAACATCTGATTGAAAATACAACCTTCAATCAGAGCAGCTCAGCTGCTGTTTAGTTGCCATAATGCATGTAACTATATAAGGCCAATCAACATGTGTGTGAACAGATTTCACCGGCACTGCTTGCAACCCTCATCACTTTACTTATCTCCTGGGTCAAAATCTTCTTTTCCTTTGGTACATAGTTTCTGTATGTATATAATATATGAGATATATGAGATGCTTAAGATGCTTATCTGAAAAAAAAAAAAAAAAAAAAAAAATCAAAACTTGATTGTGTTTTTGAGGAATAGCAAAAACACAACCTTAAATTGATGGTTTAAGCAAACATACAGGAGGAAATTTACTGAGCTTGAGACAAAAGATCAGGCATTCAAAGTTTTGTCTCACCACAGTTTTTCTATTTAGTGGGGTATTTACAAAGACTACAAATTTACCTGAGCCCAGTCACAGATCATGTGCAGCCAAATAAGATCTAATGGTGTATTTTTAAAGACAGGTTTTTTTGTCAGTCTGGAAAGGAACAGATCAGTTTTCTTTGTTGCTGAACTAAACACCATAGGTGGTAGAGATGGAGTATTACATATAAGCTCCACCAGATCCTCTGCAGTATCAGTACGCTAGATGTCAGTCCTTTCCAGTAGGAAAGGTTACACTCACCATATTTCAGAGTGGTAAATGAGTGATTAAAGCCAGATTTTGAGCCTTGGATGGTTGAAGCGTTGATCCAAGTGTCATATTTGGTGTTGCCTGACAATGACTTCAGAGTGTATGAGGTGGTGTTAGCTGGCACTCTTACAGCTGCAAATGAGCAAAACAGATATCAGCAAGTAAGACTAGAAGTTAGGATAATGTCAGTAAAACCATTCTTGCAATCTAATACTACATAAACAAGGTTTCAAGCCTATTCATAAAACCATTTGACAGGAACATACCATGTACTTCAGTCCCACTTGTATAAAATAATGTGTAGTGTGTGATGAAGCCTCGCCGTCTTTGCTGGGGAATCTCTGTCCACACTAGCTCAGCCTCGTTACGTCCTGGTTTACCCTTCAGTCTAACAATGGGGCCTTCCAGCGGAGCTGCAACCAAGAAAAGCAAAATCATGCATGCTAATCATACAACTGTGCTTTTCCTGAGTTTAAACATACACTGTCTTTATACTGATGAATTGTGGTAAAATCTGTGGTGGAACTGGTTGAAATTAACAACATGAAAATTCAAATCTAGCAGCAGCCATTCAGACTAAGCGCTTTGAAGTGAACTCACTGGATGTAAAAAGGAAACAAGATGGGATTTTGTCTGTTCGTGAGGTTGAACAAGTAAAGAAGCAAGTATTTTGAACAGGCATGTGACAGGTCAGCTAAAGGAAGGGAGGAACTGGCAAATGAGGGGAGAATTAGGAAACCCAAAATTCTAAAACCAGGGCCAGATAAAACGCTGTTTAGATTCTCAATTAAAACTGTATGTATGTACAAAGCAGACGCATTCTATCTGTCAAATGTATAAAGCTGCACATATGCCCATTTCTGTTTTATAAATTCCAATCATTGTGGAACTAGTCACATTCGCACAAGCCCCATTTACACTCCCGCAGTTTAAAAAAAAAAATAAAAAAACAAATAGATGTAGAAACGCCTTTAAGCATCCGTCTGAATATCAGTACATGCCCACGCTCCACCACTCATTAGAACTGTCACTGAGAAGAACAGCAAAGAAGAAGTTCATTTTTACCAATTGTGTCGCATTAGTGAGGTTCTCCAGCACCAGAGCAGCTGTCATTAAATATGACTGTATGCACGGCTATGGATATTTATAGTGCCCGCACTACTAACTTCTCACACATATCTGTAAACCATCATCAGGTGTGTGTATAGTCAAGACTGAAAGTATGTGGACAGTTACACATTTTTTGTTCTTCAGGCTCTGAGCCTCACTCCTCATATTCACAGAAAACTCCACCTCAATCTAAATGGCAACTCTCTACTCTTAGTCAACTCTGAGCCACGTACGCTTTTTCTGTGGATAAACTAACACTGAAAGTGTTTAGTAGCCAAGTGTGTAATTACTTTTGAACCCCTAAACTTTGGTCACAATGTGTTAGAAAGGCTGTATCTCCCACACCGTTCTTTCTATATTGATGTTAAGTCACTCAAATTAAAGCTGAGACTTGGCACTTTAAAGTAGTATTCGTTGATTATTTCAGATTAAATGTGCTGAAGCTCTCAATATCTCAATCGTCATTATTAAATGTTAGAAAGATGGTCAATGATTTATTTCTAGAGCTCATACAGAAACAGACTTTACAAAGTAGATTACTTCACAGTTAAGGATGAAATTAAAAGATCACTGATGGGGTAATAATAGCTCAAAGGCAAATAAAAATAATGATGGATTTCATTTCTCATAAACAGCTTATAAATGAGCCTTTGATCAAAATGACAGATTACTGTATAGATTTTAAAAACAATAACACGATGACTGAAATTAGGAAAACACCTAAACGCACACTGTTTTACTTTGAGACTGATTCTCATTGTATATTTAATAACCTCCTTATCACTCCACCTGTGGCTATACAAAACTGTATGTACACTTGGACTGATTTGTGTGTGAGGTGACACATTCTCACCGCAGCTTCTTTATAAATAGCAGTTTGTGTGTGGAAAATGGCGAATGCATGGTTTCTGTGCGCATCATTTATACATGTGGCCCAGCTTGCTGTATATTTTGTGGAGCTGATAGTACCATGGGAGGACACAGGACAAATAGGCTATGGAAGTAGAAAGGTGAGACAGAGTTGGCAGCAGTGGTAAAGGAGCGTGGTAGGAAACCTAAGGTCCATCCAGTGGAGGCTGGCTGTAGGAGTTTTGTTGGTAGATTAGTTTTTTCCCTGATAACTGAACTGCATATAAGAGGGCTAAGCCTAAAGAAGGCAGTGAATAGCCCCCTTTAAATTTAACGGACAAGAAAGGACCTTCCGTACAGTACTGAACATGATGGTTGGTCAATTGGAGCCATGTGACTGCTCAGTGGGGAGGGCCTCCTTTACTTTTTAGTGATGCATACTGGCGATGTGTCATAATTTAGAAAATAATTTTTCAAAATATTCGACCAGACAATACAGTAACTGAACTAAAAACAATAATTAACATTTAATCGATTATAATTAACCAATGGAAAACTCAGATTTAATCAGGCAGTATATAGGGATGCGTCATGATTTTTGAATTTTGGAACAGTCATTAAATTACAGTGGCATGAAGCTATTTCTGTTACTGTGAGGGGTTAAGTGAGTAATAACGGTGGAATTAAAAGATGACCTGATTTCCAAAAGGCATAAAGTTAAAAATGGCACATTTCTAATGGAATTATAGAGAGATTACTTTTTAATTTCCATCTTTTACAGTTTCAAAATAACAAATAGGAAAAAAGTGTCAGAAACAAAAGTTTGGGCACCCTGCATGGTCAGTACTTTTTAAACACTCCCTTTGGCAAGTACAGCCTGTGAACGCTTTTCATAGCAGCTATTCATATTTGTGCAGGTTTCGCTGCACAGTAGAACAGTGCACTACCACTCAAGAGTCTGCTAAATATTGCTGAAGGTCTTCTGCAGTCAAACAGAGGTTTTGATTTGCCTTTCTAGCAATCCTACAAGCAATTCTCTCTTAAGGTTTTTTCTTGGTCTTCCAGACCTCAACTTGACCTCCACCATTTCCTGTTAACTGCCATTTCTTAATTACATTACGAATTGAGAAAACGGCTGCCTGAAAAGGCTTTGCTATCTACTCATAGCCTTCTCCTGCTTTGTGGGCATCAATTATTGTAATTTTCATAGTGCTATGCAGCTGTTTAAAGGAGCCCATGGCTGTTGATTGCTGGGACAAGGTTTTAGGACTCAAGAGTATTTATAAAGCTTTGAAATTTGCATCACCTGGCCTGATCTGCTTTGAATATTTACAATTCAAAATGCAACGGGTTACTGCTTACAATGAGTATGTTATCTTACCCCCTTGCTCCAGAAAGGCTTCAACACTTGCTGGCTTCCCAGTCCATCCAGAGTATATTGGATACACTGATATAGTGTAGCAAACAAACTTCTCAAGGTTACCTAGATTTGGCATGGAGATCAAAAGTTAAATTAAACGTTAGAGTAAAATCTATACACTCAAAAAAAAAAAAAATTATTTAGAGTAGAATGAAGTATCAGTGAAGTAGTACTCCACCCAAATCTAGCTTTTGAGTACGACACACACTGTAAGCTAGAAAGGTTGTTGCAGTAAGTTGGTGGTTTCCTCTTTTGTGGAGAACAGCTGCAGTCAGCTTGGATTTACAAGTTTTCATAGTAATAATAGGAACTGCGCCCTACAGTAGCATATTGCTCACACCATGGCCAAAAAAAGGGTTTCATTTTGTAACGAGAAACTTTTCTAAATCGTAACAAGATCCTTTCATTTCCGTCAAGATTTTTTTCATGTCATAAATATGTCATTACTACTTTTTAAAGAATAACCTCTTATGATCACAAATCAATTCATCATTATATAATCAAAAAAATATCATTGTTTTGCAAAATCAAAATCAGCGAGAGAAAGTGCCAATGACTGGATTTATATGGTTTGACTAAGTTTTTTTTAATGCTTGGGATGAGAAATGGCATCATCCATCCATCCTTTATTTATTGCTTAACCTGTGACGGGTTGTGCTGGTTGGGATGGGGGTTGGACTTTAATTACAAATTATGAATACTTTACATCACAACTAACCATTTAGCATACCATGCTGCTGTTTTAGAAATCTGAAATGTATCTTAACTACTGCTCCATTTGGTGAGTGTAACATACTACAAGCACAGAGGAATCATGCTCAACGAATTGTATGACAAGTTTCTATGACTGTTCAGACTGAAATCCATAACAAATTAATATTGGTTTTGGAATCTATTGTCACTATATACATTCAAGCTGACAACAGTCTGCTCTGATGGATCAAATTCCATAACTTCTACAGTAGTTAATTTTCAATAAGGTCAGATTTTGGGTGAAATATCAATTTAATGGTATTTTGAATTCATATCACAAACTTCACTCAGATACTTTGGTTTTGTTATTATTCAGAAGAAAGATTACCTCTAATTGCAGTGCGACTGGTGCTTCTGTTTTCCCTCTTCCAATCTATCTTGTCACCAGTGACCCACTCCACTACATACTCTGACACAGATGTATTGTTGGGGGGTTTCCATTCTAACAACAGCTGGCCACGTTCAGGAAAAACCCTCAGCTCTTCCACTGGGGCAAGCTCTGTAATACAAAACACACACGTGCATGAAAATACACTTGATATCACATTATTGATAAAAAGTCTTCTCATAGTTTGTTTCTTTTTCTTTAAGTAATTTTTCACCTATCTAGCCTTGATTTAGACCAGAGTTGATTTACTGACGATGTCATGCATAATGTAACTGTGATGGGTTAAAACTTATTAGACCTGTCATGTACACCAGCTACCTTGTGCCCTTTCGGTTTCAAACTTGGCAAATTGAGTCCAAACTCCTCACAACAACAGGATGCGGTACACTCTGTTTGCAGCTTAAACAACAGGTGTCTCACTCACATCAGCAGCTCAGCTGGACTCTTGTAATTACGCTTTAAAGAAACTTTGTCACCTGTTGTGTGACCAAATAATCTCAATTTAATAGCATTTTTGGAGATAGGAACAATTTCCACAAAATATTGTCTGTACATCTGTTTAAAGTCCTCCCCAAGTTAATCTGTGGAGTTAGCAGTGACAAGGACTACAGTGCAAAGGGAAGTGAGCATATAGGATTATTAGCTGTGTGGTGCAACAGCACTATCTGCACGTCATCAGACAAGATGCAGCAGCAGCGTACAGTCCAGCCTGCTGTTGAAAGCTCGGCTGCAGTTAGATAAACAAAGCTTGAGTCTCTGCTCTGGACTGATGGTATTTTGTGGGAGGCTTTGTGAATCAGCTCATTAAGGGTGAGACACAATAGCCATGTGATGCAGCATGGCACATATGTTATGCATGACACATGGATGTCCATGTCAATCGAACTACATATTTGGGGCCACCCTGATGGCCTAGGGGTTAAGGCAGCAACAATGAACTGCAAATTCACTCGGTTCAAGTCCAGTTGGCAACCTTTGTTGCATGTCCTTCCCAATGTCTGTCTCTCATTTCCTGTCACTCTGCTGTCCACTTGAAAATAAAGGCAAAATACCCTTAAAATCCTTAAAAAAAAATAAAAATTGGACTATGTTGCCCAGTCTGAAGGATAAATAAATTTGAAGTACTGAACTGGATTCAGGAGTTCGTCTCATTTGGTAATGCGATTCCCACCTGAAACGCCAATTGCTCTTGCTACACTACTGGATGGCTCTTCCTCATCAAGATATGTTTACCTCATCTTTATACTACTAGGCTGTGGCTTCCTGAGGTCCAGATATTGCTACATCTCATTGCAACATTCTGCTCTTCCACTGACAACTCCACAGAAAAATAAGTGCTGTCACCAGAAGAATTATATATGACATGACATTGGTATATAGTGTTGCGGCAAATACGCCCTGCTGGCGAGAGAGTTTACTGAAAATAATACTTGCAGCGGATTAGATTATACATTGCAGGTATTCCTTTAAGAGTGCGGCCTGTAGCTCAGTTACCGTGGATACCTACCATGTGTTTTTTCAGGGATGGCTAAAAATGCTGGAGCAGATTTCCCCATAGAATTGCTGGCGGTGACGTACACTTTGACGAATTTCTTGTCAGCCAGATGAATCTCTTTAAGGAAAGTGATCTCCCTCTGGTTAGAGCTGCTGTCTGCCTCTGACCTATTGACTGGAATTCTCTCCCAGTCCAAACTTCCATTCTTGACTTTATCCTTTTGGTTTTGAATCTTTATGTCAAATCTTATTATCCTCCCGTTGGCAGACACAGGATCCTGGCAGGACAAAGTCACACACTGTACGTTACCTTTCAGCATAAAGTAAGGAAGTGTAACATTACCAGGTGTTTTACAGAAAAACAACTGACTAGACTGCAGAAACATTTTTCCTAAAGAGAGTGGGAACGCCATTATCTCAAAGAAACCATTTAGGTACATTTTAACATTGCCGTTGTGCACTCTGTATCCAACTCTTTTAATGATGATAAAAGCTACTTTAGAGGAAATGTAAACTTTTAACAAGTCCAGGGCCTCGGTGAGCACTTCACCAGTAACTTGTCATCGTCTTGTGGACTCCCAGCTTTCGTCCTGTCAGACAAAGTCTCAGTCTTATGCCTTTAAATTGTGAAACAGTTAAGTACTAGTTTTTCAGGTAGTCTTTGGCATTCCATTTCAGAAAAAAAAGAGTCCACACTTCTTCTATCCGCACCGACATTGTTTTATGAAAATGTGGAATACTTCATCATAGTTACTGGACAAATCTAAAACTGTCAAAACTGTTTCCCGAGGTTAGTCGTGCATGCAATTGGTGCAAATCAACCCCAGCCACTCATGTCTATAAATTCTGGTAAAGTAGTAAAATAAAAGAATCCCGACTTAAAATATTTTCATTAATTTTGACCTGTCCTGGCAAATCACTTCATCGATGCCCCTGCTAGTCATTTTTGTAGTTAAGTCTCCTACACTTTCCCTCTCAAAAGGAAAGGGAGATTGTAGTGCCTTTTCCATGCTTCTTGCGTGACATCCTATTAAAATGGAAAGCGACGTTTTTACCCAACTTTATACCATGGGTTCATGACTTAATATTCAATAAAAAAAATAAAAATTAAAATAAAATTTTATTTTTAAGGGGTTCCATAAAAAATTCTGCAAACAATGGAATCCTTTCCTGGTTCACATTGAAGAGAAAGTCCTACTGCCTGCTGCTCTGTAAACTGCCTTTTCTACTGAGAATTGTCACCAGTTAGTCTTAAGCCCTTGCTACTACAAGTGTCACATTGCCAGCAACTTTAACTATAATTTGTCTGCATCCGTTTTGTTAGATTTGTAAGGCTAATTTATAACCATTTTCATTTTTTTCTCTTTTCTTTTTATGGTGTAATAATTTATCTTTTAAAATTGATTTCAATGTTATGCCATCATTGTCATTTTTCTGTTATGTAAAAACTAATTTAAAAAAAAAAGCTACTTTAAAAAGGATCAGGGTGGCCTTAACCACAATCTGAAATTGTTGATTACTTTGTTACACAGAACTCCATTGTCCTCCAGGTTAATAACACATTTAATCAACACAGTGAGTGGAGTATATGCTAAAAACAACTCTGCAACTAAATTTTTCATTCCTGACAGTAGCTCTATGGTGGGGCCGAGTCATGCTCAGGCAACAGTTTCTGTGTTTACATTGCTCTGCTAGTTTATGAAGCAAAAACAAACTACACTCATCTTTGTCAATCACACTGACGGAATATGTCATCAAATGCAATGCATGCGTTTTTAATAGCTCATATTTAACAATTTAAACTAAATAATAGGAAATATCCAATTGATTTGGGTGTGCTTTTGTGATTTTGACTCTGTTTATATGCACCTTTGGAAAACTGTTTGATAAGATAAAATAACAGCAGAATCCTGTTTTTGGTAACAGTTTTGTTTGTTGTCTTACTCTGAGTCAGCTGAGGAAATCATTTTCAGTATAATTTCTGTCTCAACAATACAGAGTTTGAAGTAGGTGGGAGACTCCTAAGCATTGCTTCATCATGAGAAAATACACATTCCCACAACTCCAAAAAGGTGTCTGATCTGTCAAACCCAAGAAGTAATGAATAAAATAGTCGGTTATCTGTCTGGTGAAGTACAGGTCAGTTGAAGGACATGAGACCCGAGGTGTAAACATGATAAATCCAAGGTGAATTCTCTCAGCACTGCCTTTCCCATGTTCTAAATGCTGAATATTGCTCCACACAATCCACATTTTGAATGGTCTTTTCAAAGTGATGTAACAATATGTATCATCTACGCGTCGCCTGCACCGTAGAGTGGATTACATCCAAGACAACACAATGTACTACTGTGGCTTACTGAAGCTGGGAACATAACTCAGTGATCGTTTGTGTTAAGTGTTAAAATATCTATGAAAATATTTGCCATGAATTTTCAAAAACCGTGAAAGTCAAAATGAACTTTTTGAAGATTGTGAGCGTACGAACCCTATCTACTGGGTCTCTGTACTGAATGCCAAAAGACGGAATTGATCTGATCCCCTAATTTGAGTCACAAATATGAAATTTGAGGTTAATATTAGGAAAATAGCATTTTAAGAGTTGAGAGCATGTTAAGTTTTTCCAAATTTGTGAAATACTGTTAGTATATGTATATAATACTCTGTTACTTGTAGTAAATTCATAGTATGTGAATAACTTTTCCTGAAAGTGGGGGCAAATCTTTTTTTACAAGAATAATACTTTGTTTTTTCACATTTAATTGTTTTTGATGTTTTTTAAAATGCACAGTAATATTATTTTTAGTAGGTGTAATAGTTTTAGTGTTAAAATTGAATGTCGTGGGAATTTACCTTGCACATAAACCGCACTCGTCGTTCATTAATGCTGTCACCCTCAGCAACGATTTTCCATAAATCCGGTTTACTTGTTGGTCCTAGGCCAAAGAAAAAGAAAACGTAAATAGATGTTTTAGTCTACCATATGAACATAAAAGGAAAATCATCACAAATATCTTCCGAATATACAACTCAACATTAAAGTGGGCAAAGTGAGCAGATTCAAAGATTCAGCAAGTTTTGTTCACCGGTGTAAATCTGCATTTTTGATATTTCTGTCAATGCATTGGGGAGTGATCAATGACGCTGCATGAAAATTTGCCCAAATTGTGTTTGCCTACCTGCACATACTGTGGCAGTCAAGTCAAATATGTTACTTCCTTTGAATGGGGAATAGGACACATTTTCTGTAGATTCTGTCATCTTAATTTGATGTCAGTGCAAGAATGGTCTCAAGGAATCAGGACTCGTATTGAATCCATCAGGTTTAACAAATTAATAAGTACACGATATATTGATATGAAGACCCTCAATTATCTTTGAAGACCAAATTGTATTTGCTGGTGAAATATTTTAACGTAGTGAAATTAGTCTGAATGGCAACCATAATACCCACGTTTTTCTGGTGTTCTGTTGGTAGCGCTGGTACTCCATTCGCTCCACTGACCGTAACCCTCTTTCGCATTTTTGCAGCGTACTTGAGTGACATAAACTGTGTGTGGTTTGAGGTTCTGGAGTCTGAAAGACAGTATGTCCCTAGCAGTGTCCACAAGAGGTACCTAAAGGACATTAAAAACATCTCTTAACAATTTTGTAAATTAATAATTACAAAAGACAAACAGCAGACTTGTCAGTTTACCAGACATCCACACATAAGACAACACAAACAAACAATATTCCCCTGACTAAAAAGGAGAAGAGACACACAAAGGCAAACCCTTACATTGACACGTGTTAACCACTTGAGGCTGCAAACGCACCTTGAGCAGCTACTCTGTTATAAATTAAGCACAGGAAGAAGAACTGCTGTTTCTGTTGACAGAGTTGACAGCGATGCTAGCAGCTCTGTGAGGCTGTACTTAGGCACAGCATTGATTTGAGCTAAATGCTCAAAGCATCTTAGTAATGGTAGCATCCTAATATCTTTTAATTAACACTAAACACAAGCCACAGTTGAGGCTGATAGGACTGATATTAGTTTTGCAGGTATTTGGTCACAAACCAAAGTACTGGGCAAATTAACATTTTGACCTGATGATTTCACTAAATGAAAAGTAAGAGGATCAACAAGGTTATTACAATTCAGCCTGATGGGAACATGAATGTCTGAACCAAACTTCATGGCAATCCATCCAATAGTTGATGAGACATGTCACTTAAAACCACAAATGTCAACCTCATGGTGGCGCTAGAGGAAATGTCAGGTCATCCCAAAAGTCAGCAGGGTTCATCCTCTGGACACCACGGATATCAGCACCAAGTTTAATGGCAATCCATGGATAGTTGTTGAGCTATCTTAATAAAAGCCATAAATTTCTATCTGCTGGTGGCACAAGAGGAAAAGTCAGGGGATAATCAGTCATTCAGATTCATCCTGTTGGGACCATGAATGTCTGCAAAATTTAATCTCAGTTGGTCCCGTAATTTCAGTCTGGACCAAATTGGTGGACCAACTAACCATCAGACCAACAGACCATCACTACCCCTGAGCTTTTCCACTAGCATGGCTGAAAAAAAGACTGAAGCAAAGAGGTTCACAGTGATTTGACTGGGGCATCCTGATGGCCTAGTGGTTCAGATGTAAACCATATATACACACACATCGTCCCTTGTTTGATTCCAGCAAGGGACATTTGCTCTGTATGTCATAACCCTCACTCTCTCCTCGTTTCCTGTATATATTGTAAACTTTTTCAATAAAAAAGGTGGTGAAAAAAGCCCCAAAAAGCCATTTTTTCAATGACATCTGACACATTATAACGAACTCATGAAAGTATTCCATGAAAGTTAGATGGCATAATCTCAGATAATAAGCCATGTGCTTCTGTTTACTTATGGCGAATGGCAAATTTAGTGTGGACAATGAACAAACGAAGATTTATTTTAAATTTTAGAATTTTTATGGAATGTTTTATTAAATTATTATTTAGTCATGTTAAATACTCAGTGACGTGAAAAAATTTGGGGATCCCTGGTAAAAATTTCTGTTTCTGTAAATAACTAAATGAATAAAGATGATCTGATCTCCAGAAGTCCAACAAAAGGCATGTGCTCCTTTAAGCAGCTGCATAGCACTACGAAAATTAGCCGTTTTCTCAATTCGTAATGTAATTAAGAAATGGCAGTTAACAGGAAATGGTGGAGGTAAAGTTGAGGTTTGGAAGACCAAGAAAACCTTGAGAGAATTGCTTCTAGGATTGCTAGAAAGGCAAATCAAAACCCCTGTTTGACTGCAAAAGACCTTCAGGAATATTTAGCAGACTCGAGTGGTAGTGCAGTGTTCTAGTGTGCAGCGACACCTGCACAAATATGACCTTCATGGAAGAGTCATCAGAAGTTTGCAAAGCTACATCTAGACAAGCCTAATGCATTTTGGAAACATTTTAGAAATTGCTGTGGCCTGATGAAGTTACAATAGAACTTTTTGCCTGCAACGAGCAAAGGTTAGTTGGGAGAAAAGAAGGCTGCAGAATTTCATGGAAAGAGCACTTCTCCAACTGTTAAGCACAGGGTTGGATCAATCATGCTTTGGGTTTGTATTGCAGCCAGTGGCACAGGGAACATTTCACTGATAGAGAGAAGAATGAATTCAATTAAATACCAGCAAATTCTGGGAACAAACATCACACTTTCTGTGAAAAAGCTGAATATGAAAAGAGGATGTCTTCTACAACAGGACAATGATCCTTAACACACCTCAAAAATCAACAATGGACTACCTCAAGAGGTTAAAGCTGAAGGTTTTACAATGGCCCTGACAGTCCCCCGACCTAAACATCATTGAAAATCTGTGGATGGACCTCAATGGAGAAGAGCAAACAAGACAGCCCAAGAATCTCACAGAACTAGAAACCTTTTGCAAGGAAGAATGGGCGAAATCAAGACTTGAAAGACTCTTAGCTGCTTCAAAAAGCTTTTACAAGCTGTGATACTTGCCAAAGGGGGTATTACTAATTACTGATCATGCAGACTTTTGTTTTGTAGAGATATATTACAAGTGTGTCAGACATCTTTGGTGATTTGGTTTGCCTGGGACATACCAAAGATTAGACTCAGTCTGTATTGTTTTGATTCCTCTTCTCCTACAGGCAGACTAGACACAGGAAGTGCATTGCTGCCTCCAGCCAATTAAAAACTCAACTTCTGTTGATCTGATTGGATCAATTCATAAAAACAATCAATGATAGTAGAAAGCAGACAGCTGACATTATCACTTTTCAAAGTCGTTATGACTGAGACTTTTACATATGTACACACACACACACACACACACACACACACACACACACACACACACACACACACACACACACACACACACACACACACACACACACACACACACACATACATTTGTGCACTGATAAATTACTTTAAGTGGCAGAAGGACACACAAACATACTTACATATGTCCAACTCTGAGATCCATTTGGGCGGAATCTGATTTGATACGTTAATCCCAAATTTTGTTTACTAATAGGACGATTCCAGTTTATGAGAAGGGAGGTGGGAAAATTCTCTGGAATGACTTTGACATCTGCTGGAGGGTTTGTTTTCACTGCACAACAAAAGACAACAACATAAAAAAAAAATAATAAAAAAAACACTCAAAAACATGCGAGATGGCGATCATCATCATCATCATCATCATCATCATCATCATCATCATCGTGACTACGGTGAATACTTGTCGTAGACCAGTCTAGATCAGAACATGCAAACATTAAGATGGCAGTAATATGAAAAAACTTTAGTGTAGTACAATATTCAACTTACCAAAATAGCCAGCATCTTTTTTCAGATGCTCAGACTCTATTGCTCCGAGTTTATTGTGGGCCTCCACCCAGATCTCCAGTTCCATAAAATTGGGGAAAACGTTTGTATTTATTTGGGCACTGTTTTCATGAGTTGACACATTATAGCTGGCATCACTGTTGACAAAAGATTTTAATACCATTTAGATGAACTCAACAGTAATGACTACACAACAATAGATACACTTGAAACCCTTTTAATATTCATATTGAATCAGTTCAATCAAATGCTTTGACCTAGGTGTAATGCATTAACAAACACACAAATATGAGCCCATCTCAGATATGGAATCCGTGACACTGCTGGCATTATCTGTCTGTTGATAAAGAGTAACAGTGATGTCTCTCAATAAGACCAATGAGGAGTGGTGTCCATTCTCTCACAGGCTGCAAAAGTGACTGAATGTAAAACTTAACATTGCAGCTGTATGTGTGGTTAACTGTGGCTTGATTGGCGATTATTGTCAAAGTTTTATCATTTATATTAGTGTGACATGTTCTATACCGTTGCCTATTCATAGTATAGTTCAACAGTTTGTGTCCAAGCACTGTTAAACATGACAAGACATTAAGTTATGTTTCTTTCTTAATTCCTATAGGTTTTCATGTGTTTTTGCATGTTTGTCATCCTATAAGCAACTGGAAAGAAGGAAAGTTTACTTTTTTTTTTTAGACGGTCTATTGATTATTGGGTTTTTCTTTTTCTTAGCACAACAAAAGGACAGGGCTTACACAACAAAAGGTTGATTTAGCATAAAATAACAGTCCTTTATTCCTGGGACTTGAGATAAAATCCCAAGCACATCAGGAAATCGGAGAAGACGGGGATCCCAGGTTGGAAATGTAATAATATGATTCCTTACATTCCGATTCAGACCATAGCTTTGTAGTTATCTGCACAAGGTAGAGCACAGAATGAAGAGCCGTACATAATTCTGGAAAGCAAACTGTTAGTACTTGTCCATTTGGTCTGAAGCCACTATAATCTGGTTTGACTCTGGCTGCATGTTGTCCATCTCTCTCTTCCCTCCCGTTTTACATTAAAAGTCCTCCAGCTACTCAAAGGGCACATTTATCCCCCTATCCTTATGCCCGTTTAATTTGAAGCAACTATAGGAACTGCTGGGTTGCAGTGAAAGCAGCCTTAAGGTATGGTCACATTACATTTCTGTCCTACAAATGTTGGCCTGTTTCCCCATTCACCTCTATTGAGGCCCGTACAACAGACAAATTCAAGTCTTGCTAATATAGATCACTGATAAATATTTATCGGGGCCAACTCTGGGGCCATTTCATCAAAAGGAAATTTAATGTGACCATACTTTAACAAGGACATTCCATCGCCACCTGTTTATTAACAAGCAAGTCCACACTAGAGTTTGGAAGGAGGAAAACCATCTGCACTGGCCTGTATGAGTTGAATGGCACAAGTCCATTGCACATCTAACCCCCAACATCACATCTGGTAGGTGGTGCTGTGGCCAATTCAAATGGTATGCATGATTGCATTTGCCCTTTACTGCATTAAAATGTGTTTGTCATGATCCACATAAGATATCCGCACAATTATCATAGGTCGATATATGTTGACCTAAATGACGTCAGAGATAAAGTGAGGTACATAAGTATTTCGACAGTGACACAATTTTCGTTTTGCCTCTGTAGACCCCCACAGTGGATTTGAAATGAGGCTATCAAGATGTCACAGAAGTGTACACTTTCAGCTTTATTTCAAAGGTTTAACAAAAATATCGCATTAACCATTTCGGAATTACAGCCATTTTTATACATAGTCCCTCATTTTCAGAGGTTCAGAAGTAACTGGAGAATGGAGAATCGACAATTGATCAGTTTCAATCAGCCAGTTGTGGTCCTTTCCCTCGTTATCTCATGACAAATAAAGCAGATAAAAACGGTCTGGAGTTGATTCTAAGTGTTGAATTTGCATTTGGACGCTTTTCATGGGAACTCTCAATATGCGGTCCAAAGAGGTGTCAATGCAAGTGAAGGAAGCCATCATTAGGCTGAAAAAACAAAAAACAAAAACAAACCTATCAGACGGATGGCAGAAACTTTAGGAGTGGCCAAATCAACAATCTCGTGTATTCTTTAAAAGACTGGTGAACTGGCAACACCAAAAGACCTCGAAGACCAAAAAAGAAAATAAAAGTGGATGATGGCAGAATTCTCTCTCTCTCTTCACAACATCTAGCCAGGTCAACACTCTCGAGGAGGTACGCATATCATTGTCAAAGTCAACAATCAAGAAACGCCTCCATAAATGTAAATAAAGAGGGTTTACCACAAGGTACAAACCACTGGTCACACTCAAGCACAGAAAGACAAAATTAGACTTTTCCCTAAAACATCTAAAAAAAGCCTGGGACAAGATTCTTTGGACAAATGAAACTAAGATTAACTTGTACCAGAAAAATGGCACGAAAAAAGTATGGAGAAGGAAAGGAACAGCTCATGAGCCAAAGCATACCACATCATCTGTCAAACAAGGTAGAGGCAGTGTTATGACATGGGCATGTATGGCTGCCAATGGAACTGGGTCACTGGTGTTTATTGATGATGTGACTGCTGCTGGAAGCAGCAGGATGAATTCTCAAGTGTACGGGGCTATGCTATGTGCTCAGATTAAGCCAAATGCTACAAAATTGATAGGACAGCGCTTCACAGTACAGTTGGATAATGATCCAAAACATACTGCGAAAGCAACCAAAGAGCATAAACATTTTTCAGCAGATGACCTCTACTGTCCTCAGTAAATTATTTACTGAAGACAAAACTGAAGGCAGAAAGACCCACAAACAAGTGAAGGCGTCTGAGGTAAAGACTTGGCAAAGCATCTGAAGAGAAGAAAATGTCCATGGGTTCCAGACTTCTGACAGTCATTGGCTGTAAGTAATTTTCATCCAAGTATCAATTATAATCCTTTTATTTATAATAATGTTGATCTTTCCAATTACTTTTAATCCTCTGAAAATAAGGGAATATGTATAGAAATGGCTGTAAATCCTATACAGTTAGATATTTTTGTTCAACCCCCTTGAATTAAAGCTGAAAGTCTGTACTTCAAACATCTTGATGGCTTCGTTTCAAATCCATCATGGTGGTTTACAGAGGCAAAATTACGAAAACATTTTTCAGTGTCCAAGAGAGTTATGGACCTAACTGTATACTTATATATCTCTGATACATACGGTGTGTAAACTTTTAATCCTTTAGGGAAGTATGATGGAAATGTCAGTGTGTTATTGAGTCAAATTGTCGTTGTGACTTGAACAAAAAAGTGCCTCGGGAGCTTGCTCCAACATGACAAATGTAGAATTAACAGGCTGTTTACTGAGTGAAGAGCATTTCTGAAAAGGTCTAGACCTACATTCAACCCCCTCTTTTTTTTTTTTTTTTTTTTAAATGAACCTTCTTCCAACTACTTTAACAGCTAGCTTGACTTGCTTCCACCGCGCTTAGTGAATCAAAAACAGATATATTGCCATAATTTACATATAATGCCAATTCCAAACAAAATTGGCTATGATGCAAAAACATCTAGAGGTGTACTCACGTGTACACTAAAAATAGCGTGTATGTTGTAGGGACATCTGTTGTTTGACGTCCTACTGGTACCCAAGAACAGCTGATGTTTGAAGAGATGAATGTTTGGCGCTGAAGTGCGATACAGGACAGATTCTCAGGCTTCCCCGGACGATCTGACATTGGGTCAAACAGACATCCTTTTATTTTTTTTATTTTTTTAACTTTTTTTTTTTTTCAGAACTATGTGTGTCCCTTATTTTCATAGACATGGCTATTTAAATATTTTTAAAAAAAAAAAAAGGACATTTCAGTGAGGGTAGAATCCGTTTTAATCAAATATGTGTTTCCAGTATTTTCACTGATTTTCTCAAGGGGTTTGTAAGTTCAGATTCATACGGAGCCCCCCTTTTGGTCAGCTGAGAGGAGAGGGGGAAGGGAAAGAGGAAAAAAAAAAAAAAAAAAAAAAAGATAAATCTGTACTCTTTGTTAGCAAACAGACTCGTCACCTGATTAAAATCAGACAACAAGGAATGGTAAATATAACATTACATGATGAAAGCTGTGAAGAGTCCAACGCAAAACAAAATATAGCATTAAATCTACCCTTAAATCTAGATAAATTGGACTTGCCTGGCAGATCCAGTTTTCATAAAAATGCTCCATTGTTCTCTGAAGAAAGAAGTTGTTTGCAAATAATAATACCAAATAAAAATAATACTAATCTGAGGGCACGGATTAGGAATCTGACAGCATGTATTTGCAAACCAAGAGTACAGATTTACACATGGCTTTCTTTTCTCAGCTGACCTTAGGGGGGGGTCCATAGAAGCAGCCTACATTATTCTTGCCCCACGGAAAGTTATACAAAAAGTGAACACATTGGAAACATTTTGTAATCATAAACAGCACTTTAAACTTAAGCCTGTGCACACTCACAACTACGGTGCATCAAATTTAAAACAGGATGTAGGTCTGCAATCTCTCATGGATGTTTACAGCAGACAGATTGTGTAATAACTTTAATATCTGCCCTTACTTTCCCTTCTAATAAACTGTCAGTAGTAAAAGGTGATCATAACTAATAAAAGTAATGGCCAAACCTAAGAACATTAAATACAGGTAGTTAGAAAACAGCTACAGGTTTTAGCTCCCCACCCCCAACACTAAACCTCATGTCTATATCTCAACTACCATTATCAAATAAACCCAAACAAACGTACAGCCTTTTTTGAGGAGGATTCCGTGAATAAATTTGCCTTCGTTCAGGACAACATAGGCTGACACCTTCTTGCAGAGACAAAATAACCATGAGCTTTTTTCACTGGTGACATGAAGAGTGACATTAAGAGCTGATCTGTTGATCTTGGTGTACTGTTCCTTGGGTACAGTAGTCTTAGACAAATTCCAGTAGAGGTCATCTGCAGTAACTTCAGCTGTGTTGATGACCATGCATGTAGCCATGAAAGTAGTCCCAATCTCAAGCACTGGAGACTGCGGGGCTATCACCAAATGGTTGTCATTTTCTGAAGACAAGCAAAACAACACTGTGACTCAACATTCAGAAACAAACTAAGCCAAAGCAATACTCCTGAGTAGTGTGACTGCTGAGCCAGCAAATACGCCACAATTCCTCTCACAGTCATCACAAGCCATTAACACAAAACCAATATTAACATTTGCTGTTTAGTTTGATGAAATGTGACTGTATTCCACATTTTGATCCAACTTTTAACTCGAAACTGTATGGTAACATGGACACAGAGCACATATTCAGCAAGGTTCAATAAAAGGATATAAGCCCACAAAAAGCAGTGGTCATTACTGTCGATACAACACAAACAAACAGAGGAAACACCTCCAACACTTTGACAACACATACACAGTTAGGAAAGTGCACTGCAAATACAAAAAACACCCCCACCCCCCCCAAAAAAAAAAAAAAGAAAAGCAAAGCAAAGCTTGCTCTAGAGACAGCTACAGTGAGCAGAGCAAGACAGGACACACCTGTAACCTAATCTCATTTAACAGACAGGGGGACCACCTTGTGGAACAACCAGGTACTGTTACAAAACCACAGTGCATTTTCTGACTGTTATACTGCATTCCCTTAACATTAGCAGAATGGGAATAACAGAAAGACACCCATTTTTCCAACCTTATTCTAACCTTGTAGTCACAACAGATAAAGAGCCTAAATTAGCTGTATAAAAATGAGCTGAAAGGATCGTATTAGGCCATAGTAGATTTTATTTTGATGTAACTGCCAGCAGTGGTCCATTTGTCCTATAGTTTAAGTGACAGAGGTGCCTCTGGTCAGCCTTTACCAATACAAATACTGCCAAATGGTTATTCCAAAAAGTTATTCCAATTATAAACAGTTGTTGGCAGTAACGCACCAAGAAAGCCAGCAAAGATGAGGAAAACAAAAACAGCTACCAAGAAAACAGATGTCAACAATTCAGGTTTTAAAACATTAGTCAGCTTTGCAAATGTTTTATGAGGAAGGAAATGCATTCAACACATTTGTTAGGCCTCAAGGATACCACACAATGAATCTTGTTGAGAAAAATTGAATGTAAACAACTGTTTCTTTACTCCACATGGTACCTTAAAGAAGCAAGCAGGGCAAATATCTTTTTCAAGGTAAACATACTTGCTTGTCATAGCAGGAAAAGACAAGTGTAACTAATAGTATTAATGTGTCTCAGTGTGCCATGTCAGACACCCGGCATATACAATATCAAGGCCATTAGATTGAGGCATTTAAATGGACTGCAGTCATTATCAATGTTATTAGCTCCAGCCTGGGCTTTTCAAGCTGTCACGTCAAATTACAGTAAAAAAGATATACTGCACAACATTAGCAAGTGTTAATGTTACTGTGTCCACCCCAGGGCAGCAACACATTCGACATTTAATATCCAGACAACGATATAGAGACCTCTGAGATTACATAAAGTTTGGTGTTAAAATGCCCACTGAAAGACAATACTCCCCATTACTGTCAGGGGTTAAAAATTTAAAAATGGTACTGACCACCTCTAGCAAGTAGAGCAGAGCCAAGGCAAGCTAACACCAGCAACTGGAGCACTCTCGCAGACACCATGATGATGACTGGCTAGGAACATAAAAAAAAAACAATGTTAGAGAGAAAAAGGTAAGTTCAGTCTGAACCATTCAATCCTTACAAACTTTGTAACTAGTCTCATTAAGGTATCAAGGCGTAACGGCGACGTTAGCTTCGTAGTAGTAATTCGGCGAAGATACTAAATGCTGGATAAGAATTAATTACAGTGTCGACTAACAGCGGCTAAAATAAATTCTAAGAAAGTAAAGCAGAAAAGTTGATTTAGCTTTTGGCTAATGATGTACAAAGTAGTCACATTGTCGCAAATGAAATATTTAGCACTGGGTGCTTATATTTTCATCCACGCCAGCGCCATATTGTGTCCGCAGTCAAAAGCAAGAGGTTTTTACTTACCTAACTGGCGTCAATTACGGTCCCTTTAAAACTCTTTGCTAGATCAGTACCATCAGTTTTTTTTAATTGCAAAACCCTACAATAGTCGAAACAACTTGATTAATTTAGGCTCTCGTTAGTGGCACGTTCCTGCCATGTCTTGAATAAGACCATCCACTTCCCGTCAAAGAAAACTTGTGTCGCAACATTTCGTGGCGCTGCGCAACAATTACACGATCTTACACAATACTGATGGAACGAAGTCCTTTCTGTTGAGTGTTTGCCCTGACGCTGGTAGTTTAAGGGTCTGCTTAAATACTCAGTGCATACATTCTGTTTGTTGATTGGTCAGAGAAACTGTCGGTCAAACACTTTCAACGAATCGGAGTTTTCAGATTTTACTGTCCCGGTTTTGCGTGTCATTCACTGTTGTTTTCCCGTATGCCTCCGCCCTGCTCGCTTCAAAGGAAGCACGCACCCGAAGATGAACGTGAACTGTCGGCCCTGACTTTACAAGAGCAGCAAAACACATAATGATAAGGTGAAAATGTGACGGTAGTCGCTTTACCTTTACAAATCAGACAGGTTATTCATTGAAAAGAGTTTAATGCTCAAAATTAGATTTTTAACCAAGCAAGCAGGGGATTTTTCGTTCCCAAGCAGAGGGAGAAGAGGCGGGCAGGCATGTCTCTGTTCTGCAATATGAATGGTTAATTTTTTTTTTTTTTTAATTTTTTTTTAATATTAGCTTGAATCTAATTTTAGTGGTAGTTGTATTTTTTGTGAGCTGTCTTAATCTCAGCAGCAAAATCATTTTATTCATTATGTATTTTATTGTTTTGTTACTGCTAAAAAAAAAAACTAAAAAAAAAATTAGAATTGGAAATTGAACCATAAGTATGATTGAAAAAAAAAAAATATATATTTGAAAATTCTAGTCATCATCCATATTGCATTATTTAAAAATGAAACAACACATTTTTCTTATATGATCAGACTGAAAAAGCATTTTATTTCACTTAACTTTTGACTGTTTGAATTGCTGAAAAAGGGAGATTTGAGCTAAAAACTGTTTTGAGATCACATACTAATTAACTGCAACCACAAATGTTAGTTGTATAAAGTAAATCTATTTACTTAACAGTTTTGGAGGTCACACATAAATTGACTGAAATCAGAACTATTACCATGTCAAACCAAAGAACACTTAGGACCATTTTTGGTTGCACTCACTGTGACGAGCTAATGGCTTTGGTAAATGGACTGCACTTATACAGCAGGTTTGTAGTCTTAGTGATCACTCAAAGCACTTTACACTACTGTCACATTCCCCCCTTCACATATTCATACAGCGCTCTTTTTCACACACCAATGATACATCGCGGGCAATTTGGGGTTCAAGGATACTTCGACATGCGGACTGGAGGAACCGGGGATCGAATCACCGACCCTCCTGACCCACAGCTGCCCCTTTGACCTTTCCTGGTGAAATATGAAGACAGAATAGAAGTAATGTTGTATGGTGTGGGGATTTTAATGCACATAACACATTATGGGGTGGTGAGAAACCAGATAATAATAATGGTCAGGTGAAAGAGGATTTGTTGGATAGGAAATGCTAGTGTGCTTAAACAATTTAAGTAAAACAAATATACAGTAGATGTTACTACTGGAACAGAATCTGTGTTTGACTTGACGCTGGTTTCCCATAATATTGCACCAATATTATTTCTTTCTTTCTTCCGAAAGAAAATGAAAGATACCTGAGTCAGAGTGAAGATGATATGGACACAGAAACATCTGATGATCAGATAAGACAAGGTATAATATGAGCTGCATTACACACCAAAAGTAAAGACAAACTAAAGAAGAAGGCATTACCATGGTGGGATGACAGATGTAAAGTAGCAGTGGAAAATAGGAACAAAGCCTTTAAAATAGTGAAGAGAACACATAACTTCCAACATATGATTCAGTATAAACAAGCCATACTGTTAAAGATGAGCATAAGACAGGCAAAAAGGACGTACTAGAGGAAATACTGTGACTAATTTGGGAACAACTGGTTACTCAGGTAGGAGAGGTGTGGGGATGGTTAAAGAGTTGGGTGGGGGGACATGAGAGAATGGAGCTACCCTGTTTTGAATAATGGAAATGAAGCAGCAGTGACCAATAAGGAAAAAGCTTCATTATTAGTAAATACATTTGTTACAGTACAAAGTTACAAAAATTGTCTGAGGAGGGAAGAAGAGGGAGAGAGAAGACTAAATCTAAAAACATGGATAGCACTAAGGATGAATACAAGGTCCCATGGGAGAACTCCTGAATGTGCTGGAACCCACTTGAATTTGATTTTTTTCCCCCTTGATTAACGATTGTTGAATTGGTGAACAAGATTTCATAGAGCAGGTTCTAATGGTTACTGGCTGTATCTATTTCCTCTGGATAGGTCAAAGACATTAGCTTGTCACAATTCATATCTGACTTCCAAAATGTTTGATTGCAAAGTAAATAGTTTTACTTTACTTTAACTAACAATTTTCATCTGAGTATATTAGCATTTTATCTCAAAATATTTTTGCTTGCACTCTTGCAATGAAATATTTGACTGCTGTACTGAAGGTTTATCTGCAGATCAAAGACACAATAATACCCTCATAGTTCTCTTACTGTCTAACCGGCAAAATCCAGAGGAGAGAAGATCTGAGCTGATAAGTGAAGATACAGTCAATCTGAATCGTGTTTTTACCTGTGAGCTCAGATCAAAGATTGTTACAGCATAGTGCAGCCAGAGCTTTGAATTTTTTTGGGGTTTTTTTTTGTCCTGGCTTTCGACTCTTAGGCTATATACAGGCTGTCTATTGATGACGGTACACTACTCAGAAAAAGTGGGCTGAAAAAGGCACTGACAACTCAGTTTTTCTGTAATATTTTTATCTGCGCTTACTAGTCGTCTCTTTGTAATGTAGTTTAGGGTTAGTGCATTAACAGTACAGAGTTTCACACAGCATTTACTTTTTTTAATGTGATGTTATATTACTATTATGGAAAATAATTTCCATCTATAGATACTTCTGAAACCAAACCTTGAATAACCATACCTTTTCCCAGTGAATACTGAAAACTAGTAGAGCGCAGACCTCCGCCAAGGCCAATGTCAAACAACATACACCAGACTTCAGAGAAAAAAATAAAAATTCATAGTAGATGATCCGGATCTGCCCCAAAATTTAATGGGTTTTCCCCTGGCCCATGCCCCATCCTTCAACTCAGTTTGGTGCAAATAGGTTTAGTACTTTCTGCGTAATCCTGCTGACAAACAAACCAACAAACAAACCGATAAAAAGAGGGGTGAAAACATAACCTCCTTGACAGAGGTAAAGAAGTTGTTCCAAATTACAATTTAAAGTTTGTGGGCCTTAGAAACCTAAACTAAACTATCAGCATTTAAAGTATACACTGAAATTGTGACAAGTTGGTCTCTTACTTCAACAAAAGTGAGTCCTGATATCTTTAAATCTGAATGATGATGAGGATTAATGATTCATTAAATATCAAGAAAGTTCTGTTAACTTGTCTTCTTTTGTTGCGGAATTCAGAAAAACCCAGTTTTCACTCCGTGCTTACTTTGTCCCTTGTACAGTAAAATCCAAAAGTTATATTTTGTAGACTCTTCTTTTATTACTAACTTCCCAGCATGCATTGCATTAAGGTTAAAATTCCCCAGAAATCCTTCTTTTTTCTGACATCAAAACAGATAACTGTTGTTTGTCCTTTTATAATTGTATCTCAGACAAGTCAGATGGTCTTCTCTCTGATCAAAAGTAAAACCATGACGAAGACAGGTCTGTACTTCACACACGTCCTGCACCCTTGTTGTGTAACACAGTTGAGTCTTTGGGGTCATCTCGAGGAATGGTATACTTCGGCTTAATGTAATTGTGAGCAGTACAGCATAAACTTTCACGAGGGAAACACAAGCAGTGCTTCTCCTTCATTATCAGCACTATGATTCATTCAGATTTATGTTATTTATCCAAAGAGATTCACTCAAACTATAACAATGAGATCATGTCACTTTCTTTGTTTAATTTAAAGGGCTCATACTGATGATTTTGTGTGGGTGATACATTGGAAGCGATCAATGCAACTACTTTATTTCATGTCAAAGTACAAAAAACAACATTCTAACCCTGAATCAACTGCATTCAGTCAGAAATCACTACTGCAGCAAATTGTTTGTTTGTTGTTGTCAATCATGGTTTGTTAACAGTATTGTATAACCCTATGGCAGAGTGCTTAAAAAAAAAAAAAAAAGGAATGCACATGTATGTATGTTCCAGAGTATGACATAATAAAACAACCACTGTAAAAATTCATATCATCAAAGACATCTTGGAAATAAGATGTTTATTATTTCAGGAATGCACTTTTTTTAAACAATTTATAAAGCTGTCAGTGTTGCAGCTCCCAGCACATCATTCGTTTCATCTTTTAACATGGAAAATCTGTCCCACGCTCATATTCCCACTGGTTTGTTCAACTAGCAATTGAATTCAATTAATATTCTAATGTTGACTTTTTAGTTCAAATACTGAGGTGTCATACTTTTTAACCTAAAAAAATACCCGCTTAAAAAATTACCTCCTAAAAATGCCTTTAAATAATGTAGCCTGTTTAGAAGTGGTTAAATTTACTATAAAATATACAATACAACACACACACTACATGTGGTTTTGAAGGCAATACAACTTGAATGTTGCTGCACAGGGTAAGCAAAGACATTTCAACAAATCCTCCACACAACCCCCCCCCCCCGTGGTTAAAATTTCGATTGGTGTAAGCATAAAAATGACTTGGTAAGAAAAGGGGAACTAACAACTGCCTCCTAAGGATTAATTCACACGGTTCCTATCAGTGACACTTAAACATAGGCCAACAACTAATGCTGTTGTTTTTCTTGAGGGAACAGGAAAAAAACCTGAAAAAAAAAACAAAAGGTTTCTAATGCATGCTAGAAACTATGTTGTGTGAAGGAGACTGGTTTCTTGTGTGCAGTTGCTTATCATTACTCTTAAAATATAACTAGACTTATGCCAGATGCCTCTCTCCCAGCATATTTTTAAAAAATGCAACAGAGGAAGCTGTAGTTATGTAGTGTGTGATCAATGTACAGCCCTTGGAGTATTCGCGGTTTCAAATCCAAGCAGACAGAAACTAGCTAAATTTAAGCAGAACCTCATATGCCGACAAAACGATGTGATTATGCATTTGCAAAAAAACAATTTAGCGTGTAGTTACTCTTAAAAGATTACAATACATAAGTGGGCTCTAATACATTCATGACTGTGTCCAATGAGAAAAGCTTCATTATGTTTGGTCAAACAAGTGAAACTTTCTAGTACAAACAAAGATATTTGTGCACGAGTGACTTTCTAGTGTACACAAGATAGTGTAGTTACATGTGCATGCAAGGAACTTTTTAGTGATGATAAGATAACTTCTGATGAAATATGCAGTGCCTGCAACAGTTCCTAGTGCACACAAAATAGCTTTCAGTTTGCAGTAGAAACTTTCTTGTTCATTTCACTTCAGGGCCTCCACAGTTTTATATCTGAACCAATTCTAACATTTACTTCTATTTTTTGTTTTTAACAACCGTTGATGTTACACTAAGATTCTATCTGTAAGTGTGTATACTGGGAGCTTTGGATTGGAGATTTTTTTTGCCTTGCGCAATCTTTTGGGCCATCCTTCAGGCGGCTCTATAGAGGTCTCTATAGATTGTTGAGCTCCAGAAGGGTTTGGTCCAACACCTGGTGCATGTCCAGGTTCTCTTCTTTGGCTTGGGCCAGTTTCTCTGGAGAAGGAAACAAAGCCACAGGTAAGCTTCTAAATACATTTCCTGTCTGGAACTGATGATACGGAAAATCCGGATACGCTCTAATTCTACACAGTCTTTATGAACAATTGTAAATCAATTAATAATTAAGTTTGTAAAATGTCAGAAAAACAAAGAATCTATCACAAGTCTATCACAAGTCCCCAAGGTTGCTAAATGACTTGTTTTGTCCAACTGACAGTCCAAAATACAAAGACATTCAATTTTAAAGACTGAAAGAACATGCCCTCATCCATAGGTGTGGTGTGGCATGAAATATTTAATTTCAGACACTCAAGTGGTTGGTTAAAAATAAAAAGCCTTTTAATAAATATGAGCTAATACAACAAAAAATACATTAACGCATATCAGCAATATTTGCATGCCTTATGGTATTTTGACACACAATGAAGCACAAAACAGTTTAACCACTAGGGATACAGGATTAGTTTATGCAGAATTTAGCTATTCAGCTTGGAAACACAGGACAAACCTCACTTAAAATGTGCGTGTTTCAAAGTTAAAGAAATTCATTCAAACTACCACAATGAAATCAACCTTTGTCATTGATTGAATCAGGGCAGTCAAGTCTAAGGAAATGTGTCAGACAATGTATCCATGTAGTTCATTTTTCACTGAGATGTAAAAACATAATAGTAAATCCAGCTGATTATGATACATCAAACTCACGTCACACAAACTAGAGCCAGACCAATACTGGTGATATTAGGGAGTAAAAAATTTCCGATATCAATATATTGGCCGAAATCCTTTATATTCTATATATATAGTTGTTGGTCCATTTGAGGTGGAGATGATAGGTTTTGCTCTGTGATTTATTGTTTTGATGGGCATCTTTTGTCTTTTTTTGAGATGAATCTATTTATGTATTTTCACCATTTCTAAATTACCCAAAGTATCTTTTTCTACATTATGTTCTGTAAAACAAAGTTTTCATATCGGCGCATATTGGACAACATACAGTATACGCCAATACAGATATATCTGTGATAGTCCATTATTGGCTGATAAAATTGACCGACCGATATATTGGTCGGACTCTAATACAAACATACACTTGACTAACAAATATTTATTCAAAGGTTTCTCTGTACGTGTCTTATACACAGAATTCACCTTAAACTACAAATATAGTGATGCATGGATCAAAATTTGACATGTATTCACTGAACTTTCAATGACTTTTGGTTCTCTTCACATAGTTCTTACACAACTATCACTTAAAATACATGGTTAGCAGATGATTTAACACAAATCAAGCCCTGAGTGCAGACCTGTGAGTCTTCTTCTCACTACAAAATTTTAGACTCTACAATCAGCAAAGACAGTAGGAGAAGCAGCTGTACTGCAGGTGTGTATGAACTACACTTTTCTAGTATTATCGACCACTCAAAGCGCTTTACACTACATGCCACATTCACCCACTCACACACATACAGCTTCATAGATACACACACAGATGATACAGTGTCACTATCTTGCCCGAGGACACTTTGATATGCGGACTGGAGCCGGAGACCACCCACCAACCTTCTGGTTAGTGGACCATCCGCTCTACCTCCTCAGCCACATCCACCCACATATCACAGATCTTTGAAGGGACAACAACTAACAGCTGTCAAACTTCCTTACAGTGTCATATTGGACAACGTGAGGTTCCATTAAACTGCAGAGCAGTGTTTCAGGTTCCAATCCAATCCAACATCAGTTCCCTCACAGAAAGTGGGTTTTTTTTTTCAGCATGGCGTTGGAAAATTTAAATAATTCAAATGTTCATATTCATAGAGGTCATGAAATCACCTGAAAATCACCTGAAATTTCCCCTGAAATCACTGTAGTCAATGTAGTTATGCTAAGTTTGGATTTGTCACACACACACTATTTTATGCAAGGTGTCTGAGCAGGGAGAATATGACAGCAGCAGTGATGTGGCCTGATGGAAATGATAAGACAGATATGAAGTAGTCCAAACCAGTTCCTGTGCTTGTGCAATTTTGAAATACTTATAATGGTCATGTCTACAGAACAGTTTTTCCATTGGTTTGATGCAGTGTTAGAAATAAAAGGCCAGTTTAAGTTTTGAGAATAGTTACCCAAACAACAAAGCACTATTTCAATCTATAAAACAGATGCAAATGTTCCAAATTGAGTTGTGTTATCAAAACTCTTCATAAATTCTGCAAAATCATATATGGTATCTAGATAGAAAATACCAAAAACACCAACTAGAACAGCCATCTTTTCTTCTTTGTCAGTTAGTGCTGACAAACAAAACTAGTACTAATGCTAAGCCATAAACCAAAGTACCGGACAAATAGAAAATGTGACCTGATGACAAAGTTATTACAATTCATCCTGTAAACCAAATTTCATCACAATCCACCCAGTAGCTGTTGAACTTGTCCATTTGGACCAAAGTGGTTAACCAACCAACAGACAGACTGCTATTCCTGAAACCATGTCGCTACCACAGTCTGTTTACTACTACATACTGTATCTGTCCTGTCATTTCCATCAGGCCACAACACAGCTGCTGCCATATTCTCTGTGTACAGACGCATGGATAAAATAGTGTGTGTGACAAATCCCAACTGTAGCAGGACTACAGTGGTGTCTGAGTGTGACATTTTAAAGAGATTTGTGTGACTCTCACTTGAGAAACTGATGTTGTTGAATTGGTTTGAAGCCTTAGACACTTCACTGCAGTTTAATGGTATGTCAGATTCTCCACTATGACACTGTACAACTTTTGTCCCTCTGTAGATTTCCCCACCTTTCAGTCACACACTTTTTCATCACAGCTGCTTCCATTTTTCTTTTTTCTTTTTTTTTTTAACAAACAGCAGTTGACCAACCTGGTGTGTCCTTAACATGCATCATACTAATTATACAGTCCAAAGTTCTGTATCTCTACATCATTTTCCAACGATGAATAAGCCAACATAACAGAAACTGATTCTGTTCATCAGGGGCAAGATTGAGAATATTGTGAGCAGAAGCGTCTCAGAAGGTGAAATCTGCACTCAGTATCTGCACTTGTGTTAAATGTTCTGCAAACACTGCTTTCTATACGGTGCAAAAAGTAAAGAGAGATGTGTGCAAAAAAAACAGAAATCATTAAAAGTTAAATGAATATGTTTGACGTTTTGATGACTACATCACAGCATTTGCTCAGTTGGCAGAAATGCAGCAAATCAGTGGAGAAAACTGTAACACAGGCTACAATGACTAGTCAGTGATAATGGCCTCCTGTAAGAACATCTTCATATTCTTCTCTTAAACCTCTCTGACTTTTTTCTGTGAGCTTTTATGTACGAGTCCTCCAAGACAGATTCAGCAAACTCTCTTAAATGAACAAACTAGTTATAAATCTCTTGTTTTCAGCCTCATGAATGTCACCTGTTCATTAGTAGCTGATCCATTATTAAATCTATGCTCCTAAAATTGCTCTGTTTGTGGGCAGGTTTCATTCACAAAAATGTTGCCAAAGAGTAAAAAGACGATTTTCACACTGCAGAGCTTCAAGTCCCACAGCCAGAAATCAGCAGACTAAAAGAAAAGACGCACCAGTGTCAGTGGTGGTTTTAGATGAAGAAATACTACAATAATATGAATAATACAGTGGTGAATGACATGTCATCAGAACAGCACTGTACTCTGACAGTCACAGACATAAAGAGGGAATGGTTTGGACTAAATTAAGTTAGGATCTAAAAACATCTCTCTAAAGCAAAGCGGGCCATGGCTAATATGAGAGGCGGCCATGTGACTGTCATGGAGGTATTTTAGATGAGGGAATACTAAAGCCTACAGTAGGTGAAGTTACAATGTCAGGATCAACAGAGGATGATCCTGGAATTAATTTTGCAATAAGTTTGTTTTGTTTTAGTTCTATATTTAATTTAGTTAATTCATCATGTTTAAACTCTAAATTCAGTCAGATTAAGACTTTATGATTTGATAGAATGTGTTTCTTCCCCTGTGAAGAAAGTCAGACTATCTGAACATGACTCGTCTGGACCAATCATGAATTTGTTTGTATCTCAGAAAAAATTCTACATACGAGAAAACTGGTGATGTTACAAATTCTCTTAAATCACTCAAACTCCCCACTTAAGAACAAATCTCTTCGTACAAGTGGTCACCCAAATTCCCTAACTAAGGAATTAAAAAGACTAACCCCTTTACATTCAGTTTCGCAGCCTGTTCCAGCTTTTCATTAAACTTATATAATGTATACACTGAGGTGCACTGGTTACACTAAGGGGAATATTCAAACCCAACACATTCCCTCAAATTCTAAATATATTGAACACCATTTTATACACATTTTCTCAAACTTCATCCTGACAGATGCAATAGGAAATCTGAGTTAATTTCCCATGCACATAGCTGTGTGAATAGCACCTCAATACACAATTAGATGTGAAGTTTGAAATTTGCATTACTAACAGTCGAACTACTTAGAAAGTTTATAAAGCTTTAGATGGGAAGGCAAAAAAAGGTGAACTGAAATATATCCCTATGTGTGACTGTAATTATATAACAAAGTTTTAGTTAAGTTTTTATTTTTATTTCTGTGTCATGTCAAACACGTGGCTCATCCCCGCTATTTTCTGGTAATACATTTACAAAAAAAAAAGTTACAAAATTGTATATACTTCCATATTTTTTCAAATAACATACATTTATGTAGAATAGAAAGATTCTCTGAACAAATAAATGTTGAGTTTTTCATTATTAAAAAATGCCTGAACATACCCGGAGTTGTACATTTTTGTCACATTTTTTTCCCCCAAATAAAGATCTTTCTTGTCAGCGGCTTTCTTCCATATTGAGAAACAGATTCATAACTGAGCTGCACATATCTTCCAGCAAGCCTCACATAGTTCCCATCTCATGTCATCCACTATTGGTGCATATTAGTGCACACCCAGAACATATCTTATGCACTGATTCACTCACAGAGATAGCTCTGATTTTACCCCAGCAGTAGAATCAAGCACAGGACACACATAGGCTTGAAAAAGTTTAAGTATGTTTGAAAACTAAAATCCTTCAGGTTTTTACTTTTACTAAAACTTGGCTAGACCAAGATAACAGTTCAGCTGCTCTTATTGAGTCGATCCCTCCCAACCTCAGTTTTATGAGTGAAACTAGAGTGCATAACAAAGGAGGTGGCATTGCCATTTTGTTTAATGATTTTTTAATGATAATGAACCTTTTTGATGGCTTTGCTGTGTCTAATCTGTATTGACTTTGACTGTGTAGTTATTGTTGGTGATTTTAACATCCATGTTATAAACCCCCCAAAAAACAGGGGCAATAAAGAACTCTGGTTTGTTCTTGATGACTATGGACTGACTCAGCATGTGACGGAGCCCACACACAACAAAAGGCCACACTGGACTTAATCATCTCAAAGGGGCTGAAAATTTCTAAGGTTGAGGTGACTGATGTAGCTCTCTCTGGTCATTCCTGTGTGTCCTGTGCACACAAATATTCAAAAGGGATAATCCCAAAATGATACATCACTGAAAACACCAGTGAAATATTTATTCAGGCTTTCTCTCCCACACCCACCCTCTCTTGTTTCTCAGTCAATGAGTTTGTAGAGCATTTAAATTCTAAAATTACAAATGTTATTGAAGTCATTGCGCCCACAAGGGTGAAGGTGTTCTCTGGTAAGAAAGGATCTCCTTGGATAAATGCCACGCTGGTCAGAATAGAAAAAAGAGAGTGTTGAAAAGCCGAATGCAGGCAGCGAAAAACAAATCTCCAGATTCAGTATGAACTCTATAAAACGAGACTTTGCAATTCTAATTTGGAACTGAGAAATGCAATGCGGGCCTCTTCTCTGATATCAGCGCCACAGACAATAGTAATGCATGTGCCTTGTTTGCTACTTTCGACAGAAAAATGACATAATCATATCGCCAGAGGACTATAATCCCGTACAAACTCTGATTTACCACAGTGAACAACAACGATTGGATTTGCCAGAATAATCTTCAGTTAAACAAAGACAAAAACTGAAGTAATTGTTTTTGGAGACAAGCTGGAACGATTAGCACAAACCAAGCCAGAAATCTTGGTGTAGTCATGGACTCAGACCTTTAACAGTCACATAAAGACAATTACAAGTCAGCCCCCTATCACCTTAAGAACATCTTGAGGATTAAAGGATTTATGTCTCAGTAGGACTTGTAAAAACTCATTCATCTTCATATTCATCTTCAGTCAATTTGACAACTATAATAGTGAGTTTACAAATCTCTCTAAAAAAAAAAAAATCAATCAGACAGCTGCACCTGATTCAGAACGCTGCTGTTGGAGTCCTCACTGTCTGTCAAATAATTGATTTCAAAATACTGCTGTTAGTTTATAAGGCAATGAATGGTTTTGGGCCACAACACATTTTTGATCTGCTGCTATGTTATGAACCATCCAGACCCCTTAGTACTTCCGGGATAAGTCTGCTTTCTGTCCCCAGAGTCAAAACTAAACACAGAAGCAGCGTTCAGTTTTTATGCTACACATATCTGGAACAAACTCCCAGAGAACTTTAGGTCTGCAACTCTCAGTTCTTTTAAATCAAGGCTGAAGACTTTTCTGTTTGCCACTGCCTTTTATTCAATCAAATAATGATTAATTTCTCACACTGCACTGTAACTTTTACTCGTGTATTTCTTATTTTTTATTTAATCTCTATCTCAATGCTTCTTTGTATTGTCTTATGTTGCTTTTACATTTTGTCTTGATGTCTTTGTTTTATGTAAAACAGAATTGCCTTGTTGCTAAAATGTGCTATACAAATAAACTGGCCGTGGCTTGACTTGTCTTTAATCAGCGACTCCTCCCAAAGCTCCACCTGCTGATTCAGCAAGAACTTTATCACCTTTTATGAAATTATTTCTTTATCAGTATGGAAACCTAGATATTTAAATAAACCCCTATATTTTGCTATCTATGTTATTGACCATTCACAAAGTGTTTATACACCAGTTAGCGATGCTTCAGAAGAGGGGTTATATATATTACAAATGCATCCTTATTTGTAATTAAGACTAATTAAAACAAACCAGGTGTTTATTATTTATACACTGATTATAAAGTTTAAAAAGAGGAAGTAAACAGAAGAGAAAAAAGAAAAGACTGAAAGGAGACAGAAAAGTCAAGAGAGCTTTAATCCATTTATTACAGATGGGAAGGGGAAAGATGTTCACATGAATATTTCAATAACGAGAGGACATCAACTCAGTGAACCGACAGACACACAGCAGTGACTGGATGGGCAGTGACTTAACCTTCTGTAAAAAGAGCAGTGCCGTGTAACACAGATACAGCTTAGCGAAGGGTGGGTGGATTCAGATATTACATTTCTAGAATCTTCTAGCCCAGAATACCACTGTGGAATGGAACAAAACAATAGCAAGCAGGCAAATAAGAGTTCAGACAGGAAGAAAGAGGAGACAGGAAGTGAGAAAGCATCTACAGTGTAGTCATGTCATTGAGGGCCAGGTCCAGCTCCTCACTGAGGGCCTTGCCCTTAAGCTTCTGAGCATATACTTCATCTGGAGGGGGACACACACACACACACACACACACACACACACACACACACACACACACACACACACACACACACACACACACAAAATCAAGGGACCAAGCAGACAGATACACAGAACAGAAAAAGAATGAGTCGAAGGGACAGAAATAGGAAAAACAAAAAGAAAATTTAACAGCATTTAAACTGGTAAACTTCAAACTGAATGAGCCAGTTTCACTGGTGTTACTGCCATCAGTTGGTTACTCCAGCTCACCAAGCAAAAGTAACAACTCAAGCAAACAAGTTTCAACTTTAAGCTTAGTCAGCCAAAAGATGCAATCCCTGATCTCTACAGACTGGGTTCAAATACACAAAAACTGAACAAAGCATGCAGTGTTATCAATGACAGCTCCACTCAACACCTCCACATGCAACACATGTCAGAGACAACAGGATCAGTATCAGGCCAAGCCTAACAAACACTTCCTTGATCAAACAGGCTTTTCCTGGTTTAATTGTTAATGAAATCATTAGTTCATTAATGTAACCAGAAATACACCCTCTTGAAGCCATGTTGGAACACTACACTTCCTGTGAGTAGCTTAAGCTTTTCCAAGGCTCCAACTTGGATATTTCAGAAAATCAGATCATTTCACCACTAACAAAATCTTACTGTTATCTGATTTCAAACCTGCAAACATATGCGGAATAAAAAACCCGTACTAGTTACCAGTGTTGGAACAAGTATTCAGATTCTATACTTACTATAGGTAAATGTAGCAATAACACAAAGGCATGCATGCTAGGTTAACTGGCAACTGTAAATTTCCAGTAGGTGTGAATGTGAGCCTGAATGGTTGTTTGTCTCTGTGACAGCCCTGGGATAGACTGGCGACCCGTCCAGGCCGTACCCCACCTCTTGCCCAATATCAGCTGGGTTGGGCTCCAGCCCCCCCGTGACCCTTAAAGGATAAGCGGTAAGCTAATGGATGGATGGACTGAAATGCTCATTTTGCTGAGTAACTTAGTGTCTAGTCTGGTAGCGTATGGTAAAGTGAACTGAGCTGACACCCAGTGGTGGGAGAACTATTCAGATCTTCTACTTAAGTTAAAGTACCAATACCATAGTGATAAAATACTCCATTACAAGTAAAAGTCTTGCATTCATAATTTTGCTCAAGTAAAAGTATGTAAGTAGTACCATCATAATGTAAATAAAGTATCCAAACTGCCAATTATGCAGACGTTTCATGGTAGTATAATGTTATATATTATAGAATTATAGAATCCTTAAGGCTCCTTTGTGCAAACTTTCACTCTGCCTGGCCATTCTGCCATAAAGCCCAGATTGACTGCAGTTCTGCAGTGATGTTTGTCCTTCTGGAAGTTTCTCCCATTTCCAGCCAGAGTGATGGGTTCTTGGTCACCTCTAAATTTTTTACTTTTTAATAAATTTGCAAAAATTTCTAAAAGTTTTGTTTTTTTGCTTTGTCATTATGAGGTATTGAGTGTAGATTGAGGGGAAAAAATGAATTGAAATGATTTTAGCATAAAGCTGCAAAATAACAAAATATGAATAAAAATTTCAGCATCCAAATACTTTTTAAATGCAGTGTATGTGTTGATGGCATGTGCAGTCTGTACATACAATTTATGTGATGTTGGCCCGGTGCTGTGCAGACTCAGACAGTATAATCTGAACATTATACGCTGCTGTGAATTCCATATAGATTTGGGGTCCAGCTAGGTCAGAACAAAAGCTCAGTGTGGAACTTGAGAGCACCTGGGCACAGTTTTACTGACCAGCCATAAGGGGGCAGTACACTCCGTCAGAACTGCTTTGAGATGGTCAGACAGCTTCGGACCCCCCCTCCCCTGACACCTTTCGGGGATCAATTTGGATGGTCAGTGCCTGACCATTTCTCTGACTTTATGAAACTTACGATCCGACATTACCAACCACTTTATGCCATGAGGTGAGAAGGTACACTGGGTTTGAACTTCTTTCTCGGCTCTCCTTTTTCATTTTTGGCACTTTTCATGTGAATTATTAAACTCTACCAAGAAAGGGTGTCTGAAAATGTACACCTTTATCCCCATTTTTAAACATTATTGGGCCCCCAACACTCTGTATGGCGGCCACTTTTTCACTCCTCCTTCGAGTGTGGCGAATCGGATCGGGTTTAACACTCTTGATTTTCGATGTGGTTGGACAGCACATTGTGTGGACTGCTTTTTTCTTACAATAACGTGGACCATAGCCTTTACAGATCCTCTCATAACTGTGCTGTCCAGCCAGTCATCATTGCAGTTCTAACAGTAGAACTGGGATTAGTGAAGCTATTTGTTATTTTAACATTATTCACTGCAAGACGGTGAGCAGATATGTTACTGCTGTCAGGAGAAGTGCTAGCAGAGGCAATAGGTGAGTGTTGACATACCTTCCAGATCATCAATGGTCTTCTCCAGTTTGGCCACAGATCTCTCTGCAAACTCTGCACGGGTCTCAGCCTGGAACACAAACCACAGCACAGCAACGTGTGTCAATACACAGTCGGACATGTATCAACATTGTCTCTCTGTTCATTTAGTTAATATGGAGAAGTAAGCATCAGAAATAGTAACACCATAACTTTAACTTCATTGTGCCCCCCCCATCCCACCTCTGAAAACCAAACCTATGCCCTTGAAAAAATCTCACCTCTTTCAGTTTGTCAGTAAGAACTTTAATTTCTTCTTCATATTTGTCCTCCTTTTGTGAGTACTGAAATCAAAACATAAAAGGTATCAACAAAGCGCAATTAAAAAACATTTACAACTACAGTATTAACGGCTAAAAGGAGACAGATTTCATAAATGGATGGCAAATACAATTCTTTGCTGTAGTACTTTGGGAGAATATTTGAATCTTTGTTAACCTAAGTGGCTTTGAAACACAAAATTCAACAGTAAAAAATTAAGACAGCTGGAGGTCATTTGAACCTTGTCATTATGTTACCATGTAAACCACAGGTGTTGCCCCTCATCTACTATATGTACTTCACGTCAAAAAGCATATTTTTTTTCTAAAATATAAGTCCAGTAATCAAAAATAAAAAGACCCAGAAGGTTGTTTGACAACACTTACTGCAGTTTTCAAGGTATTTCCAGGATCCTGAAAAACTCCTATGTCTAAATTCTAACCTTGGGTATAAAAATTATTCTGTCCACTGCATGATTAAAAAGATATTTAACCGATTCCCCTATTTTCAATTTTATGTCTTAATCCACACAAAGATGGTATCTGGAAATTATATTTTGGTCAGTAAAACCTTTCAGTTTTTTTTTTTCAAATCAACACGAGCCAAAACTGAAAAGTTTAACTATCAGGAATTTATCAGAAAAACTGGTGCTTAGCTCTGTGATCTTGAATTTAATGATAATATATGACAGACACAAGTGGTCTACTTGTTAGCCTAATTATCAGCATGGTGTAAGACCATTTAAAGCAACTTTGTCTTGTTGAAGGAAGAAGAACTTGAAAGAAAGCTTAGTTTGATCAAGGACTTTCCTCTGTACTCTTAGTTCATTTGCAGTTTTTGTCTCTATGTCTCTATAGTAGGTTAATGAGGACTGTATGTACTGTATGTTGTTGAATGGACATGAGTTCCTATCACGGTGTGTCTTTGAGTTTGTTTAATGACTTTAGTTTGTCAAGTATTCTTTTTCCACTGCATTTGATACATCAGTATGGATAGCATATATACAGTCTGACTGGCCAGTCCTGAGGCTGAATGCCCCTCAGCTCCTACTGTACCTTCTCAGCCTGGGCTTCCAGTGACTTCAAGTTGTTGGTGACATTTTTCAACTCTTCCTCAAGGTCACCTGATTTACTGAGCAGCGTAAGAAAGAGGAAAAGCAAGAGAAGAATAAGCAGTGATTTGAAAGGTAGAACAGCAGAAGAGATCAAACCCCGACACTTTCTGTAGGACCACTCCAACAGTTTTATTAACATTTCTCTGTCTGTCTTACTCAGAGACAGAAAATGGATATCTTTTACATAGGAATCTGAGTAAGACAGTGAGCAAGAGTTTAAGCAAAATGCCAGGGTGTTTTTAAAGGGAAAAGGTTGGTAGGGGGGGATGTAGTCATGAAACTAACCTGGATGTATGGCTGATTACAGCCAAGATTAAGATATAGATAAATCACAAATTAAAGTGTAAGTCTAATGTTATTCGATATTTTTCTTATTGTCAACGAATCCCACGAAAAGAGTCAATCCAGCAATGTGTTAGTCTGTCTCTCAGCACTTCCTGACCTCCCTACTCTGTCTGTGGCACTCAGCTCCAAGCCTTTTGGCTCCTACTGAAATCATAACTATTTAAAAAACAGCTCATTTTAACTCCTGTATTTTAACTGAGTTTCATTTTAAGGAAGGCTCAGTAATTCCCTAAGACAGCTGGACAATGTACTTTTTAACAAATGTTACTCAAACAGAAGGAAATAGTGCATATGTTGGGGATTATTTTCAGCAGCGGATTATTTGACATAATTATTATCTACCAATGAAACTGAAAGTTATTTTAAGAAGGGATAGTGCATTAATGAAACATTATTAAAAGCATGATAACGTATTTCATCATAATCATCTTTGTCCGCTAGATTTATATAAATGAATGAAATTGCAGTTTTGTTTTTGTTTGCTTTTTAACTTTAACTTCATGGCCCCCCTGCCCCCTCTGAAAACCAAACCTATGCCCCTGAATCAATTCATCGGATTAGTTGACAAGAAAAACAACATAGAGTATCAACTGACTTATCCTTTAGGTAATGCTTGCAGGACATTCTTTAGGTCACAAAGGGTAAGTGAAGGTTAGACAGAAAACAGAGAGAGGGGTTGAGAGGCTGCAGGTCAGAGGAGCAGAAGGCAGCAGGTCACATATTAGACCGTAGTTGAGTTCTTTACAGTAAGTACCTCTTCCTCTCCGCACATCATGGACTTCAAATTCTGGTCCATTAGTCTGAGCTCTTCCTCCAGCTCCCTCACTCGCCTGCAGGGTTAGTCCAGGAGGTCGGGAGTGAGGGGGGACAGTGGGCAGGGCAGCCAAAAAACAATACAAGTCCCATACAGGCGGTGGTGGTGTAGTCAGGCATGCATTACATGAAAACATACAGGAAGAGAAAACAAAACACACATCCAGGTCTTTATGTGATTAGTGCATTCGTTATGTCCTGCAGCTTGTGATACACACATGGCTACATGATGGTAGAGAGTACAAGAATACTTTGCACTGGTACTGAAATGATTAGGTGACTAATATATTAGTCATTCAAAAGAAAATTCATTGACAAAAATGTTAATCAGTTATTAATAATTTCAGTTATAAAGCAAAAATGGCAAACTAAGGTTCCAGCATCTCAAATGTGAGGATTTACTGGTTTTCTCCATTTTACAACATTGTGAACTGAATCTCTTTGGGTTCTGGACTGTTTGTCGGATAAAATAAGCTATCTGACTCTGGAAACTTGTGAATTTTTGACAAATTTCCAACATTTTATAGCACAAGCAATTTATCAGTTTATTGAAAAAAGAATCAGCAGATTAACCGACACTGATCATTAGTTGCAGTTGTTAAGAGAATCTTTATGACTTATGAGTCTATGCAACACTTACAAACCCCAGTACTATCAATATAAACACTTAGGGGATTAATTATATGATTGTAAAGGGATAAATTCATCAACGACCAGTGAATGTGTAAGATCACATGTTGCCATAATAGTGATCATATGATCTCTACTATGACAACATGAATAATGTACAGTCGGTGTTAGTTTCCATGGTGCAGGTGTTGACTTACGCTTCGGCCACCTCAGCGCGTTCCTCCGAGCGCTCCAGATCACCCTCCAGGATCACCAGTTTACGTGCAACCTGCAGACATTCAGCACACACTCAGCTGACTCCTCCGAACTAAAAGAACCTGTCTCTTTTCTTACTCTGTAAGGAAACAGGATCTGTCATTGACTTAACTATTAGCATTTATCCTCACAGACACTATTAATGTGTTCCAATTCTATACTACATACTGTACTAAGTCTCAAATTTTTTAACAGAGCAACAGTTAGGATAGTAAATTTACAGAAATATTGAATGGTCTTTTAAAATTTGTTTTTATTACATTCAAATAAACTTTATAATTTTTATAAATTTTAATTTTTTTGACATCTGTTTTTTTTTTCAGAGTCTTACGTGTGAATGTGAAAATCTGACATATCATCTGATGTCTGTCTGCAGGTCTGCAATGATAAACACACCTTTACCTCTGATTTTTCTTTTTAGTTTTCTTAGTATCGCTGCTTTTCTTGATTTACCTCAGTTTTCCAGTGTCAAACTACATGCTCAAAATGTGTTTGGTCTTTAGTATTAGTTTGTGGTGTCAAAGGGATGTCAAAGACCATGAAAAAGCAGTTCTTCCCCCACCTCTTCATATTTGCGGTCGGCTTCCTCAGCGATGTGTTTGGCCTCCTTCAGCTGCATCTCCTGGATCTCCATTTTCTCCTCATCTTTCGTTGCTCTGTTCTCGATAACCTTCATTCCTCTGAATGACCAGAGGAACAGACAGCAATAAGCAGTCAGTCACAAACTACTGTAAGTGTGTGATTATATTCAGTGTGCTCACTCTGGGGCTAACTGTAACATCTAAGTGCTAGATGGGTTTTTGGAGGTTGACCTATACCAGAGACTAAAAGTCAGGATATCACAGCATCTGCTGCTTCAATTCTGACCATTCCTTTTTAAATCGGCCATCTAACATAACTAAATCGCCAGATTTACTTCCTTACTAACGCTGACTAAGGTGGGAATTTGCTCACTGACATTTGTTGCCTCGTTAGTAGCAGGGGCCTGTGGAGACCATCATGGTACCCCGGTTAAATAAAGGTCAAAGCGAAAAAAACTGCACAGTAAGCTGGTCCAACACTGAGCTTTTTAAAAATGCAAACAACCAGTGCCCGACTAACCTGCAAGGGACCCTGGGGGCAAAAATGAGCTATGGGACCCCTATTGAAACCACCATACCTAAATCAGTATCCAGTTTCCTCTCAGTACCCAGTGCAGGAAGAAGACTACTTGGCAAATTAGCTGTATTTTACCTAAAGACCTTGGAACAAACCAGTACTCCTATTCTGAAGTTGGTTAGTTTTTGGTAATTTGACTAAACACAAATGCATCATCTGTTTGATATAATAAAGGCATTGAAACCAGATTTTGATACAGGGCCCCTCCATCAGATGGACTCAAGATTACTATTAATAAAAATGCAAGAGCCCCTCTCATTTCAGTTTATATTGTGCTTAAGATATTATCAAACAAATCTGCAATTTTTCAATTCACCTACTGATGATTAATATATAAATCGGTGTGGTAATTTGATTAATTGCAGTTTTTTTGTAATATTCACCACTGGAGCACAATAAACCTGAAAAGGGAACAACCCTAATGTAACTCCTGCATTTTAACTGATTTTGAGTTCTTGTCTTGTAGAGGGACCTGGTGTCAAAATCGTTTTAATTCTCTAATATTTCAGTTGAAATTAATCTTACGCTGTGCATATTCTTTAACAGCTTTGCCTTGAATCAAATGATCACAAACTGACTGCCATGCAGTAAACCAGTGGGCAGTATTTCACCATAGTATGATTAGTTGCTTTATAGGACTCTAGAGGCGGTAATGAATAGACAGGACTTACTAGAATAGTTTTAGTAACTCTAGGACAGTGAGTATTAAGATTTTAGGTGGATGGACAAAGCTCTTCACCTCTCACTCTCATCTGCAGCTTTCTCAGCCTCCTCCAGCTTCTGCAGAGCGGTAGCCAGTCTCTCCTGAGCTCGGTCCAACTCCTCCTCCACCAGCTGGATACGCCTGTTTAGAGATGCCACTTCTGCCTCAGCCTGTAGGGAGACACATGAGACACACACACACACACACACACACACACACACACACACACACACACACACACACACACACACACACACACACAGACACGCACACACATTATCAATACAACAATTTCAGTTTCATTTGATCTTTACTTAACTCTTCAAGCATCCAAATGATAAATATTGCTATAATCATAGTGAAAGCCTTTATGATCAATTCAGATTTTGTTCTCCAACTGTTTTGCATTATGTGTTTCAATGTGACTAATATTTGACACCAGTCCAGGTCATCCTTCTGTACACATGAAATCAGTGATTTAATACCTGGGACAATCAGATATACTTGTTCCAAAGAAACTGAGTCCATGCTGACAGTGACTTATGGGTAGTTTATTTTGTAAAGTAATGGTTTAGCTCATTGCAAAATGTAAGAAAAAGTAGGAGAAAGAAAGAAAAAAGAAAGAACGAAAGAATTAAAGAAAAGAAATACCAGTAAAAACAACAGACAACCTGCTTTAGGGCCTAGTTCCTTAAGCAAGAAAGATAAAGGAACAATACACCAAAAAAACTGAAGAGTCAGTCCAGAAGCACAAGAGATGTCATGATGATGTCGTAGTGGCAGAAAAACAATGTAACATGTCGCTGCACTGCAAGAGCAAGCGCATGTAGCCTATAGTGCCCATAAGATGGCAAAACCCGTGTAAAATGGAGATTTGCAATTTTTCTCAAGGGCAAATATATCTGATTAAAGGAGCAGAATCACACCTAACACCTGGAAAAATAAAAAAAATGTACACCTCCTAAATCCTTGCAGTCTAGAGATTATTTGGGTTTGTTCAGTTTTGTGTCCGTGGTGTTCCTACTTGACACAGTGTTAAAACAAAAGACTGAGGAAACCTGAAGAAAAACACTGACGATTTTAAACCATTAAGGTAAAACATCGATAAAGTTTCTTAAACTAGAATTAAACTTGGATACACAGTAGCATTTATAATCCAATTCACTGTCATGTTATCACACCAAAATGTACCTTTTCAAAGATGTTAGCTATGTTTTGCCAGCTCAGTGGTTGGCCGCTGAGATCTTGTCTGGATCGTGGACTGTACATTGAAGCCTGGTTGTACAATACTGAAATATATTTGACATCTTTCCAGTAACATATTTGTCAGTTTATATTTGGTAGTTGTGGTAAAGGTGTAGTATTACTGCCACTTCCGGTTAAACTTGATAGGGTGACATTTACCTCCACTGTTTAATTTCTACTAGAGTGTTACTCTATTTCTTTTAGCGCTGTTTTTCCATGTAATAACGCTACTTGGCTATTTCTCATATTTCAAAGTTTCTTGACGGTCCTTCACGAATTGCTGCAGTTTCCGGTCTGTCAGTCTTCAGGCAGTATCTGAGTGTTTTACCCTCTCTCTGGCCTGCTTCTCCATGTCCGCCTCCCCCAGCAGCAGCCCGGCTCGGTCCTCCGCCTCGTACGCCGCTTGCTGCAGTGTCTGGATCTTCCTTCTCACCGCGTCGATGGTGGTAAAAGCCGCCATGCTCTCAAGACTCCGCTCAGCTTTCTCCCAGGTGCGACGGTGTTGCCGTGGCAACGGTTTCAGAGCTCCGAATCAACGCATGATTCTTCCGGTTAAAATTTCAAAATAAAGCGATTAGCGATACGCCTCTTCTTCTCAAAAGACACGGAACGGACCCCGTACCATCCCCTTCAAAAGCAGCAGCAGAGGACAACAGTGTTCTGTTACTAACACAAATATTAATATTAATATTAATATGCACCAAATATTAATCGACAGTACCTACTAATATACAACACCCTGGACATAAATAAACAGTGCTCTGTGCTGAATCTGGTATTGTTGTTATTAAATTCAGTGTGCTGTTTAGTAATACATAATAATTAAGTTACTGTCATAAATATAATATAATCTAACGTTTTTCATTGCTTATAATTTATAACATAGTAAGTCATTTGTATACTGTCATTTGTAATTTTCTACATGTATTCAGTTCTTACTCATCTTATCTTTTTATGTATGGTAAATTACATATGGTAAATAATTGTGAAGAAAGCCTCATGTGACTAATGGTGAAAGCCAGTGTTGTCTATGAACTCTGTTTGTATGAAATACTTCATGGCTTTAGAGTATTCGAAGAGTAATTTGGTTCAGACTTCAACATTTTTGCAGACTTCATGAATATATTAATTACTGAAGCCCTTAGTTACATTTGGTCTATGACTGTAAAAATGTAGAATTTTAAAAAAATAATTTATATTACGTCAGATTTAATACATTATAAATATTATAAATTTAGGATCCCACATAAATAACTATATAATGCAGCTATTGAAAAGAAATATAACTGCTCAAATGCTGATGCTTGTAAATGGCACCTGACTTGTCCAGTAAATAATTTTCACATCATATCTGCATGTACAGTACAAATGTGATGGTGAATAGAACTTGATGTCCTGAGGTAGAGATGTTCATGTTGGAGTGAACACCACCCACAGTAGCAGACTCCTGTAAGCAGTAAAAGCATAAACAAATTCATGCATTGCTCTGATTCTTTTCCATCTTTGGTAACATCACCGTATCACAGTTGTCCTCAGTCCTCCCTGCATCACTCTGCGATTTTGCACTATAATTGGTCATAAATGCTATGACTCATAACTCGTGGAAAACTGCGTAAATGTCAGAACTATCCAAAATTAGTGGCCCTGGTCTTCAAAGCAAATTCTGAGTGTAAGGTTAGAGGTTAAATGAATATTTACAATAGGAAAAGTAGTTAGGAATGGTGTAACAGCACTGATGCAGCTGTGCGGATAGTGAAGTTGAGGATTCTGGAGAGGCTTTTTGCACTGAATATACAGTTGTGTAGCATGGACATATTAACTTAGAGATGGTAGAAGGTTAAAAGTGGCTACCAAGGATTTGAATTAGATGAGCTTTTTTTGGGTCATCCAAAGACTGGGAGGAAGTGCTGCCTGAGATATTATTCCAATATAGTGGAAATAAAGTCCCTGAAACATTAACATATGTATATATGCAAGAAAGTTGGTTTGCTAACATGGAGTTTGAGTTTATTTGACCTAGGTGCATAGCGGTTCTCAATGGGAATATTTTATGCAGAAGAATGCAGTAATTGGTCAAATTTGAAAGCATTTTCCTAATTTGAAAATTTTTCTGTTTGGACGAAACAAAATTACAATCGCTAATAATGTAAAGATTAATTACATTTATTGTTATTGTTTATTGTTATATGAAAATGATTTCTTATCATCAAAAACTAATCTGTGGAGGGACTGAATAGTGAGTGCGCTATAAGATCCAGCTGGATGCATGGAAGGTGGTGGTGTACACAGGTTAACTTGTTTACTTACAGACAGAGCTAGAAAGAGAGACAGACAGACTCACATAAGCATAATGGCAAAATGGCAAGGGGCTGTGATGGGGCCAGATCTAAAGCTAATATGAGGCTTCAGCACTCAGACTTAAATGAATCAAGTGGAGATCTTACAGTCTTTTTTAATATAACATTTCCCCTTTTTGTTTTTCCCTATTGAGCTGCAGTGGAGGGATATTAATAAAAAGAGGGAATTTTGTACTAAAAAAGCTAACTTAGGACTTCAATGGCTGTAGCCTGATATTAGCTACGGATAAACTTTGGAATACATTGTTCCATGGGAGGAGTACTGTGGATCATATTCCTAATATGAAAATTAGGAATGATTATAGCAAGGAAAACCTGTTGCAGTGTTCATATAGGCACCTGACTATTATTTAAGGCCAACTTGATGAGTTCTGAACCTGTCCATTTACCTACCCGGTATATGTGGATTTCACAAATTTGATTGGCCAACACCTTTTTTGGCACTGTAGCAAAAACTGAGCCAGGATAAATTTTAGTCCAGAATTAACCTTTGATTTTGTTGCTCTGCTGTGGCACCAACTTGTCCACACAGTACTGTAGAATTCTTTTACTAAACAATACTTTTATCTTAGCACACAGTGTACAGTTCTCCAGAAAGAAACTTAAAGTTGTTCCACAAGATTTTTAGTACAGCATGACAAGGAGGAGCAGAATTTGAACAGGCTGGTGCCAGGCATTGACTCAAGAAACCAAATCCTCTACATCAAGCCCTCCAGATCTGTTACAACAGATGGCCCTTGATTAAAGGTGCTGACAAGCTTTATGATATGTTGGTAGAATCTGACACTGCACATGACAGATTTAATAGTGTCTCTGTTGCTGCTGTCAGTGGTTTGGCTGCTTCTTAGCAGCAGTTTTCAAATGGAACTAATGATGACACTTTCGAGATTTAGCACAAGCAGATTTAAATTATACTGACCTGAGGGTCAACATTAAAATGGTTATGATTACTGGACATGCATGACATGTGGGATTGTGGGGGTGGGAGTATAAAGTTTGACTAATAGTAACAAACCGGTCTCTGCTATTTAAAACAGAGGAGGAGCTACGACTTGACACTGCTGGTTTCAAGCATTAATGATGTCACTGATGATCTAAATTTACAACTGTATTGTAATTCCAGTTATAAAAAACCAGGAGGAAAAATTTTGAGTAGTGATATATGAAAGATGTCACAATGACAGCACATGTAGTCAACAATGGGACATCATTGTTACTGTGTGAGGAATCAGATGTGACTGGACAGTGTACAATAGGTTAATATGGTCTTAACTTCGTTTCCTCTCTGCAGTAATGTAACGCCCAGCATCAGCTCCTTTCACTCACATCTGCTGCCTTCTTCTCTGCCTGCTCCAGCTTCTCCTGGGCATCCTTCAGGGACTCCGAGTACTTGTCCAGCTCATCCTCCACCCCTTTCAGCTTCTTCTGCAGACCCAGCAGCTCCTCCTCCAGCTACAGGCCAAATACAGAAACAAACAATACACATACACATACACAGAAACAGAACATGTCAGAAAGTTGGAAAGCTTATCGTTGATACATACAACCACAAAAGATACTATACTCTTTCTACGCCACTTTCAGGATGGCCTGTGAAGACAGTACTCTTTAACCAATACTCTGGTTCAGAGCAAGACATCTCCACAAACACTGTCTCCTACAATATACATTTAATATACGACTAATTTTCTTTGGGAAATACATTTTGGAATACATGATTGGAAGAGGAGGTCATGGTGGACGGTTCGATGTAAAAAGCTCAGGACTTTGACAGTGGGAAGGGTTAATGCTTCTGTTCCATCTGTTGTTAGGTTTAAGCTGCAAAAACACTTTTGTTTTGGTTCAGAATAAAAAAAAAGGTCTAAACATCTGTTCTTGTGCCTCAAGTCCGCATTGTCTTCTTCAGTATTCAGCCATCTATGCAGTTGTACTCCCTAACATTGAGACACTAAGGTTGAAAACCACTGGAGATTCCCTTTAAGCAAAAGCTATACATTTCTTATATAAAACCACAAAAGCCTCAATGTGTCAGTGTTCTTCGAGAAAAATGCTTGTTGGCTTGTCAGAAAGTATCTGAAACCCCTCCCCACACACCTGTCCAGTGTCATACTTGGAGAGGTGATTGGCCAGGTGTGTGCATGTGTGAAAGTTGGCAGGGTTCACATAACAACTCTGTCACTTTTCAATGGAACAATCCAGTGCAATCCTCCGAGGACAGAGTGAGAGCGAGGAGAGTGTGCACAGTTATCTCCACTTGAACAGTTAGGTAAGGTGGTCATTGAGAGAAGGTAGAAACTATTTTGCCTTCAGGTCAATCAATACTTTGTACAAAACTGTTTCAAACATACCCTGGCCTGCAATGATGTTTTAGTTGTCACATGCACCTCTTGTGGGAGAGAAAATTATCTATTTACAAGAAGCATCTGCTGATGTGAACCATGTCTCGCAAAAAAGAGATCTCATAACACTTATGACGAAGAAATTTGCATTAAGCTGGAACGGGTCACAAAGTCATCTTAAAGAGTTTAGCTATTCATCAGTCTACAGTTAAACAAACTGTCCACAAATGGAGATGATTTAGTTCTGTGGCAGCTCTCCCTGGTAGTGGATGCCACGTTAAGATGGCTCCAAAAACACAGCACAGAATGTGAGGTAAAAAAAAAAACAGAAGCCCAGAGTAGCAGCTAAAGGTTTCAAGGAATTATTGGAGCAGGTTAACATTTGTGTTCATGACTCTACCCGACACAAATCATGGTGTATGGTTGTATGGAGCATGGTGTCCATGGCAGAACAGGACTAGGATGCTGCTGCTCTCCAAAAAAAACATCACACTGCACCTGAAGATTGCCAAAGACACCTTGACACTCCACAATGCTACCAGGAAAAAATGTTTTGTGGACTGATGAAACTAAGGTTGAATTGTTGGCAAGAACATGCGGCACTATGTATTGCAGTGCATTCCAACATGAAAACAGGAGCAAGCATCATGATTTGGGGCGGCATTGCTGCCTATGGACCTGGACAACTTGCCATCATTGAGTGGAAAATGACCTAGATGAAGATCAGATCCCTTTTTATGAACAATAACGCAGAAAACCAAAGGGTTCAAATATCTTTTCTTCGCACTGTACGTATGACTAAAGTACATCATCATATATACAAAAGTTTGTGGACTCAATTCAAAAATTTATGGTCTCAGTTATACATCATATGCGGCAAACTAATGTGTATTACCCCAATCTCATATCAAATCCTACAAAAGAAAGTCTAACTGCCATATTAGTATGAAATTCAATACACAGATTTATGCTCCCCATAGGATATGGGACATTCTAATAGTGATGCAATATGCAGATTGTCAGTATATCTGCCGTAATAAACACTTTATCTTAATGACCCAGTTACAGAAAATATCAGTCTGATGAGCAGATTGCAGAGTATTTCCTCGTTCACGACAACAAGAGCCCTTTCCATTTTGGACTTAAGGCTTCTGTTATCCAGTGACTCTTTTTCAAAGATTGTTTCAGCAAGGTGCGGTTTGTAACAACAGCTTCAAGGACTATAAAAAAACAATTGTACCCGACAACAGTGTCCCAAGGACAAATGTCCTTTCTATATCACTTCTGACAGTCTCTCCCAGGCTGTAGCCATGTAAGGCCTCTCAGTCACAAATAGCCTGGAACAGTCCTGATCCTACAGTCGACTTTGTGTCAACTCCCAAACCAACAGCCTTGACTTTCTTTCTGAGGGGACCAACAATTCAAAGAAGGTGGGGGTCTTTAGAGGGAACACAGAAATAGACATGCCAGTATTCAGTGCGCATACGCAGAGAGATGTGATTGTGTAGGCATTGTAATAGCTACAAGCCGGGACCCTCTGGGAACACATGCTATGTGGACATTTCCATAGTTGAATAGTTGCTATCTATTCATAGACTGCTACCTGATCTTGTCAATTACACTGTGGAGATATATGGAAGAGACTGCAAGTCATACATGAAGGGATACAATTGTGTTCTTGTGCTGTGAACTGAGAAATTGTGAACTGATTTCTCAGTTCACATCTGGAAGCTGCAGCTGGATTTGGCAAAGGGCAGCAAATTTTTAATTTACTGGTGGTGAAACGAGCTACCAAATGTCATCAAAGACTCATCTCATCTCTTCCGACAGCACCTCCTCTCCTAACACCTCTAACACCCTAACAGCTATAGTGTTGTCCCTCACTTGTAAGTTGCTTTGGATAAGAGCATCTGCCAAATGAGTAAATGTAAATGTACTGGATGATGATGTCAATTGGTTGGTTAGTCTATGACTTAATCTAAATGTCTACCCTCTGGACTTACATACTGAGCCCTCACAGACTTTGATCAAATGTTCCATAGCATGTTCACCATTTACCCATCAGGTCTGCAATGGTGCTGTGCCATTAAAGGATAAAATGTGCTGGTTGACAATTTTTTCAGACCTCAGTTGTTTGATGATGTAACCCATCTCAAAGTAGTTTTATAAATGGTTTTTAACAGTGGCAACCACAGGCAGCTCTACGAAAAGGCTAGTGGTGGCTGAACCTCACCAGAATGGTCGTGAAAATGTTATGCTGAAGCTTTATGTAAATTACTTGGCTTGCCAATTGTTATTTGTATGCAATCGCTAACATATAGACGGGTGACAAATTAAAGGAAAAACCTGAAAAATTAGTATAGGAAAAGTATGAAAAATGCCCCAATCCATAGGACACGAGGGGTCACTAAATGGTTTGATGAGTATTAAAATGATGTGAATCATAGAATGTGGCCTTCGCAGTCACCAGATCTCAACCCAGTTGAACATCTATGGGAGATATTGGACCAATGTGTTAGACAGTTCTCTCCACCACCATCATCAAAACACCAAATAAAGGAATATCTTCTGAAAGAATGGTGTCCATCCCTCCAGTACAGCTCCAGAGACTTGGAAAATCAATGCCAAGGTGCATTGAAGCTGGTCTGGCACTTTATGTTGCTTTTTCCTTTTAATTTGTCACCCATCTGTAGTTTATTTTGTGTGAGAGAAGGAGCGCTAGCAAGTGATAAAGATAACTGAGTGACTGAGTGGGAGAGACAGAAGCCTATATTTTTTTTATTATAACAAACAATGAAACTGTTGTTTTGGTGAAAATGAGTTTTAGACTTTGTGCTGAGACCAGATGTCTCAAAGCCCCGTCTGTTTCTGGAGCAGTGTCACACAGCTGCGATCTGATGACTTTATCAACCAGAGCAAACTGAATACTTGCGGCAAATGTGCAGCAATAACGGACTAATCCTTAAATGCAAATAAAACATTTTAACTAATCAGTCTCCAACCAGTGGATGAGTTTAAATTGGCATTAGAAACAACACTTAATGTGTCTAAAGCAGGAACATCACTAAATAAGTCTGCACTCATCTATAAATGAATCTGAGTCATTGTCACAGTATCTGTTGACCACAGCTTCTTTATATTGTATGAAAGGTTTCTCCTTCAGTTCATTAAATCGCTGCAGCATCATGAGGGCAGCAGGACACATATGTGGATTAATCTGCAGCATCTGATTGGTGAAGGAACACAGTGCCATTACACACACTGCCCACTGTGTTTGCCTTCATTTAATCACATGTAAATGACACAAATAACCATGATACAGGATGTTTGAAACTACTGTAGATATGATGTAAATATGAATGATAAACTCTTGCTGGCTAATTGTTGCCAGCATTATGTTGTTTTTGGCTGGACAGGGGGGCTAGCCCTATAGAGACGAATGTCCGTGACAGAGCGAGTGAGTGAGTGACTGATAAAGTTACACCACTGGTTAGCCGAATGTCACCTCACTCAGTGCTGAGGTTACGGCGTTGGTTGGCCAGCCAAGTGTTGGAGTTTATTGGCCGCTGCTCTTTCAAAAGTAATTGGCATGAACGGTTTCTATTGCGTCATCAAGGGGTCATTTACAGGCAGTATTGCCAACTTAATGCTTTTGTCACTAGATTTACCAACTTTGCACACCCCTTTGGCAGCTTTTCTTCAAAAAAGCCCCTAACCACAAATCTAGCGACTTTTCGGACAAACCTTATCTACTTTCTGCAGAAGTTGCTCTGTATTACCTGGCGAGCACGAGGTCGCCCCCCCCACAGACACACCTCACTATGAGTCTCATTCAATTGACCACCTCTGTACTTTCACTTAACTGGGATTTTAAATGAAGGACCTTTTGAAATGTAGTATTTATACATTGTTGTACTTGTACTTTTACTTAAGTAAATGATCTTCCCACTACTGGTAGATTGTGGGCTGTAAATGTACCATTTTTCGGAGAATTTAGTTGAATAAGCAGCCCAAGGCGAGTCACATTCTACAATTTTGAAAAGATAACACAAGGTGCTTATAAAGCAGATTCCAATAATTTAGACAGAATATGTTTAAATTTAAGTACTATTAGGCCAACAAAAAATGAATTAAGTAAACATTATTTTCTTACAGTGTAGCAGCGTGGAGAAGGCTTAGAAACAGCATTTAGACCCTCATGCTGGGAAATAAAACTTACAGAAAAAATAACTACTTATTGACAGTTAAGCTAATAACATTTAGAAAATCTCCATAATTAAAATCAATTTAAGGTGGGGCTGTGGTGGTTATTGCTGGTTACGGCCTTGTGCACATTCAGTCTTCCATATCTGTGAGATATAGTGTACTGCAGGGTTCCATATTAAGCCTCATATTATTTTCAATATACATGCTCCCACTGGGCCACATTACTCGTGAACATAATATCTCTTTCCATTGTTACATAGATGATCCATAGTTATTTAGTTAGCTAAGTCCGAGATGTCACAAATTATCTTCAACTGGTTGGAAAAAAAAAAGTGAAGCTGTTTTATGTCGTCCATCTTACATCACTAACACTACTGGTGCTGATTGACCAGAGCTCTCCAGTTGGTTCTATCGTCCAATAATTTCATGTACCTCCTGACTCCTGTATCTCTATCTGTTCATTCTGCTTTAAGGTTTCTCCCCCTCTGTCCCACCTTCACTTAGTTCACAATTAGACCAACACAGTCATTACACTACCATGTCAGTACATACCAGTCATATAGGTCTGAAGTTGGTTAACATTCACAAACCAGAAGCTACTGGTTATACCAGACCAAACCAAGTATCCTGTGTACCCAACTTAGGTGTTTTATTGCTTCTGAATCTAAATAAGAGGAAGATTGTGGTCTTCTGTCTTTTAAGAGTTCTTGCTCTAAGGCTCCTAGCGATTTTTCTGAGATGTTGATCCCCTCAGAGCCTCAGCTTTCGGGCCCTGCCTCTTGCTGGTGCCAAGGTTCACACTCATCCAATCCAGCATGCCTTTCTTTAAAACTCTTGACAAACTTGACATACAGACTTATTCTCGATTTTTCGTCCCTTGATTTTATGTTCTTGTTTGTCTGAGTTCTTTTTTTTGTGTTCTTATGATTATTATCTTGCTTACATTACTTTGAAACAATGTTTTAAAAAGTGCTCCATTAATGAACTACCACTACCTTTAACTTGTAAGAAATGCTTGTGCAGAGTCACAAAAAAAAAAAAAAAAAAAGGCAACAACAACACTGTCTTTAACTTCAGGTGACTGAGTGTAGTGTAGCTCCATCTTCGTGTACCTGTTTGCATTTGTCCTCTGCTCCTTTCTTGTCCCCCTCAGCCTGCTCTGCCCGGTCTATCGCGTTCTCCTTATCCAGCTTCAGCATCTGCATTTTCTTCTTGATGGCCTCCATGTTTGGTCAGCGTGTGTTCTCGGCAACAAAGGAGAAATGTGCTCGGTTATCCCGACGGAGACAGAGGCACCGGTCTGCGACAAGGACGGAGGTGGACAGGAGCGCGCGTGCGGCTTGTCTGAGCGGCTCAGGGAGAGCTCGAGGATGGAATACCAGCTGCTCGAGCCCCAGACCTTTTTTTCAGTGTGGATCCGCACGGGGACGTTGTCCATATTTAGGCAGCGAGAGTGGTCCAGTCTGTCTGCATGACGTGCGTCTTCAGTATGTGGGAATACATCAGCTCGGTCCAACATGATGAAGGTGTCATTGATTTCATCACATTGCCAGAGCTTTTCAACTCTCTACCTGGGACAACATGATACGCATCCAGCATATCTGTTCACCCACAGAGAAAGTGGGTTCTCACCTTCCTCCTAGAAAGTAATAGGAGCCTCATCATGGTCAGGAAGTATTCAGATCTGTCTCTTGAGGAAAAAATAGCAATACAACTTTGTGAGAATACTAATCCAAGTAATGGAGTAGATAAACTCAATAGAAAGTACAGAATTCCCCCCTTGAAACGTAGCAGAGGAGAAATAGCATGCAATTCAAATAGTTCTGTAGCTACTTTCTTCCACTAAACTTATTTAAAGGTGGGAAATACAGAACAAGAAATGTGGCATTGAAATTACAAAGGGGACATCATGAAACGCTCATTTGAAGATGCACAAACTGTAGAGTTAATGTGTAAATAATAAACAGTTAGAAAATGGAATATCGTCTAAACTGAAATGGTTGAATTATGAAAACATTTCATGATTAATTTCCTAAAGTAGGGTTTTCCTTTTCTTTCCCCTCCATTTCCATTTTCTGTTTTCCATTTGTCACGTCTGCTTCCACACTCTGAGCTGTGTGAACAGCCAGCACGGCCCTGCTGTCAGTCAGAGCAAGCTGGGTGGGCATGAAACGGGATGGACGAAGGGTGCACACAATCCAGAGCTCACCATGACGAGAGCTGCTTGTGTAACCCTGTTTACCTCGAATGTATTACATTCATATGTCATTGATTAGTCTGGTCAGGGAAGTAAACCTAACCTCAACACTGGATTACCAACCAGGTGAAAGGGCCCCGGATCCCCATCAACCAAATGACCACACAGCCAACCTGGGGTGGGGTAGTATGTCAGGAGAGGACTAATTGTACACAGGGCACAATGTACAGAGAAGAGGAGGAATGGAGGGATACTGAGGGCCCAGCATCTTATTTTTGCCCAAAGGGAGGTTGATCCAGCCATGCCTTACTAAACCTCAATAATGCTTAGGTTGCTTTTTGTTAGGAATAAAAACTAAAAAACAAGACAGTAAACACACTATGATTTCTGAGTATATCAGCAAATATGCTGGTTATGAACACTTGCATATAAAATATAGTTCAATATGAACTTTAGTCCAATGTATTTATAGAAAACATATCCAGGCCACATTTTGTTCCCACCAAAGTAGCTACATGAGTGTAACTGGGAGTAAAGTATTGCTGAGGAGAGCGTCACTTGTTGAGGTGAGAAGAGAGAATGTCAAGCTTTTTAAAAAAAAAAAAAAAAAAGGATATCAATAGTTTCACTGAAAACTGGCTTTATTGAATATAAATCTCTATTACAGTGCCAATGAGGTGGTACTGCTGTACACCAGCATTACATTTATACCACAGCTAAGTCAAAAATGTGAACAAAAGAAAAAAGCCTTTGTATGATTACAGTAATTTTTATATTAGGCATACTGTTCTGTTTGTTCTAAAAATTATGTGTCAAAGAAAATAAAGATACTTGTGGTGTAAGTGTGGATTTAAATGAGGTTTTGTTATTCAATGTTATTGAAATGAGTTATGGATTAAGTGCACTTTAAAGGTAAATGGTTGGTTTCAGATACTTATACTTACAAATTCATTTAGAAGGCACTTTATAAACACTGATATACGGGGAACAAAGAGTGAGCTAACATTAGGCCCTTGGTAATCAGCAATAATCTAAACTCTATCTACTTTATATCTCACAGGAAGACATTAGGTAGCACAAACATGTATACCTCAGACAAGCATATTCAGATTGTACTGTGACAGGAATTCTCTTGAGAGTACTAAGCATTGCGTCAGACACTAATATGGCACAGGTAACATGTTGCTGGAGTGAGTCAATGAACACTGAACACCCAAATACAGTCAATATGATGTCAAATGTCTTGTTAAAGTAAGTTAAAAATATGGCTTCATATTCTTTACACAAAGAAGTCCTCTAATCTAATCCAGGCCTAAATGCTGCAGCTTCTTCAATCCAAATACTAACACAAAAAACTTCTATTCAGATATTACTGGAAGATATCTTTTTAATACATTTCATAGCTCAACCTTTAAAAAAATAACGTTTTCCCACTTTGATTTGTTCCATCGCAAACTTAATTTTTCCGAATCTAAACTTAAAAAAGGCAACATTTTATTTAATTATCCTTATCTCAGATTTAAACAGTATGAAAAGTAACATACTGAACATCATCATTGTCATGTGACCACAGACCTTACACATCAAGGCTCATTGCCTCTAAATGTGTTCACACACATACAAAAACACATCTGCATAGAATATTTGCATACATAAGGCATAATTTGCATAGAAGCATAAATTGTGCTTGCCTTCATATCTCTAAGATCTAACACGTTCTAACAGGGAAGGCAGAATTTACTAGCAGGGCTTTGTCATTTTACGAAGCCACACAACATGTACACAATGAAGACATGCACTGCAGACAAAAACGGAGGGAAAAGTATAAGAACATTTATAATCAGAAGCATAGATGCCTTAATAAGGACTTAAGGCATTTATATTTCAGTATAATCAAAATTCATAATTATTGGCATTATTACGTATTTGACTTTGAAAATGAAATACAGAAACAGATTGATAAAAACCATCCTGATACATCATCGTGGAACTGGAGTCAATCTGCCTATTAGGTCATATTAGGTTTCTACTGAAGCATGAAGCCTCCTCTCTCTACACGTAGCTGGGGGAAGGTCCTGAGCGTTCCATGGGCCACTGTTGCATTACTGATGTGTGTGCTGGCACACACGCACACTCTCTCACTGTTCCTGGCCATCCTCCCGCAGCTCTGAGGGAAGGAACTTGTACTGCTGCTGTCTGATCATGGCCAGCTTCTTCCTGGCCTCGTCCAGCTCCCTTTCTTTCCGCAGCATCTCCTCCTGAGCAGCGATGATCTGCAAAGCAACACAGTCTGTCAGCACACTGAGGAGACAAAATAGAACTTGTGACCATTTGCTAAGCCCCTCGCCCCTTATGTTAGCAGCGACAGTTCAGAAACCATAACCACGTAAATATAGCTTGAAAATAAAAACAACAGGGAATAAATCTAACCTGTTAGAACAAAAAACATGTAATTTCATTTTTATTTATAATACCCACTTTTTATTTTACACATGTACCTCTTTATTCTTTCATAACTTTACTTACTTTAAGTAGGTATGCATGTACATATAGTATTTGGGTAGCTATGTTTGTGCTTTGTGTTCCCCCTGCGTTTGGGATCTTTGACTCACCTGAGCAATACCTCCCACCATCTTACTCTTGACCACCACGGCCTGGTCATCCTGAGCATCGAACGCTGCTTTCTGTGCCGCTTTCACCAGGTTATCAGAGGCTCTCTTCACAGCATTTCCAGCAGCCTGCAGAGATACACGGTCAGTCAGGATTTTAAGAACTGTGAAAGTTCGTTCTAGAAAACGGAAATAGTGAAGTAGCTTTTCACAAGGGGCAGTTCCAGAAAAGGCTGTTAAGTTCTAGAGAAAGCTAGTAAGTGGACCTTGAATTGAAAAAAATATTTTTTGTCAAACTTGAAAAAAAAAAAAAAAGGAAGATGAAGTGAATTATGAAAGCGATGCTTGACTGCAGTGCTTAATATAACTAACTATGGAGCACAATTTATTCTTTCAGGGAATGTGGAAATAGACTCATACAGACTTGTAGCAACAGACAAATTAACTGTGCGTCTTGTGAACAGCAACTCCTGGAAAGGGAATGATAACTTCCACCAGCTCTCAGAGACAAAACCATAACAGGTTTTTTTCCTGCTTAGTGTCTGAGAATAGCTGTAAAAGGCAACGAGGAGCAGCCTGCTGAACTACACGCAAAGCCAAACATTTGTCTCATTGGGCAGCTCGGCTCTAGCAAAGAGGAGTTTTGTCCTTTTGCGGCTCTGTGGGCTGAAATCAGACACTGAGCTGGCAGGGGACGGCAAAGTCACATAGACATTAGTGAATCCTCCTCTACTGGTTTATCTTTGGCTGGAATGCTACTGTTATTCTGGCCCTGACATACAGCATAACACTGTGAAGCTCTCCATCAGCTGTACACACAGTAAACTGAGACGGTCAGTGTTTGTTCCAGGAGGCACCGCCGGGGGCTGATGTTCTGAAAACGCACATTAAATCCATTTTCATTAGAGCAACTTAACAGCTTGTTTTAATTTGAATATGCCTTTCAAACACTCAAAAAATCCACTCAAATCCAGGGACGTCCCGACTCAACCACTCCCACTCCCACTCCCCCCTCACAGCTGTGACAGAATGATTCTCCAGTGTCTATATCTTTCCCCCTGACTGTCTACTGTCTGCTGCAAAGCAGGTAGACAAATTCATGCAGTTATTCATGCGGGATAACACACAGGATCTTTACACCCTTTCTTAACAGGTTAAAATCTGTTTTTTTCTAAGATGTCGGAATCATGTTTCTTTCTTGATTTTTGCTGCTGATGTTGCTGATCCTTCGCCATCATTGGCTCGCAAATTTAGGCCCACCCTCCTTGAATATGAGGGCTGACCCGTGTCTATCTTGTTGTCATGTGACCTCTCACATGCTTCTGTTGAGGTTTCTGGCGGAGGTACCTGTCTGTCACTTGACTTAGCTGGCCAGCTTTGGACTGGCAGCACAGCAGTAACACAGGAAGCTCGTGAGATATCTGAGATTTCGGCTTTCAACGGTAAATTAAATCCAGTTTCTGGTGTTTACGGCAACGAAAAATTACATTGCAGACGTCAACATCGACGCGTCTTTCCAAAAACAATGTCCCTGTGGATAAGCCATCAACCCCACTGCCAATTGTGCTCCTTGGAGCTACTTTCTACCAAAAGATTAACCTCTATGAGAACTTTCTCCTGTGAGGTCTGTGATTAGCGATAGGGACATTGTTCCCGGACAGAGATGTTGCAGTTTTATTCACCTCACTTCCTTGTAAAGGCAGAAATCTTAGATATCTGAAAACTTGGATAAATGAAATCAAAAGCAGAAAGAATTCTTTTCATGATTTGGCTGAACTGACCCTTATAAATTCTGTCCTCCTCGTGAACTGTAGGGTAGACAAATATGTCACATAATGCAGTGCAATAACTCCAGCCTCCAGAATGGCCACATGGTCATGATTGCTTCCTCACTGTCGGCCGTACTGTCGCATGATTGTAATTTACATACCTATCACAGGCTAAGCATTGCATTGTGGTGAGATGCTGCGTACATGGAGTGGACACTATTCTTTCTGTTGTATTGGGGGAATTTCTGAGGGTATACATTTTACACTTGAATTAAATAGTCAACAGTAAATATAAAGGACTGCGTAGTAAATAGGGAACGATTTCGGACACAGCCAGCACTCTTATCAGCCAGGTGGGAAAATCCATTCACATCAGCCTCCTGGTAGTAATTCTGAGTCTGACAGATTGTGAAATTCTGATGGCTCAGGAAAGCCCCATATGTTGAAAATAACTACACAAGTGTCGACAAGTTAACGGCAAAATGGCCTCAACACACCAACGTTGCTGGTAGTTATAGTTAAATCAAATTAAAACCCAGTATTGATACTAATACAAGACATATTTTTACCATGTCGAAACATTCCTTTAATTGACATTTTATGTAGTGCGACTACAAGGCTAGCAATTTGGATAGCCGTCTTGAAATCCATGGGTATAACATGTAACCACTCTCAGGTTGTCTGCTGTATTATATTGGGTTACTGTAGGTGGTGTAAAATAAACTGGTAACTCAGTGTATAAAATAGTTCTGTCCCTCAACCACCTGCTGCCATCAGGAAGGGTCCTTTCCAGATATTCACACATTCAACAGAGAGACTGTACATTACTCAGCACTCTGAATAATTACAGCCTTAAAAAGCCCCATGGCAAAGAGTGATGAGAGCAAATGCTGCTGCTGTAATCATAGATCAGGGTTAATGTTTCCAGTTCTTGGTGCCATGGGTGGACCAGTGGATTGTTTCCAGAGCCACTCTAGACATAAATGTATGGGAATTACTGTGGTGGCAGCTGCAGGCTAGAAGAGGAGGAGATAAGCCACTGCTGATTGGATCAGAGAATATGAGATGGCCTGGGCAGGCTGATGTGCTCACAGCTAGCATACACGCAGCCTTAAAGATAGTATTTTTGGGTGGATGGAGTGACAGGAGATACTTCTAGTTTCTGTTATGTCTTGGGAATGACCGCATCAGTTACACATAAAGGTCACAACAACCCTTCTGTGTGATATTATTTCAGTTAGTCAGTGCTTTCAGTTGAGTTTAAGAGGAAAAATTTTAAAGTCCAGTGTCTTTTTAAAAGTGCACCGCACCAATATTACACACTTTATGGGGAGTCCTATTCAGGTGGTGAAAACAGTTGTATAATGTCTTCTGTGGGGGGGGGGCACTTTATAAAGTCTGAGAAAATAATCTTGATAATTTAACAGCGATGTCATCAGGCCTGAGTTACAAACTGGAGGTGTGGAGTTTGAAATATGTGGGTATTTACCAGTCAGGGAGGGTCTGCATTATGGGAAATGCAGGATGTGATGTTTTTTGATCTTCAGGGTAATACTAGAGATTAAAAGTAAGGGTATCTCAGCCTCTGTTGCTCTGTTTTTAACTCTGTCTCTTGTGAGTCCCCCATCTTTATGGAAATGCAATACTAAATCTCTGGATTACCCCTTTAAAAATACTAAAATGCAGCAGCATGTAAAGTACACTGTTACCTGTGCTAAGTATAGAGCGCACTAATCCTGATGTAGCAGCTGTACAGATCACGCAGCTCACCTGTAACCCTAAACACTCTACACTCCAGCCTATGAATAGACTATGACGCGCTGTGTGCTGTTATGGCTAATGCTATTGTTCCTTCAGCAGGTACTGTAGGTCTGAATCATTTGTGCAAATGAGAACGACACATCTCACTGTGCATTTGCCCATATCAGACGTCAGTCTGACGAAGCAGGATTAGAGGGTTAGAGAGCTAACTTTGGACCCTGGCTTTTCAGTCTCCAGAAAACGGCTCAAATTCAGACATACTCTGTTGCCATGGTAATTGATGTAGATTCCTTGCTTCTATTTATTCTTATCTTTACTGTGATGAGGTCATATTTTGGGGGAGGAAGGAAGAGTCTGCTTATGATATACTGCACAAAATACTGAGATAATTTATGTGAAAATCTGGTTTTATTCTGTATTTTCTTATTGTGTGGAAATCTCATGTGCAGAGCCAATCCATCGATCTGTTATTCCACCTCTCAAGACTTTGACTTCCCTTCTCTGTCTGTGGCTCTCAGTTCCAAGCCCATCGGTTCCTACTGCTCACACATATATAGGTTAATTTTTTTGGAGACTTAGTAATGTCCTAAAACAAGTAGTGACTGTAGTTCTCAACAAACATTACTAAAACAGGAGGATATAGTGCATTTTTTGGGGACTATTTACAGTGGCAGATTAATCCACGTTTAGTTCTCTAGTGAGTATTAGGGGCAGGAGGATGGTGTATGTGAGACTGGGTCAAAATAAAATAAAGTATGTGTTCATGGTAATGAAGGAACATGTGTTGTTCACTGATGTGTTTTGTGTTTTTTTTGGCCAACAATGGAGCTCTGTGGTACAGAGGAATAAGATATATCAGGCTTTGATACACATACACATACACATACGATACTTGTTAGCAGATAAATCCATTGTTGACTATCACCAGACTTCTGCTTTAATGATTAGAGAATTAGACAAAGCATATCCAAGGCTATAATGCCCGTACTGTGCATGAGAAAATAGACTTTATTCACTTGCACAATACTCCCCTCTCTTGTACTCTGAAAAGTTGATTGGATGGCTTTTTCTTTAAATGACAGCCACAGCTACAGCTGTTTTATTATACCTCATCCAGACTAACACAGTGATGTAGATAAAAGCTTCATCGGGGCTCTGATTGGTTCAATGTGCATCAGCCAGCCTTCCCTCCTGAACAACCTGCTACTCTGGGGAACTGGTGTTGTTACCATTGACAGAAATCAATTAAATAATGCCAACGTTTAAACATCATTTAACTGACTTGCAGAAAAGAGAGATAAAGAGAGAAATAGAACGTGTGCGAAGGGTCAATGATAAGAAAGGGGGCGTGCAGTTTGACGGACACTGAAACTTAACTTTTGTCTGGTAATTTTTTAATATAATTCTGTGGTTTATCAGTGAAGTGTATGAACTGCACTGAAGACTAGAGTTTGTGCTAACAGGGAGAAACAGGGTGATGGCTGTCTTGTCAGAATGGGTCCGGTGGGGTTCGAGCATGCGCTGAGTAGACCTGCGTCATACATGCGTCTGCTGTTTGAAAGGGGTGCTAGAGTAGGACAAAGATGTCAGCAGCAAGCTGGAGTCAGTCCGTCTTAGATGACAGTTGCTTCAAGATACTGTCAGAAGAGATTCCTTTGTCTCGCTTTTTGCACTAATGTTTCCAGATTGTTGATGGAGATCCGTGGATACACCAGCCTCAGCTGTTGAGGAAACGCTGCTGTCATTTTTCAGACTGCACTGACTGTCGTAATCACGGTGTCAATTTATTTTCTCAGATGTAAGGATATTTTAGGGTGCTCATTCCCATCTTGTTTGGTCTGATTCAGAGATCCACTGTGTTGAAAGACACAGTGTGTGACAGTAGATATCTGATTTTACCATGAATCCTGATGCTAAACTACTATGAAATCCATCTGCCGATGGTGAAGACAGTGATATTAAAAGCAAACTGTATATGTGATGAATAGCTTTTATTTATGCATGATCATTTTGATCATTTGCTCATTCTAAAACTCTCCAATGATCAAATTACTTGTCAATCTATATTACGTCATGTTTACTCCTGCTGGTTTGTTTTTGAGGTTGTCAGTGTGAAAACTCAGTGGGTCAGAACTAAAAAGCAACAATGGATCTTTTTTTCCTTGGTGTAGAACAAATTACCAAACCAATGTGTGAAAGTGACCTAAGCAACCAATTCTTTTCTTACATCAGTTTACGGGGGTGATTGAGGTCTCAGTTGCCCCTCTGACATTTGCAGTTCTGGCCTTTCTTTTGCAGAGAACTAAATACGTGTTTTGAAGTGCCACAGTAACAGCACGTTACATATAACAGACAACAGTGAGCCCGAGTGTGAAGGAGCTTGATAGACATTAACATGCAGTGCTGACCTGGAGCCTCTTCATTGTCTGGGAATCTTGGTCAGCCTTGACCTTGCAGGCCACCAGCAGCTGAGCGGTTGAGGCTGCCACCTGCTTGGCTGACGAGATGAGCTTCTCCTCACTGGCGTGTCCCTGCACCGCAGAGTTGGCTGCCTCACACAGGTTGTTGGTTGCTGCAGCAACCATTCGAGCCTGAGGAGTCAAAGGCATCAACGGTAGGATCTTTCACTATTCACTTTGGAAATTTCTCAATTCTTAGGGGAAGAGACTTACAGCGGAAATCAGCCCCTGAGACCACTGTCCATCATCCACCGCATTGGCTGGGATCGCTCCCACCTGAAAATACAGGAAAACCGGCTCAGAATCATACTGGTTTTATTATCATTACAAGTCTGTGTTGCCAATGCATTCATGGAGCTCAAACAAAAAATGCACAGATGGGAATGTGGGAAACAAGCTGGTGGTTATTGGGGATAAGAATGACATGGATGGGCAAATTAAACTTAAGAGAAGAGACTTCCAAAATCTCATGTAGGTGAGAGGGTGTTCAGTTTGGTCAGAGGATAAAGAACGGAATAGGATAGACAAGGATAAATAGTCAAGGGCATATCTATGTAGTAGCAATAGTTTTTTTTTTGAGAAACACATTCTGGTTTTTGAAATAAATTCTAGGACAAGTACGTGAGCTTTAACTTAACACCTCCACCTTGATGAAATATCTAAAATCAATTCTTTTGCATATGATGGATCCTTGTTTTCAGAAAATGGTCAACTACCTTCAGTTTCAGTTTCAACTTCCTACTAAAAACACACTTGTTTGCATGAGAATGACTACCATTCACAAATATATATATTTTGTGAAGTTTGCTAAGACTAAGATAGTGGTAACTCTTTTTTCTTCAAGGTTCTAAAAACTTCTTTTTCTCTGTCAGCATCTTACTATGTGCGGTGGAGTCTTATATGAACACAAAACCACTACTAATGTCCAGCTGCTGGTCTGTACACGGGTCCCAGACCTTTACATCTGGATGGCAATAATGGTGTTTAAAAATGTTTAGGATGCTACATCAATGCATGTTGTCACTTTTAGGGTTGGTGTGTCTAAACTATATGTTTGTTCAGCAGTTTTTGGTGGAAAGAAAGTTACATTCCTAAAATGGACTATAAGTTGTTATTATATGACCATGTTCTGAGTTTTTTGTTAAGGCAGATTATATTGCGCAGCACTGGACAAACTGACAGATAACCATTTTGCTGCAGCGGGGTTTATATGTTGCCTGCTCTCGTAGATCTCATGAAATGTTTATCCCTCAGTTGGGTTCAGACGTACCTTCCCTTGAGCCACCAGCTCCCTCTGTGCTGCTGAAGCAGCTTTGACCAGAGCACTGGTAGCAGCTGCGATGGACTTGGCTGCCTCCAGAATCTGCTCCTCAAAGTTCAAGCTCTCATCTGCCTCCTGTTTACAAGAGAGGGAAACCAACCATCAATAAACACTTTATGTTCTAGGGTTGTGATGATCTGTTGGATTTGCATACAGACAAAAAGGCCCCATCCTAAAAGAAGTTAACAGGGCTGGTCCACAGCATGGGTAAAGATGGAATCCAGAATAACTTTGAAAGGGAGGAATATCAACATGTTAACAGGGTAATGTCTGGACAGCCATTAATCATGGTATGAGGAGCTGACAGCCCAGAAGATGTGCAGCACACACATTGTATGTGACCCTGTGGTGAGGTTAACAGGCTCAGCGAGAATGCTGCTGCTCTGTAAAAAGCCCCCTAACCTTGGGTTTGGTCCTGGGCCTCAGCTGCTCCAGTTTCTTGGCAGCTGCTTCAATAGCTGCCGCTGCTCCCAACAGCTCGTTCTCTGCAATGACGGTGGGATCCTCAGGGTCCACCCACTCTGTGCCTACAACACACACATACCACGCTGGCTCAATTTGTTCCTAAAAAAACCCAACATTTTACACTCTTCCCCAGTATTTATATTAGCCAAATATGGTATAATGGTGATGACAGAATGGCTCGCAGTATCTCTTAAGAGTTTATTTTAAAGTTCTGCTACTTATTAGGAGAATTTTTTATGGCCTGGGACCACTTTGTTTGGCAGATTCTTGATCGTTTTTTGCCCCATTGCACACAATTCCATTGTCCTCTGTCACTCCTCTGTAACTGCGGGTATATTTCCAGATATACCCCCCATTACATATGAATTTGACAAAGTAAAGACATTTAGCCCAGTGTGCCCTTTATTTTATGATAGCACAGGTCAAGCAGATGATCCCATCTGCTTGATCGTTTTTGCCCCATTGCACACAATTCCATTGTCCTCTGTCACTCCTCTGTAACTGCGGGTATATTTCCAGATATACCCCCCATTACATATGAATTTGACAAAGTAAAGACATTCCTGACTGAGCTGCATGAGTATCAAAAATGAACCCACACAGTGGCCTGATTAGCCCAGTGTGCCCTTTATTTTATGATAGCACAGGTCAAGCAGATGATCCCATATAGCTTGGCAACTTAGCAGTGATCAATATACAGTATGAACATTGTTTATTGATATTTGGTGATTTTGGGAACAATTTCGGGGCTGGGTGTTCTTTACTGGTACACCCTGCAATGTGTCAGATAAATTCCACCATCATTTCATATCTTCTGTTATTCATTTCATTTGCAGCTTGAAGCTACCCGTTGTCATTATATGTTTTTGCCCTCTCTGCCAACAAAAAGTAATTGCATATCACAATAAGATCTTTGAGTTTTACATATTTATTACCTCAGTTAATCACAAAGTACTCATAAAAGGATTCACATTTTATAGGTAAATATGATGCTGGATTTGGACTGGATAGAATCCTGTTAAACCCCAATCTTGCACATTAATCACAGCCCTTTCATCTGTCAGAGCCTCTATGGTGTTCCCATTCGCATCATGTGTTGAATGGAGTCATGAACCTACAGCCATGCAGGCAGCAAGATTCACTTCCAGCTAATGTCTCTTAAACTGGAGCAGGGGGACATTAATCTGTGATATAAAGCTCTGAGGGGGAATCTCCCTCCATGGGATAGATGATGCATTCATGGAATCGCCTTGAGTTCAACGTTATTCATACTTGACTCGTAAGAGGAGAATCCCAGAGCAGAGCTGTGTGAAACTGTAGAAGTCTAAGGGGGATATTTACTAACCCTTGACCATGTCTGGCATGCAGTATTCTTTACTTTTTTGATACTTCTACTGGGGGTCAGAATTTCAAGTTGATCTATTGTAATTTCTTATGTAATACTACACATCAATACTATTTTTAAATGTCATTAAGATATGTGGCAGGAATCTTATAATTGTCTTATTACCATGATGAAAGTTCACAGCTGGTATCAAATGCTTGATAAGGGTTGGTGTCCCTACAACTATCCAACTGCATTAGATCAATAAGGACACTGACACCATTAAATATAAATTCAGACACAAACAGACACCCTTTGGGAATGTAGTTTTGCTCTGCTGTCATTCTGCGGTTGAAGAGGTCAAGGGTTAAAATACCTTTCATGGCCTCAGCAGCCTGGATGAGCTCAGTGACGGAGCCTGCAACCCGCTTAGAGTAGCTGGCCAACTGTTGCTTCAGATCATGAGAGGGTTTCTGGATGATCTGTGGATGAAGGAAAAAAAGTCACAACGTTTAATTCAAACTTTTGTACTCTCACCTTCTGTATTACTGATGCTTAACAAGTTTACTTGACTTAATCAAATCCCAGCCTGTGCCAAGCTAATGCTAAGATGATATAGGCGGCTAACATCACAGTAGACTTTCATATTCCATACGCTTCAATTCAAATATTTCGGTGTCCAACGCAGTGTGCACTGTGCTCAGGTGAGGTGAGAGGTACAAACAGGTGGGAGGTTCATTTAGAGCCACATGTGTTTCTGGCGCAACATCAGTCTGCTGCCATTGCTGTCTGTCAGTCTGCTGCGATTTCATCAACAAGAGAAAACTAAATACATGGAGCAGACACGCAGCAATGATGGAATAATTATTAATATGTAAATAAAGCATTTTAACTTATCAGTCTCCAACCAGTGGATGAGTTTAAATTGGCATCAGAAACAACAACTAATGTGTTTAAAGCAGGAACATCAGTAAATCAGTCTGCATTGATCTATGTAAGTTACTCATCAATTCTGTGTGTCATTGCCTCTCTTTTTTTGGAAAAGTAGCATTTTGTGTTTTATTCTTAAAATGCATTACAGTGCAAATGCTGCTGTGTCACATTTTACAGTATGATGTGACCATTTATGACACGATAGTGTAGAAATAAAACCGAATTAGGCTCAGATTGATGTGGTCATAACTGCGTCATCTACATTTTTTAATTATTTATTTCTATCAAAATTTTACAAGTTAAATTAAAAACCCACACTATCTGCCTCTGGCTGCTGATTTATGGTCCTGTGTGTTCAGGTGTTGTGCTGCTCTGCACCATCCAGACAACAACATGATTCCTGGAGAGGCCGTTTCTTCATTTGTTGCAATGCAACAAAACATCTCGACTCAGCATCAGCTAGCCTTTCTGAATTTGAGCCCCTGAACAAACCGAAACAGCACGTCCGCTTGGAGACACCAACAAAGTCCGTGTGCCCAAGACCTACCACCTTGTGTTGGTTGTTGCACTTGCACAGTTAACATTAGGACCCTAAGTATAAATCCCGGTGGCCATCAACAACAGGGGCCACATGTTCACATAAAACCATCCATATTTCACGTCCCATACATAAACTGGTATTTCTAAAAACAGAATGTGCAATGAGAATGTGAACACCTCACCCATATTTCGGTCCATTTCAGAGTACACATAGTTCTCTTGAGTGATCAGGTAATATGATGAGGTGTAGATGAAAAGTAGGCTTGCGACAGAATTTAAAAATAAAACCATTGTTTAGGTTGTTAGTCAATTTCACTGACATTTTTGAAGTCTACAAAGCTACATTTAACATGCCAGTCAAAAGTAAATTAATTACATACATGCGAGTCTGTTTTGATATGAATGCTACAAATTAAATCATTGATGACCTAAGATAGCACTGCAGATGATGTTTTACAGGTACATGTGATAAAGGCACCATTAATGTAAAAAGCCAAAGCCCTGGATAATGGTCCCGTGTAGTTATAGCTACTCTGGCATTGTTGTAGAATGTCGCTGATGAGACACAATTAATGAAACTACGCTTCTAGTTTTTGTCTTTTCATTGACAGACTGGTAAAGCAGAAGTACTGATATGCAAGTGCTTGTCCACATCCACTTATATGTGGTTGTGGGAGTGGAAATCCATGTGCACAGTTCCACAATGGTTCAGATTTATAAAACAGAAGCAGCTCTCCTAATATGAGGAATATAGTGCGTATGCATCTTTCTGTCTCTTTGCATAGCGAGTTTTAGTCGTGACACTACACCGAGATTTATGCATCTGGCCCCTGGACGTCACCCTCCAGACTTAAAACAGAAAACTTTAAATGGTGTGTTAATTGGTATCACTATGATTTAAAAAAATAAACCTATGGGCCCTTTAAGTTAAGAATAAACTGCTCAGTTGTGAGTATCTACTCAAGTATCTACTGTGCTATTCCTATTTGTTAACATTACACAGCCTTCAGAAAGTATAGCTTCATGCTGCTTCTCTGCTGTCTCTACTAGCCTTTATCAGAATGTAAAATATTTCTGCTGCATTCTATTTCTATTGTTTCTATTGTTTCTGCTGTCAATTGCAGAATAGCTTTCTGCTATTTTTTTCAGTGTTTTCCATTTTTGAGACTTTATGCGGTACTTATGGGAGGCTTTGAAAGTGTAGGATTAATATTATATTAATTCTAATACGACTGCCTCAAAAACAAACCTTTATACATTATGTACAACTAAGTGATATTTGGGGTCACCAATGTGACCACAGTATTATACTTACATATAAAAAATAAAACCCAGATTTCTTCAGTTGAAAACACTGGTGTGACTGTGTCAGCAGAGACACTCACCTGAAAAAATCTAATACAGGGAGGAAATGAGACAGCCCAATTCTGTCCCTAATATGCCAACTAATGTTAGACCCTTCTCAGAAGTGAATGAAAATAATGGTAAACTAGTTTGATTTTGGTTCATATGCGTTTCAGTTGGTGTCCTCAGACTGTCCTAGGTGGACATGCAGTACTCAGGTTGGAGCAGTGTGCGACAGGTGCAGGGCATTAACAGGGCTCAGCCCATACCCAGCTCAAGTTTATTCAGATGTGTTGTCATGAGAAGATAGAGGAGAGGACGTAACTGCACAGGAATGCATGCTGTGGGCCAAACTAATGCTACGGGCAAACACAAACACATCCCCATATTGCACACCAACAAACTGGTACACACATGTTAAGACAACACTTGTGCTGAGAGCACGCCATTAGTGAGCTCCACCGCTGAAACAATGTTTAGACCAACGGAAGCAGAACGTATGGCATGTTTTGCGTCACACAAATACAAAACAACTCCATGCATCCATTTTAGAAAAGGTTGATTCATTTGTGATGCTATGAGGTTTAAAGGTAAGAAGTCTCACTGTGCTGTGTGTTCATTTGATGGCAAGACATCAGCAAAAACCAAACCATGTCACTGAGCAACATGATTAGCAGGTCACTAGGAGTACTATATTTCCTACAGAGGTCAAGGACCAGATAGACTGAGTGTGGACAAGCAGGCTGGTGGTCGTTCTGTTTTGGCCATCAGAGGGCAGGACCACAAGCTTAGATCCCATCCACAGTGCTCTATTCAGAACCCATTCAACTGTTTCATGTATGATATTTTACACTTGATCACAATAAATGCAATTCAGATTTTTTTGACAATCATTAACAGAAAATATACCTTAATATCAAAATGGAAACAAATATCTACCAGTTTACATTTAAGGGATACAATTCTCAGAGGTGATTTTAACTGTATCTGCAATGCAGTCATTTCAGTTCTCTTAAGAGCACATGTTTACATTCATTACTATGTTTGTGTGTCAGGTCCGTCCTATGTTGTTAGTGACTCAACTTTTCAGCCAACGTGGGTGCTCAGAAATTTGACCATCTACAGTTCCATGGCAACTGAAATTGTGTGATACAGTCTAAAGCTCCAGAAAAAGGAGGCGAGATTGAAGATTGTTTTAGCAATTGCTGTTTGCAAAACCAAGGATGAACTGTCAAGTTTGGTTGTCTGCTTTATGTTTGTCTTTAATCTTTAAAAAGTGCATAGTATTGTTTCTTCACTTTTGATCAATGTTAAAAAGTTGTGTCCACTATGAACGAAAGCCTCAGGAATACTGGGCCGCGGCTTCACCTGAATGTTAAAGCAGAAAATTAACATTCATTTCAATGTTTGCTACAATTGTACCACACAATTTGCAATTTTGATATGTATAAATAACATTTCAAATTTGATCGCCAGGCCGCAAGCCTCAGCAGGTCGATTTGCTCTGAACCAGGCAACTCTGAAATACCATGCACAAAACAGACGCATGGAGTGTGGAAAATCTCTCACTGTAGCTGACTGAGAGGTCACCAAAACACCACCAAAACAGCAGTGGAGACCAACACACATACATGTAATCTGATCTTCCCAACCCCGGATGGTCAGAACAGAAAGACAATCAGCTGACAGTGTGACTGCACAGTCAAGTCTAACATCAGTCTAAATATATATGACCACTGGTGACTCAGAATGTGTTCAAATACCTCCAGCTGAGTCAGACTCCTTCAGTGTCTTGACACTGACAGCCTGTGCCTACCACTGCTGCCTTATAAAAAAATGCAGCTTATCCAAATATCCCCTTCCTGTCCATAAGCAGAGCTGGTCTGACATCTGCTAACATGCTGCTGACGGTGTTCAACCAGTGCATCCCCACACTTGTGCAGGTCAATCATGCAAGGTACTCACCGGCTTGCACCGACAGCAGTGAGCCACGAGTTTAAAAGAACATTGACAGAGCATTGGGAAAAAGAAAGAAAAGAGGTTATCAAACACGATAGCTAACATCAGATGCACAGAGGGGAGATTTGTGAGCATGCAGCCATCATGCTCTAAATCCTATCACTGCAAGCTCCAAAGGTTTTGTTGATTTTAGGGAAATGTCAGCCACGAGATTGTAAAAAGACATTTTAAAAGGCTTTAGCAAGTTATGGTTTTCACATTTTAAAATATTTTGCAGACGTTAACAGACATCCTGCAATAACCACACGTGCAAACAGTTTCATTCTTCAGTGACATGTTCAGGTAATTTAGGACTTGATATTATTCAAAACTTTGAGACTCTTGGCTAGAAGGTTCCCAGTTTGATGCCCGAACTAGTGGAATGAATTTGTACTAGTTATTGCCATTAGCACCACTGAGGTGCTGCTGAGCAAGGCACCCACACAGTGCTCAAGTGATACTCTTGACCACTTGCTAACAGATAAAGACAGCTGTAATACAGGACAGGGCTTTCGTGTGAATGTGTGTAGGTGTCAAATCGTAGTGCATGATGTTGCTGAAGAGAAAAAATAACTCAGGATATTAGGAAAAAGTGGTAAGGAAAAGTCGTGGCTGGATTTTTACCATATAGGTGTTTCTATACAACACTTTTGTTAGTGCTTTTAAAAGGTTCATTTATGGCACAATTGCAGTGACCAGCAAGAAGGTCATATGTGCAAGGTCAATGGCATTACTCATTTCAGACCCTTTGAACAGCTGTGCCAGTCAGTTTGGTATGCTACACTAGTAGTTGTGGTGAGCCCACAATGACTTCTCCCACTAAGTAATATAGCTGTCTGAGGTGCAGAGTGGCAAAATGTGAATACAGCGACAAACCCGAAGATGTGAGGTTTCAGTCACTATGATCAGCACAATAACCGATTTCTGACACTATAGTAAAATAAAATCTGAACAATCATGTGTTACACATTATTTTTCTGGGTAGGTGACGTAGTTTGTTTCAGTCATTTCGATGACAGGCTATAGAGATACATTTTCCAAAAAGCATGTTGTTTCTAAATGTCTGTTTTGAATTTTGTTGTTTTACCAAGTGATACAGTCAGTCAGACTGACTGACTGGCTGACTTACAGACAGACACCTGCCAAAGTACTCAAAACCACCTCTGTGGTAGTTCCCCCTATAGTAGGTGTCTCCAAGGCCACATTTTGCCACACATTTTTAAAATATATCCGCACACATACACCGTGCACAATGGCTTGTTTTTTCACACTTTATTGTGTCGTAGATTTAATTTTAAAAATACAGAAAGATCCTAGAACAAAACGTGCCCTGAGACTGGGGTGACAGTTCACCTTTCACTACGAAAATGAACCGAGGCATACAGCCAAGACAACTCTGGAGTGGCTTGAGGACAAGTCTCATGTCACCGAGTGTCCCAGCCAAAGCCCAGACATAAACCCTGTAGAACATGGCCCCACCATGTGGAGAGACCTGGTGATGGCAGTTCAGAGATGCTCCCCATCCATTCAGATGGAGCTTGAGAGGATCTGCCAGGAAGATTGGGGTAAACTGCCCAAATCAAGTGTGTAGAGCTTGAAGAGACTTACCCAAGAAGACTCGAAGCTGTAGCTGTGATTCTTTTGCTTCTTCTTCAAGAACTGAATTAAGGGTCTGAATACTTTTGTCAATCAGAGCTTTCAGTTTTTGATTTTTAATTAATCTGCATTAATGTATAAAAACATGTTTTGACTTTGTCATGCTGGGTTACTGGGTAGAGATTGACAGGCAAAAAAAAAAGCAATTTTATCCATTTACAATTAAATCAACAACATAGTAAAGTGTGCAAAAAGTAAAAGGGTCTGAATACTTTCTGAAGCCACTCTGACCCTTAGGAGGGGGCTTATCCAATACAGGTCACGCCCAACTTCCCACAGAAGACTGCCCTCAGACCCTTCAGGAAGAAGCATGTCCACTGAGCTACAATATTATTAAATTATTTTCTTTCTTCTTTCTCTGCATTGGTGGGGCAGCATGGGTGGAGACTCAGCTCTATCAGAGCCCACTTCACCTGATTCAACACAGGTGTGTTTGTTTATTTACTATGTTATAAGTATGGCTGATATCCACTAAGACACTACTGATCCTCTTATTGAGTGTTTTATGATGGAGGTGGTTCTCCATTGGATCCACTGACAGCTGGTTTGCATAAGACAGAGGACATTTACATGTATGGACCTCCATTATTATTTAGAAAGTAATTGCTTGATGCTCATTGCCAAAGAAATAATTTTCCATTCACACTGGGGTCATTCCACTGTTGAGTGTTCAGCGTCTTTTTTACCCTAATTTTCTGTTTATAGAGGCTGACTTTTGGAATGAGGTGCTTTTTATTTTTCAGGGCCGGCTCATAGCATAGGTAACATAGGTGGGTGCCTAGTGCACACAGAATCTCAGGACTGCGCCACAAGAGTGGAATATGCCACTAACACAATTTCATTAATCATCATTCCAGTCACAATATTATCAACAAAAACAGCCTTTTAATCACAATACTAAACATACTGCACCCGAACTGCCAGCCATTTGACACAGCGCACCACTGCACACTGAAAAGGTACCATTTGATGCACAATTCTGCATCAGTCAGCCCAAGTCCGGGATGTAACACTGACCCTCTGATGGCAAATGCTACACTGGATCAGCCAGAGGGACGCTTCAGTTATTGACAGCTCAAATTATTTCCTATTGAAAAGGTCCAAGCCTTTAGGTGCGCAAGGATGAAAACGGAGAAAAGAGGAGGAGGAAAAGAGAGCCCAATATAGAGGTATGTCGTCTTATGTTAACATTAAAATGTAGCAATGGTAGCAATTGCTACGAAGGCTGCTGAACTCAGATTGAAGGATATGAATCTGAACGGCCTAAAACAGCCTGTTTTAAACTTTGTGACAATGCATTTTCCAGCTAATCCAAGACGGTTTTTAAATAGTTTATTTAGCTTAAGAAGTAGGAGAATTTTCTCAGCCGATGCAGGAACAATTAATCTTTATCACAAACTTTCAAATCAACACATTTGGAGTTACATGGTTTGGAGTGGACAGGAAGGATATGAAAAATTGTAATCTGAAAAGTAACTAGTAACTGCAGCTGCTGTTTGCCAAATCCTAAGGGCACCAAAATGGCTAGAGCCGGCCGTCTTCTAAGTACCCAGTTCTCCATGTTTATTCCAACTACACTAGTAAATGATCCCTTAGTCACAATGGCCATGTCCACTCTGTGTTAGTGGTTGTGATATGGTTGCTGTCATGCGGGGCTGCAGAATTTCTACATTTCAACTACTCGTCTCCAAGTCAGGAAATGTTTTTAGGAACTGCTAGGACAAATGGGTAGCACTGTAAAGTCCTGAAAGTAAAGTGTTAGTGTGTATTTGTGTGTGTGGGTAATGATGTCTTACCACCAACACATGCTCCAGCAGTCCCAGATATCCAGAAGCACATTCATTGCCGTAGCGCAGAGCTCTCATCTGGACCTCTTTGCTGACCTCTGGGTGGTAGGCAGCTTGCTGAAAGAGCAAACAGACGGAAATCAACATCTGAACTAAACACTGAGAACTTAGGCAGTAGGGCATTTTGTATGTTAAAATGCATTTCTTAAATTGAAAAAGGGGGAAATAATTTGACCTTTCATTGGAAACATGACATTACTGAATGGTATTTTTGAGTTGATGAGATTTACAAGCTGGGAAGAAACCTTACCAACCTGACTTGTATTTGATAACGACAATTTAACAACAACAAAAAAACACTACAGTAATGTAAATCTTTGTTGGTTAGTTGGTCATTTGATGCAGAGACAGCTGCTTTTTCAAAGACAGATACCGTAATGACTGAATAGATGATTTTTCCTTCACAACCAAAGTAAGAATTCCTTATTGAAATTATAAAAATTAGCAACCAACAACTGCAAGAGAATGTGTGTTATAACCAGGGGTTACAGAGATGGCTGATATGTAATAATTATCCCTGCATTATCTTAATATCAAAACATTACAATATTTTAAAAATTATTCAGAATCACGGTCACTCAAATCGTCAACCCTGTACTATTTCTGAGTAATTTTTGTTCTCAAACATTCAAGATCTCAGACTGTGACGGATTTTGGGCTAATTGACTGTTAACAGTTTCTCTGATCGCCAGTTGTGTGGACCAACAGATAGAGTGTATCTCATGACATGAAGCTCCTGTGTACCTTGCAGGAGTGCAGCATGTCAGCGATGGCCCTTCTGCTGAGGTTGGCTGTGGCAATGATGTCTTCCTGACGACAAGAGTTCCCAGCAGCCACTGCCTTTGCTGTTGCCATAGTGATTCCTTTAGTCATGCGAATGAACTCCTCTGGTGTGGTTGTCTTTGGTGGTGGGTCAGAACTGCTGAACACCTGTATGGTAAAACCAAGGGACTGTAAGTGAACTAACATATAGCTAAGTGAATTTTATACTACAGAATTAGCCGCAGGATTAGCATTCTGAATATATCCTTCTTGCTAGAAGGAGCCTAGTTTCAGTTGGTACTAGGCTACAGCATCTGCTACTGGTTGGAGTAGTATAGAAACATTTATTCCAAATCTTGACAAAGATATTGATAACACAACATTTCCATTTCAAGATTCTAATTACTCACAGCTAGCTCCTGTTTGATGTGTTCAATAGTGGCCTCTAAAGCTCTGGTCCCCTTTGTGGCTTCATCCTCCACTGCCTTCACCGTCTTCAGGAGGGATGTTACATTGGTCACCATCACCTATAACAACAGGTCAGATCATATGACCGTAGATTAGACTGTTGGCAAGAATAAAAATGCTCACTGATAAATCTTATATTGATACAAACAGATCTTATCTGACAATTTTTCAAAGTTATAAGAGTTGTTCAGAGTTCCAAACTGACAATCCAGCCACCATGCCTACTGCACACAGTGATTGGTCAGCTGTGCATAGGTAAGAAAAGTCTGCAGGGTTTGAACCTTTCTCTCAGCTCTCATTTTTCATTCATACACCACCTTACGGGTAAAGCAGGGTGTTGCTATAGAGGATGAGTCTCATATGACTTTGTGTTTTGCATCTTACCTTAGCGGAGTTCTTAAGCTGCAGCATGCTGGGGTCGTCGTGAGGTTTGCCTGCAGCTGCTTTGGTGGTGCTGATGAGGTTAGCCAGAGCTTTGGCCACATCTTTCACTGCATTGATCAGGACCACCTGCAGAGTGCAGAACACAGTGCCTTACAGTTTTACTTGATGCCTTCACGTTGGAAGTGATTGTACCTAGGCACATCAAGAAGCAGCTGTCTGCTAGGTCAGGGGCTTCAAGAGTGTTTATAAAGTTGTGTCCTTTAGAGGACAGTGGTCTCTGCCTACCCCCACGTGAGACAGACTATAGAATTCACCATAGATAGCATCATTGTCAGTTCCCTCCCATAGCTTAAAGCAGTGGTTCTCAACCTGAGGGTCCCAACCCCCAAGGGGATTGTGAGAGTAATTCCAGGGGGTAGCCAAATGGTTGCGGAGAAAAAAATAAAATAACAGATTATAAACAAAATAACATATTTTAGACTGGGGAATGGTTTATACATTACATTGCCTGTATCAGTGGTATATATGTTTGTGAGAGTCAGTGAGTTTCTGATTGGACACACAAAAAAACTGTTTCATTTTGCTACTTTTGTGCCTCAGTATTGTGCTTAACCAAGCAGCTATAACCTGTTTTGCTAGCTATCATATGGAATGACTATGGAGCGATGGCTTCAAAGAAATAGTATTCAAGCTCAAGATTTGGGCTAACAGGAGTTGTCTTAAGGTGGGTTGCCTTAAAATCCCACAGCAGCACCACCGACTGAGAAATGCAAGGCAATAGTGCCAGTTCCAACAGAACCCTGAGCTCCCAACAAGCTTCAGAAATATCTGCCTGACTTTCCGCAATATTAATTTAGATGCATAGCCAAAAACAACATGGAACATCAACAGTGTGCTATTTGCTCAGAAGTGCTTGAACATGAAAGTTTAAAATCAGTTTAACTTGAGAAGGGGGTCATGAAAACCAACCTGATTATTCTGGGGGGTTTTTACCTTGAAAAGGTTGGGAACCCTGGCTTAAAGGAGAGCTAAATGAATGGTGTTTGATTTGTCTTTGAAAACGTATAAAATGGGGACTTAATAGGAACATCCACAATCCCATTTCTACTTTTTGTATATTTTGTTGTTTATTATTTCTCATTTTTATGCTTACTATTCATTTTCTTTATAAATGTATCTGTTGTTTCTATCACAGTACCCAAACCTAAATCTGTGTGAAAGTTGTTCTTGAACCAGCCATCTACTTATTGGCTGATCTTTGGTGCACAGTGATGTCACTCTATAGCTTTAGGTTTGGGTATTTGGTAATGAACATTGAGCTTTGGTACAAGAGGGATGTATTCAGTTGAAACCAGAGCCAGGATTTTCAAGCACTTTTTGTCAGTCAACATGCAACATGTTTTCTGAAGGCAGTTCTGCGGCCCATACCTGGGTCTCTGGATCTTCAGAACCAAGGCTGGCAGCTCCCAGTTTGACCACATCAGCCAGTTTGGTGATGGTGGTCACTGAGGACTGGGCAGCCTGGGCCAGTTTCTCCTGACTGGCTCCAGCACCGGACACCAGCAGCTTGGTGTCTTCCACTAGAGCCTTAGCTGTCTTCAAGATGCATTCTCTGCACACACAAAGGTAAAAAAGTCACCAGCTATCACTGATGAGCTTCAATAATGCTCAGTGCAATCTATCTTTTAAGCATTTCTGTCACTGGTCTTTCTGAAAAAATGAAGCTTGTTCCTGGAGTTTATTTTCCATATTTTATGACAACTACAGTGCAACTACAGCAGCTGCTATGAGAGGTCGAAACCTTCATGATATTGAGCACAGAAAAAAAAACCAAACAGAGGGTCTCTGCAGGGATTTGTACCTGTGGTCAGCGAATGTCTCTGCGTTCTCTCTGTTTAGAGTACCAGCAGTGGCAAACATGATGGTGGTGTCGAGGTCGGCGATGATTCCAGACACAGCGCTGGCTGCTGTGATGCAGGCCTGGGTGCCACGGTTTCCTGCCTGCAGGGACGCCAACACATGGGAGACCTGCAGCAAGAGGACAAATCTGTAATGAGTTGAAGTTGGACTTGTGCCCATTAAACCCCATGAATAGGCCAGGTCTACAAGTTTGAGAGGAAAAAAGTGAAATTTCAAAAACTTCTAATGAAATATATTCTAACAGTTGCAGTGAGCTAATGTGTATAAATTAAAAAATATCCACGGTGGATGGAGTAGGTGGAAGAGGTAAAGAGCCTGGAGGTGCACCCTTGGCCTAGTGGGTTAACATGCCAATCATCAATGGCAACGTCCCCTGCTAGATACCTTGGATGCATCTCTCACGCCCTTGTTTCCTGTCATCTATTCACTATTGATATTTAATCAAATTCCAGAAAAATAATTGAAAAAAAAAAAAAAAAGAAGTGAAGCGATTGGTTGTGGACCAACCTTCTCAGAGACTTTGCGGGCGCTTTCAATCAGTTCTTTCTTGGTGAACGAGTCGTTGGGACTGCACTGCAGAGCTCCAGCTTTGGTCACCAGACCTGTGCAGCTGAAACCCAGCTCACCCACCTGCTTCTTAATGTGAGAACCAATCTAGAAACAAAAAAAGACATAAAAATAATGGAAAGTGAGATATGCAGCACTGACATGGCCTGTAAAGACGACATTATGAGGTACGTTTGGTTTTATTTACTTCATCATTCTCTGCAGTCATGGCTGCATATTTAGCTTCATTTGCCAGATTTCCAAACTCATTAGTCAGCTGGTTGGCCAATCCTCCGAGGTCATCTGGGTTGGTGTTAGATTTTGTCACCTAAAGAGAGATGAGAAAATACATTTGTTGAGTAATAACTAGTTAATCTATCAGGTTTACACCAGGTAGATGATCAAAAAAACAAAAATACGCACTATAATGACAACACAAAACAAATACTGCAGATGTATAATTCACACTGAGTCAACAGCCAACTTCATGTCACTAAAGAAGGCAAGCTGCACTGTCAAAGGGGCGGGCCCTGACTTTGTCACAGTAGGCATGGCCTTGAACTGTCAGAGTGGTGGGACATGGTGGAGACAACAGGGGCGGGGCTTGGATAGTCATGGGGCAAGGCCTTATGCAGATGACAGGGGCAGAGTTTTGGTGCAGTCAGACTGAAATTCGCTTTCCATTCATTCGTTTTTTAAACGAGGCAAGACACATTTACTTCAGGTGGAAAACTCTCCTGCCTCCTTCACTTTGGTTTGAGAGGGAGGTGGGACTGACCTCTTATTCAGGAAATACTGTTTGTTTATATTCTTGTTTTATAACTCAAGGGTGAATGAGCAGCAGAGAGGAAGGGATGCTGTTTGTTGGTAGGGAGTGAAAGGACAATGACAGAGGTTATTGACGGTGAAATGTTTGATATAACACTGTATAATTAACAACTTTGTTAACTGCTGTTGCTAGTCCGCAAGCCATGCTAGTTCCTGCAGGCAATGGCAGAACCAGGGGGTGGCCTTGGATCTGGCTAATTCTGGCTAAGTCTGGCTAATTTTTTTTTCTTGCGCTTAACCATTTCTCTACTGCCGCAGCTCCACTGGGGACACATTTTTTAGCAGTGCACTTAACTGGTTGTGCCCCTCTCCCACCCACTATGTGTTCAACTCACTCACTGTTGTCGTCTGACACATGCTAAAAACACATGCTGTTGCTGGGTTTTGCTGATGTGGATAAAAACGAAGTCTCTGCTGTCAGTATAATTACCAGAAAGATGTTCACTGACAATAGATTTAACTGTTTCATGAATGGATTTATTTAAGTAAAAGGATGGGTTCAATCTTGCAAAGCATAAAATAGATATTTGGTTTTCATATGGCTGGGATACCTGCACTAATGTGCTGCACACACAATGCAAATTAGTTTTCCATAAAATTATAAAACAGCCTCGATGTGTTTGTTTCTTTTTCAAATTTTCCTGCCCATCATCATTAAAACTGATTCGCCTATAAAAAGTTCCCAACATGTCCATGTCTTGTTGTGCAAGAGAATTTTCTTTAATGTGAAGACACAGCAACAGGAAATGTTTGTTGGCTAGCATTAGCAACAACACTCCAGCATTAAGAGCTCTAGTGTTTGTAGAACACTAACCACAGTAGGATTCTCCTCCTCCAGTTAACTTGAGACTCAAATGGGAAGAAAAACTTCTATTCCTGATGATATATCACCTTTTTTTTTACTAGGCTTCCTTTTTACAAAGAGGAAGGGGAGTATGTAGACTAGGTCAAAACCTATTATGGCTGGACCGCCCTTTTATCCATCTGCCGTCCGGTCAATTGAATGAGACTCATAGAGAGATGTGCCTGCGAAGGGAAAGACCAGCCTCACACTTGCAGGGGCAATACTGGCAACACTATTCTACAGAAAGTAGGTAAGGTTTGTCCAAAAAGTTGCTAGATTTGTTCCTAGGTGCTTTTTTGAAAAAGGGGTCTGCAAAGTCTTTAAATCTAGCGACAAAGATTGTAAGTTGGCAGCACTGCCTGTAAATGCCCCCCTGATGACGTATTTGAAACTGTTTGTGCCAAATAAATTTGAAAGAACAACGGCTCATAATCCTCATCAGCAGTCATCAGCATTGATTGTTATGTGTATAGTGATGCTCAAATCTGTTGAAATCTGATGAAAGTAAGAACAGGAACCAAACTCCAAAGAGCAGAGATTCAGGTACAAGCTACAAAAGAACTGAAACCCACTAATAATATTATTAATAAAAATAATAATAGTAAATGTATAAACTGTTTCTATCTTATTGCATCCACAGACTTTTAGGGGCTTATTTTACATAACAACCTTTTGGCTATAAGCAAACATCTGTACAGCGCATGCAGAAAAAACCACCCCTGTGAAAATTGTCTGGCTCCACCACTGCCTGCAGGTTATATTTACAACCCTATCCACACTATTTCCTGTCCCCTTCTGCTTTTAGCAAGATCACAGGTGCAAATTTCACCAGGTTGATTTCGGTCTGATTGCACCATGACAGTGGCAATGCCTCATAATGGGGGCGCGATGGGACATGATACTGTCACAAGGGGTGAGGCGTGATTCGGGGGCAGGGCTGGTTGCAGATAATAGGGGGAAGGGTTGGATCTGCCACTGAAGAAATGTGGGAATGTATCACTGAAGCAGCTTCCCAGCTTTGCAGAACTTCAGGTAAAACTTTCTTATTGATGACTGGATGTTCTTAACCACTACATTATCTAGCTGCTGCGTTAACCACCTATTGTAACAGACTAGTTTCTTTTTTGGACCACTTAAAGTGAGAAGTGATGTAATTTAGTTACATGGTTTAGTATTTAGCTCGTCTTTAGTTTTTAAAAAAATTATCTTATTGGATAATTATCAAAATGCTTTACCATCTCCTGTACAGTGACAGCAATGGCCTTGGCTGTCTTAACCATGGTAGTCTGGTAATCCACGAAGGTGCCTTCAGGTTCAAGTGCAGGTGTGTCTTCCATTTTATTAATAGCATCATTGATGGAGTCAACCATGCCACCCACAGCTCCTGCTGCACTGGCAGCTTCAGCCAGAGTGGCGCCCAGGTCATCTACTGCTTCTTTCATCATCTGCACTGACTCCTCCAGGGCCTCCTGCATGTGTGCTGCCTGGAGAAAAGAAAACACATTTGAGTGGGTAATTCTGAAATATTTAACCGGACTGCTAAAACAACTCAGCACAACAATAAATAATATAAAAGGAAATGAAACGCAGCAAAGGGAATAGAATGAAATGCAATAATATAAGATAAAAAAGGTTAAATAAACAAAACACATAAAACATAATGAAACTGGAAAAATAAAACTCTGTGCTAACATTAATAAAAGGCTATTTTAAAAATATAAGTTTTAAGAAATAACCAGTGCAGAACAGAAGTGAAGTGATCTCTTTGAATTTGAGTACAGCAAATTGCAATGGTCAAAATGTGATGATATGAAAGCAGCATTTCCCCTATGTGCATTCCACCACTGTTGAATTTTGAGTGCCACAGCTGGAATTTTACATGGTTCACTAATATTCCACCTTCACTTTCGCTTTCTACACTGCACTGAGCTGACTGGGGATAGTATGACAGGAAGGGGACCCTATCACATACCCACAAACAAACACATGCACGCACAGTGAGGTCACTGTTTACCAGTCGAACACAGACTGTTGGCGAATACGCGTGCAGCAGTTGGCCAATTAACTTGGAAGAAGCAACATATGGTGACAAGATAAACCTACATACCTCTGCTAACAGAAAGCCTTTTACTGAGCTATGTTCTTTGGCAAAGGCTGTAGAAATATAACAGAAGTAACAGAATTGAGCTAAACAAAGTAAACGTTTCTGAATGTCAATGGTGAAGTGATTGTTACAAGCCAAGCTAAATGGTTACTAGTGGTTACTTCATCAAGTTAGCTTACTATGCCGTAATACCTGCACATTTCACATGAATTACTCAGGTTGGCAGTTTGATTAAACAGACAGTGTACCACATTACTGACGTCTGTACGGAATATTACTGAACCTTGTGCAATCATTGCAACCCCATATGATCAGGATATGAATAACTTTCAATTTGTTTGTGAATGTTTGTGCACACAAAGCAAACATTTTTGCTTGAACCATTTTTGAAAAAAATAAGTATTCGAATTTTAAGCATAGGACAATTATGTCAGCACCCCATTAATAACCAAGTAACTCCAATGTGGTCTCATTCTTTTATACATCCATTGTGGACCTTTGTGCAAACAATTCAAACATCTGTGATTCATTATTCTAAGTTCTAAGTTATTATAAGCTATCACAATTTATTTATTACCTCCACCCTGGAAGTTATATTTTCACCCATGTCTGTTTGTTTGTTTGTTTGTTTGTATATTAGTCAGCAGGATTACGCAAAAAGTACCGAACTGATTAGCACCAACCCTAACCCTTACCACTTGGTGGAAGGAGGGTTAGGGGCCAGGCAGCAACCCATTGCATTTTAGAGCAGATCCGGTTAATGGGGCGGATCAAGGAATTTTTTTTTTTTTTTTTTTTTTTTAAATCACTTTCCTTAACATTGCGATTTGGGACATTTTTCTCTACATTTTTGGCAATATTTGGGCTTGGCAGATGTATGCGCTCTACTGAGTGCCATTCTAGTCTGAAGTAACGCTCTTAACTGTTGCTGTGCAACAAAGATACAGCGTCTCATAACACATCCAATCAGACAGCTAGATAAGGCACCATAAAAATGTGTATTATTCAATTGTCCAATAACCTCTACATCTGTTCTACTTTGTATGACTATAGATCCACCTTTGTCAGATACTTCGACAATCTCCTGATTTGACTGTAGAGCCTTTTATTACGCTGATATTAGGGAAGAGCCAAATGCCTTGAACCTTCAAAGCTTTGACTGCTGCCATGCTATTCGACGTCCAAATCAGTATTCAAATGCTCAGTTTTTAAAAAAAAATTACTTTATGTGCATTACCACAAAACCCAAAATAGCATATGAAGTCAGAAATAATAATTCAACACTATTCATTATGCATCAACATTGATGATTATTAGTTATAGTCAGACAAGCACATTTAATTTTAGAGATAGCTTTGTACACCAGTTGTTCAATGAGCTATTAACTAACGTTACCAGCACTGTGACTGGGAGAGTGACACGTGACCACGTGACAGGCTTACAAGTTACAACTACACTAGCAAGATGTCGCAAAAGACAAACGTCTGGAATAACTTCCAAATTTGAGAAGATGACCCCAGAAATGTTGAGTGCCATATATGCCAAAGGAAACTGGCATATCACAAATCTACAGCAAATTTGCCAAATCACAAGAAAACTGTAAGTAACAGCTTAGCTGTCACTGATGTTAGTGCGACCCGCATGATAACAAAGCATGACTGTTGCATGCATTGTTATTACTGGTTTTTGTTGTATGTTGTCATTTGATAGGGACTGCTGTTTTGCTCCCTTCTTCTTTCTCCCTCTCCTTGTCCTTTTCTTTCTCTTGTGGATGGTTGATGCTTGTCTAAAAAAAACACCATGAATGGATGATTCACCTGTATGTCCTGGATCTCTAGTATCCTTTTCACTAGTCAGGAGATGGCTCTGTCTACTGCTTTGATTTTGGCTTTTCTGCCTTGGTAGTTGCCCGTTTATATTTTTGTCCAACTTGTTCCAGCTTCAGTTTTTTGTTATGTTGTGCACGTCTTTCAAAGCCGTTCCTCTTATAGTCGCACAGATTGTTCTCCATTTCTGCAAATGTAACATTTTCCAATTTGTTTTTTATTTGTTCCTGTACGGCCTCAATTTCTCTTTAAACTTGAGTGGCTATGTGCTTCATTTGTTCAATTATAAACAATATAAGATCAAAAGAGCATTTGTTGAGAAATTATTCCCATATCTGTAAAAAAAATTGTAATCTTTATTCACCAGCATGGGATTCTTATTTGTATGGCCTGCCAGTATTTCATCATGACAAAACAATCCCTTTCATTCATATTTTTTTTTGTTGTCAACTTTGATATCTTTCATTGTTGTATCATAAGACTCACTTTTATCAAACTGTGTTTGATGCATGACAATATCTTAGGCCACTGCATCACTGATAGCAGCATACCTTCTTAAGTCCAATTGTTCAATGAGACTATCAGGCTCATTTTACAGTGAGCAAGTCTGATGAAGCCTGTGGTGGAACCCAGTTTGCAAAGCTGCACTTGTGAATAAAATAATATATGACAAAGACACCAGCTTCTCAGTGTGTGACAACTTATTTTAGACTGCATTGTAAACTGCACCATTTTCTTGGTCTGTGCTTTGTTACACCCCCCAGGACCTAGTCTCAAGATTAAAGGGCTGTGTCATTTGACCAGGTTATTCTACCAACTTCTGTAGAGGACTTTGTTTGACGAGTGCCAGATTCATTACCTTGGGGTTTCCGCCAGCCTCCTTGGCAGTGTAGAGCATCTGCAGGGCTGACTCTGTGAGGGTTTTGGTCTGGTCTAAGACAGCCATCTGCTGCTGGCTGCTGAGGATCTTGGATGCTGTGCCAATGGCTGCCATGATCAGGGGCTCAAAGTAGCTGGCCATCTGAGATACCTGTTCAAGTGTATTGGGGAAGAAATTATACATAATGACAAATTCAAAACAGAGTTTCTGAAATAAAAGGAACAAGGACTGTCACTTTTTATTTGAAATTCAAGCATTCGCTTGAATGTGGGGGGAAAAAGTTAATATTCGAACCGTAATGACCTGCTCGAATTCAAAATTTGATCGAACTTGATTTTTGGAAAAAGTGAAAGCCCTAAAAGTAACATGTCACTGTAGCCCTAGTCTGTCTTTAGACTGACCACCAGCTGGTCAACATTCATGTTACACTGTGTCAGCTGCGTAGAGGGTTGTCAGGTGTTTTACCTTGTGTCCCAGCTGGGAGGCCTCCGAGCGAGCAGCCACAGCTACAGGATCAATCAAGTTACTGATTTCATGGACTGAAGCAGCCATCTGCTCATGGAGAGTCTGAAACATACACACATGTAAGATTAATTCTTATTAATGTATGGTAAATAGAGTTACATTACAGAGTTTTCCTTCATCATTTGATTGTCTGTATACACTTCTTAGAGTGTTAGAGAGTGTGTGTGTGTGTGTGTGTACACACATTCTTTGTGTCTTCGTGTGTGTGTGTGGGTGTGCACGCGTGTTTGTGTTACCTCCATGGAGATGTCTTCTCGGGGTGTTAGCTGCTGGCTTATGGCAGCCAGAGAAGCCTGATCAACCTCACGGATGCAGCCGTTCAGCACCTCAATAGCGTCATCACATTCTCTCTGGCCAGGAGCCTTTTCTCTACACAAATACACAGGGTGGAGGGTGTATACAGTGAATAGAAGCTACTATAAATGATAACTAAATAAGTAATAGGGCACTTTGAGACTCTTGTAACACACTTGAGCTTAGTATAGAAATGGATCTTACAGTTAGAATTAGTATGAAATGTTTTTTGTTCCTCAGCACTCTGGGTGCTCCAGTTATATTTAAACAACTACAGACCTTATTCTGAAGTGTCATGGCTGCTACATCTGTCTTTGTAATATTACAGAAGTCTATATTCATCGTGGTATAACAGAAACAATATATTGTATTCATATTAGACTTGTGATGTGATGACTGATGATGCAGAGATTTTTTCATCATGCATACACATAAAATTAAAGAGATGGGTGTAGGCAGCCCAGCCAGTAGTAGTAGTAGTAGTAGCAGCAGAGTTTACCTCATGTTGGTGATGAGTTTCTTGATGGAGTCAGATACAGTCCTGGAGTGTCCTGCCAGCACAGACCACTTAGGGGGGTCTTTGGGGTTGACAGCCAGAGAGCGGGCAGTTTGGATCAGGCCGGTCGAGCTCTCCAGCATCGTCTTTGCTGCTGCCACAATCGGTTCCATGGCTGCATGGCCCTGAGGAAGGTGAGAGGAAATCAGTATGAAAAGGACATACTAGAGTAAGAATGAGTTCAGTTGGGCTTAGAGACATAGAAAGGAATCAACAGAAATCAGCCTTAAGGTTAGTGGTGACCTCCGGGAACACACACTTAGTAGAGCTTTTCCCTTACTTACTGACTCAACTGCATTCAGTTAGCACAGAACAGAGAATTAAGTCTGCACAAAAAACTAGAAGTAGTAACACACTCAAATTGCTTCCATGCTATTTACTTCTTTAAGATAAGATCAGTGAGCTATCACGTCATGCTCTCAATTAATATCTGATTGAACCTACTTGCCCTTTTGTACCACATAATAATACCTACCATTAGCCATTCCAATGTAATGAGTGTTTAGGTGGGGACATACCTCAGGGCTGATCTGCGCAGGAATGCTTGCAAACTCTGGGTTGGACGCAAAGGCTGTCAAATTGTCCACAGCTTCTATCAGTGGACCAGTGGCAGCCTTACACTTCTCTCTGTTCTCCTGGTTAAAGGCTCCATCCAAAGCCTGCAGAGGGGACATGGCATTTTAGACAATGTTTACAGAGAGTATTGATATGAACCTGGGACTAAAGTGGCTCGATTAGAAGAGAGACTATGCTTCCAGATCTGCCCCACTACAATGGTGAACCAGGATTAAGGGGTCAGTATGCTTCAAAAGATGAGCTTGCCCAGTCACTCTCTATGACGACAGGCTTTTTGCCCCGCCTTCAAGTCTTGCCATTCAGAACAGCTAAAACCCTTTTACCTTTAGACATTAATACTGTATAGACTAGTTTGTTTGAGGCATTACACAGCTGTTATGCTAGCCCAGGGCTATTAAATGCAAACCGGACATTTGGCTTCACCCAAGACAGACTATTTGATTTTCATTTAATTGATGATGAATTTCAAAAGGATTACAAACCTTAATGGACTTGACCAGGTTGGCAGTAGTGTTGGCCACTTCTTTCGCTGACTGGACAAACTGCCTCTTGGCAACAGGGTTGGGAGTTTTGGAGGAGGCCAGGCGACAGGCGTTACACAGTGCAGAGGTGTGTTTGGCCACGATGGTGGCTGCAGAGAGCACCTGAGCAGAGAAATAGTGCACTGAGTTGAATCAAGGATCTATTCGACCACATGACAAAAGTGGCCATTAGCTTGATGTTGCAGAGAGCTCAGCATGTACCTGAGATTGTGTGCAGGCTGGATCCACCAGGTTCTGGCAGGCCATCTGAATAGACTGATTAGCCCGGGCAAACTGAGAGGGGTCCACCAGACCCTTCTGACCAGCTGAACTATTGGGGTCTGATACTCCCACCAGATAGGCAGCCTAGGAAGATCATCAGATCACAAGTCAGTTTACATTGTCTAAGTATTATAAGTGCACTTATTGCAAACATAAAGTTATCAGTCAACCCCATTTTTCTCTGAGCTGGTGTCCTTATGTGGTTTCAGTATACAGCAATAATAAAATAACCTTCAGTAATGATTTTACCTGTGCGGCTGCTTCAGTCAGACCACACAAGGCTTTGGAGCCAGCGCTGACTGAATCACCAAACTCTGGCAAATTGGAGTTCTTGGCATTGTGGGAAATTCCAGCCATGGACTCACCAAGGACCTGTCAAAGGAAATCAGACATTCACACAAGAGACATGGTTTAGTTTGGAGAATGTTTTCATTGTCTTTCTACGCTTCTAAAGATGAGTAATTCACTGGGCAAGAGCAAACAGTCTAGTACTCAAAGCTGGCATCAAATGTACGCTCAGATTAATTATTTGTTACCTAATGTTTTGATCATACAGCTCATGAGTTCAATCTAAAACTCTTCATTTTATTCAAGCAGTTCTTAAGTTTGTGTACACATGCTTGTATTTTGGCGTTTTGGTGTATTTTTAACATTTGAGAACTTTGCCTTCTTGTTCAATGAAAAAGAAAGTATTTGTAGAAAAAACATGTTTATATTTTTCAAAGTAAGGTTTTGGTATCAATGACAAAACTTTGGCATTATATCAGAACTGCTATCCTACCAATTTCAAAAGATACCCAGCCCGTCTTAAAACCACACAGCCCTGACAAACCACACACACTGCTGTACATGTTCTGCTTCAGAGCACAGTGACTGGAGGAAGGACAATGAGATATGGACCGAAAAAGGGTTAAATGCCTAGAAGATGACTGATGGAAAGTACTATCGTAACTTGAGACAGTCGTTCCTCTTATTAATAAATCCATACATTTTACACTGTGAGATAAAGTAAACTGTTCGAGCTTTTCACAGCACTGAATGCCTCCTTTTGCAAAGAAGTACAGAAAATAGAAAAGAAAAACAAGATGAGACCAAATGATGGGAAGGTAGAGAAACAAATGCAGGAGAAGAACAGCCGTGATGTGTGTTCTACCTTAGAGTTTTCCATGACACTGTCGATGCAGTCAAAGTACGACAGCTCACTGACGGCTTCTGTGGGGTTCTCCAGCATCCCCCTCACCGACTGCACACAGACACAACACAGTCATAACACACACACACTTTACCAGGACATATCAGCTGACTGAGACGTACTGTCTACGTGCCAGAATTAAGTCATTGTTTTATAATTTGCCCTATTCTTATTATCAATAATTTCCAAGTCCATTTTTTCTGATGGTATCCATGACCTGCGCAGTTCGAGCTGATTTAAAGCTAAACGCTACACAGGACATTATCAATCATCTCTAAAGTTGAGTTATCATATATGAACCAGCCCCAACCAGCCGCCTGCTCATGGATACAGGACTGATTTAAACTGGTGATTTTAGGAACAACATAGCCACATTTAAGGGAATAGGAGTTAAAACAGTAGAGAAATGACAGATTAATCAGTGGATGGTTGTACAATGGTTACCTCCAGCTCTCTGAGAGCATTGTCACACTCCTTTTGACCCGGGGCCTGCTGAGTGCACATGGTGATGAGCTGGTTGATACTGTCTGTAACCGCCCTGTGGACACAAAGGATCAGATGTAAAAGACAGATATAGTAAAAAAAAAAAAAAAAAGACTGGCAAACAAAGAGAGAGAGAGAAAGGATTCTTACCGAGCAGCAGCTGCCAGCTGGTTTTTGAGATTGGGGGAGCTGGGGTCAGTGGACAGAGCTTTGGCTGCCAGCAGCAGCTTGCTGGATGACATGGAAATTGTCTTTAGATTGGACACCACCTGTGTCTGGTCCTCTTTAGACTGGAAGAGAGGAGGAAGAACTTTACAGTTATAGTACCTACCATACAACTGCTGCTGCAGAATGTATTGAGAAACAGACTAACATGTTGATGGTTTGGGTCTGCACATGGGATTTGTTAAGAAAAAGATTCAATATCACCAGACCAGAACTTTAAGCACATACAATATATGGTCAAATGAATTCTGGAAAAATTCACGGGGACATGAAGGAGTTTTTATTCAGGTGTCATCTGTAAGTTTATGGCAAATGGAAATTATTTTGCAAATGTATCATGAAGTAGAGAAATCATACCCTCATTACTTATATTATCATTAATACTGTTTTTCTTTGATGTATTCTGTTACATTTTGAGATGCTGAGAATAAAAAACCTGTTATTTCACCCAATCAAATAATTCAGTGGTCTCCCTTGTTGAGTGGATAAGATGTCAGTGAAGTTAAAGAGTAACATAACAGCAGGTGAATAAGCAGTTTCACCACCCCCTCTGGTTGAAAGTTTCAAGCCTGTTTCACTTCTTGCCACAGCAGCATCACTGATGTATAAGTGTGCAAGTGTCCTCTCATCATACTGACCTGGGATGTTCCGGCCATGTCAACACCAGCTTCCAGGAAGTTACTGAAGTCCTGTCCAAACTTGCTGGTGGCCCTGGCCAGGTCCTGGGTTGTCCCTCTGGATGCCTGGACCACCTCATTGGCTGACTGGTTTAGACCGGCCGCTACCTCGTTAAGCTGAGCCTGAACCTCCTGGAAGCTCCTTCCACTGGATGGGAACTACAGCAGGAAGATGAGAATAATGAGAGCTGTAAGAAGCAACGTGGAAGGAAGTTCCAAGTGTAGCAGAGGAAAACAGAAATAAAATGAAAATGTAGGTAGTTACAATAACACCATGATCTGGGAAACCACTCTGAGAATTAAGACTGCAATGTTTTGGAGCATTTTTTTTGTTGTCATTCATGGAAAGGCTGTTTCTGACGAAATAAATGCTACAGTAAAAAAAGAAAATTCTGAAGGATGGGAAACATACAGTATAAACATATAAACAACTGGACAAAGAATTAAGATAAAATTCAATTCGATTATTTTAATTTATATTAAATTGTTTGCTCTTTTAATGATTTTAACACTTTTAATTCCCTTTCAAAATACTGAAACAATTATGGAACAATTACTTGTCCATGTCTAAAGATGTGATGTACAGCAATGTGGGTAAGTAAACATATTACTGACATATCACCTATTAAAGTTGAATTTTTTAGCATGTGTAGCCTATTTACACCCCCAGTAGGCACAGAGTAACATTATCCTTCATTTTGAGTTGTGTTGTCCCCACCTGACGAATCTAAGTCCAATATTCCCTCTCTTTTGGATCTGTTTTTGGTCTCTACCAACTCCTGAGGAAAATACCTGGCTCTTTAGCTGCCAAATGCTTCACTATGTTCACCAGCTGGCCTCCGACTGTGTCTGTCCACTGTTTGCTCCTGAGCAGTTAGTGTACAGTGGCTTTTTAGACATTTTCTCTGAAAATAGCTGCTTGCTGAAGCTGGAAAGCAGGCTGATGAAAGCGGTGAGACTGAACCAAACAGTAGAGGGTTGTAAAAACCAAAATAATGAGATAAACAAATTTTAAAAAGATCTGTAGGGCTGAGGGGAGCTGCAGAGTTTGAACAAACTCTGAATCTAACACTGAACTCTGAGTTGACTAACCTTGAGACAGCAAACAGCTGATGAGAGTTAGTTCAGTTATCTCTGAGTATTTCACTGTGAGTTAAGTGCATGGGTGGTGAATGAAAAAAGGAATCATCAACTGAGCTTTGATACCACAATTCACCATTGCAACGGGAAAATTAAGAGCCGAGCCTCCATTTTAATCTGGTGGAGGCACAAATATTAATGTGTGACATGAACGCGCATTTATCTCTTAAAAAACGGTGGCAGCAGTGAAAGAGCTTAAGTTGGAGAAAAGAGTCAATGAGTTAACACTATTATATTTCATTCAACATGGTCCACTCCTTCATCAATTAGCAGATGTAAATTTCTTAAATGAATTATAAAGCTGGAATCTTGCTGTTTGTTAGATTAAATATGCCTGCCCCCCGATCACCTACATTAACTTTTGTAACATTAACAAAAATAAACAGAAGGGGAGGTGTACACACAATCCTAATACAGATTAAGACCACCACTGCAGAAGTACAACAAAATAGGAGAATTAAATGTGGACTTAGACTTAAAACATTAGATCACTCCCATCTAAACCTTTATCAGTAAACAATCTAATATCAGATCATTATATTAACATATTTTGTCTTACTGAAACCTGGCTGTGTCATGATAAATATTTTAGCCTAAATGAATCCACTCCCCCCATCATATTAATACTAACATTCCTTGAGGGACCGGCCGAGGAGGTGGAGTTGCAGCCATTTTCAACTCAAGCCTAATAATCAGCCATTTATCAGCCTAAACTCAATTATAACTCATTCAAAAGCCTGGTTCTGAGTCTTACAAATCCATCATAGAAAACTTTAAAGCCTGTTCTATTTGTTATAGTGTACCACGCTCCTGGCCCATACTCTGAATTTTTATCTGAATTTCTCAGAGTTTTTAATCAAGTTTAGTCCTTAGTACAGATAAAGTAGTTATAGTATGTGATTTTAAATTTCATGTGAACGTTGATAATGAGCCTTAGAACTGCGTTTATCTCATTGTTAGACTCAATTGGCTTCGCTCAGGGTGTAAATAAACCCACCCACTGTTTTAACTGCACCCTCCACAATGTTCTGACTTATTGCATCGAAATTGAACATTTAATAGTCTTTCCACAGAATCCTCTTTTATCGGACCATTATTTAATACATTTTGAATTCCTGTTACTGGACTACGCACACACACGCAAAAATGTCTTTTTCTAGATGTCTATCTGATAGTGCTGTAGCTAAATTTTAGGAACTGATTCCATCAGCACTTAACTCACCGCCATTTTACAGTATATCAGAGGACTCCTATGCTAACTTTAGTCCCTCCCAAATTAATCATCTTGTTGATAGTGCTGCAGGCTCAATGAGAATGACACTCAACACTATAGCCCCTCTAAAAAAGAAGATAATAAAACAAAGGAGGTTAGCTCCATGGTTTAACTCCCAAACCTGCATATTAAAGCAAGCAACACAAAAAACTTGAAAGGATATGGCATTCTACCAAACTGGAAGAATCACGTTTAGCCTGGCAAGATAGTCTTAAAACATATAGGAAAGCCCTCTATAATGCCATAGTAGCCTATTACTCATCTATAACAGAGGAAAATAAAAACAACCCTCGGTTTCTTTTCAGCACTGTAGCCAGGCTGATGGAGAGTCATAGTTCTATTGATCCATGTATTCATATACATCATCCCATGATCCTGCTCAACACCCACTGCTTCATTTATTATGATTATCATTACTATTATTATATTTAGTTTTAGTAGTATTATTATTCATCCTATTGTAATAATTATTAGTTTTATCATTAGTCTCATTATTGTTACACATCTTTATGCATTTTGATATGGACTTTATGAATGAGGAAATGAGATGTTGTGACACACATCTCCTTCTGGCTCGGCAGGAGGAGACAGAGGGAAACTCAGGGTTTGCTGAAAAAAACCTGCCAGATTACTGTGGTAACTGACTCACATTTAAAGTTAAGTTTCTGGAACTGAAAACTCAGAGTTTCACTCAACAAAGGGTTAACACTCTCAAGCGTTTGCTCTAAACCTGCTTTCCAGAACATACCAAGACAGAGAATCTTCACCATGAAACCCACAAAACCAAGTAAAAAAATAGCATTCATCTGAGTTCTGAGTGCTTATACATCAGCAGTAATGCAATCTATCTTAGTACAGACAGGTACTGTTGTACTAACTGAATCAGCCAGGAGGGTCTTGCTGGCTTCGCCCACAGTGCGGATGGCGTTGTCCACATCCCTCTGGCCAGGAAGGCAGTTCACACATCTGTTCAGAGCCTGAGACACTGCCTTAGCCACCTACACACACACACACACACACACACACACACACACACACACACACACACACACACACACACACACACACACACACACACACACACACACACACACACACACACACACACACACACACACACACACACACACACACACACATGTTCAGAGTTGAATTACCTAAGTCAAACATGTTACAAGTCTGTGCAAGTTCATTTTTAACCTAGACTCTTATTACTAAACAGCCAACAGTCTGAATTCACAAACAGCTTCTCTTCATGTTCTCATGTCATGACTTGCCAAAAATCTCATGCTATCATCCACAGCATTTATAAACTCATTCTCTGATCCGACATGGTAGCAACAATAGTTAATTGACCAGCTAGAGACAGTACTATATTTTGATGACATTATCTAAATTAAGTCTGATGTAACTATCAATGACGGACTGATCAGTCAGGACTGAACCGCTGTAGCTGTCACCTAAAAGCCCTTGGCATTTCTGACCCCCCCCACACTTGTTACTGTCCCTCCCTGTCCCTGAGTCTCTGTCTGACCTGGGCCAGCCTCTGCTGACTCTCTGCGTCTCCTGGCTTAGCGATGGCCCTCTTGGTCTCTTCGATCAGGTTGGCTGACTTATCCATGACATCACCGGCACAGTCCAGCATGGCATTGCGCGCTGGTGAGTCATCGGTGTTGGCTGCAACTCCTCTGGCGGCCGAGGCCAGGGACTTCAGAGCCTGGGCCACATCTCTGGCTGCCATGCCTGGATCCAACAGGAGAGAAGAGACTAACTTCAGCGTGTGGTATGACATGATTCAGATGTTACATTTGGGTAGAATCAATGCACTTGTTACTATGATGACCCAAGACATTATGAAATAAATAACCATACAAATAAATACAGACAAAACATAGAACCTTTGAATTGAAGTCATCAAACACATTTTTAAAACTCAGCTCATTATGATGATATGGCATTTCATCCTGCTTCTTACACTGCATCTTCACAGAAGGCGTAGTATGAGCAGCCCGTTGGCATAGCAGCAGCTCTGGTGCACAGTAGTAGTGCTGATCACCCTTCTTTTGGTTGCACTCCAAGCTCGATACACAACTACTGTAGTTATCCGTGACCGAAGTGGTATGAAAGGTAAATAGACTTCGGGACACGTGTACAGGTGTTAAGCGCAAGTAAAATGCAAGCCATTATGCAGCCTGAGCAGACGGCTGGATTGAGTCAAATGACAGCGCATCTATTCTGTCCGATGAGTGTGAGCGGGACGAGTGAAAAATATTGCTCACGTGCTTTCTGTGTAGACATGACATAAGAGCAGGTAATTGTTTTCAGTGGTTGCTCATTCAGACAAAAGCAACATCTGTTTGTCCTGATTGGTGGAAAAAGACTGGGTCAGTGGGAAAATGGATATTCGGAAATAAAAACTGCTGGGATGAAAATAAAAATGACCTGCTCTAAACAATTTTCACAACAATATTTCATTATAATGAGCTGAGTTTTGAAAATGTAAATGAACATTTCAAAATTACATTGTTGAATTATGTATTTTGTCTGTATTTCTTCATATGATTTTATCATTTCATATTTAAGTATTAGTAGTAATTCGGAACACTTTGGATCTCTATATAAAACAACCTGGCACTAGCAGTAAGCTTGTGCATTTTTGGTTCTCTGTGTGGTCCATTTAACAGGGCCTAACAATGGATTTTATTGTTATTCACAAAAAACGCTATTTTAATTCCTGACACTTTGGTTGCAGTCGTTTGTAGGCTACTTTCATATATTAATATGGGTTTTTTTTGTGTGGAAAAACACATTTTGATGTACTGTGAACATCTGAGGATGTAAAGAGATAAGTGAAATTTCATTTTCTGTTGCTCTTGTCTATGTGTGTTAGTGTTAATCCCACCTGTGTAGTTCTCATTGCCCTGGGTGGCCTCACTCAGCAGCTGGGCGATGGCTGAGCTCACAGCCTTGGTGCTGGTACCCAGTTCCTGGGAGCATTTCTCAAGCTGAGGAAAAGAAACAAACTTATTCATACTGTTCTGAATACATTTCTTCAATTTGGCTATGGGAAATGGAGCTTTTTCTGCTGCGGATGTCCAAGCTGGTAAGGGATAAAGACTGTTCCTGAGTGTGTGTGTGTATGTGTGTGTCTCACCGTCTCTCCTGGCAGTGGTTTGAGTTTGCCCTCCTCAGCCGAAGCCTTGGCCTCCTGCATGTCCTTCTCCAGATCTCTCACCATTGACAGAGCATTGTCTATCTCCAATGGACCACACGCTTCCTGGGCCTACACATTATAACAAAGCAAATGTTTGAAAAGTCACCAAAATGTCAGTGTCTTGTTTTTTAGATTCATTTTACTTTTAATTATTGTGTAAAAAAAATAACACTATATGATTACCAAATTACAATATGATTCTTCTTAAAGTTAATAGATAACAATGCACCTGACATGAACCACTTGTACGAAAAGATTTGTCCTGAAGCGGCAAGTTTTGAGGGATTTAAAAGAATTTATAACATTCACCAATTTTCACTAAGAATTTTTTCCGAGATATGAACAAATTCATGATTGGTCCAGATGAGTCATGTTCAGATAGTCTGACTTTCTTCACAGGGGAAGAATCATAAAGGCTTAATCTGAACGAATTTAGAGTTTAAACATGATGAAATAACTAAATTAAATTTAGAACTAAAACAAAACATATTGCAAATTAATTCCCGGATCATCCTCTGTTGATCCTGACAGTGTAACTTCACCTTCTGTAGGCATTAGTATTCCCTCATCTAAAATATCTCCATGACAGTCACACGGCGCCTCTCATATTAGTCATGGCCTGCTTTGCTTTAGAGAGATGTTTTTAGATTCTAACTTAATTTAGTCCAAACCATTCCCTCTTTATGTCTGTGACTGTCAGAGTACAGTGCTGTTCTGATGACATGTCATTCACCACTGTATTATTCATATTATTGTAGTATTTCTTCATCTAAAACCACCACTGACACTGGTGCGTCTTTTCTTTTAGTTTGCTGATTTCTGGCTGTGGGACTTGAAGCTCTGCAGTGTAAAAATCGTCTTTTTACTCTTTGGCAACATTTTTGTGAATGAAACCTGCCCACAAACAGAGCAATTTTAGGAGCACAGATTTAATAATGATCAGCTACTCATGAACAGGTGACATTCATGAGGCTGAAAACAAGAGATTTATAACTAGTTTGTTCATTTAAGAGAGTTTGGTGAATCTGTCTTGGAGGACTCGTACATAAAAGCTCACAGAAAAAAGTCAGAGAGGTTTAAGAGAAGAATATGAAGATGTTCTTACAGGAGGCCCATTATTTACTTGTCACCCAGCCAACTTCTACACAATTCATATTAGTAATGTATCAGAAATCAGGTTTGTTGAATAAAGTATGAATCTAATGCTGATGCTTGTAGATCTGACTAGACCTAGACTTTTTCCACCAATCAGGACAAACAGATACTGACTGTATCAGTACAGTCACTACAGTGCTTGTAAACTCCTAGTAAAAATGACATAAGCTAGATAAACTTCTGGAGCTCTCGCTGTGTAATTACTGAAAGCATGTTAGTGAAGTTTGGGTTGAGTCCACATAATCCAGATATTATAATAAAGAATGTAGACGTGTAGTACCTTCTGTGAGGCGGTGCGGAGCTCAGCCAGGGCACTGGCCAGGTTCTTAGCACACTGGCTGAGCTGCATTGCTGAGGCCTGGTCACTGATAGTGGGAACAGTGGCCTTGGAGGCTGTAACCATTTTAGCACCAGGCTGGTAGAGGAGAAGAGGAGACAAACTCTTAGCACCGAGTTTCAATTAAATATACAGTATAAAAGTGCTGAACGGACACAGAACATACTGATGTTTTAGGTATTTTAGAGCCTTTACCAGGAACAAGTCTAAAGTATGTAATGCTTAACCTAAAAGTGGAACTAAAGGTAAGGTGAAAGAGTCTTTAGAATGTATCCCCTGGACCATGAATATCTACATTAGATTTTATGGAAATCTAGCCATTGCTGCATACATTTTCCAAAACATGTTTTTTTGATTGTTTTTTTTTTTTTTTTTTAATTCAGCTTCTTCAGCTCTCCACCCACACACTGATTTCAGGTTATTTAAGAACACTATAAAAATGAACTTGCAGAGACTCGAGGCTTTCTTGAATTGTGTAACCCATCACAGTAGATAACATTTCAGCATTTAAACTTTTCACTATTGGATTACTGTTGACTGGTAATGTGATATCACAGCAAAACAATTACAACTTAAAACACAAAATACTATACTGTGCTTTTCTGCCAGATGTATGTTCTGTTCTGTTACTTTACTACTGTATTACTATAGAAAGTTCTGCTTTATTGGGAAAATGTAGATGAGTTTCCCCAAGTTCGCTGAGTGCATGAAACTGGTAGTGTGACAGTCACCTGCAGGAAGTTCTGGCTGGCACTGATGAGGGCCAGCTGAGCGCTGGGGCTGTCAGGCTGAGACTGGCTGCCTCTGACTCCCTGTACCAGCTGAGGGATCTGCTCTGCCACTACCTGATTTCACACACACACACACACACACACACACACACACACACACACACACACACACACACACACACGCACACACGCACACAGACACAGACACAGACACACACACACACACACACACACACACACACAGACACACACACAGACACACACACACACACACACACAGAGAACATTACACCACATGAAAAAAATCTAATAGTTGACTATTCATCTCCAACTGAAATTAAAATGCCTGTTTATCTGGTTCAGCATATACAGAAGATATGCTTTGAAAATTAATGCCTTACGCTATATTTTGGGGGAAAAAAACAGGAACCAAAAGGGAGTTTTTTTTATTTTATGTAACAGTCAAAATGCTATTTATTTGTCTGTATTGTAATCCTGTGTAGCAGGTATGTAGAAAAACAAGTCAAATCACTGAATTTTTGACTGGAGGAGCTTTGTCATTCAAGATGGATTTAAAAGGATGCAAGCAAAAAGGATAACACATATAGCGAAATGAAATGAAAAAAGAGAGATAATATTTTTAAGACAAAGCCACTCTGTCTATAACTAGAACCTGTGCAGTGTGCTGAGATGACCAAACGGAAGCAGGTAGTGAGTGTGCTTACCTTGCAGCTCTGGACGAGCTGCTGCTGTGCAGCCTGGTTCCTGTTGGACGAGGCAGCGTGCTGGGCAGCAGCTATGGTCTGTGTGGCAGCTGCTGCTGCCTGTTTGGCTGCATTCTGACAGTAAACAGGAAAAAGAGTATATGTTTTAGCACTGTGCTTATATATGACTAGTGATCAATATCGTTTAAGTTGTATAACTGATTAAAGTAGCTAGCACAACATTAGCCGTTAATAGCAGAACGGATATGGGGATACTTGTTTAGATGATCCTTTAAATCACAAAAACAAAAGCCAATTGTCAAGTATTTCTGAGTAAAAGATTTGTCTTATAAAGCCCTACACTCACTTTTTGTACTTGTAAAGATAACACATGGGGCAACTGACTGAAGCTGCCACTTGATCCACACCAGTACAGTGGGCCCCTGTAGGGAAAGCCTGGTAAACATGTGGAAATGTAGGCTGCAGTTTAAGCCAGATGAATTTTGTGTCATGGGATTTTTTATGGCAGTTTTTATATGTAACACCATAGAACATGCCATACCAAAAAAAAACAGGATTTAAGATTAAATACATCCTAGCCAGTCAGCGTCATGTTACATATTTAAAAAGCACTGAAACGGATCTAAAGCTATCACTGTGACTCTTACAGTGTAGGTGTGTTTAATCATTTTTGTGAGTGGAATGTTCATTAATTTTACTCACTTTCATATTTTTCTTTTCTCTTTTATCCTAAAATAGTGAAATCTATCAATTTGTTGTTGGCAAATCTCTGCTTATTTCAGTAAAACCCGGCCTAAAAAAGCAATTCTTCATTCAGGCAGAGAATCTATACATTTTCCAGAGCTGAGAAAACATGGAAACTCAGTAAATATTGCAGAGATTGAAAAACGCTTGATGCCTAATAAAAGTGGACCAAAGCACATTTATTGGTAATCTGTCCACCTCAGCCAAACAGACCACACTACACTGTTTCTGTATTAATGGAGAATGGACCTTCAAAGTCCGATACAAACACATGAGGCCAGTGAGTGAAAAATGGATGAGATTTTTTTTTTTTTTTTTGTTAAACTGCAAAGGGGATGTTGTGGTAATGTGAGAATCATCTTAAAACCACTGGGTCTCAAAAACAGGACTCAAATCAAGACTGTCACAGACATATAAGCTAACCACATTTCTACAACTTCAGCTTCATTTAAAGGATAAGTCTGGAAATATTATTGTTGTATTATGGATGGTCAACATATCTCATGAAAAGACCAAAACCAACACTGAATTGTCTGTGTATTCCTTATTCCACTCTGTCACAGAGCTCCAATGTTACACACCTTCCTTCATTACCATGAACACACACACACACACACACACACACACACACACACACACACACACACACACACACACACACACACACACACACACACACACACACACACACACACACACACACACTGTAGTTTACTTTGACTCAGTCCCAAACATACCATCTTGCTGCTGCAAATACCCACAATGTGGATTAATCTGCTGCTGATAATAGTTCCCAGCAAATGCATTTACTCCTATTTTAGTAATGTTTGCTTAAAACTACGCTGACCAGCAGAGCCTTTTAAAAAAGAAACCATATAGTTGTGAGCTGTTTACTGAAGATTTACACCATCAGTAGTAACCAATGGGCTTTGAGCCAAAGACAGGGTAGGGAAGTGAGAAAGTCTTGCGAGACAGACTTGTTGACACATTGGTTTTGGTCTGCACATGAGCTTCCTTGAGAAACAAAACAGAAAACTGCAGAATAACAAAAGACTGATCCTTTCAAGAACTATATAGAGAGTTCCAAGCATGGCTGGATGTAGAATCGTTGCATCCGTCACTGGCAAATGATATACTCATTTTAAAAGCAGTTTGTTTTTTGTTAATTCTACCTGATAAGGACCTGTTAAACTAGCTTCCACTGGTCAATCCCGTAATTCTTTGTAGGCAACACAAAACACAATACAGGCATATACATACATAGCGCTTTTCTTATCGACCACTCAAAGCGCTTTACACTACATGCCACATTCACCCATTCACACACACATTCATACAGCGCTTTTCTATACATACAGTCCTTTCTACACATACACACAAACCTACTCACACACCAATGATAAAACAGGAACACTTTGACATATGGACTGGAGGAGCCGAGGGTCGAACCACCGACCCTTCGGTTAGTTGACGACCCGCTTTACCTCCTGAGCCACAGATGCCAGTGTCACTCAGATTTCTGTAGTTCTTTACTCTGCCTCTTTTCGTGTTACCTCAAGCTTGTTGACCAGCCGTTTCTTGATAGCATTCTGGGCGGCAGCATTGGTGGCCATGCGGAGACCCTCAGCAGCCTCACGCAACTTCTGCTGCTGCTCCTCACTGTCAGGGTTTGCTGCTGCACCCTGGGGTGAGAGGCAAAATGATCATTACACAGCAGATGAACAGACATACTGAAATGAAGAGGTTTGTTCATTGCGTTGAGCGCAGACATAATGGAATCCAAAGACAAAGGCAGACCTTAGCTGCCTCCACCATCTTGGCGGTGGCATCAGCCAGCAGCTTGGCAGCTGACAGCAGCTTGCGTGAGTTCTCCAGGTCTGATTCTCCCTCTGCATCCATCTTGATGGCATTGACCAGGTCAGATGTGGCCTGGGCGAGGATACGAGCCTGACGAACCATCTCACCTGGTGGGTTAAATGAGAGGGAAAGGAAGAAGTAGAGTTAAAAGGAAAATTCCACATGTGGGACTGGTATCAAAGTTAGATCAAATCAATCTGTAATGTTCAATTCACTTCAGGACCTATGTGTTTTATGATCAAATTTATGTGGTTAAGTGGGAATATATTTTCCTATCTTCTTGCATTAGCCTCTTCAACAACATTTTGAGAATACGATTTACCTTCATGGCCTTGCCTATAGAGGAATTTTTTCTTGACACTTAAGAACAGTTCACTGACTCACCAGATACTCAGCCATCACATTACGCAATAATTTTTACCAGTTAGTTACCATCTTTTCTTCGAGTCTGCTATCCAGGTTTGATAATACATCCATGATTCTTCCTCTGGACACCATGAAAATCCACAACACATTTTATGGAAATCGAGCCCTCAGATATCTTTTACACTAAGCTGACAGTTTGACCTAAGGTGGGTGTTAGAGGAAAGTGTCCAAAATGTCAAAAGTTTCTCCTTGATAGATAGCAAATTTTAGTGAAATCTGGCCAGTAGCTGTCAAAATGTGTTAATGTGGACAAAATGCTGGAGGGATGGACATATCAATGGCACCATTTGATGCCTTGCTGTTCACAAAAAAATAGTGTGATCTGTTTGCACCCTGTGGTCACGAATTTAGACCCCTTCACCTACCAGCGTCTCCCATTGAACTGAAGATGTTCTCTGTGACATCCAGAATGCGGTCGGTGGCTTCTCCGTGGCGTCCAATAGGATGGCCTCCACTGGCATACTGTTTGATGTGTTGAAGCAGCTCATTGAGGGCCTGAGTGACACCTGTGGCAGCCACGCCCACCTGTTTCAGGAGGCCTTCGTCATTGGTGGCCCCTTGTGATGCCTCTACACAGCCTTCTACTGACTTGGCCACCAGCTTGCCTGCCTCAATCAGCTGCTCCTGGCACACTGGGGAACTGATGGTTGGAGCCACCACCTTGACAAGGGATAAGATGGAGTGTATGGGGGTGAATAGAAGAATAAAAAGAGCTTAGGCTGCATTTACATACAACAGGAAAAAGTTATGAACCTCCTACAACAAAACTGTTCTCCTAAGTTTTCAGACAGTCAGTGTCCAGCTCTGAGTAGATATATGTCAGGTAGACTACTCACCCTGGTGCAAGCCACCAGCTGAGACGTGGACAGAGCACACTGAGTGGCTGCAGCAATCACCCGGTTCTGCTGGGCTGAGTCCTCTGTCTTCTGGGCCACATTCTTGGCTTTGAGCACCAGAGCTGCTGCAGCATTAGCTACAGCCTTAGCCAGCTGCATCAGCATGTCCTGCCAAAGACACACACACACGTCAGTTAGCATTACGTAGCACTGATCACTCATTACTCATGGGAAAAGGAGGGGCAGTTATTAATGATAATGTGTTGTACAAATTTGAATGATTGGAATTATGTGGATTATTTATGAAATTATTCACAATACATGATTAAAATCTGAAAGGAATAATAAATCTAGTGATATGGCAGGAAAGGGAAATTAAGGAAAAAGGATGATTGTTAATGTCCTATGGATTGTTCATTTAATCAAACTTGATTAGACTTTATCTCTTCGGAGCTGCCTCAGGTAGAAGTTGAAAGCTTCTGCAAAATGTCATCAAACTAAAACATGAGCAGGAAAGACATTCTAGGATTTGGCGGTGTTACTAACTATCTAAACAATAGAGTGTAGCTTTAGAGGACAGTTTCAGATTTTTAGGTCTATTTCAGTAGACCACTAAAATGGTCATACTACGCAAAGGCTCCAATGAATGAGTTATTGGTGGCTGTAATCATTCCTAATGTGCACACAGTCCGTGTTCTGTGAAAAACTCCTTTCTGAAGTTGAGATGAAGCTAATCTGAGGCTTCAGCAGTCTGAATTAGATGAATCAAGTTCCCTCTTAAGTTTCAGTCTTTTTAGAGAGAAATTTCCTCGTTTCCCCGTAAAGTGTTTCCTTGTTGAGCAGCAATGGAGAGATATTCACAGTAAGAGAGTCATTTCCAGTTTAGGACTGTAAGCCTGAAAAATACCCACTGGATTTGACTAACAAAGACTGCTGCCTATCAGCTTCAGCTGAACATCAGAATTTTTTTTTTTTTTTTTTATAAAACACAGTACCTGTTGTTTTCTGACCCACATCTTTCATATTGTGGTCATGGTTAGGGTTAGCGACACTCACTTTACAGCCAGTATAGAAACGGTTATAGGAATGGTTATAATCATGTTTAAATCTTTCAAAGTACAAATAGGCACGTGAGTATAGTATTGGGATAAACTTGTAACAATCTGAATTTATCATTTAACTTGAGAATCATGTATTTGAGGATAAATCTTTGAGTAAACATCCTACACACAGAGAACTACTGTCAGAGCTGTGTAATTGGTAATGGATGAAGTGTAATTAATTATTGATATGATCCATTAGAATTAAGGTACACACAACAGCAACCCCAACTGTTACCGTGGTGGGCGTTTTGAGACATACTGTTTGTGATACTGGGTTACACACCTGACCTGACATGAAATGATATTGATTATTTTGTACGAATGATTGAAAGAGTACAGAAGAATTAAATAGAAGCTACTACCCCACTCCTGATTGGCTACCTACTGTTTAAACTCTCTGGAGTCATCTGGTAGCAACTTGGATTTGAATTGTATTATGATTGACAGATTTAAGTATGATTACGTTGGACTGGATTATTTACTGTTGTTACCTTTTTGACAACAACATTTTTTTGATTGGCCCTTTAGAATGATGCATTTGTCTTATGGACACATTTGTTACCAGCATTTGACAATAAGTGGGGACTCTCCATCTGGCACCCCTGAAAGATCCTTTACCTAGAAACTGTCAAATATAGACATGACACAGGGGGATAATGGAGGAAACAGTTTTATAATACAGTCAAGACACCAGTCCTAATGAGTTTTGTGCTTTTAACTTTTATATTCTTTTTGTGTTAAGCACTGCATGAGAAGCCTGCTTCGGGGGGAAAAGTCCCTTACACATTTTTTTTTTGTTTCTCAGAGATCTGGAATACTTACACATTTCCTCCATTACTAAGAGAAAATTCTAGAAAGGTTTAACCGGGACATTTTCTTGAATCACTGATGAAGGTCATTTAAAAACTAATCTGATTTGAAAAATTGCTTCCTGGATGAGGCCAAGTAAAATTACGAACAACTACACATACATTGTACTCTCCCCACATTAAACATACACTACAGTATTTTCCCATGAAAGTGTTTCTTTGTAGTACTACAGAGTAACAATGCAGTAACACCAACAATGTAGTAAAAATCAATTCAAAACTGCATCAATTATAGTAAAGATTGACACACCTGGAACTGTGGATCAGTGTCTGTCTCTCCTATGTGAGACAGCAGCTCTCCGCTGGCCTGGCCCACATTTCCAGCAGCCTGCAGCAGGTTCTGACGGGGCTACAACAAAAAATATATTGTGAACACAAACAACAAAGAATAGAAACTAAAAAAAAAAAACCAACATATCTCCATCTCCTTGTAGTGTTGCTGTGTACCTCTGTGTTTGCAGGCTGAGCAGTCTTCAGCATGTCAGAGACAGCACAGGCCAGGTTCTTGGCAGCACCCAGAAGCTGCTGCCCATTTCCTCCCTCATCCTCCATGAGCGCTGCCAGCAGTTTCACACCCTTTGACATCTCTGTCAGGTTGGAGGAGATTGTGGTAACAGCACAGCCCACCGCTGTGTAGTCCGTCTCTGCTGGGTCACCTGAGGATGGGTAGATAGACAACTGTATTAACTATTAAATCCCAGAGAGAAAACTAGTTTGGCATTAGAGACACATTCAGGCAGAGAGTTGCTCAGGAGCCTGCAAAGATGGTAAGTTAAAAGGCAAAACAGCATTATCATTATCATTATTAGGCAAATTCAAAGGGATGCACATAAAACCAGAAAATGTACAACTCCAAATTAAAGCTGAATGTCCAAAATATATCTAATATCACAGGATACATCATTACAGTATATCACAATTTATTCATAAGGTTCACGGCTGTGGGTACAAAACACCATCTCCAACATTCTGAGCGTCGTTAACCAACCAACGTGTACTGAAAACACCTTCAACTGATGTATGGCGTCAGCGTTCCTCCACGTTGCTTTCTCCAAAACCTTTTCCAATGGATCAAGACCCAGTTTTATCAGGAGCAGTTATAAACCGGCCTCATCTTGTTAATCCCAGTCCTGTTTTTGGTTAAATCCTGTCACCCGAATATACTGACCACTCATTTACAGACATTACAGGTTCAAACTGAGTCCCACACCCTAGGGTGTCTCACAGGTTCTGTGAGACACCCTAGGGTGCACTGGGACACATAATTAGAGACATAACCTGGTATCATTGGGTGTTATATCTTCCTACCTCAGCCATGGTTTATTAGATCCTGGCTTGTGCCATCACCTGATGCCCAACATCAGAAGTGCTCCACACAGCGAGCATACCTTCTCATTAAACATGTTTGATATTACTTTCACTTTGGAAAATGAAATTTCAGCAGCCTATAATGCATAGAATCTTGCTTTATCTGTATCTTTAAATGTAATATGGACTCACTGAAAGGGGGCCGTGGTTTATGATAGAGATTCACATGGTTACTACTTAAGTGTGAAACCCTATAGGTTTGAGCCGTTATCAATTAATAATGGCCGACAAGTCAATTTAAAATTTTGTAAACTGAGCATGATGTCTACATGTTCTAAAATACTGTGGTCTAGAAAACCCTTCATCTAAATCCACGCAATTGTGCATCTGTGAGGGTTCACACTGATCAGTTTTGAGGCCATGATGTAAGGCTGAACTTTTTTAAAATTGGGGTCAAAAGCCTCCACTTATTCTTCTCAAGAGATTCAATGTGAACAAACAGCACCAATATGAAAACATGAAGATGTTGCAGTGACTCTACCTGCAGTGAGGTTGACCATAGAGGCGGTGCCTGCTGTGATGGCATCCACCTGGGAATGGATCTCATGTTTGGACTCATCCATCTTGTTTTTGCGCCAGGCTTGGGATGCCTTAAACAAAGAAAAAAAAAAATCAAACATGCAGAATGGTCTGCTTGGTACTTTTATCATATCAGCAGTCAAATCAATCCACTAGGAATCAGTGTACAGGAGTTCAATCTCACAGCGTCTGTTCCCAGTGGGGGTAGAGTATCAAAGTCATCCAGAGAGGCCTGGGCAGCCTGGACAGCCTGCATACTGGAGTTGATGGTTCCAGTCAGGGCTTGTTGTGCTGAAGTCTGTGGACACACAAAAATACTGTCACTAGTATGACCTAATTAATTCTGTTCTCTCGATATCAATATCAGTATTTTTGGACTTGGGTACTGTTTTATTATGTGTATTCAGCTGTTAATGGATGGAGCTGGAGTTATATTCTATATTCGTCTTATCGTCAGTAAATCCAATGAGAAGACCTAAACCAACCATGTGTTAGTCCTCTCATTATTTTCTGACTTCCGTACCGTGTCTTTGACTCTCAGTCCAAACCTGATTGGTTTCCACTGAAGATGTCAATCTTTAATGCATAGTCTCCTTTTTAAAAAGGGCCAGTAATTTCCTAAAACAGTTGCTTTCTGTAGTTTTAATCAAATGTTACTCAACAGGATGAGATATGCGTTTGTTGGGGACTATTTTGAGCGGTGGATTAATACACATTTGGTGCTATAGTGAGTGCAACACTGTGGCTAACTGATCTGTTTTTAATAGTTTTTGGACAACAATGGAGTTCTATGGCACAGACTGGTTTGGATAGGTACATGGGATTTGCGGACAATAAGAAAAATATAGATATCACCAGACCTATCATTTAAGACTGTTCTGATTCATGTAAACATAGCCTGAAACTAGTAAAAAAAATAAATCTATGAATTTTTCAAGCAAAGGATTTGTTCTGGGCTCAATCTCCCCTCAGACATTTCACTTTATTCTAAAACCTATAACTCTCATCCTTTTCCCATTCTGACCCAACACTCATTTATACCGTAAAAAATATTCATGTTGCTGCTGTAAAATGAATATGTAAAATGATTGTTGGCCTCCACTCAGAGACTACAGGTAATGATTCTGTTTGTGGTTGAATCGTATTTAGCCATCCTTGTAATAAAAAACAAAAACTCCTAATTATATCCACTATGAATCAGTTTGGTAAAACAAATAAATCTGTGAAAAGTCTGAGCAGGTTGGATACCTGGCCCACTGTACTTTCAAAGGCATCATAGGTTTCCTAAAATATATGTAAACTTGTTACAACCAAGTAATTACGAGAAAAGAACAGATGCAGAAAATGAAGATCACAGCTCAGTGTGAGTGACGTTCTACCAATTAAAGCCTTGGGTGATGTTGTTTTACCAGTGGGGGCATGTGTCCTCGGTGCATCTGTCCACTGGTGATGTGCTGCTTGGCCTGAGGCATGGAGCCCATCTGGAAGCTCTCCGGCCCTCCAGCTCCTGAGCGCATGATGGCTGGCAGGGCCACTGAGCCCGTCTCCACCTTGCCCACTTTATTGAACTGTTGCTGCAGCACTGTGGACCTGGAGTGATGGTAGAAAGAAAAGGAAAAGAAGAGATAAGTTACTTGAATCCTAAATACAGGATTTCCCCTCAAGAAACTGGGTAGTGGAAGTAGTCAGCACTAACCCAAGTCCCCCAAGCACTCACTGCTACTGATTGCAGTGACCTCATGCTATGCATTGAAGGATATCTTGATCAGTGTATTAGCATTTTTACCAACTTTTTGTGTCTCTCTGAATGATAATAACTTAACAGTAGGGGGACACTGTAATGAATATGTCTAAAACTACTGAAAACTAAAACCGGTTACGAGTGGAAAAATGTACAGTATATATATAAATGATTAACAATCATAGTATGCTGTATCAGTACCACACAAACACGCATACTTACTTTTTGGGTGACACAGAGTCTTCCAGCATGGTTGACTCTTCATCTCCTTCCAGGCCAAAGTGGTCTTTGCTCTTTTTCTGTGAAAAAGCAGTAATGACATAAGTGGGGATTAAACTGGACCATACAAAATGTCCTTTTAAAAAGATTCCTGATTTAAGAAGGGCTTGCCAACAAGCAGGCTACAACACCTGTATGGCACTTTGGAGACAGTGTGTAGGTTTTATCACTTATAACACAATGTATATTTCAATCAATAAACACATTTAAGGAGAGTAGATATTGTGAGATTTTTATCTAATAAATGGGTGAAAGAAATGAGAAAGAAGTAAACAGTAGGAGAGTTTCAATAACTGTTTTAAGCAGCAAGACATCATTACAACATAATAAGAAATACATTCGTGAGGCAAGATAAAGAGCTTGTGGCATCCTCATTTACGACATCGTCCTGAGAGTCTACTACATTACATTGAAGAGATATTCATCATTCATGTCCCTTGATTTAAACGCGTTAAGGGTAGATACCCAATAGGCTAAATGTTGTCTCAACAGACTCTATATTACTTTCCCTCTGTACAATTTAGACAGTTGTAATAAACAAAGTGTCTATTAAGGCTGAAGATCAAAAACAGTCTGACAGAAAGGGAGAGGGATTAAAGACATGATCATTGACATTTTTGTTTTCTTTGAAACATAAAGCGGTGTAATACAAAGATTCCCTGCTTGTGGGCTTCTGTATGGAGCAACATAGACAGTGTCACCTTGCTGTCTGTATGGCTTTTCATTGTTGCACAGTTGTTTCTGCTACATAGCTCCTAGATGCAGTTTCACTGACTGTTTTTCTACAATAGGGAATCTAGCTCATGTCACCCACACTAGGCAAAGGACATCGTGAGGTAAAGTTTTTGTCCACTCTCTGATCGGGGACTAAAGAAGAAGAGACTGGGGGGGGGGGTCCGGGATTAAAACATCAAGTTGGTAAGCTGATACATTTTAACGCAGTAGTGTATAATGTTGGTTCCATATCAAAGTGGGCTGTTACCTTCTTGAGGATGATGTCGATGTAACCGGCAATGAGCTGAGCTATCTGCTCTCCCTCAGTGGTCTGCACAGAGTAGTAACCATCCTGGTAGTCTCCGAAGTCCTGAAAGCAGAACAAAGAACAATATTACACATACAGTTCAATGTGTTGTAGCTACTGTCCAAATCATAATAAGGATGCACAGTGACAGCTGCCAGCACAGTGGTGTAGTAATGACAAAAGTGAATGTGAAATATCTCCACGTTTCCTCCCAATTTTTATTCCCACTTCGCCCCTGATTCACATAAATACAGTAGGATATGAAACCAATTAGGGCCGTGCAAGAAAGTCCAACCTAGTTTCTCAAACCGTCAAGGAATATACTGACACCAACACTTACTTTAACAGCGAAAAAGCACATGAAAGCTGAACACAGGAAGGATTTTAAGATGGTATTTTCTCACTAAAAACATGCATGACTACACATGTTGAGTCATTCAGTCTAAGACACGACAGGGATCACATGCAATTACAGGATATCATGCCTCAACACAGCTAGGGTCTAGGGTGCTGTACTTAGATGAGAGGAAAGCAGCAAGAGGGGGAGTCCAGACACACTGCAAGGTAAACTAATTTCAGCTGCTAAAATCCAATATGCCTGTTTTTTTTTTTTTTTTTTAATTTTTTTTTTAAACAATGCACAAACTTTTTTACCATAGGTGACGACTGGAAAGGAAACTGAGAGCTCTAAAGCAGTTCAGGGTCTGTGACATGCTCCGTCTTTCCGTGAAGAACTCACCAGGGTGAAGCTCTTGGGCGATGCAGCCCAACGTTTAATGTTGGTCAGGTTCCACTCCTGGATCACCTCCTTGGTCTTCTCGTCGACCCTCATCACACTCTCTTTGGTGATACCCAGCAGACGAGGCACCAATTTGTTCTTGCCCTTCATTTTCTCCTACAGGAAGTTTAAGGAAATAGTTGAAATGTCCTTTGGGACATAAACCAGCAATGTTGATACTTTTTTTTTAACTTTTTTTTTTTTTTTTTTTTACATGTCTACAATACCCACACACACCCTGCAAACTTCAAATGTGATTATCTACAAACTGAAACTTGTGTACAGTTCACTATTACTTTTTTATTTGTATTAGATTGTTATCCCTTCAACTACTGTATCGACACGTAGTGGTAATTAAAATGAGTAGATGATTATGTGTAGGATTCGATAGCTCCCAGCTCCCTATGCTGCAAAAAAAAAACAGATTAGATGTTCTGTATACTAGTCTGGTAGAGAGGAAAACATTAAATGTGACAAAATTGCATTTTACGTGTATTTTTATTTACAAAGCTTTATATTTCCTTCTGCCCTAAAGAAGTAATACCATCACTTTGTAACAGCCAATATTCCACTGAAGTGGCTAAAAACTCATGTAGTTTACTTCATATCTGTTCCAGTGGTGTCACTTAGCTGGACTAAGTACGTGACGCTTCTCAGTAGCTTCAAGTGTGTCCTGGTTGAGTTTTGCAATCCACCCAACAGAAATGCTGAGAGGTATCCTTCTCCTCACCTTGACCAGAAAGAATGATACTCCGTAGGTCTTCAGAGACCTGGCAAGCTTCACATAGCTGACTTTGGCCTCGATCTCTGTCATGTTCTGACAGTTTTTGTGTGCCTGCAGAGACAATAGACGCAATCAGAGGAATGTTTGCATTAATTAAGCAAACCCAAAAACAAGTCATCGCTGTGAGATTTGTTTCATCCCATGATTTATGGGCATTTGTCAACTAACAGTATATCCTGTTTTCACTAAGACTGTTACATTTTTGCTCAACTTCAGCTTAAGACGTTTTTCTAGACCACCATCAAATCTCAAAGCTCCCTCTATTCTCACTGCTGATGATGCTGAAAACAATATTGTGAGTTTTGTTTCAATATTAAAAATCAGAGAGTGTCATTAAGTAACTGTACTAAATGAATATTGTATCACCTGTGTGTACTCTTTTTCATCTATCCAGGATTAATGAAGAATCACATCAATAAGCAGGACAGTGGAATCAGAACCATCAGGCTCCTGTACCTCCACAGAGTCCTGTTCTTACCTGGAAGATCTTTTTCTCTCCTTTGTGCTTGATGTACTCTTTGGGAAGGAACTCCTTTAAACTGAGGAGGGAAAAGTTCAGCTAAAATCAAACAAGCCTGAAGACCATTTCAAGAAGCCAACTCGAAACAGAAATGTCAAATAATAATGGATGGGACCAAAAGAAAACAGCGAGTATGAATATGAAGGCAGTGCTCACTCTAAGAATCCAGACTTGTGTTTGGACTCGTTGTGGTCACCGAACTGAATTTGACACTGATAGCCTGCAAACTCACAGGCCTTGTCAAAGGAGACAGGATGAGATCCGTTCAGAATGTCATCACGGGCCTAAACACACACACACACACACACACACACACACACACACACACACACACACACACATTATCAAACATCAGTCAAGAGAACAAATGAAACTACTTTCATGAAAACAGCATAAACATCAACCTGAGCAGCACAACCAATGGCCATGGAGAATACTTGATTCTGATTGGCTGGAGGCTATGACAACTGCTGCTGCTTTCAGCTGTTACTCCTATTTGAAGGCGTGGTAGAGTCCAAGGTTAACAGAGACACTAGCAGCGCAAATGTTCCACTTAAATCCTACCGACCCTATGTAGGAATAAACAAGCACTCGAATGAAGGCAAGCATCTTCGTCTGCTTCGATACAGTATGTTTTGTAAACACTGTCACTATCCGTGGAGTTGAATTTTGAATTAAATAAGACTGTGGTGTGTTAGATACACATAGGAGACAACTTTTTGTTTCTGTGGTGCATTTGAGTTGAATTTCATTCATTACTGCATTTAGTTATGCTAGTACTGACTAGGTTGCAGTGGCCCTATTTGCCTGATTATTCCACCTTGAACCTGAGCCTATCTGTAAGCCTGCTCAAACCGTCGTGCTACATGTGCGTCCTTATGGAGACCTGAGGTCACGTCTGTCACAGATATTACATTGTATTAATATCAGCTTTTATTTGAGGAAAAACTACAGAGGGAAAAGTACTCCATGTCTATGTCCACCTGCCAAATAACAAGTTTCTAAAATGGGAGATGTGAGAAAACCGTACTACTTGTGAATAAAAAAATGTAACCCGGCAATTAGCGAATGTCAAACACAAAAGAAGGCTTCCTACTGATTAATGCAGATTTTTTTAAATCCTTTGAGCACTGGCAAATGACAGGTTCTGTCCAGGAGAAAGAGGAAAGGAGGAAACTGAAGCTTGCCAGTGAAAGTTATTAGGTCTGTGTGAGTAGTTTGCATACCTGGACATAGAGCAGGTTAAGCTGGACAGGGTCTCTGGAGTCCACGTTCTGGTCTGAGTAGAAGAACTTCCTCCTCAGCAGCAACATTTCTGTCTCCTCCACACCCTGTTCCCTCAACGTCCTGCCATGGTCCAACCAGTTCACTGAGGAAAAACACCACCCAAATAAACAGACTTAGGAATGGCAAAGAGTGACTGGTCCCTGGACTGTCTCTAAAATGTGTCGGTGATCAGGACAGGCGTTTGGCGGCAGCTGGTCAGTGCTGGAGGCTTTGCTGTTTGCATGTCAGGAATGTGTGTTCCTGGCAATATACAACATACGGTACATTGTACTGATGGTTTCAGCCACCAATCACTGCAGCTCTTGTTTTAGCTTTGCTCTCATCGTATTAGGAAATGACCTCTAACCTCCCTAACAGCTCATTCCTATGTATGTGACTGTGCTCCCAGACAGAGGCTCCACTCACACTTCAGTCTCACAGCAGCATCATTCAGTGGCGTAGATAAGAGAAGATGGAAGTGACATTTTGGTTAAAGTAAGCAAAAAGTGTAAGTCTCATTAGGTATCAGTATAATATTACAAGGACTGTTTGTATTGTATATTAATATATCATCTGGATTATTATTTATTTTGCCAATTCACCCTGCCCAGAGGCTAAGCAAAGGTGGAAAGATGTAGAGGCCAACTGTGTGTCACAGGTGGTGACAGCACAATATATATATATATATAATACATCACCACACTCAACAAAGCTGCATCATGCAGCACAATTAGAGGAGATTCGTCACTTCCACTTAAAATGACACACATCATTGAATGTGTTAAAGACAGTAGGTGTGAAGTCTTGTGTTGGTCATACACTCATCATCTGTGTGGAGCTTCTGCTTCAGCTTCTCCATCTTTTTGTCATCTCTCAGCAGAGTCTTGTCTCTCTTCAGGGTGCCGGTGGTCTCCTCCTTCTTCTCCTCACCAATGTCTCGCACCAGCGAGTACTCATCATAGTTTGTAATGCCTGATACACATACAGATTGAGGTCACTACATTTACATTTCATACACAAGCTGAGGACTATTTAAATTAATGGCAGCTTTCATGACACACTAAAAACCGTCATTAACCAGCAGCGTCAATATATCTTGTTCTGAAAGTGATGTACTTATGGACAGATTAGTAGAACGACATCAGGACAAAAATCAGCCAATCAGCAGGCAGTATTTCACCCGTGACAGAGTGTGACAGAGCTGACCTATTCTGGCACAGATGGTCATGAGCATGTCACTGACAATCTTGGAGTCATCCACCATGACGGTCTTCACTGTGCCATCCAGCATGCGGATTTTCAGAGGCCTCTGCTTCTTCTTGTAGTCCAAAGTGTCCTGACGAACAGAGGAGACAAGTCTTTGTTACGAGATGTCAAACATGCCTGACACATCTTTCAGGCTTGATTATCCATGATACTCCCCAATCCCCTGAACAAACCAGAACTCATTCTGATATTCCCAAAAGTGAATTTTGTCAGATCTTCTCCAAACAAGACATTGTATAGAGTCAAAGGGGAATGTGTTCATGGTGGCACAGCTCTGACTATTTGTTTTTCAGGTCTGTATGGTGTTTGTCTATTTAGTCAAAAGTCCCTGTAACTGTTTGTGTCGCCACGGTGTTCCTATACAGGAGGGGTGGTTTACAAAGGAATCTGTCCCCCGACACAGGGTTTAAACCAGGCTGGACGCATTCTGCAATCCTTCCATTGACTCTTGGTATGGGACGCTGTCATGTGCTAAAAGCTAAGTATTTGTACCAGTTAGTGGTGTTTGAGTGGTGTGTGTGAGAGTGACTCACCCCATTCCTCAACATGTAATAATCCAGGGCCTTTCCTGCCTCCAGCCAGATGCCTTTCTTGGGGTCTTCGTCAGACAGAAACAGTCCATAGTCATTGGCTGCAGAAGGAAACAGAAATACTGAGTGTGTCACTGGAAGTGTGTCTAGGTATACACGTACATGTGGACAAATAGTCACCAAGTCAGTGGATCACTGGATGATTATCGTCTGTTTCAACCCATACGTCTACTCTGAACATACCAGGTTACACATTCCAAACTGTGACCACTTGTCTTTTGAACGGAACACACAGAATTCAACCATTTAATATGCTGGAGAGTAGAAGCAAAGTCAGAAATACCGGCTTCAACACTTTGTCCTTCTAAACGTAAAATGACCTACAGGTTGGAACAAGTAAGGCATAGAGCTGCTGTCGAAATAGCTTACGTAACAAGACAGAACTCTGCATGCATGGCAGCTGATGTATCTGTGGAGGAGAGAGCTATTCTAAGTTTACAGCTGCGTTTTCAACGGCAGCTCTTCTGCAGAGCCTGTAATCAACTAGACAAAGGTAGCGAGGCCACAATTCATCTCCTGCATTCCACTCCCTTGTGTTGCTTTGTAGCAGTTCTTTAGGAACTTGTGTTGTGGTATCACACTTTTTGGACCCTAGACAATTTAAGGAGTTGACTGATTTTTGTTTTGTTTTTCTTAACATAGTTATTTACATGTCAAGAGAATCACTCATTATGTGACTCTGTTTGGCATACTGCTGTGTGACTACTGTATACTGTATGTGCTTGTTTACTTTAACCCCCAAGCCACTAGTAAAAGCCTTTAATGCACATGCTGTCCTAGATCAGAGCTCATTATTATCCACAAACAGCTTTAGAAGCCCTGAGCTGTGTTTTACAAGCTGAAGATAAGTACCCAGCTTCCATGTTAGAGAATATCCTAGTCGGATCCAAAACATTCAATGAATGACTAAAAAATGAAAATGCTTAAAGATCCCCTCCAGACATGTTCAAAGAATTACGGCATTTTTTGAATAATAATTTCTGTCTGATATGTTTTTTCCATAAAAAAGTGCAGAATATATGAATATGCAAATATAACTAACTGGATACGGGATGTCTCCTACATCACTGAACGACCATCTGTGATTCAAGCTTCAGGTTTCCACATGATGCTTGTGGAAGTTGCCTATCGGACCAGGATTGACTTTCAAATTGGTTATAATGTCACAAATCCTGCTTGCACGTACACATCTTAAACTCAGATTTCAGGTGAGCACAGAGAAACTTTACACTTTCAGCAGTTTAATTTAAAAACAGCCGCCATATGTTACACATCATTTCTGCGCAGTGAACATCAGCACGTGTAGGCTCCAAGGTTATGCAGTAGTTGATGTGTGACTCAATGAAGCCACGTGTCGGAGATATGGCGGTGACCGAGATACCACATGGAGATTACAAGAACTGCGACTGGCTGCTTGTCTTCTAGTCCTACCAGTTTCTGATGCCTACAGTGATTGTTAAGAGTGCGGACAACATTAAGGAAGACCCTTCTCCTTTTCCATAACACACATCTAGCAAAGCGATTACACCGTGAACCTTCTGCTCACCATGATCACTGCTTTGTAGGTGTGAATGACCTGAAACAGAGTGATAACACGGCAGTAGTCTCCTATTCAGTCGATGCAAGGAGAAATGACATCATAAATTACCTGATGTATCTCCAGTTCTGTGTGTATAATCCCACATTGCTCTGTATCACAAAGTATGGGCAATGATGTCAACACATTTAGTGTATGGGACATCATTAAAGCAAAAAACAATATAATCCTGTACTGTACATGCACCTAGCGTTGCAGTGGTGATATCAACCGGCAAAATACGATGCTCAAGCCTCTAAGATGGCCCTATCATCTGGGTGCATTTACAGTAAGAGTTTTAGACTTTTCAGATCGAGGACATTTTGAAGGTGTGTCAGGTGTGTCAGAAAGTGAGGACCAGCCCTCACTTTCCAACACACCTTCAAAGGGCTGTTTGAAGGTTAAGACTTGGCTTTAGGGTTCAGGTTAGAATTAGCTTCAGGTTAGGGTAAGGGGCTAGGGAATGCATTATGTCAATGACTGAGTGTCCCCGTGGGGATAGTGGTATATGTCTGTGCGTGTGTGTGTGTGTGTGTGTGTGTGTGTGTGTGTGTGTGTGTGTGTGTGTGGAGGGGGAGAGAGAGACAGAGGACTCACGCTGGCCGAGCTGTGCCTCAGGAACTCTCTCCCGGATGATGCGGCAGGCGTCGTACACCATGGTGGAGGGCTCAAACTGCATGGTCTTCACCACGTTCCCCACGCCGATCTTTAGTGACAGGGCCACCATGATTGCTGCTCTGCACCACCACCCAACTCACACCTGCATGATGCCCAATAAAGTAGTTAGTCAAGACAAGTCAATTGTATATGTAAGGCCCAATATCACATACAAAGTGTCAACAACATCAACCCTTCTGACCTGACCAAATCTCTTCAAAGACAAGGAAAAAACACACAACTGTTAACCAACCTTCTGAATCAATAAATTCAGTTTGTGAGCTTTAGAGGTGCTGGTAGCTAAATTTTATTTCCTCCAGAGAGAGTCGGGCTAGTTATTTCCCCCCGTCTCCAGTGTTTTTTTTGCTAAGCTAAGCTAAACTGCTGCTTTCAGTAGCTTCCCTCTACTGTACAAACAGCAGAGTGGTCTCAATGTACTCATTTAATCTCAGCAAATTTTCAAAAATGACAGACTATTCCTTTGACTTGAAAGCCAACATGGACGTGAAGTCCTATGGATGTCTTCATAACAGCATGGCAACAGATTTATCTCCATGACCACTGAGAAAATTCCAACTCAGCTAATGACATCTATGTAATATGGTTGAAAGCTCTGGAAAAGGCTAACAAGTGGACCTTTAGGTGGACGAGTGGTGTTAGTTTCTCTTGAAAATGGGGAAAAAAAAAAAAAAAAAGAAGAAAAAAAAAGCCCAGCTACTTGCTTAGATTATAGTCAGTATTCTGTTCGAGTTCCTGAAAATCTATTCTTTTTCTTATTACTGATATTATCATAGTTCTATCTTCTTTAGAAATCATCTGTACTGAATGGATTTCTAAATTCTTTTCTGTAATTTCACAGTACACAGTGTGAAGGAGAGATTAAAATGATGAACACCAGTTATATTTGCATGCACACAAGAAACCAGACAACTGTGAGAAACCCAGTTCAGATAGGAAACTGAGTTATAGTACATGCTTATATAAACAGCAAAATGATTACTATGAAAACAGATTTATATCCAGTTGTTCAGTGAACAGATTCCCCTTCTAATCTCTATTCTCTGTTGTAGCGCTACTGTGACCAGCTAAAAGTACACTGGTAATCTTATGCCTGACCCCTAACCATCTATGATTTGTCTAAATCTTGTCTCTAAGGATCCCACTGAAAAAGGAGAAGGGTGATAGAAAAGGCAGGACAACACACGCCGTGTTTCCTCACTCTGCTTTCTGCTTGCTCTGATGCCTGGCGCTGAATGCACCGGGGATAACAGTGTGCTCAAACTAAAACCCAGTGGTGGAAACTAACTAATTACAATGAATCATGAGCTATATTTAAGTAGAGCTCATTTACTGGCACTTTACTTGAGTATTTCTGTTATATGCTACTTTACACTTCTACTTCACTACATTAAAGAGGGATAGATAATACTTTTTACTGCTCTGCATTTATCTGAATAATATAATTATTGGTTACTTTGCAGATTATGATTTGTTACATACAAACATATGATCACTTATGTTAAATGATGTAAAACGTTAAACCAGCTCCACTCAACCAGCTCCAACATTTCAATGCACCTCATACATTAATGTATTAGTAGTAATAGTCAAATAAGATGATATGTATTACAACACTGTCAAGAACCGTTCTGCTGCTAATGCGTACTTTTACTTTTTTTTCCTGAGAAGACTTTTGTACTTTTACCTACAGTAAATAGAACTTTTACTTGTAAGGGAAGATTTTCACATTGTGGCATTCCTACTTTTACTTCTTCTTTATTCTGAACCACTGTTAGAATTAAAAATCCTCCATACAAACACAAACATAAAAATATCCCAAAACTAACAGCATGCAGTTATAATTTAGTCCTATTTACATCAGTCATTAGAAACCTGTCAGCACCCTGGACAGGAGGGGAGGGACTGGGAGAGAGGGAGAGAGGGGGAGAGGGGGAGAGGGAGAGAGGGAGAGAGGGAGAGAGCGAGACTTTACCAGGCTATCACTGCCTCTAATGCCAAAAGTTACAAGGAGAAATAATATATTACACTAAGCACTCAGCCTATTCCTATATAACTAATTTGTATCTGCTTGGAAAGGTCACTATGGCAAGATTTTTCCTGCATCCACTCTATTCAGCAATCCTGTTTTTGTGGCCAACTTAAAGGTGAAACCTGCTTCACAAATGTGTGTGCTCGGGAAGAGCAGTTCAGTCTTCACTGCACACTGACAGACTGAGGGGAACTCCGCTTTAATGCAGCTGAATTGAAAGTGCAAGAGGTGTGCTGCAGAATCTGGGGCTCCAATGGCCGAATTCAAACACACAGGTGTAAAAAACAAAGGAAAGCAGCTCATGAGTTATGATATATAACCAACAGCCTGCACATGTCCTGATCAATCATGTTACACACATTTTTGACAGGACGTAAAAATGAACTGTACTGAGCAGGATGAGGCTACAAAACATTTAAAGTGACTGCTGACAGGACATTAGATTTTATGTATTTCTAGTATCATTTATGGCAGCATTAGAAATGCAAGCTCAGACTTTTTACGTGCGTGTGTTGCTTTTGTCCACTAGGACGCAGTGTCACATTTAGCAAACCACAATGTAAAGAAAATAGAAAGGAAACAGAAAACAATTTCACCCCAGTGACACAAACAAATCACTACATCTGTGACACAGAGCTGAAAGAATTTGTTATTAACGTAAATGGTCATGACAACCACACGGTGGATGAACACAGTAAGTGCTAGGAAATAGAATTAAGTTTCCTCTGCTCTGCTAGAAAATCACTTGTTGTCGTAAGATACCTTTTGATTATTCAGTTGCACCAAAACTTTGCTTCACTTTACTGGCATTTATTGCAAAATAACGCAAATCTGGTTGCTAATTTTATTGCTAGTTTTTAGAAAATCAGGTGGAAAATGTGTCATTTTGGGTTGCAAAATGTGTATTATGACAAGGAGAAAGAGACAGAGTAAGCTGTTTGGAGGTGACATGTTAACTGCAGAGTGACAGCATGGAGACAGAAACCAGCATGGTATGTGTTGGCATCAGAACTCAGCGGCATTGGATTACACAACACGGACGCCCTGACACCCTCAGTCTCACATCCTGCTGACACTGTATCACTATCAGTTCCGCTTTATTTTTCTGGCTCCTTCTTTGATGACAGGCAGATGTAGCTTGGGTATGTAGCAGGGAGGGGATCAGATCTCAGGATACAGCTATCAAAATGAATGCTGGGTATTGTAGTAACCACAAAGAGGAGACTTATCTTGAAAATTTGCAATCCGGTTTGTTGTTTTGCTGCTCAATTTCAATTAAGATCCACTTTAGTGTACTTAAACCAGAAAGAAGGTGACTGCAGTAAATACCTGATGTAAACCAATGTTTGAGTGACGGCCCTCCTGCCCAGTCAGATGATCAACTCTGGGTTTCTTCTCCCTGGCTGTAGAAAAAGAAAGACACAGACCACCAGGTTACAATCCTTTTATTCATCCACACTTTTTACTGACATGACACATGGTCCTACATCTTTGTGACGAAGCACAACACAACAACCAAACATCTTCAGCGATCTCTGATCTGGTCATTTCGAGATTTCAAGCAAATTTAACCAATCCCCCCAAAAACTACAGAAAAGTCGCATCACACTCTTTTGTGTAGAAAATATTCAGATTCAGAACCTCTGTTGCAAGCCCAGGTAATATTAAGTCAGTTCTCATAAATATTTTACAGGCTGACTCTAGTCCTACACTCAGGCTAACTCTCATCTGCAGCAACATGTCTGGACTGACTTCAGGGCCTCCGTCTGTAAGAGTGCTTCTAGGGCCTCTATTTTTTGTTTTTTTTGTTTAGAGGCTCTGATATAGGATGAAATGACTTATTCATTCAGTCTGCTATTTTAGTTTGGAGTGTGTGTGTGTGTGTGTGTGTGTGTGTGTGTGTGTGTGTGTGTGTTTGTGGTGGGGTGGGGGGGGGGTCAGTCCTGTGTCAGTCAGTGGTTTCATCTCCAGGCAAACTTGGATCTTTCTCTACTCTGGAATGAAAGGGTTCTTGAGAGATCCCACTCAGATGTTCTGATGTCATTTCCTGTGTTAAAAAACCCTTGGATGCCATAAAAGGACATTTCAGCCATTTGTATCCTCCCAGCTGTGATTCAGCTGGGAGCACTGGATCCTGTCTGCAGCGAATGGAAGGACAGTTTGTTTGGCTCGAGGAGAGATAAGATGTGACTCATCTAAAGCTCATTCAGCTCTGTATGTTGCAGGTTATACAAAATGTTCCACCATCTTCAGTGGTTGTCTACTATATTATTATTAAAGATATTTAGGAGCTTTAAAGCATACAAGGCCCATAGACCAAACAGCCAAGGCTACTTCAATCTTCCCCTCTTCCAGTTTCATTAGTATCAAGTCAAAGACTGACAGATAATCTTGTTTCAAAACTCATAGTCTGGAGACAGAAAACGCGCTGTAAATGCTTCCCACTCCACCCTAACTAAAAGAGGAAGTGCCGAGTCACAACAGTAATTACTGCAGTTACTGAAAAATGAGGAAGAGTGCACTAAAGTCCACAGCAGCCAGTCACAATCAGTTTGGCAGGAAAAGACGTAAAAACGTGTCTTCATGTATTTTGTTAAATAATACGAAAATGTTACTAAATATATTCACTGTACAAGTTCATTAACATACACACACCGCAAACATACTCATAAATAATGATGATGAAAAGTGAGAGGAAATGATCAGCACATGAAGTAAAAATTTCAGCTGTGGCAACAAACACAGCCAGTGTCTTATTTCAAAAAAGTGAGGCCTTCGAACCTTGGCTGTGATTCTTTACCAAGTCAGTAAGTTCTTTTCACTTGAGTTCTTCAGATGTGAAATAATTTCAGAAGTTATGTAATGCATGTGTTGAAAATGCACAGCTCATCAAATCAAGTTGCTCAGAAACAGTTAGCTCCCATCATGCATTGCATTTGGGTTCCAATTCTTCACAGCCTTCTTGTTGTGTGTGTTTCTGCATGGTCTCCTCTATGTTCACATTTCAAGCATGAAACTGCTTCCTTGGTGAAACATACTGTAAATACTACTAGAAGTCTCGTCTACTGACTCTTGACAATGTAACTGGGAAGTTGCTGGCTTAATTTTCCAGTTTTAAGTTTGTCTACTTTAAATATTGAAGTTATCTAAACAAAATATCATCAGTTGTCAGAACTACAGCTGTGTAAAGTGAAGTTTTATAAACCTACTACAGAAGAAGGGTGGAGGTTCTTGAACTATGCTGACACAACTAGCATTAACATTGAGTAAACTCAACAAGACTTTTCAGCCAGTTGTTTATTGATTTTTTTTTTTTTAATTTTTTTCTTAACTCCTACATTTTTACAGTGTAGTATATAGTATTTCTGAGGTGAATATTCTAAACTGGGGGGCTTGACCAACACTGGATTTTTGAGGCCTATACCTGAAATTGATATTTGAAACTCTGTCTCTAAAAAGGACCTCAAACTGATCTTTAACACGTCTGTACTGACATTTTGTGTTTTTTGCCAACATATATACTGATGCCAATATACCTGTGATAAGCTAATATTAGCTGATATATCAGATAGGACTAATTCACATCTGAGAGCAAAGAGAAAGCTCCAAAAGTTTATAGGAAAATTACCATGAGAGGCTTTGAACATGGAGTAATGGCCTGAAGGTTTACACACTCAATGTTACATCTTTTATAGGGAGACATTCTCTTGTATAGATGACAACATGACCATCCAAACAATAGGAATCATTTCCACGCACCTGAAAAAACACATTTCACCCCTTCATGGATACTTCCTTTCATGTGGCCAAACAAGTGAGTATTCCTATTCAAAGGCAACATAACTGATCAAACACAGACATGCGTAACTACTAACGTGAACAATGTCTGAATTCCATGTGTATTCCAGTGCCCTGGTAGTGTACATGCCACTCACTGGCACACTTAAGGACAACTCCAGTTTATTCCAACTTAGGTCAAACGGTTTAGATCAACTGTTACTTTGTGTCCAACCTGTCTGACTGCTTGTGTTTCTTCACCCCTTCCCAGAACTCAGCAAAAACCTTGGATAGAACAATGTATGGACAAAAGACAAAAAGAAGACATACGTTTTAATAAACTGGAACTGCCTTTCAATGGAACGGAGCCATTATTTATGCTAGTGCAACAAAGGTCCACATACACTGTACATGAAGCATCAAATGTTGGCTCCTTACAGCTACATCACCAGTGCTTAAAAACCTCCCTTAGCTGACTTCGACTGTGAAGTGACAGCAGTCAACTGTCATGCTGAGGCCAAACATCCGCTCGGTCTGCAGCTGTCAGATACTGTACATCTCGTGTCCTCCAGGCCTCACCACACTCTGTTTTAAAGTGCTGGTCGAACTGTCCACCAACATCCCAAGGAGTATTACAATGACTTATCTTAGTATACCAGAACAACATATTTTTCTTTCACAACTGCACTCCAGGACTGATAAGTCCAACATATGATACTGTAGATCCTCTGCCTACAGTCTCGATTGCTAACATCAGCCAATTATCTGAAGCTTATAATAGTATATGTGAAAAAATAACCCTGTAAAGACATAAATATTGCTTTTTTCTTTTACTCACGGAATTAAGATCTGTTGATATACTCTGGAATACTGCACTGGATCCGGTTTGAAGTGGTAGAAGAGATGTGGTGCTCATGTCAGGTACAGTCACGCATGTGAGCAAAGATAGGAATCCACTGAAAGTGATAACATTTTTAACGGCGCTTGGCCCCTGTTGGTCTGAATTAAATATACTGCAGAATTCTTTATACCCAGTGTTTCACTCAGGCACAGTCAAAAATATCCTGCAGCACCAACACTGTCAAGCACTTTAACTGTGGATGTAACTGTGGATGTGGCTGAGTTATCAGTATTCCACAGACAAGATGTGAGTGGGACTAACGCACTTCCAGCCATGACAGCCATATCCAGCTGGCAAACACATCTGCTCCGCTATATCTGTAGAAGCTCTGGGCAGGACGTACATACTGACCTGGTGATGGTGAAACTGTAATATAAGCCAGGAGGATAATACACAAGTCACTCTAAATACTATAAACTCTCTAATAAGTCCAACATAATTAACCATGTTTAAATACCATTGAGTGACAGAGAAACAAACAAGGTACCTCTTGCTTATATTTCAGAATACTCCTAAACAAAAATAAGGTCTACATTAGAGATGAAAGATGATGATTTGCTGATTTTGTTGCTTCATGTGAAAAGAGAATTTATATATTCAGGGTGTGGAGAGTATTTATCAGGTCTCACAGACACTTGATAAATACTGCGCTGAACTACTTCATGTATCTGTGACATGAACTTTATCCAAAGCAATCTGAATCGGTGGGTTTATACGGTGCGACTGCATACTTCACAGAAACCAATGTACTGTGTCTCAAATTGATCCCCAGTTCAGCGGAAGGAGTACTCAAGTCCTTACGTATTAATACCCAGATAGCATAATACTCACATTCTAAAAATACTGCCTTCATAATTTCTCCTTTTAATTTCTCCTTTTTAGATGATATCATGCTGTTGTTATTCAGACCACGACTGTTACTTGGATAAATTAATTTTTCCGTTGTATCGCTTCTCTTTTCACTAAAAGTATATGTGTTGGAAGTAAAGCGTTGAGCATAAGTAAAAGCAGCTATGGTGAAGAACAGTTCACCATGAGTTCACAGTGCTGCAGAGTACATGCAGCTCTTTACAACCAATGAGTTCCACCTGTTTCTGTTCCCTGCTGCACTCAAGCTTCCTGTGCGATTGTGATCTTAACAAGCTTGCTTGCAGCCCTTGCTACCTGCAGCCCTGGTAGGCTTTTGTAAGTGGGCCCAAATTTACTAAAACAATTTTAGCGCTCATGTTTTACTGTCCAGTATGTGCACTGACGTCAAAAGCCACTTCAGAAAAAGGAGGCAGTCATTGTCATGCTACAGCCCTGATATTTGTACATATTGTTTTATAACATATGGCTGTAACAATGATTATATTTGAAAATAATATTTGGTCTGTCATCTTCCACACTGACATCACTCTGCTGCTAAGGGGAAGTCTTTTCACAGATGTGTCAAAGCATAGCAGACACAGCCTCAGCTCCTAAAATGAATATGCACTTGACAAGAAGCAACATTGTGCATCACTCTGTATTGATCTGTCCAAACCTTTTGATACAGTCGACCATATTTTAAAACTTAGACTATTTAACATAGGACTCAGAGCTAGAAGTTGGTTGGTTCTCAAACTACCTTAGTAGTACACCTCAGTGCATTAGATATGATGGTCTATGTTCTGATATTGTATCTGTCTAAAAGGGTGTAACACAGGGCTCTGTATTAGCTCTACTTTTATTTCTATAAACAGTGAATAACCTGGCTCAAAACATGTTAGTTGCATAATTTTCATTTTTATGCTGATGACAATTAGATACCGCCATGCACCCACTCTTGTACAGGCCAATGAACACTTGCAAAATGCTTTTACTGTTATCCAAAATACTCTACTTCAGCTAAAACACGTTCCTAATGTAGGTAAGAACAAACTTATGTTGTTTTCTGGCTCTAGGAATAGATCACAAAACATCCCCATGATGGAAGGGAAATTGAGGTAGTTAACTCTAATAAATATCTGGGTATTTTGATTGATGACTCCATTACTTTTAAGCCACATGTGCAGGACCTGGTGAAAAAGCTGAGGCTAAATCTGGGTTTTTGTTTCCAAAATAAGTTGTGTTTTTCTCTTAAATGTAAAAAAGCAACTTGTTGCTGCCACTTTTTTGACTGTGTGGGGCTATGGTGATATTTTATATATGCATACCTCTGCTCAGTATCTTCATATGGTTGACACAGCTTAACATGCTTCCCTGAGGTTCATTACCAAATGACTCACCACTGTGAGTAATACTCTCAGGTAGGATGGCCTGCTCTGGCCACATGAAGGCAATGTCATTTGTACACCTTTATATATAAGGCAATTCTGAGTCTGCTCCCATACTAACTATGGCCCTGTTTAGACCTGGCATTAAAATGCATCTCGGGTGAGCCGATTACAAGTGGACAACGTCAGTTCACACATGGCTTTACTGCGTCTTCACATGCGTCTCGAGTGACCACTTGTGATCGGCCCTCACTTTCCCGCTCTGTGTGCAAATAAACACATACATTATTTCAATTTGCCAAGAACCAAATGTGTTGTTGTTTTTAGCCAGTCCAACTATGACAGACTGGTCCATTGTAAATGTGTTTGTGTGTTTGTGTGTGTGTGTGTGGGTGAGTGAGAGAGTGAGTGAGCAAGAGAGAGAGAATGGAGCAAGGATTGGCTGAGACACTAATGTGCTGCACAATGAAATAAGATTTCACCAATTTGAAATAGTAAAATAAATAGAAAATCAATATGTCGTGCAATATTAATACTGTAACGGGTTGCCACAAATATAGTAATATATGCGAAAACTTGTGAGAAGTGTAATATTATTTTCGGTTCATTATGAAACTGTGGCAGGACGAGGACAACAGTTGAGTAGGCAGTCCAGGACACATCTACGTTCACACTCATAAAAGCATGTGGCCGTATGCGGCCCAGACCACCTGCGAATGTGGTCTGAGAGATTGGATCTCAAATGCGTCCTCAATTCGTCTTGGGTGCATTTACACCCGTACTTAGAGCGGCCCACTTGTGATCGGTTTACCCGAGGCACATGTTAATGCCAGGTATAAACATGGCCTTTGTGTCTGTATCTCAGAGAAAAGTGCTAGACAATACTCTCTGCATTCTCAGAACTTCTTCATGCTTTCCATCCCAAATGCCTGTATGGAAATTGGAAAAAGGGCTATTGTGTATTCTGCACCCGTGGCTTGGAATACACTGCAGGACTTGAAACCCATTGAAGTAATCTTGTTAAATGCTTTTAAATCCAAAGTGAAAATTTGAGGCAGATTCCTTAAAATGTCATTTTTAACTTATCTGGTTATGAAACTGACTCTCTCTCTCTCTGACATTCCACTCTTGAAATGTGAGTTCCCTAAGCCTGGGTTTTTACTTCTTTTTAGTTTTGTGTCCTATTGTGTTCTTCTGTCTGTAACTATGTTTTTTATTTATGCTGCTGCCTGTCTTGGACAGATGTCTCTTTAAAAAAAAAAAAAAGATTCTTAATCTCAATGGGACCTTTCATGGTTAAATAAAAGTTAAATAAAAAAGATTCCATTTGATGAAGGTGGGACAAAGAAAGTACAGACAGCAGTCCTTATTACAGCGCTCACTACCTTGCACACCTGAGCCATCTGTTTATGCAATTGGATGCAGCTGTGTTTACCAAGCTGCGAGCGACACTGTCAAAACGACCTGGTCAAGAAAAAGCAGAAACTCAGATTTACTCTTGGTCTTTAAATTACACTATATTCTTATCGTGTTACTAGATTCATCATCAGAATCATTTATAAATGAAAAAAGAATGGACAGATGCAGCCAACATACAGAGGTATCACAACTACAAAGGAAAATACAGTCATGTTTGGAAACCATGTTTTTCCATAACTGTCGTGTTCATCCCCTTGCCCTTATCACCAGGTAAGCTGTGAAATTTGTGTCTGTTCCCTCATTGAACCGGAGCTTACGACTAGAGTTGAAACTACTGGATGATCAACTGTGATTTATCGGTTTAATCAATTCTTCAAGTGATTTTTTTTAAGAAAATGCAAAAGTATTTACTGGCTTTTTATTCTTCTGTCAAGGTTAAGTGAATCTCTGTGGGTTTTTGACAGTGGGTTGAAAAAACATGTTATTTGAATACAGCATGGCAACTTGGTCTTTTCACTATGTGCTGACAATTTAAAGGCCATATAATCAATTAGTTAAGAAAATAATCAGCAAATTACAATGATAATCAAAATAACAGGCAGTTGCTGCTCTCCTTGCAAAAAGAATGAACTATATCAATACTTTTCCTGTCTTATACCACTAAAAAAGGAACAGATACATCACCTACTGTACAGTAGCATCATCAACCGAAAGTGAAGTGTCTACAATGTGATAAAAGCTGTGGATTTTGAGATAACTTAAATCTCCCATGGTTTTTTTTTTTTTAATTTTTTTACAACATTTTTCAAAAGTTGAGGGCATTCAAACTTTATTAAGTCCTACAAACCTTAACTTGCAAAAATCTGTACTGAAGTGGAGCCAAAAGTAACAGCAGTCTACAGCATCTGCACCGTATGTAAAAGAAAAATTGTAGCTGCTTCAGTTTCAGGCTCCTGGTATCGTTCATACTGGTTCACTGACACTGTCAAGACTTACTGGGACACTTGAATAGAACAGAGCTGCTGTTCATTTATTAGCAACACCTTTGCTTTTCCTGCTATGACAAGTCAAAATGTCTGCTGTGAAAAAGGAAAATGGGGCACAACTTTGCTGCAGCGTATTATAATGGAGATGCACTGCCTTGCACCCTTTTAATGTTGGAAGAAACGATTACACTTATATGAAGTATACACTCACCAAGCAGTTCATTAGGAACACCATAAAAATACTGGGTAGGGCCTCCCTTTGCTCTCACAAATACCCTCAGTTCTTCATGTTCCTGGATACCACAAAATGTTGGAAATATTCCTTTAAGACTGTGGTCCATGTTGACATGATTGCGTCAATTTATGCAGATTTATCAGCTGCACATTCTTGCGGCAAATCTCCTGTTCTACCAAGTCCCTAAGGTGTTCTTCTGGATTCAGATCTGGTGACTGGGGAGGCCATTGAAGTACACTGAACTCATTGTTATGTTAATGAAACTAGTTTCAGACAACATTTGCTTTGTGACATGGAGCATTATCATGCTGGAAGTAGCCATTAGAAAAAGGTAAATTGTGGCCATAAAGGGATGCACATGGTCAGCAACAATACTCAGATTGGCTGTGGCATTCAAACCATGATTGATTGGTATTAACGGGCCCAAACTGTGCCAAGCATTCCCCCACACCATTATACCACCACTACCACCAGCCTGGATTCCAGATTCTGATCCTACTATCTGCATGCCTCAGCAGGAAGCCAGATTATATCAGACCAGGCTTTGTTTTTTCCAGTCTTCTACTGTCCAGTTTTGGTGACCTTGCGCCCTCTGCAGCCTCAGATTTATGTTTTCGGCTGACAGGAGTGGAACCCGATGTGGTCTTCTGCTGTTGTAGCCCATCCACCTTAAAATCTGATGTTTTGTGCATCCTGAGATGCTTTTCTGCTCACCACAGTTGTAAAGAGTAGTTATCTGAGTTAGTGTAGCCTTTCTGTCAGCTCTAACCAGTCTAGCCATTCTCCTCTGACCTCTCTCATCAGCAAGGTGTTTCTGTCCGCAAAACTGCTGCTCACTGGATGTTTTTTGTTTTTCGCACCGTTCTGAGTAAACTCTAGAGACTGTTGTGCGTAAGAATCCAAGGCGATCAGCTGTTTCAGAAATACTCAAACCGGCCTGTCTGTTACCAACAACTATGCCACTGGGAACACATTTTTTCCTCCATTCTGATCTTTGATGTGAACATGAACTGAAGCTCTTGACCTGCATCTGCAGGCATTTATGCATTGCACTGCTGCCACAGGATTGGCTGATTGGCTTATTAATGCAATTATCCAAAGTACAGGTGTTCCTAAAAAAGTGCCTGGTTAGTGTATATTGCTACATCACACAGCAAAGACCACATAATTCTGAGTAAGGTGATTATTCAAACCCAAATCTAGTAAACTACTAGCAACTGTCTGCTACAGCTTAGCAGGGAATAAAGCAGGGTGGTATGTAAATATAAATTCACTATTTCTGTTGAACTTTAGTTGCCTTCAGCTAAAAATTGTCCTGTAGAATATTCAGAAGAGTTATGCCCAGTTTAGACTACACAATATTTTTGTCCAGTAGAACGGTTACTGTGTTAAATTAGGCAATTATAGAATCCTAAATTCTTGTCGTGACTTGGCAGAGATATGCCAGACCACATGTTGGTACCCAACAAATCATACCTTGCCCTCTTTCACAACTTGTGTGATGTCACCGGAAGGAGGTAACACGGACCGACTACCAGGAACAAGAATGTAAACAGAATGGAGCTGTGCAGCTACGCCAATATCATGTAGTCTTATTCACTACGTCGCGCCCATTACAGGATCAAATTTCAATCTCGATTTTCGCAACTAAACTAAATATTTGGAAAGCTGTCACAGTACAGAGACCGAGGACGCTGTAATTGCTGTTCCACTGTGACTTTAAAGAAACAAAAAAAACAAAACAAAACAAAAACAAACCACCGAACCACTGATGTCCTGTTACCACGTTTATCCACAACAGCTCTTCACATTGAAGAGCGCTGAGCCTTAAAGTTTTGTGCATGAAAAAATTTAAGTTTCCTCAGAAGGGGAGCTTGTCTGCTCTGGCCATGTATCTGACTTTTCTGATACCAGAACACCATCATATGGTGTGTTTACGTGTGTCTACGACCTCTTCCACACCTCATTTATGTAAGTATTTGAAGAACTGTGTGAGAGAGCCCTTTTTACACATAGTGCCTGAATTGCAAGGGTTCAAAAGTAATTGGACACTTGGCTGCTAAATGTTTCTTGGGCACTGTGTGTTGTTTCAATGTTGTTCATGCACAAAAAAGGTCAAAGTTGACTGAGAGTTGAGAGTAGCCATTTAGACCGAGGTGGAGTTGTCTGTCAATGAGGAGTGAAGATGTGACTGTTAAAGTGAGGAAGATAATTGCACATGTAATCAGTTTGCCACAGTCAGCGTTTACGTTACATTCTTTAAAAGCAGGCGTGTACAGGAAAACTAGAAAATGGCAAACGAGCTGGCAGACCGAGGAGCACAAGTTTTGTGGATGACCGGAAAATCATTTGCATGGTGAAGAAAATCCCCTTTATGACTGCACAGCAAGTCAAGAATGCTTGTGCCAGGATGTAGGCGGACATGTTTCCTTGTCAATTATCAGGAGAGGACTTAATGAGCATAACCTCAGAGGATTAATAACAAGATGCAAACCCCTGCTAAACCTTAAAAACAGACAGGCTAGACTGCAAGTCACAAAAACACGCAAAGAGAATCTGATAGAATTATGGAACAAAGTTCTATGGACCGATGAAACAAAAATCAACCTCTGTCAAAATTATGAAAAGAGGAAATTGTTTGAGAAAAAAAAGGAACAGCTGATGACCCAAAGCCACCACCTCATCTGTCAAACATGGCGGTGGTTCTGGTATGGCTTAGGCATGTATGGCTTCCAAAAGAACTGGAACACTGTCGTTTATTGATGATTTCACTGCTGACAGAAGCGACAGAATGAATGCAGAGGTATACAGGAGGATTCTGTGTGATCAGATTCATCAAAACTCATTGGATGACATTTCATCTTTCAGCAGGACGAAAATCCTAAAAACACGACTAAAGCAACCAAAGAGCTTTTCAGCGTGAAGAGGTGGAATATCATTGACTGGTCGAGTCAATCACCTAATCTCAGTCCGACTGAGCAGCATTTCACTTGGTGAAGACCAGATTGAAGACAGAGAGAACCCACAGCAAGCAAGAGCTGAAGGAGGCTGCAGTGAAGCTCTGGGAGAGCATCACTCGAGAAGATGCAGAGTGTCTGCTGATGTCTGTGGGTCAAAGACTTCAGGCAGTCATCGACTGCAAAGGATTTTCCACAAAATGTTATAATTTGATTCTGTTTGACTTCATGTGCATCTGTCAAATTAGTTTTGAACCCATTAAACTTTGCACGCTGTGTTGAATGAGCTATATCTCCCACACTTTCAACAATGACGTATACCTACTAGAATTATAGCTGAGACTTGGCACTTTAATGTAGTATCCATTCTTTTATTTCAATTGAATGTGCTGACACACAGCCTCTGAAGAACAATACAGTTATATCTGTCAGCATACATGGGTCTGGACTGTATCATTAGTCTCATATCTGTGAAACCTGCAGGTGGAAAGACATATTAAATGAAGACTTGAAGTAGAGATTTAAAGCACTTTTAAATGTACTTGACTGTTTGAATTTTGCACAATTTTAGATTTTTTCTCACTACATTACATAGGAAAATTTTATACCTTGGCATTTGTGCAGCTCTATAAATCTGATATCTGATATCTCCCCTGATATCTGAATCTGAAAAGAATGTGTATGCATATTTTGTAACCATATTTTTGTCTTTGTGTGTATACATTGCTTTAGTCGTGAATCTGTGCAAATAGTCCCTAGTCCTCGTGCATCCTTTAAACTAAGTACTGATACGTATTTAGCAGGGCAACATGAGCCCCAGCCTGTAGAGCTGCTCTGCTGCCTCCAGCCTGCAGAGGAATTCAACTGTGCATTCCTCTGGAATACCAGCATCAGAACATAGACACAGAGGGATAGAAGGGAAAAAAAAAAAAAAAAAAAAGAGGCTTTATTCAGCCTCATGTCACTGGCAGGCAGCGCAAGAACTAAATGCAGCCAATCCCAGTGGAATACAGGAATGTGAAGACGGAGAGATTCTGTGGCAGAGGGAAGATAACATCTCATCTCCAATTCGAAACCGTTTTCAACTGCAAGGAAGTCAACCCTCTAAAAACAAGATTGGTTGGAATATACAGTATACATGCCATTTCCTGTATTTATTTACATTTATTTAAACATAGCAATTCACACAGTGAAATGAAATGGGTTATAGTACTTTATATAGGATATATTATTCTTTCAGTTTGAATATATATATATATATATATATATATATATATATATATATATTTTTATTTTTATTTTTATTTGACTCAAGTTAAACTAGTGTTACTTTAAATGTATTTTACTTAAGTAACAGTGAAATTAGTTGTGTAAACATGTACTGTAGTTTATAGTAGTGAAAAGTAAAAAATAAATAAATAAAAACAATGATTGCAAAACGAAAGCTTGTCTCCCATTTTTTTCTCTAAAGCATCCTCAGCTAAATTTGATGGAGATGCTTTTCAATTTTCTGGGATTAATTGTACAGAAGGAAAAAATTAAGCTTTTCAGTTTGAATTTAAAGTGGATGTGATATAGTCATATAGTAATATAGTGTGGATCTGACAGATCCCAGGCTGGACAGGGAATCCTCATTCAGTGAACCTGCATGGTAGCATACAGTGTATAAAGCATAAACAAAATGTAGTTAATGTTCATATTTTGGGTCTATAGCAGCATTTTTTAAACAGACATTATATGGGATGCAAATTTCCAGAGCAGAGAGGAGCTCTGCATCTAATCTCAATGGGAAACCAGACCCTACGATTGGTTTTATAATACCAGCAGTGTACAGAGTTTCAGTCCTAGCACAGAGTGGTTGTCCCCCATTTTTGACAGAAGTGCCAGCTGTGTGGGGCTGGACACCTAGCATTGCACCCCACCCCTCACTCCCCAAAATAGGATAATATTTGAACAATGATGAAGACATGTACGCCCCAATACTGAGTCAAAATTACAACTCCCTTGGTAAAATTACACCATTTTGATACAATTCTAAACCCAACCCAGCCCGTTATTATATTGAGCGTAGTTCTATCCAAATGTAGAGATATTAGAGTGACATCAGCCCACAGTTTGTGGAGTGATTGTTGGAGTATGACACGCCATGCTGTATACATTCAGTGTGGAATAAAGTGAATGAAAGAACGTTGTTAGTCATCAGTGTTGACAGAGGAGACTTTTGAGGGCTGGTGTATAAACAGCAGTTCAGCTTAGGAAACACCATCCCCTCCTCAGGCCTTCTGAAGCACAGTCTGTACTCTACTTCTCTTACTCGGCAGTTCCATGTCCCTATGAAGTGGTCTGTAATCTCTTGTGCCCTACAAGAAAGAAAGTGAACAAGTCATTGCTGTAACACTAACGCCTTGCATGTGACCAGACGAGGAACCATTTTCAGTATCAGCTTTGAGACATTTCCAGTCTGTTGAAAAGGTAAATTAAATCATTGTTTTCTACCGCTTTCTACTCCACAGCCAGTTTCTGTCTGAATAAAGAAACCAAAAAAGCCCCTGAGCATGTCAGTGGTGCTGACAGGTCAAAATGTATCACTAGCATCCAAATCGATCTCACAAGTTCAGCAAGTCTCACCTCAAAGTTTAGCTTAGAAAAGAGCAGGGTCTCTTTAAGTCTACCACTGTGATTAAAACAATCAGTTCAAACATCAAGACCCCTAACTTCTTATAAATGTATCTAATTTCTCCAAACAAACTTACTGTTTCACATGATCTTTAAATACATCTGGAGAGTCCTCATCAATCTGACGGAACTCCCCAGGCATCTGACACGGGCCTCAGAATTGGCTCAAGTCTAAAACAAATGATTTCTAGTGCTGGAGGAGTGGCAGCACATGTTGTCTTGACCAAATATGGCTGAGTGAAATCACTACAGTCCGATCTCTGCAGCACACAGGAATGAAAAGCAGGTTTCCTTAACTGGTGTGAGAGTGGGCCATGACACAAATCACTGACACCCCTCCAACAGAGCTTTTACTCTACAGGCTGGATGTGTGTAGCAGGTGGATTAGCAGTCAGGTCACTAAAATACTATACTCATCACAGGTTCCACTGGAACTTTCATCCCTGTAGATTCATTTCAAAGGTGACCTAATACTGTGGCTGTTCTTAGTTACAGGTGAAATCCACATGTGGATTCACTGACACAGCCTGAATGTCAAACATGACTGAATAATTATTAGACATATTCAAACATGTTTGTTGATGAGACAATGTGCTACTAATTAAGTTTCACTCAGTGATTTTGTTATTACTAACACCTCCTTACATGTGGAGAGTTCAAACTACATGACATAAGTCCAATAATAACCTGATCTGAGAAACGTAGGGAGGATGGACCAAAAAATATGCATTGGACGCGACAACTGATCGTTTTCTACGGCAGCCAATGCCGAATCGGGGACACCTCACGACATCCCGAACACAAAGACCAACGTATCAGAATTTAATTTTTACCTTCTCTAGCCCAGTAAGACAACGTCCATGACTTGATGTTGTTGTTACTCATGCTGTTAGTCGGAACTGTGACACAGAAGAAAGGTTTGTGGAGCTATGGAAACGACAGCTCTGCCTTTTTGATATGTCCTCAAGACACTAAACAGCCAGTCTCATACATACCTCTTTGACCACCATTCTGTGTTCGCATTCTTGTTCCCGGACATCAGTCCCTGGCACGCCCTTCCGATGACATCACGCAAGTCGCAGAAGACGCTATGTTTTGATTATTTCAGGTACCAACTGTTTGTCGTATCTCTCGGCCAAGTCATGGCAAAAATTTATGACTAAAAAAATCAGCTAATATAACACAGTGACCGTCTTATCAGGCAAAAATATTCTGTAGTCTGAACACGGCATAACATGTACGCCTACAGTTTGTACTGCAGGGGTTGCTAAATGGAAAACCACTGAGGTCATTCAAACAGAAAAGCTACAGCAAACTTCCCCGCAGTCTGTCCATTAGATTACCAGACATGTAGCGCTGGGATAATATAAATGAGAGATAATATGTTGTATGAGATCAGTATTTGTTATACTTAAACCGTGTATGTATTCAGTGTATCAGTTTAAAGTAACAGTCTTACCCAAGTCAATTAATATCCCTACTTTATTTAAAATGAAGCCTCATGGATTTCAGATTCCCACTGTTTCTAAATGTTAAACATATTATTGGCATTCCTGTACAGTCGTTCCTCGTTCTTTATTGCCTGATAGAAAACACTAATATATCTTAAATAAGCCAATATCGCAAAATACCACTGCCTTGCTGATTTGAGGTTCCTCAAGAATCACTGAATATAATTATAACTGTCAACCTCTGCGTGTAGCGACACACCATGGAGTACACTTCTACGTCACTGCAGCAACGTGAAATAAGGTTTCATCTGGTGTTGAGTAGCTCTTTAACATTTATTAGCTACGGACAATCAGGTCTGCGGGCAACAGTCATCATTTCAGCTGACGGTAGCTGGCTTAAAAAGAACAAAGCCAATAACGCTACTCACTTCAGATATATTAAAATGTGACAAGGTAAATAACTAACACAGTAAAACATTGAATTGAGGTGAAAGCAGGTCTCAAATATTTATATATATATATATAAATATAATAATATCTTTGACTTTTTCTTCTATTTAATTTACAATATCAGACCAGCATGCAGAATCTTTTTCCCTCTACAAACAAAACAACTGCTGAGCTTATTATTCATTGTCAACATTTTAGAGTGACTGATAAATCAGTAATTGGTCCTAGCTAGGGGTGGGCAATATGGCCTTTAAAAGTATCACAAAACCAAAGTAAATTCAACTCAGTGCAGACCATTTTAGGGTAAAATGTTTGTCCATCTGGTGACTGTCAAACTAACTTCAGAATGGTGTCTGTCTGGCAGCTGTGTCTGCTCTCTTCTGCTTGTTTGGTGATTTTCAGTTCAGTTCAGTTCAGTTCAGTTCTCCTCCTTACTGAGCAACTGCACCATTTCCCTCCAATTTTGCAAACTTGTAAAAAACGCAGAAGGGGTTCCTTCTTTTTCCCCTCAACGTTGCAGTGTGTCATTACATTCGCTTTCAGCCATCCATGGTGCTGTACACAGTCACTGACGACACACACCCCTAGTCCAAAACTGCAGGAGGCTGCCTTGGGGGGGGGGGTTTGTTTTATGGTACTGGCAGGATGAATGAAATCTGATCCACAAGTCCAGCTGGAGCAAGAGATTAATGCATTTAAAAGTTTAGCAGACATCAAAATACTGCACAACGGTTTTTAATACTATTATAACTCTGTAAGATTGTATCAGCAATTACTTCCCTTCGTCACAATGATAACGAGGTAAAAAGCTGAACTACTCTGTTCATGTTACAAAATAATCTACAAGCCTGCACATTTTACAGGTATTGTTTCTCTGAGGGTCTTCAATTTGGGGTTTCGGGGTCTTAAGATGACTTTATTTCAATCTGAAAATCTTTTTTTGGCTGACCTCCTCTGCTTGAAGCGTTAATTGGGCTGCAGTGATGCAAAAGTTTTCTCATCATGTGTTCATTACCCTTGTTGCATTTGAATAATCAACATACGTGTCCTTCTTTACCTCCCTTTGGCACTTAGCGTTGGGTTTCACTTGAACAGAACTAGTTTGTACACGGCGCTGTCCAACCATGTCAGAAATCACAAGTGTTTATAGAATGGCACACTGGTAGGTGGAGTGAAAAGCCAGTTGTCATAGAGAGGACGGAGACATACGGTTTAAATATGGAGACATTTTCAGACAGACAGTCTCTCAGTCTCAGACAGACAGTCTCTCTCTGAAGACATTCATGGCGTTGACCTCAGTTGTTCACATGAAAAGCGAAAAGCTCAAACTCTGGCTCCTTTCTCATCTCTGCATGCGTGACCTAACACTGAGTGAAGTGAGTGTGAATGTCAGATTGGCAGTTTCAGAAGATTAAAGAAATGGTCGGACGCCTAAACAAAACCAAGAGGTGTCCTTAATGCTTTAGCCCCTGAAAAGTCAGCCTTAAAAAGGAGTTCACTTGAGTTTTTAGAGAGTCAGTGAAGAGGGTAGATGGGATTCCCTCAAATACTGAGGGATGACATTATTTCTTTACGCTCGGCAGCTGGTGATTGCACGTGTACTGAAGGAGATGCAGATCTGGCCACACTCTGCTGAGGCCAACAGTGGATCAAAATGTAGGGGAATTGGCTATGTAAACACAGGGGAGGGAAAAAAAAAAAACCCTCAACAAGCAAACTGCGACTACTTTCTTGTGCAACTGCAGCTTCAGATGAAACTGTGAAAAAAGAAAATGACTGCATTTCTGGCTATATTAATGCTGAAACAATTAATCCATTAGTCAATCCGAAGAAAAATAAACAACCATTTTGATCATCTTTTTATCACACTCTTCCAGCTTCTCCAGTGGTTTCTCTCTGTTTGATTTCATTGTAAGGCTTTTATTTTCAGATATTTTATAGACCAAACAATTAACCCAAATTTTAAACATCATGAACAATACAAACACCTTATGACTGCAACTGGTAATGTGATGTTTATTTTCACGGTAAATTATTTAATGATCAGAAAACTGTTAAAAACGGTATTTAACTGTTCCTAGTGCCAGAGGCCATGGTTTTAAAATGTGCTTGTTTTGTCTGACCAACAGTCCAAATAATGAATATATCCACTTTCCAATGTTATTAAAAACAGAGAAAAGCAGAAAAAAATCCTTATATTTGTGATGCTGGAACCATGGGACAGTTGGCTTCTTTTCTTCCAGACTTCCCTCTATGCTTCTGTCCAACTGAGAATGCAGTAACAGCAATTTATAGTAAGTCTAGTACAGTAAGTCCAGTGACTCTGGTAAAATAATCACTATTTCTTCCTTTAGGTCCAGTCTTCTCTGTGTTTAAAAGTCACCAAGAGCCAAAGGGGCAAGCTAGAGAAACTTAACAGCATCTGCTCTGGATGGGCAGCTTTCCTGTCCTCAGTACTGAAACCCCAAGCAGCATCGCTCACCAGTTTTAAACTGAACAGCCAACTGTTCAAATTTCACAGAAAGAAACAAGTGAATTTGGTGAGTTTCCATTGGCTGAAGCGACGACCGGACGGTGAACGACGAAAACCCCTGAAGACAGTCTCGTGGTCATACAAGTACAACACCCATGAACACTTGCACATTAGAAACAACACGCGTTTTGCCCTCAGGTAGTAACTCACGCTGTTGCATATAACCACTGCATCGCCACAGAGACACTTAAAAGAACAAAAAAAAAAGCATGCAAAAAACAGATGTAGCCCCACACACACACACACACACACACACACACACACACACACACACACACACACACACACAGAGCACATTACTTACATGTAGGTTCATTAATGACCACGGTCCAAATTCAAAAAAATGAGAGACTTGCAAGTCCAAGATTTAACTTTGACCTTCCCTAAAGAACTTAGGGACCCTGCCTGACAGACCTGAGACTTCAGTCACCCCCAAACATTTAAAACAGTTCAGGCTCCATCTCCATCTACAACACTGTAACAACACTGTGACAGTAGAATGCACTAACAGAAAGTAGACACACAAGGCTGTTACAATGACATTTAAGACGCTGGTGTTGGGTTTGGGACATAACCACCATGGAGTTCATATTTGTGTGGTCTTTGAAAAAGTCCGTATAGTAGACGGAGGCAGTCATGAGGGCAGCATGTAACATGCCCTGCAGCAGAGTGCAAACTGTTATTAGGCCTCAGACTCCTTCCTTACCAGGCTCACTGTGCTTCCTGGCATGTTCTCAAATACAAACCCGCCTGTTACAGGCAGCGGCTTACGGCGCAGAGTGAACGTGTCCCCATGCAAATACCGCCAGCCCGTCGCACACATCACGCCACAGCGGTGTGAGAATTCACACCCGGAGGCTACATTTTCTCCCTGGCTCGCCTGGTAGCCGGATAACACGCCCCAGCACTCGGCTTTGTTACACCAGAGGTGCTCAGCACGGTAACTCGTCTCAAATACGGAACTCTGCAAGAGCAACAAAGATTTCACGAAACACACACACACACACACACACACACACACACACACACACACACACACACCAGTCACCTCATCCAAACGCCCTAACTTACTGTACGGAAACTTGAACGGGTCTCTTGGTGGAGCAGTGATATAGCCCGTCCAGCCGGCTACTCGAGGGTAAGGGCATATTTCGCCACTTACTGAAAAACGCGTCGTTTCTTATTCGTGTTAACTGACCGGCCGTCTGTGCTGCCGCCGCCGCCGCGGCTGCCGCGGCTGCTGCGGCCGCTACACATTAGCAGGCCCGTGGCTGCGTACTTTTACCAAGTTTTTCTCGCTTCCACATCGAGCCCATGCTGACGTCAGGAACTCGTCGCTACAATGGTGGAAACTTTTCAAACTTAGAAAACATTCGGCCTGACCTGAGTGCGTCGATCCAGTCCCGCCGGCGGCCCCTCGAGCTCCGAAAACCAGAAATGTCAGTGGTCTTTGAATTATTCCCCGAGACGAAGCTAATTTTTGTTTAGCAAAGGGGGACAGGCCAGACAGCGACTTTCTCTCGGTTCCCCTCCCTATCCGCTCTCAGCAGTGCGGCTGCTGAAACTCCACCCTGGCTGGGTGCGTCGCCGTGCTGCGGGGCGGTGTCCCACTGCCGTGGAGCCTTTAGTGGTCTGCTGCCCGGTGGCAGGCGGGTCTTTCGTTTTTCGCCTTTTTTTTTTTTTTTTTTTTTCTTATTACACAAAATTCAACTGCAAACTCGCAAGACATAGTTCCGTTATACGGTGCTTCAGTACACAGTCGCGTCGAACAGTATTAAAGACAGGAAAAAGGGAGAAGCTGGACAGAAAGAAAACCTACGCGTAAAACCAAAAGCAAAGCCAGAGCGTTTCGGGCTCTTCTGTCCCTCATAAAGCTTGATTTAGTTCATTTCTTCCGTCTCTTCAGTTGGGGCTTAACCTTTACATATTTACATCTAAGTATGAATAAAATCCACAATCTAAAAAAAAACAAAAAAAACAGACGATATGAATAATTCATCCAAACGTTTAGTATCAAAACTAGAGTTAATACGATTAGTCGATTAATAGAGCGACAGAAAATTAGTTGGCAACTGTTGTGATAATCAATCAACCGTTCCAGCCAGTTTTCGAGCACTTTCTGGTTCCAGTCTCACCAATGTGACTGTGCTACTTTCCTTTGTCATAGATGACAGTAAACTGAATATGTTAAGGGTTCGGACCGTAAGTTGGACCAGACATGACCTCTGAGAAACCTCTGCGACGACTAAACGACGACTCGATTCACTGGCCAAACAACTGCCGGATTAACAGACGATGGACTTCATGGTAGGTTGCAGCCCTTATCAAAACAACGAAACAGTGGCTCACGCTGAGCGACAACGTGTAGCGTTTCAAAGTTCTTCACGTTGGCGCCACCTGGTGGTAGTGGAGGGGAGGTTGCCAGATGAGAGCAGCAGTTCTGCACCGTGTACACCGAATAATCCCGTCCCAGTTGTCATTTACGGACTCACAAGCGTCGTCCATGGAATTCTCCTTCCTGAATAGCGCTGAGCTCCACCGAAAGGCCTCTCCACCTCAGATGTTCCCCAGCCTCCAGATTTCCTTCACTGGGCTGCAGCTGCGACCCTCACCGAGTTTCACTGTCTTGTCCCAGTTGGGGATTTAAAAACGAACATCGATTATTCCAGAGAAAAGAGCTGCAAGGAAAGTTGTGGTGTGTTTTGGAACTTTTAGACTGTTTTGGAACTTTTTAGACTGTTACGTTACTGTTACGAGACGTATAACCTGGACTTGGGAAGGGGGGTTGATTCTTTTTAACACTGTTGTCAGGCCCAGCTTCATCATCTTGCAGTCATTATGCCCTGTGACTTTAACCGACCCACCCAAACCTGTCCACAGAACTGCCCCCTTCATGCAGCAGGTACCAAGTCCCATCAGAGGATACTCAGGAAGTCCAACGATGCCATGGTGCTTCTTGTCCCGCCATACAGACAGAAAAAATAAACTCGTCCTAGATGAAACCAAAATTTGTTCCTCCCTGGACAAGCAACAAGGTCATTTTCCAGTGCACTGACTGGAATACATTCAGTGCAGGTGCGAACCTATGCATTCTTACCAAGACTGTGAAAGGCTACAGCAGCAACAAACGCCGGGTCACAAAATACAAACAGCTCATACACAGGAAAAAGAACCCTGCTTTCACCAGCACAGACATGGAATAACACAGAAGAGCAACATATGAGTTGAGGAAAGCAAAATCTAATTACATAACCAAACTGGAACAACAGATTGCATCTAACAGCGCCAGGACCATCTGGAATAAACTCAAAATACCCTCACCTCCCATACCTGACAGTGATCTCGACCTCCCTGACAGGCTCAATCATTTCAATGGGAGATTCCAACAATGCCCTGTTTTAGCCCTCCACTCCCCCTTCTCTACACACACTGTGCAGATCAGTTTGTACCAGTGCTGACCAGTCTCCCAGTGTGCAGTTCCACAGTGCTTCAAAGACTCAATAACTTTTCCCGGACCGAAATCCACCGAGGTTTTCGGCCTCAGCGACTATTGAACAACTGCGTTACCATCGGTGATCATGAAGATGTTTGGGTGAATCAGGCTATCGTACCTGGAAGCCTGCACTACCCCTCTGATGGATGCACACCAGTTTGCCTATGGCATCAACAGATCTGCTGGGGACACCATCGACCTTGCTCCTCACCACGTTGGATACCGCACCTGCCTTTGATAAAACAAATTACAGATTGCTGTATAGATATCAAAATTTAATCACACAATCGGTGAAACTGGCAAAACACCTAAAGGCGCATTGTGTTACTTTGAGACTGAGTTTCTCATCATATATCTAATCTCCTCCTTATCGTCATCAATGCATCATTTACACAATCGGCCCCGGGAGGACCGGACACCTACAGCTGCATTCTGTTCATATATTTCGACATCATTAATCGTACCTTGCATTTCAGTGCCCTGGCGGACATTAGCATCAGCCCAGGCATATTGCAATGCCACTGGATTTGGTGCTTCCCGAGGGAAAGGAGACAGTGGGCTAAGGTGGACGACCTTTCATCTTGCCCTCAGCACTGGGGCCCCTCGGGGTGTGTCAGCGTTCACATCCCAGCACGGCTCAGCAACCGCCCCTAAGCGCGCTGAGGATACAGCTGTAACAGGGGGACATGGGGGCCATGCAGCATGTGTGAAGGCTGCACGCTTCCTCTGTGCTGTGAGACTGTAGCTTTGTGCAAGTGTGGCTCTGGTTTGCCAAACCTGTGGTTTTTGTCAACGTTTTCAAACTAATTTGAGTATTTTATTGTTTGGTTAATGTAAGGTCCAAACACCCTGACCTATTGCATTTTTTAAATAATTTTCTAAAGTGGGTCTGCCTGGAATTAGATGGTATGTAAGGTATTAATTTAGCAGTGCAAATGATCAGTTTAGCTTGCACCAAAACACCAGCACTCTGTTTGTATACAGGTAGAGCTGTATATTGTGTCAGTACAGGTTATTTTAGTCGTATTTATCTTATTGTTTTGAGTCATTTTGGGTCTGATTGGACATAGTTAAGGGTTTTAATTCAGTCCCCTTGTTCGCATTACTGCAGCTGGTGGAGGCCTCCGGTCAAAGCCCGTGGTCAGCGTGCTGGGGGGCCACTCACTTTCGATGGCTACATTTTTTTTTTTTTGGTGGGATGTTTTTATTCGAAGTGTGAATTTTGGATTTGTGTCATTTTTTTCTCAGGTGGAATACTCTCAGAGCTCCAACAGTGGGTGGTAAGAACCGTCGGTCTTCTCCGTCATTTTAAGAACATACACTAAAATAGGTTCCTGGTAATGACCAGTTATGACAGTTAACCAGCACTGACTGTTTTGGCCTCTTTATCGAAGCCCCTCAGTTCAACTATCAATTCCAGTGTATTTATCACTTCCGGCCAGTTACACAACTATAATAGGCCTCATATCCAGAAACAATGAGTTAGTAATGAAGTTATAGGAAGCAGGTAGCACAAGCAGTCATTGATCATTGAATTAATGATGAATTAAAGAGGTTTTAAAATGCATATCTCAGGCCTACCTGAGATATTAAAACCATCATAAACTCATTTAAATTTCTTGGCTTACATATCAGCAATATGCTAAAAGGGAATGCTCTCGTCTGTGGAGTTTATGTTTATACATCTCCACCTTTTCGGTTGCTTTATTCTACTGTTAACTCTATAAGAAGTGACAGCTATTTGATTTAAGTAGCTTAATATTGCTACATAGAGTCTATAGACAACCACCGTGTTATTCAGGTGTTTCTATTATTTTCAACACCTCATTTATATCCATGGAGGCAGGATAAATAACAGAAACACCTTCTCTGTATAATGTAATACAGCTCAGTGCACACATTACATCCCCCACAATGATCATACAGTTGTATCAACAACAATTTGAATAAAAACTGAACATTATAACCTTCACAATAAAACATTTTGAATCCTCCCTTCCTCTTGAGTAAAATTTCTTCTGGGTAACGGTACTTTAACTTGAGTACACTTTTCCAGTAGTCTCTCCACCCCTGTTTCCTCAGACAGTTGGTGAACACAGAATCCTCCAAATCGAAAGGGCAGGTACTATTATAGCTGACCCTTCCCAGCCTGCCCACCATCTGTTTCATACTCTGCCCTCTGGGAGGCGCTATAGCTGCCTGTCCACCAAAACAATCTGGTTTAAGAGCAGCTGTTTGGCTGCTGCAACAAAGTATGTATCTCGGCAGAGCAGGTTTACAGTGGTTTCAGAAAGTATTCAGACCACTTCCCTTTTTGCACACTTTATTGCGTTGAACATTTCATTTAAAATGGATGAAATGGGCATCTTTGCATATACACACATATACATTTAATGCTAATTTTGTGATATATCTCTCAAAATTAGCATTACATGTCATTCTGTATACTGACAGCCATTAAGTTCAGCAATGTGACCTTAAATATCTTATTTAGGTGATATTTAAGTTATAACAATAGTAGATAATAATGCCTTTTCTCTGCTTTTATTATGGGAACAGACATGTCTCGACAACATACAGAAGCTATGTCAATCCAACCATTTTACAGGTGAACAGGATCAGTATCAGACAACCACACACCCTCCCAACAAGAATTATAAAATTATGTTTTATCTGGTAAGCAATAAGAGAGAGTTTCCCATCTTCACATATACCAAAATACACTTCCATATCCATTTTATATGTATATTAACCCTACAGTTGAAGCTTTAAATTACTTTAAAAAATTGGAATATAGTGTCAGTGTGTGTGTGTCTCTCTTTGCTCACTCTTGTCTTTATATCGGACTCTTGAATTTCACCGTGCTTGTCTGTGCTGCAGGGGGTTGCACCGACACTGAGAGGGGACATGGATGCTCACTGTTGAATATGTCCCACTGCAGGAGACTGCTATACTGAGAGTAAAACAGTTTTCCAATAATGTTTTCTGGTGACTGTCAAATAGCATCTCTGTAAGCTAATGACATAACAGAAAACAAACACAAACATGGATGTTATGTTTCTGATGTTTGTGTAAAAAATGGCTAAGATTGAGAGACTGGTAAAATAAAGATTAAATAACAAAAAACAACCATATTCTACATACTCTGTAGTCTACCACACAGCTTGTAATCAGCTAAACTCTTCCTTTACACTAATTCTTTATTATTCCATTTTAGACCTTGTTAAATGGCTGCTAATAATATTTCCTAAATTATTTCAAAACATTAATCCTGTGAGTGAAATCACATTCAGTTCCAGTCTCTGCCTCTGCTCGTGTGGCCAGTGAAGTGACACTGTATTTTTAGGGTGAATATCTTGGTATTTTCTCGTAGTGGGCTGAATGTTCAGTTGTAAGTCAAAGCCACGTGAGTTACCGCAAGCACTTTTATTAAAACAGACTGTGATCAAAAAAAAAAAACAGGGGGTTCCTCTCTCTTTGAAAAATACAGCTGCAAAAAACAAAAAAAAAAAAAAAATAAAAAAAAAAATAATATAAAAAAAAAAAAAAACAGGCCTATCCAGTGTTTAGCACAAGTTGATTACTTGTGTGTGGTGGTGGGGGGGGCGTGCATGTCAATGTGCATGCATGTGCATGATGTTTAGGAGTTATGGGGAGTATGTAAACCAGATATTTTTTTTTTATTTAATTTACAGATGCCCTTAAACGCCTCACACTACATGCAGATGCCAATGCTTTTTTACTTTTTTTTTTTGTTCTTTTTTTCAGTTCTGTTGCCTCTGGCTTGGGCTTACACAACCTCAGTGAAACAGACACTGTGGGAGGCAATGATTTGATCTTATATGCAATTATGATAACATGACATGGAACAGTGTGCCCATGTGTTTTTTTTTGTCTGTTTTTTTCTTTTTTCTTGAAGCTTCCAGAGGGGTGGTGCCTGTATCCTTATTATTGAAACCTGTTAACTTCACGTACTCTGACACAGACTCTGACTATGATGACTAATGTATGACTGTTGAGTGGAATGCTACCTTTCCCTTCCTGACACTAGAATAGGGGTGTCTATACTTACTGGTGGTCCCAGTAGGGGCGGGATCCTACACTGTGCTCAGGTGGAGTCCATGCTTGGTAATACCAAGAAAAAAGGCTGGCCAGATGCATGTGAGGATAACCCACCACCAAATAGTTCAGTAAAGCTTTCCAAAGTATTGGATGTTGTGGACATTCCACTGTTTCAGAAGATACCACAGTGTCTTTGTGCAGAGGAAATTGGGCATTCCAAATTAGAAGGAAGACAGGGGAAAGTTCATAGATAGATATTAAAAAGTATATAAATGAACATGCAAAAGGTCTTTCGATGGTACTGAGCGCACGGTGTTCTGGTGGATGCACCTGGAAAGTTGTAACCAGCGAGATGTGCTTAAGAATGGGTTCTGTAGTCTCAGCTGCTGGGCAATGTTCCTGGGGGTGTTGGTAGTCCCTGAGTTTTGTTTTTCGTGGGGCTGGGTTACCTGTCCACAGCCAAGTGACACACATGTCCTCCTTGATTGTTTTAACCATAAAATAGAAATGTATCAAGGCTATTGATCCTGTAAAGGTTACAATCATCCTCGACAGAAAGCAATTCGGAGAAACACCGCAGCCATTACAAGTTAGAAAAGAGAGTGCAGCATAGCTGGGCGCACATGTGATACGGATAAGGAAAACGTGGTTGATATGTATTTCCGTTTCCTCTGACAATGGCAGAATATTTAAAAATAGCAGAGAAAGAAAAGCATTTCCTAGTGAACTGCTAAGAATGTTGTGAATCTTTGGTTTTAAAACAATATATTGTTCATTTTGATAATGAGTTGTCATTTGGTTTTCACTTCATTCTGCTACGAAAATGATCATATTTATTGATCTGAAGGATATAATTGAAACGAGCATTGGGTTTCAACCGTAACCCTAACCACAACTACCCAACCCTAACCCTAACGGTGATGTGTGATATGAGAGGTCTGGTGTCTTTGGCCTTGAGCTGACGACGAGAGAGGTAGGCTGTCTGTCATCTTTACAAATCCTGTGTGAAATAGAATAAAACACAACAGTAAGCAGGTGCAAACGGTCTACCGTCAGACAACCGAATGAGCAGAAACAGTTCTTTCAAATACTACATTCCTTTACTTTTTTTCATATTTTGTTTTGTCTTATGCTAAAATCGTTTAATTCATTTTTGCCCTCATCAATCCACACTCAATACCCCATAATGACGAAGCAGAAACAATTTTAGTAATGTTTGCAAATTTATTAAAAAGGAAAAACTGAAATATCACATTGACGTAAGTATTCAGACTCTTTGCTATGACACTTGAAATTTAGCTAATTTTTCCCATTTCTCTTGATCATATTTGCGCTCATTCTACACCTTGACTGGAGTCCATCTGTGGTAAATTCACTGTATTGGACATGGTTTGGAAAGACACACACCTCTCTATATAAGGTCTCACAGCTGACAATGCATATCAGAGCAAAAATGAAGCCATGAGTTCAAAGGAACTGTCTGCAGAGCTCAGAGACAGGATTGTGTTGAGCCACAGATCTGGGGAAGGCTATTAAAAAAAAAACCATTCTGCTGCATTGAAGGTTCCCAAGAGCACAGTAGCCTTGACATTTGGAATGACCAGGGCTGTTCCTAGAGCTGTCACCTAGGTAAGAGAGGTTAATGAGAACCCGATGGTCACTCTGGCTGAGCTCCAGAAGGAGAAGGACAACCATCAGTGCAGCACTCCACCGAACTGGGCTATATGGCACAATGGCCAGATGGAAGCCTCTCCTCTGTGAAGGCACGAGAGCCACTCGGAGTTTGCAAATAAGCAGCTAAAGGACTCTCAGACTGTGGGAAACAAGGTTCGCTGGTCTGTTGAAACCAAGATTGGACTGTTCAACCTCAATTCTTAACATTATGTCTTAGAATTTTCATGGAGGAAACCAGGCACCGCTCAACACCTGCCCAATACCATCCCGGTGGTGAAGCAGGGTGGTGGCAGCATCGTGGTGTGGGGGTGTTTTTCAGCAGCAGGGACAGGGAGACTGGTCAGGGTTGAGGGAAAGCTGAACAGAGCAAAGTAAAGAGACATCCTTAATGAAATCCTGGTCCAGAATGCTCAGGACTTCAGACTGGGCTGTAGGTCATTCTCCAGACTGGATTAAATACACATAAAAAATACCACCACGGGTCCAGCGGCTATGTAGCATCTTTCTGGCCCCTCTAACCCTCTCCATGATCACAGACTGAGGGTGTTGTTACTAAGCTGTATTTATGTCGATTGTGTCAGATGACTTCATGATTGCAACAGTGATTTACAGAAACCTGTCTCCTCAGAACGACAGTACAGAAGATTGTGTTTGCCTGTTAGCAGGTACTGTTATGCTAATGAGCTACGATGCCATCACTTTTTATGATCATTTGCCAAGTTGTTTATCTTTGCCATAGAACAGGAGGAGCTGGGTTCAGAGCTTTTTATGATTGTTAAATGTATGACAAGTCCTTTGTAGTTTTTATGTCTTTTTTTTTTTTTTTTGGTACTTGTTTTTAGATTATAGAGTGTGTGTGTGTGTGTGTGGTGGGGGGTTATGATATGTCACTGTGGCAGGAAGAATGGGGATACGCTGTGTGGCCAATATTTTGGCTTTCCTGCACCTTCACTGTGTGTGAGTGCTCTCAGCATTGGGATGAAAATCAAAATCTCTTTTGGATAAGTTACTTTAACCTCAGTACCATGTAAACACATGATAGTGGCATAAACATTTCAGAACATTCTTTCTAAATCATTTGTTGTTTTCATGATTATGATTTATTGGTGAAAAATATAATCATACACACACACACACACACACACACACACACACACACACAAACAACACTTGTTGAAAGTCCATTTATTCTGAATCTACACGTTTACACAAAGTGTCTGGATAAAATTCATCAGCTGAGACATCCATTCATTCATATCTGTACAGCATAAATAATCTTACAGTTTGTACTGTACATTACCATCAAAACAGGTAAAGATCATGTGACCTCTGAGACAGGCCCTACAAACATGTATTGTCACAGTCATACCAAGAACACTCACAGGAACACGGTGTGTGTTTGTGATGCTGGTGTGAGCAGGGCCTGACTCCAGAGGAACCAAGTCTGACTGTACAATTAAAAAGTATATCTGTACATTATTAGAGGAAAATCTTTGTCTGTTTACACTTCATACATGCTTGTTGTAAGGCTTCTCAAGAATGTAGTCACCTTGACATCGACTGTCCCAAACCCTCTGATCTCTGGTTGCCCGTTTACGAACTGGTTCAAACATTACACGGGAAAAGGAACACATCAACACTGTTATTTTAAGGCTAATGTCTTCTGCCTGAGCTCTCTGTTCCAACAGCTGTTTTGTCCCCCCCACTGCAGCCATTGTCAATCATTGTCACTGTTCAACAGGAAAAAACAACCACACTGATACCAAACCCACTGAGAACAAAATAAGAATTTGCTGTAATGATAAGACATGACACTGTTTGGTTGTATATGTTGCACTTCACTCTCCTGACCTCTAACCTGATCAAACAAAGCCCTGGGGCGTTAAGGCTTCAGTATGAATTCCTGTGTTTACACTGCAACACAGTGCAACACAGTGCAGTTCACATTCAAAGCAGCCGTGACACAGGTTGATGTGAATGTGCTGCAGTTTGGTGTAATGATGAGCGACGACTCAAACATAACGATCATTACCTGACAATGTGCTTTCAAAACATAAACAACTCTTGCATAAAAAAGGTCCGTAACTGTCTGATATAGCGTACATACCCTTAAAGGTGCAATCTCTACTATGTTACTGACTCTGTGCACAAAACAAACACATTGTATCGCTGGACCGCCGTGATTCAGTGGCTGCTTCAAAGCTATGAATGAGGCAGAGCCAGTACAGCTCATTATTTGCTGGGGATGCTCTGGATTCCCTGGTCCCTCAACTCTCCACCTCTGCCTGTGCAAACAGTTTAGTGTTTGGAAAACCAGAGTAAAAACTGGAGCAGTGCTGTATTATATTTTTAGGACAGGTGAGGAACAGATGAATGTTAATATGACACAGGTCATATTTACACTTTGTTTCAGATTATTGGCCCACCACTCTGAAACTAATGCAGTCCCTTCATCAGAGGGACTAGGGTTCAACCCATCTAGGGTTCAGTTTGTGCTGAAATTTCAGTTGTTATAGAAAGATGGCGATTCAACGTAATGGTCATACATTACACAGAGAAGTGTTTAACATGTAGTCTGCCCTCATTCGTATAAATGGGCTGAACAAAATGTTATAAACACCTGCAGTATAACAATTCTGCATTGCACAGCACCAAACAAATTATAAGCTTGATGAAGGGAGGATTTATTACAGGACTGTTGGATTAGCCTGCATTAGTTTTAGTTTGGTGGACTCTGGAGCCTGATTGTACTCAGCGCAGATGTGGGTACCTGCAGTGTGTCAGGTAGACTTCCTAAGCATTGCGATGATACGCAGCCCTACATCTTATCAATGAAGGACTTCATGTTTCCCAAATACTGGTGACTTTAAAATATGAGTCAAAGCCAAACATAAATCATATTTAAAGAGTCTAGCAATGTAATACTGTCACTACTAAAAACAGCCACATTTTGCGGATTGCACCTTTAAAGGATGACACTGGTGTACTGTATTTCTTTTAGTTGATGCCGGCTTAGAAAAGTCTAAACCCACCGATGTTGGCCACACTCTACTGTGCGTTCTACAGCCGAGTAACATTACAGGAAGAGGAACTCACAGACACGCTGCAGCGTGACAACTGCGGTAGACAATGCTGTCATGGCTATGTTTTCAACTAGCTTAATTTCTCCATGATGATAAACTGGGACTGTACATGTAACTACACATGTGGCGGTGATAAAGCAAAGACATTCCTTTTGGGAAAATTTGGGCTGCAACTGATAATTATATCCAATATAATCATGTAATCCCATCTGATCATCTGTAAAAACATAAAAAAAAAAAAAAAAAATATCCAGCTAAAGAATCCTAGGTGACATCTAGCTTTGCACGACCAACAGTCAAAACCCCAAAGAGATTCAGTTTACTATTATTTTAAATAGGCAGACTTTTTTTCTATTGAGAAGCTTAAACCAGAGAATGATGGACATTTTTTTGCCTGGTTAAATGATGAAACCATTATCAGACATATTCTGAGAAATTACTCATTGATGAAACAACTACTTGTTTCATCAACAGACAAAAATATAAAGTGTTACAGAGTGTGCTGCAACATTGGGGTTGCAGTGCATCTCCTCAAGCTGTTTTACTACAGACGTTGAAACAGTCAGAGTTGATGACTTTGGAAGGTGAAGCGAACCTGACCTAGAACAGCAGCAGCTACTCACTCAGTGGGTTTAGACATTTCTTGGCACTAAGAGGCAAATAGAAAAACTAACATGTATCTATGGAGCAGAACTGGTCCTCTGTTTAAATATGAGACTACATGAGCTCAGCTACAGCAGTCGACAGCAGTTTAAAGTGCCAGCTACTCCAACCAGTGTGTGCAGAAGCCTCCTGGGCGGAACATCACCTGTTCCTGATGTTTGGTCTCAGGCTCACGTGATGAAACTGCAAGTTTCCTGCAGAAAACTGACCAGATCTCTTCATAGAAAACGGAGGTATTGAACACAAACATCAGAGTGGGGGTACGAGCTCTGTCTCACACTGGCTAACCACGGCGGCGGCAGCAGCACTACTCTGATACAAAAACACAGTTGAGGCCCAATTCCCTTTGTTCTTTTACTCAGGAGGAGGCCTGAAGCCACATTAATGATGTTAATTTCCTCTTCCTGTCGATGGCTGCAAGCTGCCAGGAAGAAGTCTGCTTGTTTAACTCAAACATATGCCTGTGCTCATAAACAACTATCCATTTTGCAAAAATGCAAAACGATGAAAATAGTGATGATGATGAATGTGATGAAAATAGACAGAAAACTTCATATGTGACCACAGAGTCTGACAGTATTATAGGTGGACAACAGGGGGATGATGGGAAGGGTACAGGCAGGGCACAGGAGCATCTCCAGCTGTCCACAGGCCTCCACTCAACACTTTATTGACACACTGCTCCGACCTAATTAAGTTTAATGTACAAGGATTTGGGAGGTGATACTTCTGACCTCTAGAGTTTTCTAGTTAGTAGAGTTTGATACCTCTCAGAGGTAAGCTGAGTGCTCTCAGTTGCTGACGGCAGCCTCAGGGCTTGCGTTGGCTGCAGGGATGCGAGGCATCTTCTTGGCTGGACTCGGGATGTGCTAGAGGAGGAAAGCAGACCGTAAACATCACGACCGAACTCTTGATTTATAAAGCACCCGATACTTCAATTCTCATTTGCTGCTACGTTATGAACCGTCCAGACCTCCCAGATGATCTGAAAAGGTCTGCTTACTTATAGTCCATACTGAGCATGGAGAAGCGGCTCCGTGTTTATGTTCCACATATCTTTACAAACTCCAAGAAAACTTAAGAGCTGCTCCAACTCTCACTTCATTTCAGGTCAGGGCTGGACTTTTCTCTTTTTGTCTTTTATTAAATTAAATTTGGGACTATTTATTCATATTTCACACTGCACTGTAATTTCTAATTCTACTGTTTATTCTGTTTTATTCTATTTGAGCTTGTTTTTATCTTCTGTTTTACTTTACTCTTTTAAAATGTTATATGTCTTTATATTTTCTTGTGTTTCTTTTACATATTGTCTTATTGCCTCTCCGTCTTATGCAAAACACTTTGAATTGCCTTGCTGGAAGATGCTGTACCACTAAACTTGCCATAAATACGTGAGACAACACTGAAATACACAGTGAGTCATAGCAGCATTTAGACAGACAGTACTGGAAAGCAGACTGAAGGACTTCAGCTGCGAACCAAGGATGGATATAGTTTGATGTTTTTCAATGGCTTGTATTTACCTCAACTGTAGACAGAAGCAGACCTTTATTTGAAACAGGTTTATATTATAGACAGGCCTTTATTTCTTGTTAGTACTTAATATGAAGCCTCCCTGTTTTCTGACCTGGCTGATCCGGTTCGAAACTGCCTCCATGTTTACTTGTTGTTATAATAAAGTCGGTATAACGAACATTTCCACAGCACTAATTCCTTTAGTACAACAGCCATTTCATATTCACCACTCCGTCGCTTGCAGCTTCTTCTCGCTAACACAAATACTGTTTTCGTTTACTAAATATTTCCACTCGCTTCTACTTTGCCAGTTTGTGTCAGTCAATTAATGAAACGCAGCTTTTCCTTCCTGCAGCTGTTTCAAATTAAAAGCCTTTGGCAGCTCAAAGGGCATAATCCATCTTCTTTCTAACAGGCTCTTACTTTGAAACAAATGCAGGACATGTTGACTTTGATGGTAATTTGAAGGGGACATCCAGTGATTCTCCGCCTCAGTATGCGGTGTGAAAACAGTAGTATGAAACCTTTCGTGTCTCTAAAGTGTGATGTCAGATACACGTTCTCAAGGGATGTCACTTTAGTCAGTGTCGGTTGGGTCTGGAGACTACAAGTTTGCAAAGTAAAAATGATGACTGAATGAATACAGTATCTGAGTCAGAAAGAAAAACTCAGTACAACATGCTGATGGAATTAGTGCTGCAGAAATGTATATTATGAGTTCACCTTTTGACGTATTACAGTGCACGTAATTCAACGCCTCCTCAATCTTCCAGCTTTTGTATGAAAACTTTAGTTTCATCCTGAATGTCTGCCTTTGTTAACTATAAATAGTTAGAAAACATCGTTGATTTAACAATATAAGTAAAAAATTTCAAATGCATCAATGTATGACGTCTCAAAAGGATTATTCTGGTTTATTACACTAATTTTCTAGTTTGTCGATAATTTCTATCAGTAGCAATTTGATGTCTGATTGTCTGACTGCTCCTGTTTCTAGACCCGATTTCTTTTTAGTGATGTTACTTTGTTTCCAGATTTCAGCTATTAACTTGTTGAGTACAATGTTGATATTACTGATAGAAATAATGGACAAAGCTGTAATATATAAGACCAAAGTTGTTATGAGCCACAAATATAAGAAAACACAAAGTCGGATTACACCAGCTCATCATCACTTTGTACCACCTGCTGGTCATCCACTGTGCTTACGGATATAAAATCTGATTATGAATTCCTTTAATCTATATTAGTTATAATGATATAAAGTAGGAAACTGCCCTAATGTTTATTCCTCCTGTACCTCGGTGGCATTGCTGGAGCGAACAAGTTCTGGCTCTGCTGGCACGTCATGGTCCAGAGGCCTGCGGGCGTATTCCCTGCGGTGTTTGTCATCCACTCGCGTCAAGTACCATGTCCCTGGGAACAGCTCCTCCACTGAGCCTCGAGGGACGTAGCTGGCTGTACGGAGAGATTGGGAAAAAATGGTCACAGTGACAGCAAGCAGTGTGGAATGGAAGACACTAAATATTAGGTCAAGTCCCATTTGTGAGATGAACTCAGTGAGCGCCAACACCATCTCAAGGATCCTGTGGCCAGAGTTTAGGCCAGTGCACAGCCTTCTTAACTGGGACAGGACTCTTTGGGAAGTTTGACTGGATTAGACTTTGATGCTTGGGCTCGCAATTTGATTCAAATCCATTCTTGTTTCGATAACACGGATACCACTTCATCAGTGCTTTTATTATTAAATGTTTTCTAATGACTGCACTGTTCACAACACTGTAGAAGCTTAACACCATTATGTTTCTAATGATTCTAGTTACCTTCACTTTTCTCATGAAAAACTCTCCAACACACTTTTCTGTGCTTTACTTTTCTATGTTTGATGGCATTTTGAAAAAGGCCCAGCATTTACATTTTTGGACATAATGTGCATTCATGGCGTTGGAAACTTTTGGTAAGCTATGGTTTGGCCATTACCATTAACCCTGGTGTCTTTAAACTGTTTTTTGTTTTTTTTTTTCAGAATCAGACATGAGCAGCAGTGGCAGCAGGCTCATACCTAAGTGGTGAGTCTCCTCTCTCAGCTTCATGTTCTCAGAGAAGACGGCAGGTGAAACCTTCTTCCTTGAGTCCAGTCTGACCTGAAGGTCACTCAGACTGGACACAAGTTTGTCCAGACTAGATCCTGACACAAACAATAAACAAATCACATGGAAGAACGCACTATCATTTTTTTCTACAATTGTATAATATCTATATATTCTGATTTCATCCACATTACACAACTGAAGTGAACCATGGCTGACTTACCGGGTGTATGGTCCTGTGTGACTCGGAGAGAATAGAGAGTAGCAGCAAATCCTGAACCATAGGAGAAAACTCCAATCCTCTGTCCTGCTATCTGGGAAGGTGTGTGTCTACAACACAGAGGCAACAAAAATTCTCCTTACGTACTACTACATACTACAACACGGACATTCTGTTGTTTCAGGTTATTTCAATCAGCCATGCCAGCATCTTGGAGTGTGAGAGGGTCACTTTGCAGCCCAAGAGTAGATAGTTTGTAGTGACTTTGCTGAAAAATTGAGATTCAATGTCCTTTTTTGTTAAGTTACCGTAAGCTGCAGTAATACAATACTGTTGTGCAGGATATATTAAAAATAATCTTAAAATGTGTTCATCTTTAGATGTAATATGGGTATTAGGTAAACGTGAGAAGTTGGGGAGCATTTCTGTGCCAGCTGGTAGAATAGAACTAAATGAAGGACCAAAATAGAAATAAGTCTAGGACTTTCCTTTGACATTATGACATTTTTTTTCCAGGTAAGTTGGTATTCACAAATTCCTGAATAGAATGACTTTGACTTCCTGCCTCTTGAGCATGTGGTTTAATAACTTGCCGGGTTACAGTAAATGAATGGATGAAAGTCAGAGAAAACTCAGACACTGAGACATACTGTGCAATGAGTGATGTCAGGCAGCCGTAGACAGAAGGGGTGTACATGTTTCCGTTCTGGTTGGAGATCAGCAGGGACGGCTTGGTCTTCCTCTCAAACAGATCTGCACTGGCCTTCATGAAGGCCTTCTCCACATCGCGGTCAAAGTAGGTCTCTTCTGGCTGTACATCTCTGCCACACACACACACACACACACACACACACACACACACACACACACACACACACACACAAACACACACATACACGATTAGCGACAGAATCACAACAAATGTTTTGTTTGTGTTGCCATAGAATAACTGATTTGTACTTGGACATATTCCAAGGAGTTATGTCAAGGGTTTTGTATCTCCGTGCAGATAGTTGTGGTTTTATTTTATTCAGGTTCTGAGATACCTGTCACTGATTTTTCTCCCTCTACCACCAATGAGAGTTAAAAAAGTCAGCGGTAGTGCATCAACAATGTCCCAATTACTTTAAATCAATAGCACACACTACTGACAGTTTTCACAGGGACCATTTCTCTACTATAAAGTAATTGACATGTTTACACGGACACATTGTTAACTGCAATGTATAAATTCTTATCACTGAAATGGTAAACCTATGAACTGGACAGTACATCAAACTATCACCTCCTGATAATGATAAAAGTACTACCAGAGGGACATTTCAGGAAGTGAGCTCAAGCAGTAAAATATGTTTATCACCAGACTCCAGTTTAATGGCTGTTAACTGTAACGACAGCGTTCGACCATAGCTGGTAAGGAGCAGATTTAAAGTGGATGAGGCAGACTTGTTCACCATCATGGATCAACAACTGTCAAGATACTGACAGACCACATCAATACTGAAATTAGGCCTGTGACTGGGAGCATAACTTTACTTATCTCTTTACACACAGAGAGGAACTTTAGAATCTATCTTAAGACAGCAACTACTCTGCTTTCCAAAATGTGGGAGTGCTCCTTTACTGAGATCCTTTATTGTCCTTTAATCAAGAGGCTTGTTAAGTCAAAGGACCAAAACCCTGTCTGCTGTCCAGCGGTTTTATTTTGAGTGTACCTGAAGGCGTCAAGGCCTGTGAAGGGTCCTGTCTCCGTGTTGGGGCTGGGGTGGCTCAGAAAGTCGTTCAGCATCAGTCTGGCCAACGACTTTTGCACCAGCTTGCAGTACGGGGAGTGAAAGACTAGATAGCCAAAGTCCTCCAGGCTGAAGCGCTTCTCTGACCCCTCTGTCAAAAAGAAGAACGATTAGACTATATAAGCCTAGAAAACACAGTTTCCTGTTTTAAACGATTGTTACTTGCTTTTTCTGGTCTGAAGAATTCCTAACACACTTTTCTATTTCACTGGCACAGCTGGACAGTGCAGTGAGAACAATTTTCAACCCAACACCACCACTTGGCCTTGCTCTGCTTTGTCTGCATACAACTCCCATCTTGCTCCCCCTCTCCTCACCTCTGAACCATGCACACTGTGCCAGGTACAAAAATACCAAAGTAACAAAGCTCATTTCGAGGTCAAGAACACACCAACACGTCAAAGAGCTGATGCGCTTTGCCTTTGTGCTGTCATGGAAACACGGGCCATTATATCAACTCAAAAGTGTAGAGCTTGACATGTAGTGCTGTTTATGAATGGTTTATAATGTGTCTTTAATGGATTCATGTTCTCAGATAATGTACAAGTTGACAGATCAGGTTAAAGGCTCATCTCATTAAACTACTTTATGGTCACTGAATGTAAGTAAACCTCTTAGAACAGCATACAGGTAACATTCTAAACCCTCTTAACTAATTAGTTTATTATCCGGCCAGTCCCTCCACTACACTCCCTCCATATGCATGGCAGAAACAGCACCTTTCCAACAGAATGGTACTTTGACCATCAAATACAAATAGGTAAAGAAGATGCACTAGATCATTACTGTCAACTGTGATGTAACAACTGCTCTTATTATGTAGTAATATGAGGCATTTTTCTGCGGGAACCTTAGTTCTGTGTCTGTAGGTGTCTTAAAAAGTAAGATGAGTGAGCCATACACATGCACACCTTTCTTGTCCAGGTGCTGAGAAACCTGTGATACCTCTTCACCTGATGAACAGCTAATTTGGGCTCATAAAGGTTTTAATTTTTCTAACTTTAAGAAGAATATAAAACAAGACTACATGGAACAATGAAATGTTGGAGGATCAGTTTAAACCCACCTCTCTGCCACTGTGCGTGGATCTTGTTGCGATACACAGAGTAGCAGCGGTCCAAGGCACTCAAGTAGCACTCTATCGACAACTTGCCGTCCACCACAGGGTACTCCGACACCAGGTCTGGCTTGTAGAAGTCATATGCATGCTGCATGTGAGTTCCTCGCAGACCTGCACCATAGCCACAGTAGTTGTCAGCAATACACTGATACCACATTGAACACACACTCAATTGATGATTGCGCTGTCCGTATCTAGAAGCCAAAAACACATCTTTTCACAGTTTAATATTAACAAAAAACAAACTGAGAGCCTGGCTCTTATAGACAGGTTGCTTGCAAGTGTCTGGCAATTGTCATCTGAGTACTGAACAGTTAAGCAGATTAAATGCAAACTTGGGTGACTTGGTGCAAAAGTTAAGTGTCAGTAAACATCCAGATGATGGGATCAGGGAAATAACAGTGGGGTCAGTTGAGTCGGTCATTGAAGAGTGCTACCTGACAAACTGAGCACAAGAGACAAACAGCCGTCAGTTAACTGACCTCGTTCAAAGGCCAAAGGAGCATTAGGCCCAACCAGCATGGCCACTGCACCAGCACCCCCTGTAGGCCGGGCACTTCCTGTGGCGTACACGGCAATGTCTCCCGCTACCACCAAAGCATAACGCCCTGCAGAGAGGAAACATGAGGAATGGGAAAGAGTGGCTCATTTTTAAAAACAATACACACAAACCCCTTCCCTAAAATGGAATCATCAGCCCAGTGGCATTAATTAAATCAGAAACTATTTGATGATGAATTATTGTTTTGGGCATTTTTAAGTACAAATGCCAACATTTTGAAATGTATCAACTCCTAAAATATGAGGATTTGATGAATTTCTTTGTTGTGCATGACAGTAAACTAAATATTTTTGGGTATCGGACTGTTCGGACTGCAATTTGAAAACACTACATTGGATTGTTGGAAATTATAAACAGGGTTAGAGTTTTTTATGGATAAAACTAAATAACTAAATCAACAACTAAATATTCAGCAAATTAATTAATAATGAAAATAATTGTTAGTTGCAACTCTAGAAAAGACATCAACATATATTAACACAAGTTTGCTACTCACCATCCCATGAGCTTGACTCCACCCAGTTGACAGCATTGAAGAGTGCTGCTGTCCCACCATAGCAGGCATTTGTGGTGTCAATGCCCTCCACATCTGTATTGCCTGAGTCCTCAAACAGCTGCATGATGACTGTCTTGACAGACTTTGACTTGTCAATGATGGTCTCGGTGCCGACCTCCAGTCGACCCACGCTGTCGTAGGACAAGCCATTCCTCTCCATTAGTCTCTGGACCACAGTCAGGCACAGAGAGTTGATGTCTTCGCGGTCTGAGCAGAAGCCCATGCGAGCCTGGCCCAGGCCCACGGTGTATTTACCAGCTGACACCCCGTCAAACTTTTCCAGCTCAGCCTGGTCCACATACTGGGCCGGGAAGTACAGTTCCATTGCAATGATACCCACATCTTTGGGCCATGGTCCCAAGCAACTGATTGGGGCTGATCCAGGCATCCTGAACGGGCTGAGGGGGGGTGTCATATTCAGCATTATATTCATTTGACAAATGTACTGTATGTTGTTAGTGTTGCAGTACTAAAAATTTGAAATGTCCACATGAATTAATCAACTGCCTGCGACGTGCATTCTGAATTCAAGGGGTGGTGGTTACATACACACACAACGCTACTCAAAGCCGCACATGCACAGCCAACAGTTCCCAAAACGTAAACAACTGTAATAACATTAAGTAGGTCAAAGTGCATGCTACGTACTCTGCTTGAAGAATAGCAGCCACTAGTTACGTCCATCCAGACAGTTAAAAGTGACGCACCATACCGGAGCAGCAGCCACCCCAGGGTCGCATCAAAAAGGAGAACACCATCAAGCAAACTAGCTTTTTGTTTATTTGGACATATTTTATAAAACTGTAGTTTGATAACTCCCCAGTAAACGAGAACCAAGCTAATAGCACTGGAGCGTGAAAGCAATACGAACCGTTAGACATTAAGTTTGTGTTGTTGTGGCGTCATTTCGCTAGCTGATGTAAGGTTATAGCTATCTGGCAAGGTTACTGAGATCACTGACCACTTAGCATGTTAGCCAAGATTCGTTGCGCTAGAAGTATGACACTTAGTGCGGTGACTGAGATGCTGATTACCTGCCTGCTTTACTTGACGTTAACACACACACACCAAACACATGCCATCAGTTAACAAAACCGACAGCAAACAAATACAACGCTAGTCGCGTTAGCTAATTAAAAATACATAAGCGGGGAATTTTCAGAACTAACGCTAGCTAGGTTAATGTAGCATCTATAACGTAAAGTTTGACAGCTAGCTGTTGGCTGTCATACTAATTATTACACGTACCTGAACAGCTACATAAAGCTTGTGTTGGGGAAACAGACACCACATAAAAACACAGAAGAGTAAAACTGGGTGAAAGGTCAACGGGATTTCCTGGAACTTAAGTCGTTGACCGGTATCAAAATCTGTGACCTGTTAGACGGACACCCTGATGGGTAGGTTGGGCAAGGAAAAATTGGTTTATAGCTTAAAAGAGTAAGGCCACCGAATCTGGACACCGAAATTGATGGGTTATAATACGGAGTAATAGCATGATTTCAGCCACAGTGAGATGGCTACCCGGACCAAATAGCTGACGGACCCGCTTCCTATCCAACTCATGGAGCTAGGTTTTACCTCGAGCTACCGGGTTTAAAGCTAGCTGACTTGTGTCTTATGATGTTTCTCTAGCAGCAATCTGCTAGCTAACTTAACGAAAGCCCTGATCCAGCCTCTCTGATTCAAGTTAAACATTTCAAACAGAAAACCGAAACAAGCACAGTTAAAAACGAAACAAACACGACTTGACACTGATTTTCTTATTTGGAATCAAAAATCATGGCGCCGCAGGGCGCACATAATGTTTCTCACCTGTGTGTGAAGTTAACTGATGGTGACAGTTACTACTCCTGTGTTATTGGTGTCCAGCCCGGCACAAGTGTATTTATATATGACAATGACAGCGCAGTGTACACCCTGTACTACAGCACCTGGCCTCTTGTCCAATCACAGCTCACACACAACATGCGGCGCTACAAGGTCCCGCAGGTTTCCAGCCAATCGGGTTTTAAGAATCGCAACCACGCGCCACAGCCGTAACGGCGGTCCAATAGTGTTAGATGTACGATGTCTGGTGAGAGAGAAGGAGCCAATCAGACTGTGAAATTAATTCCTGGCGTGGCAGTGGTACAGGGCAGCGTGTCCATGGCAACATGCATCCATTCATACAGTCAGTGGCTGTGCTGTCAGGTACACACAGTGGTGGAGGAAGTATTCAGAGCTTTACCTCAAGTACAAGCACCAATACAACAGAGTAAGAACACTCCATTACAATTGTCATAAGTGTTAAGTAAACGTCCTTCATTCAAAATAATATTTAAGCAGCCTAAAAATATGAAAGTATTGTCAGCTAAATGTAATTAAATTACCACAGTCAAAGTACTTGTTTTTCAGGAAAACGTCTCTGACTCATGGATGGATTACTGAGTGGGCCTAATGGGCACCGGTCAAGGGCCCCAAGAGGTCAGGGTTCCCAAGGGCCAGAGCCTCTGTGTAGAGTGACTGTTAATATTTCTTTTTTGAAAGTCACAGAACTCAGTTACAAGACACACAACAACTACATAGAGATGTAAAACAATCCCAAAGAGATGTAAAACAACCCGAAGGAGACAAAAAATGACCACAGAGACACAAAACAATCCCAAACAGAGACGTAAAACAACCAAAAGAGAAGAAAAATGACCACAAAGAGACAGTGTAGGGGTCCTATATAGGAGGGGGGAGGGCCTTCTACTTGTCCGTGCCCAGGGGCCCCTGTTCTCATAATCAGTCCATGCTGTGACTGATATTTGATTTTATCTGACACTTTTAGCTGCTAGAGAGGGAGCTGCTTTTAAGTGGTTTCCAGCGGGTTCCAACCCAGGGGTTTGGCCTTTCCAGAGGGCCACTATATATGTAAATCGGAGGGGTCGTCAGATGGAACAGGAAAGAAGAAGAAGAAGAAGAAAAAAGTTCTCATATTCAAATTGGTTTTCAGTTTTTCGACTTTACTCCAATCTTCGTTTTTTTGTGGAATTTTGGATAATTTGACCTCTTTGGGCCTCAGTTATTTAAATCCCTGCCTTGTTTTAATTTCTCTTTGGTGGAACTGCTAACAACTCATAGACATCTGAGTCAGTTTTTACCAACCAGACACTTTTTTATAAAAGAGATCACAAGTCAAAAGGGTTGGAAAATTCTGGTTTAATGCTTAAAGTGCTCTGTATTTTATACATTTGAAATTTTTTCCTTTTAATGCAAAAAGTTAACCTGAAAAGTAGCTGTCAGATGCCCTCTGAAGTGTAGTGGAGTAGATATTATCTATAGTTACGTAAAAGTGAAATATTAACGTAAAGTACAAGTAACTCAAAATTGTATTTTAGTACAATGGGGGTAATTGTACTTAGTTACGTTCCACCACTGGGTACTAATACTGCAAGCACTCTGTTCCAAAGAGATGTTATCAAATTCCTGTTGAATCCTACAGTTGAATAGAATTACAAAGGAGGAGTTGCTCAGTGACTGCAAGGAAAGAGGGGAAGGAAAGAATGCAGTCTGGTGGTGCTTCTACAGCAAAAAATAGCACAAACTCCTGCGAATAGTGAGTCTAGATCAGTAAATATTTGAAAGTGAGGGCGGTTTCACAGAATCCCTCTCAGAGATAGGTTCTGGGGGAGGTGGGTTGCCCACCTCTGATTAGATGGCATCAGCATTCTTTTTTCTAACACACATTTCATGACGTAAAGTCCAAACGGTGGACTCTATGTCAGCATTGGCCTTGCAAGATTCAGAATGATTTAAAACAGTAGATGGCGCGTTGAGATATTTTTCAACCAATGAAATGCTGACTTTACAACCGTTATAACAAGTGTCTATAGCAACACCAGCATTGAGGTGTTGCATCACAGTACAGTCGTATCATTTAGTTTATAGCTCAAGAAACACGTTGAAGTGTGCAGTGACTCTTTAAAGAGAAGGCTGTCCCAAATGGCAGCCTGCCACAGATATGGTGCAACCTGACATTAAGCCATATTGTACTGCTTGTCCCACTGGCACTGTCATATCAATCGCAATATGTTTTCCTTGTTTTTGTTTGTGTAAATGTGAAACGGTAGTCGAGATGACATTTGACAAATTTCTTAAAATGTTGCATAAACCAAACAATATGAAATTTTCCAATAAATTTAGAGTAAGTATGATCATCTAAAGTATTATTTAAAGTCAAGTATGTAGAAATAACTTGTGAAACTCAAAAATATTAATAGCTGCTGTTTTACAGACAAACTGTATCAGGATTCTGCAACTGCATGGTACATTTCTCAACTCAGATTAGTTCAAAACTGATTCTGGTGGATAATTTAGGAGAGACTTGACAATTTGTCATTAACATTGCCTCCACAACAGAAAACGACAAACAGCAATATTTTTTTTTCCTAGTGTGAATCCAACACAAAGACCACTTAGAGCACAGCAAGTGGAGTGTTGGTCCAATCGAGACCAGGATGGTTGTATAGAGCCTATTATAAATGACTCATGATAATGACAAGTGCAGTTTCCATATGCATTTTTCTCGTTCATTCTTGGCTTCGCCAGATGAAAATATTGTGCTGGCTCTATTCAGCTAATGCTAAAATCCCAACAGCTAATCTGTTAGTGAATCAAATAACTTAATTTTATAAGAAGTTTGCTCCGATTGTTTTGCTGCAGTTGCTGCAATGGAGCCTTCACTAATATTATTAGTTCCACCTGTACTCTACCTGTCATGTCAAGTTAAATGTCTGCTGTGAAAAAGGTCAATGAATCTGAATCATGTTGGATCCATAAAGAAACAAAAGTGCTCTGATGCTGCACGTCTACCAATCTTCAGGTTATGAATGGGAGGGGGTGATAGACAGATGTTTGACAGGGAGGAGGAGAAAGATGCTCATTAGTCAATTTTAAAATGAGAAGACACTGACTGTCAGTCTAGCAGTTCTTTTGCGTGTAAAAACTCAGGCCATTTGGCCAAAGTTGATCTTAAAATTTGAATTGCACAACAGTAAGCAATGAGAACCATGTCCAAAAATAAACATGTTTGTTTTTTTTGTTAATGAACTTCTTTTTTTTGTAAATTCAACTTGATTTTTTTAGTTTCCCCACTACTGTTACTGGTTAATACAAATGAAATCAGTTCATATGTTAACCGTGTGTGTCCATTTTTTTCAGAATGTGCTGAGACAAACAGAAGATGTTTTAAAAAGCTGTCTTCTGCCAATTGTAATATTTGAATCCGTTAATAACACTTATTTAAAAATCAGCAACCCAAGGTACTAGTGTGAAAGAGAAAATCTTCCACAAGACTAGTTCTCTATATGTTCATTCATTATTCCAGAAAAGTACCAACGTCGCCCTTTTAGTGGGAATTGGGGGTGACTGACTCATACAGTACACAACATACAGGGAAAGAAAGGAGAAAAAAAAAAAGGTGCTGTCTAAACTGGTTTCCTCAGACTGCTGTCGTCATTGAGGCTGGATTACCAAGAACTGCCCCAGGTTCATCTTGCAGCAATTGGTTTGTTAGTTTGATGAATTCCAAATTAGTTTGATGATTTGCCAAACTAAAATACTATCTAAACTGAAAAGATAATGGCTTTGGCTGATCTACAGGCCCTGTCTTGCTGACAAGCTGACAAAATGTCTTTAATGTTTTTGCAACTATTTATTGGATTGACTTAACCTTTATTGGACATTTCACATTCAGTTTTGACCTCTATGATTTTCATATGCTGATTCTCTAAAATGTATTGTTAAAGTGCAGTGTGGAGGACAATGTATGCGTTTGATTACAAAGGAGTAAAACAAAGCTGGAGATGGAGAAAAGACCATCAGAGTAATCACATCGTAAGCTTCAGTGGTCTCTTGTGATGATGTTCTTACAGTGAGTTTCACTGACGCAAGCCTGATTGATCTGAATTAATAATCATGTAGTATTGACCATTGTCCTTTATTGATTTATTTTTGATGAATGTGCAGTTGGGAGATTGATAACACAATCCTGATTAAACTATTGATCTCTCCAAAAAGATTTACATTTTTTTTAAATTTTTTATTCAGCCCTTAGTCATGTCTTAGGAGCTCCCTGTCTTGTACAGCCCGAAAGGCAAAACTCAGGGCAAATCGTCCACAAAGTGATTGCTAATTATTGTGAGTGCATTATAATAATAATTGAAGGTGACTCAGATTAATGTATCAATATTTCCATCAGATCCCGTCTGTCTTCATGTGGACTGTGGCAGCTGGACAGTCACTGTTAAAGAGCACTGAGGACATCACACTGTTTTAAGAGGAAATGACTTTTTATTTCATCCCAGTAACACAATCATGACGATGCCTTTACTCAGCAGTCCAAAGTTCAATTTTCACCTCTCCTCACACAGCTGCAAAAATAAACACTTTTCAGTTTAAGGTTCAAATCCTAACACATAGTGGAGTTACTTTCTATCTGCACTCAAGAAACAGTTGCAAAAAGTGGACAAATGTGTTCCAAGGAGTCCCATAAATAGTCCCTGCCGATGCCCAGTAGAGCCCTAGGCACTCCGACATCATGAGAGCAAAGCTTTAACACATACACAACATTTACAATAAGTCTAACAAACACAATGTTGGTGGATTTACAGAGGTGTTTATGGACTGTAAATAATGTACACATGTCAGTCTGTCAAACATTAGCATAAAAACTAATCATCATTACATCTTTACAACCATCTGACTGAACTGTCAAAACTGGTGATACAAACATGTTCTAAATCATGTCAGAGTTGTTTTAATCCAGTTGAGAACATCCATAGAGCCACAGACATTTTACTGTTTAAGAACACGAGTACCATTTTGAATACAAGGAATACAAACTGGATGAGAACTTCCTTCTTAGATAGACTTAACCAGGGTGATAGAGAGCTGAACTTCTGCTTTCAGATGAACCAGTCTGATTGTCCTGCCATCTTACCTTCACTGGTAATGCAGTCTTGGATTGTTTAATGCTAAACAGAAATAACACATGTAATTTCTAAAAGATCTACCCCCTGACTGATAGAAAAATATATGTTTCTATCAATATACAATTTAATGCACGAGTTTGAGTCAGATTTGGTGAGGTAAGAAAAAAATTTGGTGACTGTGGTGCAAAGGTGTGTCCTGCTGATACCTCTTATAGAACCTGATTCCCAGAGTTTCTCTTCCACAGCAACAGTAGCTGGCTACCTGCCTGGGGCTCTAATTCCTACACGAGAAAAAAAGAGACGGGAACATGTTTCAAATGCAGTGATTACACTTATTAACATGAAAGCAACTGACTGAATTTCATCCAAGAGCAAAGGAAGTGCATCACGTACGGGCAGAGACACATAATGAAACACTGTATCATTTATATTGCCAAACTTTCTATGAACTGTTTCAGGAAGAGAAACAGAATGCAGACTGTAGAAAAATATGCATTACAGCTGAAATGATTTGTGCATTAATTGAACTGTGGATTGAGAAAATCAAACTGCCAACAATTTCGATAATAAATTAATTGTTAAAGTCAATTATCAACCAAAAACGCAAAATGTGAAAATGTTGCTTTTCTCTCAAATTTGAAATGAAACCTCTGACTCTGGGTCAAAAAAAAAGCAAAACATCACTATCAGAAATTGTTCCCTTTTTTCTAATGTTTAATTAATTGAAAAAATAACAGATTGATTAATCAAAAGCAAGATTAAATGTTAGTTGAGGCCCTAATAAGCATTTAGGACCCCATTTTAAATGCGACAACCAGCAAAAGTGGTAGGCCTTGGGTGCACGGACTGTGTGAGCGTCTCTATCTGCTTTTCGGGTTCATGTATGTGATGCAGTGCAAAGCGCAAAAGGGCTGAGTGAAGATGACTATAGATCAGAGGATGTGGCGATTAATAAATACACTCTCAGCCAATCACATCACCGCTCTCATAGCTCTGAGCAAATCACGGTGAAGCATGATGACAATAGCGCAACAAATGAAGAATCAGTTTCTCCAGGAATCATAATGTTGTCTGGATCGTGCAGAGCGGCTCCATGTGAACACATAAGACCGTAAATCTGCAGCCAGAGGCAGATGGTTTAGGGTAAACAGATAATTTGTACAATGTTGATAAAAGCAAATAAAAAAATAATTTGGTGAAGCTGTTTACATGATCACATCAATCAAAAGGAGGCTGTGATGCACAGGATTAATTAGCCCTGGTAATCAGATGCCTCCTGCAGAATATGGAGTTATAACTGACCAGTCTGATGTGCGGAGAGGTGTGTGTGGTTATTTGTGTCATTTACATGCTGAAAAAACTATAAAGAAAGGGGGCTGTGATACGGAGGATTAACGAGGCAAACACAGTGGGCAGTGTGTGTAATGGCACTGTGTTCCTTCACCAATCAGATGCTGCAGATTAATCCACATATGTGTCCTGCTGCTCTCATGATGCTGCAGCGATTTAATGAACTGAAGGAGAAACCTTTCATACAATATATAGCAGCTGTGGACAACAGATACTGTGACAATGACTCAGATTCATTTATAGATGAGTGCAGACTGATTTAGTGACGTTCCTGCTTTAGACACATTAAGTGTTGTTTCTGATGCCAATTTAAACTCATCCACTGGTTGGAGACTGATTAGTTAAAATGCTTTATTTGCATTTAAAATTATCCAATCAGCCAATCATGTGGCAGCAGTGCAGTGCATAAACTCCTGCAGATGCAGGTCAGGAGCTTCAGTTAATGTTCACGTCAAACATCAGATTGGAGAAAAATGGGATCTCGGTGACTTTGATCGTGGCATTATTGTTGGTGTCAGACGGGCTGGTTTGAGTATTTCTGAAAATGCTGATCTCCTGGGATTTTTCACACACAGCAGTCTCTAGAGTTTTTACTCAGAAAAAAACATCCAGCAAGTGGCACTGCAGACAGAATTACCTTGTTGATGAGAGAGGTCAGAGGAGAATGGCTAGACTAGTTAGACCTGAGATAAAGGCTACACTAACTCAGATAACTACTCTTTACAACTGTGGTGAGCAGAAAAGCATCTCAGGATGCACAAAACATCAGACTTTAAGGTGGATGGGCTACAACAGCTGGTGGTGGTGGTGGTGAAAGGGTGTGGTGAATGTTTCTTCGTACACTTTGGTCCCCTTAATACCAATCAATCGTGGTTTGAATGCCACAGCCAATCTGAGTATATTGTTGCTCACCATGTGCATCCCTTTATGGCCAAAGGTTACCATCTTCTAATGGCTACTTCCAGCATGATAATGCTCCATGTCACAAAGCAGAAGTCGTCTCAAACTGGTTTCATTAACATGACAATGAGTTCAGTGAACTTAAACGGCCTCCCCAGTCACCAGATCTGAATCCAATAGAACACCTTAGGGACTTGGTAGAACAGGAGATTTGCCGCAAGAATGTGCATCTGATAAATCTGCAGAAATCATGTGATGCAATCATGTCAACATGGAGCAGAATCTCAAAGGAATGTTTCCAACATCTTGTGGAATCCAGGCCACAAAGAACTGAAGCTGTTCTGAGAGCAAAGGGAGGTTCTACTGACTATTAGTATGGTGTTCCTAATAAAGTGCGGACAGTTCAGAATCTGAAAAATGTTATTGATCCCTGCAGGGAAATTGCTTTGTTACAATTGCACAAACAAGCAGTTAGGGAAGAGGAAGTAAATAAGTAAAAAAGTAAAAACTACTATATATCAGTAATAATAATAAATACACAGTAAGTGAATAGAAAAATGTACAAAGGTAAATGCACAAAAGTAATGTGCGAGGCAGAATCGCCAGGACTCTGTCACATACAGCAGGTCCAGGGTCCTGTCTCCTCTGGCTGAGACAGAATTTCAAATGCCACCCAGGGGCTGTGCGCAATGCTTTGAATAATTTTTGGAAGACTTTTGATCAATGCTCTTTCAATGGATGGCTACATTCAATGACAGACGGCTTCTAATGAGGAAGAGCAGACGTGTTTGACCGTTTTCCTGTATTTCCATTCTGATTTACTATTGACCGTCTTACCTAATGTGCTGGGAGCAGGATGACACTTGAACCATTCAAACAATTCATGTTGTGGGTGTTTCAGTGTATAACTGCTTGTATCCTGATGTGAAACAGCATGTGTGATATGAAGCAGACTTAGCTGCACCCTGTGTATGCACCATCCTATCACCTGTCCGTCCCTGCTGATCTGGACCTTCTTGTTGTCGTTCCATGGGTTAAGGATGTGTTGGGTGCACTGGAATGGAAGACTCTCCTTGTGGATCCACTCGACACTGAAAACCCCTCCCAGACCCATGAAGCCCCAATCCTGGCAGCTTTCCTGACTGATGACTGATGTCATGTGAGCGTAGCCCTGTGAAAAAGACGAAATACATCCATTTTATTTTATTAGTTATTTATTTATTTAAAGATCCTTATTTATATTGCACTTTCACAGTGGGTCAAGATTCAGGCACATATGGTATAAATTATTATTATAGATTGCATGTAGTATGATGCAGGTTTTAGAGAATTTGTTTTTCCATCTGTCAAAGTTACCTGGAAGTGTCCAGAGCCCTGAACAGAGAAGATGAGGATGATGAGGTTATTCTCCAGGAAGGCCTTGGTCAGTTTGCTCTCATTGCTTGGTGTGGTGGACCAGATACCCTTCTGCTGAGAAATTTCTATGTTCCTGACATTGCTGCTCTTCATGATGAAGTACCGGACTGATGAAAAGACCAGCTGAGGGGACACTGGCTTTGAAAACTGATGGGAACAAGGGAAGGAAAGTAACAACATAACTAAACAGACAAAAACATCCCTTTATCGAACTTCTCTTTGATTATTTGTTGATGAGATAGTAACTAGTAAAATTAAACATGTTCATTCAAACACTGAAGGCTCTCAGGATGACCTGCACCTCCTGTCCAAATGAGATGCTTTACAGGGATTCACCACAGTATCATCACAAGATCCTGTCCCTTGCTTCAGAGACCAAAACTAACATTGTCCTCTGCTGATTAAATCAGAAATGACCACAGGACAGTTGTCCACAAACAGCTGACAAAGTGCTTAATAGAGTGGTAAATTCAGGATTGTTCCAGGTTAAGTCTCATTTTTAGGGGACAAACACAGTTTTTGGGGTAGGGGGTGCTTACTAAGCCTAAAACAACCTGCCCCTAGTTTTTAGTTTAGGCAAATACTGCCTAATACTGAAAATGTAAATGAACACTGCTGCAGATGTACTGATTTGAATGAGGGGCACTAAATATTATCTGATATTGAGCTACTTAAGACGTCTTACTTATCTGGGTAGCAACGGAGCACAAAAGAAGGTGAACAGAAAGCTACTGCATTTGGAATACAGGTTAAACAAACTACTGAGCCACTGTAATCACACACTCTTCCCACAAGAAGTTAGGCTGTATGCAAAAAGGTATTAGTTAAATAATACGAATGACACAATGAAAACAGACAATGTTAAAGATATTTTGTAGTTTAAAAAAAAAGTAATCATCTTTGACTAGATCATTGCTGTTGCTGTAAAGGAAAAAGTAAAGCTGACTGCTTCAATCATAACACGCTGGACTGCTAAAGGCCAGTGAGAGAGGTAGTGAGGTAACATTAATGGGCAAAATACATATCTTGTTGATTTTTGAAGTAAAAATAAGTAAAATTTACCTCGGCAGCAAACACACATTACAAATGAGCCTTTCTTCAAATGTTAATGCACTGTTAATTTTTGTTAAATGACCAAAACATTTTTTTAATTAAAACAAAATAAAGAAATCAGTAATTGTGGCTCTAGGACTTGGGCGCAGTCCATTAGGTTTATAGAACACATGTTGAGACCAGAAACAGTCTAAATTGTCAATGTAGGTAAAGTTAAATTTGGAGCAAACGGTTTTCATCCATTTGTGCCGCGATAAGAGATGTGGGAAGCAGTTACAGCCTCTGGATGTTTAGTGGAATCCATTCTTCCCTCTGTCTGTGCAGTGTTTCCTGTGCCACTGGCTGCCACACAACGCCGCATTTCCACCCCCCTGCTTAACACCTGACAAAAGGGGAGGTTACTAAGCACCAAGTCCAAACTTTTGTACATGCCACAATTACTGATTCATTTTTTTCTGTTTCTTAAGTTCATGAAATAAAAAGTAACAGTACATTAGCATTTGAAGAAAAGCTTATTTTTAATGTATGTGTGCTGCAGGGGTTGTGTTTACTTCCTGTATTTAAAGGAAGAAGAATGTGTGGAATTAAAGAGGTATCTCTGGTTCAGTTGCATTAATTTCGAGCTTTTTGTTAAAAACTGTCCATCAAGAGTCTGAAAAAGTTACAGAGGTGCAGTGGTAAATAAATGGAGTACTCCTTTAAAGCCCCTATACGTAGGATTCAAAATTCTCTTAATCAAGCAACGTCAAACAAATTACAAACCAAAACATATGCATCGAAATAATTTGACAAATGTTATAAATACACAAAGATTATACATATAAAGCCTTTAAAAGGCCACAAAAGAAAAAAAAAAAATCAACAGTGCTCGGCAGACAGTGAATACCTTTCCTGAGGAGGAGGGAAAGGTGGTGTCAGAGGGACTGCCCGAGGTCACACAGCAGGAAGAAATACTGGAGTGAGGGTCATCAGAAAGCTGACTTATGGGCAGTGAGGCGTCATCCCTGCTGTGGGCTTTCATCTGAAGCAGGCCTGGGGCTGCTGGCATCCGCCAAGACCTGAGGAAAAGTGGTAGAATGGTGCAGTAGTATGAGTATGAGGTGAAACATGAAAATGTAACTATAATGATTATCCCACATTCTCAAACACCAGCCTGGGCCTAAACTACAGAGAGCATCAGGCCTTAATTTTCTCATTCCACCTGTTCTAAATTTTAAGTACATTTGTTATATTGTAGTACGATGTCTCCCTTTTTATCATCTGCTCCTGTTTTAATCTGCTGTTGATGCAAACCACATGTCATCTATGTTATCTATGTAACCTGTTGTTTTGTTATATTAGGTACAACGAAAGTCTCCACAGAACTAATTCTATCAGTACAACAGTCGTGTCATATTCAGCACTCTGCTGCTCTGTTTATATTTTTGACACAAATAATGTTTTCATTCAGTTATGAATTCAAATGGCTTCTACATTGCCTTTTTTTTCGAGCAGTGTTTCGAGCCTCCATCAATGAAACTCAACGCTTTCTGCAAGTTTCATATTAAAAGCCTACCAGGAACAGGAGGGATTATGCAATCACTTCTCACATCATGAAGTCCTGGAGAGGGTGGTCTTGGCCCACCTCAGACCTCATGTAAGCACATCACTGAACCCACTGCAGTTTGCCTATTACCCTCAGGTTGGAGTTGATGCCATCATCATCTTCCCACTAAAGTGAGCATACTCTCATCTGGGAAAAGCAAGCAGTACACTGAAGAACATGTTATTTGCTTTCTCCAGTGCCTTCAACACAATCCAGCTCGCCCTGCTGAGAGACGCCGTAGAGGTGCAGGCAGACGCCTCGACAACCTCCTGCATTACTGACTACCTGAGAAAAAGACCACAGTTTGTGTGTCTGAAGAGGTGGTGAGCGGTACAGCAACACTGCAGGGCCCAGTCCTCTCAACTTTCCTCTTCCCTTCTGACTTTTTTGCTCTGAGGAGCAAAGATTTAAAAACCCTATCTCCAGTTGTGGAGAGGAGGTGGAGGTGCTGGAGGGATGCAGACTTCAACTGAACAACAGACTGGACAGGAAATGCAGCACGGGGACAGAGCAGACTCTACATCTTGAGGATTAGGTCCTTTAATGTGTTCAGCAAGATGTTGCAAATCTTTACCAGTCTGTTATAGCAATATAGCAACATTATTCACTGCTATCTGCTGGGGCAGCAGCATCGGAACCAGTGACACCAACCAACTAAACAAACTGATCAGGCTGGCTCTGTGCTTCTCTGGACCTAGTTTCTGAGAGGAGGACACTGCACAACCTGTTACACATCATGTACAACATCTCTCATCATCTCCATGACCTACTGATCAAACAGCAGAGCACTGATTCAGTTCTGCTATGGGAAGTCATTCCTGCCAGCTGTCATCACACTATATAATGAGTCTTCTGTGTGTCAGGACCGAGGACTCCTCTGGCAGTGAAGCCTCAGCACACTTGCTCAATTAACAAGGACAGACAGCTCACCTGGACTTCTGCATTTATTCATCATATGTTTAAGGTTACTGATTCATCTGCTGCTAACCTTACCAATGCTGTCTGTGCTTGTTCAGACCCTCAACATAACCATCTGTATATACGTTGTGTAAATGATTCATATTCATTTATTATACATATATTCAATATACAGTTAATTCTGTTTAATATATGACAGTCCTGCACCTTAATGTACAGATCTAAGAAATATCCACCTGACTTGCACTAACGTACATTCTATATTACAGTACATTACTACCGTTGTACAGTGTATATTCACTACATACCAGAGTTAAGGTTATAGTTCTAGCTTAAGTCTCTATTCTCAGCTTTTAATGTCATTCTATTTTATATTTTTTTTAGTCTGTTTTAGTTATTGTAAATAATTTGGCCTGTTAATTGTACTTGTTTCTCACCTACTTCATTTGTTTTTATGATTTATGTGAAATGGCTGCTGTGACTCTGCATTTTCTCTTTAGGAGAGTACTTTGTCTGTCTGATTCTACAGAAATGACACAAAAAGACATAAATACTGGAGCGGCTGTTGTTTTAGAAAAATGTAACGGTGTAACCAGAAGTTAAAGGAGGAGGGCAGGGATATTTCCTCTTTTTGTCCTTTGATATGGATCTTTACTGCACTGCCAGGAAGGTTAGTCGGACAGTGTGAAACACCACAATACATTACACTGCTATCTAAATGTTTTGAGGCTACTTTATACTTGTCATGGGCGGTGTTGGTGGGTAGCTGGGGGCTGTTCTTGGAGTTCTTCACACAGGCCTGGGGCCCCTCTTCTGATGACATGGGCCGGGGCCGCTGGCCAATCCCTGAGGGCTGCTGCAGGCCTGCTCCCTGCTCCTCTGCTGCTAGTACCTGAGGGAAATCAGTTTGAACTCCAGTCATTAACTGGCATTCTGTTGTTTATGATGTAAACAAATTATAAACACCAAAATATTTATAATGAACACTAGAAAAATTCATGAATGGAATGTTTATAATGTTCAGGGTGCTCATGAATGGAAGTGTACTCATTAAGTATCAGTGTAGCATTGTGCGTCATTAAACACATGACATGACACACTCCTCAGCTGGTAATATACTTGTCAAACATACATTCCCATGTGAACTTTGATCCATTTTCATTCAAATGGATGGTGACCAAGATACACTGGTTTAAAGATTGGCTCTCAATTTCCAAACATCTTTATTATATGAGAGAAAATGATTTTCTGCTGTCTGATGCCAGTTCTGCTTTACAAAGAGCACAAAGAGTAAAGTTTTAATTGAGGTATGATAGTTATGGTATTTTCCCATACTTTGGTTCTTGCCTTGAGTTGTGGGTATTGGTTCAGATGTATTCTCAGTCAGAAATAAAGAAGAATAGTCGGAAATAAACTGTGCACCATTTTGTGCACTGTAAATTTAGAATATTAACCAATAGTTCAATTTCTTATGAAAATTTACTTTACCAAGTTACCCTTTGGTCTTGTATTACATACATTTTACACATTGACTTTTTTACAGATGTATTAAAACTGAAAAGTAAATGGATATAGTATTTAAAGATTCTATATCCATTTACTTTTGGAGTTGTTGGTGTTAATGAGTTGACTGCGCAAATTATGAAAAATATACCATAGTGAGATTTAGATAGATTTGTTAATTGGCTACAAGTTGCAGTGAGACAGACTTTTGTCAACTAAAGGGTTGGTAGAATCAAAAAAAAATTAATGTCTTTGGAAATATGGAACTTTTTTTTTTTTTTTTTAAAGGTTTCATTACAGCACCTAGTACTATGAATAAATAAAGAGATCCCTAATTTAGTGGCAGCATCTTACAATAACAACAACTGCAATGAATGCAATAGAATTATACACACAGCCATAAGATCCACAAAAAATATGTGCATGTAAAAATGTTTGTTGTAACAGTTCTGGTTGTGATTGAGGTGGGTGTGAGAGGAAGAGGACCAGCTGCTCACCCTAGATTTAACAACTTACTCTGGTGTTGTTTGATCTATGCTGTTATATTGTTGTTGTCGTTGTTACTTCTTTTGAAACCAAGTGAAACTTAGAGAAAGAAAAGAGAATAGGACATACAGAAACCAGGGTCCGGATGATGGCCTCGTCCTGTTGAGACCAGGGCTTTGAAGGACAACGGATCCTCTTGATGAACAAATTTTGCCACTTCTGCCTCAGTTCAAACACTAGTCCCGCAGCCTGACAACAACATACACAACGTCAGATAAAACTGCATGTAGCAGGAAAAGATTTAGCACAAAATATAGAGAAGGCAAGATGGAAACAAGCACAAGAGCAGCAGGGCAGAATTAGAAAAACAGAAATAATAGAACAAAAGAGCAAAAAAAAAAAATCAGTCAAGAAAAGTGAGGGAAATATAAGAAATGATAACTTTTTTGAGAATTTCAATTGACTGTAAGTTGAGAAATAAACTATTTTAAAGTGAAAGGGGCAAAGACAGCAAATTTAGTCTCCCTTCATTTTCAACTGAGCCCCTGGAACATCCAGTAGACACTGGTTAGCCAACCTGAACAAACTTTACATTACTATATGGACACAACAACTCAGATATGTACCCAGGGGGTATAGGATGTACAGCCCAATGGGTAATAACTCAAATCTGACAGCAACTTCTAAACTCCACTGTAGCAATGAGCTACCTGCTGCAGGATTTTGAACCATCTGCAGATGAGCCCCATCTTCTTAGCTGAGGAATGGTGATAATGACATAATGATATAGTCATAATGAAACAACAGCACAGATTAATTTCTCAGCCTTTTGGGTATGATCTTAATAATATTTCTGCACTGGCAAAAGCACGGCTGTACACATTTCTTATTATGATTAGAAAAATCACATTAAAATTCATAAACTAAGATTTAAAAGGTTGAAAGGAAAGTGTTTACAGCAATGTTTCCTCACCTCTCTGTCCAACTGGAAGACGAGCCAGTCGTCTATCCTCATTTCAGCTAGGTCCTCTGTCTCACTGTCACTGATGTCATCCAATGGACTTTCTGAAGAAAGGAGAGAACATGAAGACAAAGACTGAATCAGACAGGCTTCTAAATCAACTCCTGTCATAAGGAAAGAGTGCTTTGTAAAACACGTTTAAATTCAAAATATTCAATGTCTTAAAATGTGAGGAAAAAAAATGTAAAATATCACATGAAATATATTGTGACAAGTGAGTTTAATAATAGTCAGGACTTGAAGAATTTGGAAAGGCCATGCCTCCTTTTGATTGGCCTCAGAGAGGTTCTAGCGAAAGAAAAACATCGTTAGGAGTGGAGGTAATGTTGGAAGGCTCAAGGGAAACCATACTCATCTCCTACAGGGTGAATGCTGAAGTATCTGGATAGTAGCAGGATAACTTGGTTTACATGTAATTGAGTATGTTCCCTTGGAAAGCTTATGGGTGTTTGGTTCCATCAGGGCTGTGCATTCACCAGTAAGTTTGTGGACAGACTTTTTACTCAGAGCTTTGCGATGGAGAGCTTTCAGCAGATTATGCACAGTGCGCACTGTCTGGCAATGTTAGACTAAAAGTCTAAAGGTCAAGGAGTCAGTATCATCAGGAATGATACTAAATTTGTGGCGGTCTAGCCAATAGTAAAAATATCTCACTATGGACAAAGGTTCTGGGCTGACAGACAGAAAGAAAAGACCCTATTTAGCCCATGTTGCTAGCATGGTAAAAACATGACATCTTAATAACGACATACACATACTTTTCATCGTACAAAATGTTCACTGATGACTTGCTTGGCTCACCTAAGTGTTATTTTAGTTAAATTCAAATCTAATTGAGGTAACTTGACAAACACATGCAGTTTGTTCTTTTGACTTCTTTACCAGTTGCTTTCTGTACAGCAGGTTCTTGCAGGGAGGGGCTGGGTAGCTTGGCACAACCTCCAAAAATGGCCACAGTGATTGGAGTCACCATAGAGCAGCAGCGGACACTGGCCATCCTGTGGCCTCGGCTCATCTCATCGTAGATCAACCAGTCTGTGGGAAGGGCCTGGGCTGATTTGGCTGGGCTGTTCTAAACAACAAAAACACACACAGTCACGCAACTACAATGTACAACTACAATGATGACCTCTGATATCAAAAGACTGGTTTCTGCCGCTGAAGTGCCGGCCATAATAATATCTGCTGAGGGAGTTCAGTGATGTTGTTTTTGTAGCAGTCTACCTGCAAGTGCTGCATGGCAGCAACAGACATCAACAAACAGCATTACCGCTGGCGACTTCAATCAGGCAAATTCTGTTTTGCTGAAATTCCACCAACATGTCAAGTTTACTAAAGGGGGAGAAAATACACTGGACCTTGTTTACATCCCAGTTGTTGCTGGTAATCTATGAGGGCTCACTCTTACCATTAAGACTGTGTGTTGTCTTTAGTTGTTAATTTTTAGCTTAAAGTATTTTTAGGTATTAATTTGTTTTTTTTACACATATTTACTGTTTTGCACTGATCCTTAATGTCTGCTCTACGTGGCACTTAGTTCCACGAGGAACGACATTTCGTTTCCCTGTATGTATGTCATGCATATGTGTGGAAATGACAATAAAAATGAACCTGAAACATTAAAATCTTGAGGAAATACAGGAGTTTAGCTTGGTTTAGAAAAACACTGTATATATATCTATGCAACTGACGTGCTCAGTTTAACATTCATATATTGATGTTGACCTTTGCTACTTCTGTCATCTCAACAGTTCCTCCATCTGTTTCACATCAGAAGCCTTCCAGCTGTTTAATGGGAAGAATCCTTTTGCTTCCTGGAAGTTTTTTATTGTAAGACAACTGCAGAAAGTGGTGAGCTTCATTCAAACATTTTTTATCCAGCCTGTATTTGTTTAAACAGAAAGCACAGAGCATGTAACTGAGAAATACTCATTGTTCAGTACCAGCTCTTGCTTGGGAATTTATTCGATTTTTTAAGAAAGAAAAAATTCTGGCAGTGCTTTGTATGGGGGCCACCAAGAAAATCCATTTCATTCTAATTGCAGAGCAGTAAAGAAAATATGCACCCAACAAAAGGTTGAAGGGGTCCACGTGTACAAGTGGTGCTCTCTTCACTGGCTCACTACATAAAACAGGTAAGTGACCAACCCAGTGAGACAGCTAGTGCAACAAAAACCTGTTAAAATGAATTTTGATGATGTAATTGCTGGACCTGACAGGCCTGAAATCATACAGTCTGTACAAAGAATTTGTCCATAAGAGGAAAGTGGGAGGGATTTTTTTCATGGATTACGAGAAGTCAGAAGAAGAAAGACCACTGTACCATTTTACCACTGTAAAGGTTTGACTCCTCTGGGCACTGCTAATTAAGCAGAAGTCGAGTTAACATCCCTCTAGTTATAAGACCACAAGGTAAAGACAGAATTACGTATTCATGACATGATTTGCTTTTCTACCTCCTTGAACTGGGACTGGCTCAGGATAGAAGTGGGATGAAAATGGACCTTCTTCTCCCTGTTACTAGAGAGCAGGGAGGTCTCCTGGTTAACATGGACCAGGTTTGGATACATGCCAGCCACCAGGGCTGCCTTCACCACGGCCCAGTTCTCAGAATTCAGATTCACATCACGGATGTCACTGCCTCCACGGGCCCGCACAAAACCTGGGGGGACAAAGAGGCCGTTTCAAATTCATTTGTGTCATTTATTCATTAATTTGACAGAAACGGTTATAATTAGAAATGTCAAGTTTTTTCCATATTACGGGATATCGATTATTATTGTGAGGAATGTTTGGACTTTGTTGCAGCTTTCCTGTTAATGTGATAATGACAAAATAAAAGATAACAGCTGGGTGATGCTGGGTCATACCAAACACAGCTGGTGGAATGAGAATGGAATATAAAGGCAATGAAAGTGAAACTGACCAATAGCACGGAGCTGTCCCAGCAGCTGTGTCCTCATGCCAAGTATCATGTCCATGGTGGCCTGGGACAGGAAGTTCTTCTCGCAGAAGACTCTCTCCCAGCCATCACTGCGGGCCTTCTGCCATGCCTGAGACCACACAGGACAAACGTGAACATGCTGTTAAGTAGGGCAAGGGAATATGACTGTACTGTATGTCTATATCATGATAAACTGTTGCACATTATACTCGTAACAATACATTTAGTGATAATATGTTTTTTTTTTTTTTAAACAGAACACAATCATTCCTTTTTGTCCTTATTAATTACTATATGACCATCTGAAAATTCTGGGCTTCTAGATATTCTGTTCAAAAGGGATGAGAATAAATCATATGGGATTTAGATAATTTACTTACAGCAGAAGTCATAAGTTTATATACACCTTGGCCAAATACATTTAAACTAAGTTTTGCACAATTCCTGATATTTTATCCTGGTAAATATTCCCTGTCTTAGGTCAGTTAGAATCACTACTTTATTTCAAGAATGCATGTCAGAAAAAAGTAGAGAGACTTATTTATTTCAGGTTTTATTTCTTTCACATACCCAGTAGGTCAGAAGTTAACACACACTTTGCTAGCATTTGGTAGCATTGCCTTTAAATTGTTTAACTTGGGTCTAACGTTTTGGGTTTAGTTTTCGGGTTTCTGCCTTCCACAAGCTTCTCACAATAAGTTTCTGGAATTTTGGCCCTTTCCTCCTGACAGAACTGGTGTAACAAAGTCAGATTTGTAGAAATCCTTGCTTTGTTGCTTTTGTTTTCCTTAAGCTATTATGTCTTGAGATGTTGCTTCAATATATCTGCATAATTTTCCATAATTTTACCTCTCTTGTGAGGTGCACTAGTCCCTCATGCAGCAAAGAACCCCCAAAACATGATGTTGTTCTTTGGCTTGCAAGACTCACTCTTTTTCCTCCAAACATAATGATGGTCAATATGGCCAAACAGTTCAATTTTGGATTCATCAGACCAGAGGACATTTTTCCAAAAAGTGAGATCAATGCCCCCATGTGCAGTTGCAAACTGTAGTCTGGCTTGGTGGTTTTGGGGCAGTGGCTTCTTCCTTGCTGAGTGGCCTTTCATGTTATTTCTATATAGGACACATTTTACTGTGGATGTAGATACTTCTGTACCTGTTTCTTCCAGAACCTTTACAAGGTCCTTTGCTGCTGTTCTGGGATGGATTTGTACGTTTTCCACCAAAGTATGTTCATATCTAGGAGTCAAAATGCATCTCCTTCATCAGCGGTATGGCGGCATGGTGTTTATATTTGTGTATTTTTGTAAACTACTGTATCAGCCTACATGAATCTAAGACTCATGTTCTGATGTCTCTTTTCATCTTCTGTGATGTGGAAACATGAGATTTCCAAAGAGTCAGAGAAAGTAAAGTGTTGTGGTCATTCAGTTATTAAATCCTAGCGCTCCCCAGAGCGTCGCTCCTTCTGGGCTGCTGACAGTGCTATCAGCTGGACAATCAGCCACACTGGACGACAAGAGGGGAGGTTGTACCAGTTTCTCCAGGTTGGGAGCATCCGCGTGCATCCCCATAAAATCAATCGCTTCCTATATTCACATAAAAACGCACATTTTATATGGATCCTACCTACCTGGAAGGCTCTCAGCAGGGCCATGTGGTCACTGAAGGTGCTGGAAGTGAAACGCTTGCGGCAGTGTAGTGCAGCTCTTTTCTGAGAGCCCTGGGCGGGAAGGATGAAAGGGTCACGATAGGCCAGCGTACAGGCAATGGTTAGAATGGGGTCCAGACACTTGAGTACCACGGCGCACAGAACCATCTTGCCCAGGTGGGGCTCAATAGGTAGATCAGCCAGATGGTAGCCCAGATCAGTCAGGTCTTCATACTGGTCCATAGCATCTATTGTCTGAAGAGAAAGGTGCCTTACTGCTGGAATTATGTAGGTGGATGTGCAGGCGTGCGTGTGTGTGTGTGTCGTGGCTTGTGTCGGATATCAGAATTAAGTGAGGTATCCAGCAGGATTTGTTAGTACTTGTTACCTTAAGCATGTGCACAGCGTTCCTGATGGCATGTGCAGGAGGAGGCTGTGGAGCTTTGGACAAGAATTCAGCCACTGGACAGGATGAGGGAGCCAGCAGTTTGGTCTGCAGACACAGTTCCTTAAACACACAACATGACATATTATGAATATTACAGGCTATTAGTAAGTCTGCTGTATTTTTAAGTAGCACTCTGTTGGTGCTTATCAAGATTTACTTAATTTATGAGAATCCTCCAAAAAATACAAATTATTTTGATAGTGATAGCAGCCATTGTTTTTTCTCTTCCTATTATATGCTGACTCTCAAGTGAGGCAAACATACGCTGGGCCAGGACAACATGCTTCAGGGAGTGTAAAATGCAGTGCTATTGTATATAATATGAATCACATTAACTGATACAACACTTAGGACCCTATTTTATTTGTGCAAGTGTAACGACCAACACAAAGCCGTGTGACTTGGGTGCACGGACTGTGTGAGCGTCTCCATCTGCTATTCGGGTTCATGTATGTGCAGCAGTGCAAAGTGCAAAAGTGCTGAGTGAAGGTGAATAGAAGAAGATGTGGTGATTAATAAATACACTCTCAGCCAATTACATCACTGCTCTCATAGCTCTGAGCCAATCACAGTGAAGCATGATGACAATAGCGCAACAAATGAAGAATCAGCTTCTCCAAGAAATCGTATTTTTTTCTGGATTGTGCGGAGTGGCACAACGTGAACAAGGACCAAACGTGCTGTTTTTTTTCTAACAGTTAATAAAAATAATTATTATAGAAGCAAATAATAAAAATGATGTTTACATGATCTCATCTATACAGAGCCTGTTCTGTCTTAATTCTACTCTAATTCATGACAGCAGTGTTTGCACCGTCATGCATTTGAAGAATAAAACATGAAATGCTGAAAAAACTATAAAGAAAGGGGGCTGTGATACACAGGATTAACGAGGTAAACACAGTGGACAGTGTGTGTACTGGCACTGTGGTACTTCTACAATCAGATGCTACAGATTTATCAACATACAGTGATCAGCAACAGCATGAAAACCAGTTACTGGTTTTCCCGTTTTTGTGTCTGACGTTCCGGAGCAGCACGCCCTCAAAAATGTCTTAGAGCACATGTTCACATTTTTTCCAGCTCAGTCTTAAAACAACATTCACTTGTGCGTATGTACATTCAAACAGTTTTTGGTCACTGTAATCATTCCTCCTGTCCAAGCTGACCATGAAAAGATCTCTAATGTGATTCCAGTAACAGAGATGGGGTACAAAATCTAGTGTGCAACATTGCATTACTTCCCAATATCAGCCAGAGGGATGCAGGGGTTTTAAACATCAAAAAGTGACAGAGATAAATCAAAGGCGTGTTGTTCTTGTGTCCTACTACATAGTAAGTATGGCCCCATAATGTTACATTAACAGATGCCAGTCAGTCACAAGAATAGGATTTCACATGGGACGGTGATGCAATAATGATGCAGGCTGAAATCACCAAAATTGTCAAATCAATGTTGTTGTTGTTAATGTTGTTCATGTCATTATCTACACATTTCCTCAATAATGATTCCTTTACTTTTCAGTTCATGTTTATATCTTTTAAATGAATAGGTTTGAGATGCAGAAAATCACCAAAACATCCACTGATACTTATCAAACTACTCCAGCTGCATAATCCACTTCTCCACTGCTGACCACTATTTTAAGTATTTTTCAAACAATCATCGCTGTGCCAACAAGTCGCTAAATAACAATAAGCAGTGCATGTCGCTATGTTGTGTAAAAACTCGAAGAGTTAGGAGTAAATCTTCAAGTCTTGCTGTGCCTTGCTTAGGAAAAAAAAAAAAAAAAACCCCACATATTTGTGACAATTTTTCAGCTCAGGAGAAATAAGTACGTGCACTCAGTGGGGAAAAATTGGAAAAACTTGTTTGTAGACCAATTATTTAATTTTTTAAGATTCAAAACACATCTGTGGATCATATTTCCCAAAAATATGTATATAGTTCATATGATCTCTTAGGTTAATATTATTCTGGTATTTTAAACCGGTCACTGTACATTTTTAACTGCAGTAAAGTGTAAAAAATCCAGAGGTTATTTATCATCATCCTGTGTGAACTTATGTGAAGTCAGTGTTTAAGAAAAATAAAAAAAACTCTGCTTGATGCGGGATAAAAGTTGAAACGTGCGTCTACCTGCAGTGGCATCCGTAGCAGCTGTGGAACCTGGAATTCCAGCATGTTGTTGAACCTGAGTCGACTGAAGAGGTGGAAGCAAATCCCCGGTCTGCAGCGCCCAGCTCTGTGGACGCGTTACAAACTCAGTAGATTCTTTGGATGATTCAAACTTAGATTTATATCAGTCGGTTAAAACTGATATTAACAGCAACAGAGGCTTTCAAATTTACTTGCATAAAAACAACAGGATTTCGACATTGTTTATGTTACCTTCCTTTCCTTTGCAGAGCGCTGGCTTTCGAGATCCAAACTGTCTTCAACATAGATACATGACTGAGAGTGTCAAAGGACTTCTACAACAGGAAAAAAAAAAAACATTCGTTAGTTAATTACTAACCACATGTTTTTTACGCTTGTGTTGTAAATGTAATTCTTCGGCAGTGGCTGTACCTCTTTGACCTTTCCTGAATCAATGACAAACACCACATCGTTGATGGTAATGCTCGTCTCCGCAATGTTAGTGGAAAGAATCTGAAAAGAAAAAAATTTAAAGCTATAATCTAGTTTGAGTGAATATCCTAAAATTTCCTGTAAAATTATATTCAAAGGGAAAACCACATTATTGACATATGGTAAAAAGCAGCAGATCTCACCATCTGTATTTTGGCAATTCTTTCTGGACATATAAATAAAAGAAATGTAATTGAAAATATCTTTAGTTTCACTTGTTTTTCCTAGGAAAAATATTTTTTATGTGGTTGGAAAAAAACCCTATTAGTCACATCTTAGAAAAGCTTTTTTTGCATTTTGGGTGCAGAGTTACTGACCTAATTGCAACAGTGCAACACACAATAGCCACAATGTGTCATCTGATACTCTTAGCACATACAAGATAAAACACAAGGACAGAAGAAGTAGTCTGGGTACAACAGCTTGAATGCTGCTCAGCAGAGTGAATGTGATTAAATGCTGGACAGTTGACACATGTTGATGTAGGGAAAAAGGACAGTTAACCAGTTAGGAAGCATGTCAAGACACTGCTGGTGTGTTTTGCCCTTGAGTTACAAAAAATATCTTTGAGTGTCTTGACAAACAAAAGTTTTTCTTCATTAAGGTGAAAAACTCTATGTCATCTAAAGGCCCAAGTAAAGCTTAGCTGAAAGTCATGATTACTGTAGTGGATTGAAATGACACGTGAAAAAGCCAGCAGTATCACTATCAGTGACATCAGAGACTCACTATCTTCCTGACATCAGGAGGAGAGGTCTTCATGGCTTTCTTCTGGTCCAGAGTCTGCATGTCTGAATGTAGAGTGAACACCTGGAACCTGAAAGACAGTACACCTCTGTCAGAGACACACTACACAGTGTCCTGTGCCTATCCCAAAGCCACACCATGCTTAACACAATCGACTGACGTGCTGACACAAACAGCCCATATATACAGTGTTTGTTTAAGGCAAGATGTATCCAGTTCTGAATCTACATCTATGAATACAATATTTTTTATTATCTATTTGAATTATCTATAGATAATAGATGTCATCTATTTTAATGGTTTTTATACACACACGCACGCCTTTAAGAAACATCTATAACTTATCATGACTTTAAATGAACATAACCTACTCTTGCTTGAGTACTCATCATACTAAAAACATTCAGTTTTATAGATATTGCATGATGTTCAAATGTCGTCCATTTGCCTTAAGTACAGGCTACATTTTACCTCTCAGAGTGGGTGTAGAATCTCTTATCGTCGTACAGGATGCGGTCCCTGAGTGCTACTATCTCATCATATCCAGGAAGGAAAATCAGGACAGCACCTGAAGAACAACAGATAAAGTTTAAATTCTAATAATCCCGAAATATCACCCATATACTATGAAATCTGGCTGTGATTAATAGAAATGTTCACAAGGCAACAGGTCGACTTCATATTGTTAATCTTCTGTTGTAGCCTTGAAATACACTCCTCAGTCAGCAGCTACAGTATGTTGTTAAATTCTGGATGAGTGCTGAGGTTCACCGTCACAGGTGGTGGAGCAGATGTTATGCAGCAGATCCATAATGAGGTCCAGGTCCACCCACTCATCATCAAAGCTGTGGTGGTACAGTTTGAGCAGCTCCTGCTCTTCAGTGCTCAGCTCTGCACTGCCACACTGCACCAGAGTGGACTCATCCAGGCTACTCACCTCTCTCAAAGGACTGCACAGGAACAGGAATGCACATGAATGGGATTCTACATCCATATATACATTACATTTCACCATTAATAACTAAAAGAGTTCAAGCATAAAGAATTTAAAATGCTAAGCCAATTTAAATTGTTTTTAATGGAAAGAAAATGTCCATATAACAACCACTGCGCATGACAGAAAAGGAAACTCAGCAACTCCAAATTTGTGGCAAACCTGGGAAAAGGATGCACCTCTACACTGAAATTTCCAGACACAGTAGCCACTAAATAAACACTTATTAACACTGCCTAAGAACAAACAGATAACAACTATTCTGAGGTCAACATTACACTCACATGGAGGATTTGAGTAGATCCACAGCATCTGTCTGCTGGAAGTGTTTGGCAAAGTCTAAGGCTGTCCTGAAAGAGGTGAAAACACTGTTGCTTGATGCATTCAAAGCACGCACATGTCCTGCAGCTTCAAGGAATATAAAAACAAACAAATATAGTACATTTAGAAAGTATTCAGACACATTCACCTTTTCCAAATTTTGTTATGTTGCAGCCTTATGCTAAAATCATTTAATTTCATTTTTTCCCCTCATCAATCTACACTCAATACCCCATAATGACAAAGCAAAAAACAGAATTTTAGAAATTTTTGCAAATGTATTAAAAAGGAAAAACTTACATATCACATTGACACAAGTATTCAAACTCTTTGCTATGACACTTAAACTTTAGCTAAGGTGCCTCCTATTTCTCCTGATCATCTTTGAGATGTTATTACACCTTGACTGGAGTCCACCTTTGGTAAATTCAATTGACTGGACATGATTTGGAAAGGCACTCACCTGTCTATATAAGGTCTCACAATACATATCAGAGCAAAAACCAAGCCATGAGGTTGAAGAAACTATCTGCAGAGCTCAGAGACAGGATTGTGTCGAGACACAGATCTGGGAAAGGCCACAAAAAAAATACTGCTGCATTGAAGGTTGCCAAGAGCACAGTGGCATCCATAATTCTTAAATAGAAGAAGTTTGGAACAACCAGGACTCTTCCTAGAGCTGGCCGCCCAGCAAAAATGAGCAATCGGGGGAGAAGGGCCTTGCTAAAAGAGGTGACCAAGAACCTGATGGTCACTCTGGCTGAGCTCCAGAGATCCTGTGCGGAAATGGGAGAAACTTCCAGAAGGACAAACATCCGTGCAGCGCTCCACCAATCTGGGCTTTATCGCAGAGTGGAAGATGGAAGCCTTTCCTCAGTGAAAGACACATAGAAGCTACTTGGAATTTGCAAAAACATCAAACATCTAAAGGACTCTCAGACTGTGCGAAACAAGATTCTTTGGTCTGATGAAACCAAGATTGAACTGTTTGGCCTCAATTCTAAGTGTCATGTCTGGACAAACCAGACATGCAATACCATCCCAATGGTGAAGCAGGGTAATGGCAGCATCATTCTTTGGGTTTTTTTTCCATGTCAAGGGCAAGGAGAGTGGCCTTGGTTGAGGGAAAGCGGAAAAGAGCAAAGTACAAAGATATCCTTAATGAAAACCTGGTCCAGAGCTCTCAGGAAGGTTCACCTTCCAAATGGATAACGACCATAAGCACAAAGCCAAGACAAAGCAGGAATGGCTTAGAGACTACTCTATGAATGTTAGTGATTGGCCCAGCCAGAGCCCTGACTTAAACCCAATCGAACATCTCTGGAGATCTAAAAATGGCTGTCCACAAACGACTTTCTGAATACACTGTAAAACAACAATGTAATAAGTATAGGTTTAGAAGTGGAAAATGTAGTGGCTAGAGTATAACATTTGCAGTTGGTACAACCGCATTCCTGGTCATATTGTAGAGCCTGGAGGGATTAAATCCAACCTCACACTAACTGAATGTTGGGCTCCAATTTCACAAAACCTTACATGCCTCCTCCGTTTGTATGCACAATGAAAGGAAAACTAACTAAAATAGTAGTAATCATTGTAACTTTGGTGAGTCGTTGAAGACTGTGATGTGACGTCGTTTAACATCAGCTTGGTACTATAACATGATGGGTGTCCTACCATCCATTAGATGCTTTCATGTTGATATCAGCCCCCATTTTGAGCAGCTGCTCCATCTGCGTGAGGAACCCTCGACCTGCTGCCACCATCAAAGGCGTAGCCCCTGTTTCGCTGTGCGTGTAGTCCACTACGTACATAAATACAAGAATGAGGAAACAGTCAGAGGCTTCACATTAAATTTCATTTTCTGCACCTAGTTTTTATGTTCAGGACAGTACAAGGCCACAACTGAAATATTAATTGTTACAGAAACACTTGTTTGCAAAGAATTAGATGAGAATAACTGTTACCACTCTCATGTCTGTACAGTAAATATGAAGCTGGACCTCTAAAGCTCACTGATTAACATGATGTATCTTGTTTGTTAAGTTCGTACAAAAGCTAACAGTGAAAAACAAGTAGTGGTTTTAAGGGGAGTTATGCGGTATCTGCAGTTAGGGTTGGTATATGGATAAAATTGTCTATCACGATATATGTAATCTTATATTGAATTATCTATACAGTATATCATAATATATTAAAGTTTCTGGAAATCCAGTTAAAAAAAACAAACAGTAATGTCTAATCCAGTGAATTATATACCTGACAAATAAAGGTACATCATTAAATTGATGAAAGAATTCATAGATATTCTGTATCACGTGTATATACTGTACATCATCCACTAGAATTTTTAATCACTACAGTACCATGAACAAAATTATTCCCATTCTAATAGCGTTTAAATACCAAATTTTCTAATTTGTATAAAAGAGAAACATGGAATGATTCAGCCAAGGTGAATAAGAGCTGACATCAGCCCTGAGAGTCATACCGTTAACACTTTCATACAGGATGAGGTTGAAGAGCTGAATGAAAGCATCCTGCTCTTCACTGAGGAAAATGCTGGAAATGCAGGAGTCCATCTCCTTCAGCAGCCACGGCTCCAGCTGTTCTGAGTCATTCTCATTCTATGAACCAAAAATCACACACTGACTCAACCCAGTTAGCTTTCACATAACACACCTCCACTCAACATAATTACCGGACAGACGTTTGATAACACTGTTAAAGCTGTTGTGGACTTTAATTAAAACTAAGCTGTTCATTCCAGTATTGGCAAGTCTGAAATGGAGCAGGAAAAACACACTGCTGTATTTTGACACAAAAAAAATCTGTTAAAGTGTATGTACTAGGTTTTTCTAAACTTTCCAAACACATCTTAAAAAAACATGCATGCTCAATTCTGCAATGTTTAGCGAAATCTCTCAGTACCACAGGCCGGCAATATAATGTAAGGAACATTAGCCCTGGCTGTTTAAAGGCAGCAATATACTCCCTCAGATGTGCTAGTCACATGCTTCAATAGATTCGGAAACCTCTGCCACGAGACCTTTCCAATATCAGATTTTTGGGGGCAACCATTTCTCTAACTTTCTCAAACACACAATCTGACGCTCACACCTAATTTGGTAGTGATTGGTCAGGCATGCAGAGGTGAGAGAGGTGACAGAGTTTGAGCTTCTCTCTCTGCTCTGTTTTTTATTCTTGATGCAAATGGACTGATGCCTACAAGCTAGCTCAGGAAGTCAGCTTGACCTGCACTGCTACATGTCTCACAGTGCCTTTGTTCTGGAGGTGACTGAACTTTTGCTTTCTGATGTATCCACTACCGCCAGACGCACCAACAATTTGGCAATTTGTTTCCACGTCTTTCTTTGTTTACATGTCTCAATAATTCGTTACAGCGTGTTGTAGGGAATTGGGAGACCAGAGACCATGATGATCAGCTTTTCCTCAATTTGTTTAAAGTTAAAAAAGTTTGAAGTTCCCTCCTGTAGTGGAGTGGAGTAGTAAAAAACCCTGTGCTTCTGTTTCTGTTGCAATCAAGTTGATAGCGATTTGCCTGGCTGTCGCTGGCCATGTGTCAGAGGATATTTGCATAAAAAGGAGCCTTTCTAGGCTCTCCTCTGTGGTGTAGCTGGGTGCCTTTTGAGTCTGTAGAGCTCTCGGGGGGCACCGGGCTGCAAAGCAAGGTCTTAATTACAATGAATAGTAGCTGTCGCTGGCCCAGATTTTTGAATGCTCATGTGCGAATTATTCAGCCCCACCACCACCCCAGCAGGCTCCGACTTAAGTGCAAGGGAAGAAATCTACTCATCACTCCCTAATCTCTCTGTGCTCTCTCTGAGCCTAGTCGCCAGACAAAGATTACTGTGCTGTATTTGCATGTAAATAAACTTTTCCATGTAAGGTTGACTGACTGAACTATTGTTGTGTCATCTATTACAAAAGATTTATATACAATATAATATTAATCTTACTAACCTACAGGGAAAACAGGCAGTGGTGCTACGTCAGACAGCAAAGGCCATATATTTAATGAGTGAGGTGAAAGCATCATCTTGTTACTACAACTGGAGCAGTGCTTAGAGTGACGTGTGTGTGCGTGTGTGCATCTGTGTGCGTGTGTGCATGTGTGTGCGTGTGTGCATTGGTTTACCGGCTTGTTGAAAGTGCTGTCCTCTCTGTCCAATGAGCTGCTGTCCTGGAGAAAGCCTGGGACAGACACAGGGCTCCTCTGTTTCTCCTCAACACAACTGTTCTCCACTGCCTTACACCACTCTTTCAAACGTTTCTGCTTCTTCTCCTCTGACAACGAGAGCATGTCACACACACAAATGAGATGAAGACATTTATTTATTTTTTCATTCAGTCTGACTAAGTGGACTAATGAATCATACTTCTCTGTGTCTCTTCCTTGTATTTCCCCACGTCCTTATTGTTAAAGCCCGTCAGCCTCAGAATGTCCTCCAGAAAGAGATCCTGTACTTCAAACTGTCTTCCTTTGACTACAGAAAAAAAATAAACTCTTAATTTATTAATAATAAATGATTAACATCCCATTCCACATACAGATGACTCTCGCACCTGAGAGAAACAGTGAACTTGCATTGTTTCACTTAATAAAAGCTCATCTTTAAATTATTCCTGAAGTGACGTGTTCTAGATGTAACACTCTCACCCCAGTATTTATCCATTTATTTGCGTTAATTTATGGTAAACAATGTGTAAGTGATATTTCTGGATGGTACCATGCCCCTATTTATCTGTGTACTTTAAAAAGGTGTTATATGTAAGTTTTCTCTGCTGCTGAACGTGGTTTCTTGCTGGGAGCAGGTGGTGGTGATGGTTGCTTGCCAAGAGCCTCAGCATTTACAGAGTGGACGCTACAGTGACTCGCTATTGGAAAGTGAAGAGACGGGCCAGGGCTAGCTGGTAAGCATGCTAACTTCAGTAGAAGAAAACAAAGGATAGAAAGAGAAGCAAAACAAAAGAAAGCAGAACAAATATTCGTATATGAATGGACAGAGTAGAGTGTCAAGTTTTCTAGGAATGCAAAAAATATCTTGATGGGACATTCTGAGCATTACTAATGTCAACAAACATGTTGATCGTGCAACATAAAAACAGTTTGTCACTGCCATTGTTTCTCTTTTTCTTATTTATACTTGGGATAAACATGCTCTGAGTTTTAGAACAGCAGGCCCCATAATGCTTTGGATGATGCAAGCAACAAGTATAAAAGGGTTGAGTAAGCTTGAAATAAATTAGGTCATGTGAAGTGCCGTAAGACCAAATCTAAAGGCAAAGGTGTTTCTACTTGTTCAGAATGTCCAGTCAGAGTGAAAAGCCTGCCCTTATAGCCTCCTTTTGGCTGCATCCCACTGCCTCTGTGATTCCAGCACCGTGTATATGATGTCTGTGTGTTCAGATTTGACTGAGTGATGGGGGTATGGTGGTGACCTTGTGGTTACCTCTAATACCGTATACTGGGACTGCAACATCCCTGGTTCGATTCTGTTTCCTGTCATCTCTCTATTGTCCATGTGTTAAATACAGATGCCAAAAATATACTTAAAAAATAAATACACAAAAAAAGGCTGAACCACTTCAGTCAGTTAGTTGCACCAAGCAAACTATAAAAACAAGAAAATGAGCATATGCACTGGTCGTATTTCCTGTTTTCTCATTTTTTGAAGCACTGCATATCAGTAGATCATAATAGTTTGGTCTAATCAGCACCTCACATTTCTCTTCTAACCCTTTTTCATCTAAATACAAGACACTGCATTTACATTTACAGATGTTTTTTGTATCTTATCTGACTGTCACAGAGAAGCCAACATGGTGAAAAAAAACCAAAGAATAATTTAGTGTAGTGTGGGAGCAAACTTCTAGAGTAGTAACAGCTGATATGAGCATTCATTCATTTAAGGAACACAGAGTTAGTGGGACTTACGGTGGATAACAGGGCAGGAGCCGAAGTACTGAAGGAACAGAGCTGTATCCAGAGCTGCACTAGACAGGATCAGTTTCAGAGTGGGGATTTTTTGAAGCACATCCCGCATCTTAGTGAGCAGGAAGTCAGTCAGACCATCCCGCTCGTGCACCTCGTCCTGTTAAAACACAGCAAGTCACCTGAACATGATATGCTTTCTCTGTGAGTTCAAACCACTCAAACTGGAGGCTGATAAAGGTTTTAAAGAGGAACTTAACCCCCTCCCCTGACAAGCTTGTTTTTGCTGGCCTCCAGTGGTTTAACTTCCTGCCTTGCTGCAGTGATGCACATGTGTACTCCAGGACCTGGTGAAATCACTGCTTGGTGTGGTCAGAGGTGAACCAGGCTTGAAACTTTCAACCAGAGAGGGCAGCAAAACACTGGTTATCGGCCTGCATTTTAAGTTACTCTTTAAAGAACGATCCCAGCTTCAAATAGGTGTATTTTATAAAGCAGGATTACAGAGTTTACCACTCATCTGAGTCTGTATATCCTGTATATTTAGAGTCTTGATGCTCACCACAATGACATGTGTGACAGTTGTCAGGCTGGCATCCCCAGCCATCAGTGTTCTGAGGAACACTCCACTGGTGCAAAAGGTCAGCAATGTCTTCGGAGAGACCCTGAGGTTTCAAAGTCACAGTTACAAGAGTCACTTCAATATTAAGCAATGTAAGTGTTTTCCACAAGCTCGCAAATGCTACACTAAAAAGTTTGTTGTAATTCTAATTTTGCATAATACAGTTAAATATTTGGGTGAAGGGCCACGTCTCAACCACACCTCTAATCACCTGTCAATAGCCCCTTTCAGACATGGAATACCTAACATTGTGGGCCTCATCTACTCTCTCTGTTAAAGTGATGCATTCTGTCATTCAGAAAGAGTTAATGTTCCTAACTTTTACGTTAATGTTCCTAACAACTTTATTTAGACAGGACAGCATATTTGCAGAAAGAGCCACAATGCGCACGTGATATTTAGCACCAGGTGCAATATCATGTGCATGGGACACTCACCTCCTCTCACAGTTAATCCACTATTTTCAATATTACTTTTCACAATTTATGGTGATTACAGTGATTTCTGCTGCGTGCTTTATAATATCCGACAAGCACTTAATGACAGGATGTATTTCCTACAGTGATCTTCTCTTGCAATCTCTGCGCATGTTTCAGCTTGTGCTGCTTCAGCCTTAAGTTACACAGTCATCATACAGTTCGGATTTGTGCTATATCGAAAGTGTTACATAAATGTTACAGGTGCAACCTAGTAAGATTGCTGTCGAGACTTTTGCATAAAAGTCAATGTGTGCACATAAGAATTACAATATCTGAATGTTGAATCTTAACTGTACATGTATATGTGGAGAGGCTGTACGCCACTGCGACGCCCGCGCCTTCTCTTGAATGCCCAAAACAAATTTCTCCTAAGGGAGAAGATAACGGCTGATCCAAAACATACAATGTGTGTATCTGACACACACTGTACTGTATGTGCTATTAGCTGTTTAAATATAAAGTCTCTGGTAATTGAATTGTACAGTCTAGAAAATGACTATTATTTGAAAAATATTAAATTACACAATAACTTTGATCTAACAATGGGACAGCATGTGTCAGCAGTGTAGACTGTATGTGTGCCAGCTTTTACTGAATCTGAGATTCTGAATTTAAAACTTTAAAAAGAAAAATCTCCTCAGGTGGAACTGCTGAGGCACAACAAATTCCCAACAGGGTTCTTCAAATACAGATCCAGTTTTCAAAATTCTTCATCTCCTAATGATTCTGGTGTACTTTCTAAGACACTTTTAGAGACAGCAAATAAGCACAGAGTTTACCAGTTCAATCTACTGCATTTCAAATGGAAGTATTTTAAGAAATGGATGGATACAATGTCTAACAATGTCTAATACGCATTATTAGCATAATTGTGTTATGTGTGTGTTTTATGTGTATATTATATAAGTTTAAAAAATGTACTGTTTTTATTTCCCTCAGTGCAGTAACAAAAAATATTGCAATCTAGCATCTAGCGTCTCTAATCAAGATAATAACATAATTGGTAATTTTGAAATATTTATGGACCAATTGCCAGAAAAGCAGGACACTGAAACTAATGGAAACTAATATAATACAATAATACAATAATTAACTATCTAACATAGACCATGAGCATTCTGCTGCGTTTAAGTGTTGTAGGGATTTCACCACCAGCTAAATAAATTGCTTATTTTTTGCTGCACGTTGCTCTAACTTTATCTGAAGGCAAATTTGTTGTTGCACTGCTGCAGGTCACAAAATACAGTGGTAGGCTGAGGCTGAGCGCTCGACCTTCTCAAATTATCAAAAATAACACAGGTTCTTACTTTAAAATGTTGGAAGGTAGAAAAATGTTTAAACAAAGGACTTGCGGTTTCCCCTTCATCATTAGTACACTCTCAAAAATATTACATTTTGCAGTTGTTTCATTATCAAACTTTTGTATACATCATCAGTCTTTTTTTCTTTGCTGGTGCCTGTAGTGTCAGACAGAGAGGCCAAAGAGACCAACCAAGGGACGTGAACGAAAGATTCAATATGGGATTTAAATGCTGTGAAGTTTAATGAATCAGGTATATTGGAACCAGATCCAAAATGGACCCAGCTATCAGAACCCATTCCTATATCTGAATCAAGTTGGCTTGATTTGCTGATTGCCAGTGACCGCAGCTCATCCTTGAATGGCATTAGTTGCTCTGAGTGTAGATTAATAAAATGTTGGTTAGTGTCTTTCTATCACAGATAAAAGGCTCTGGTCTAATCTACCTGCTCTCCAGTCTGATGTGATAGCCAACAGTCTGGCCCACACTCTCTCCTCTCTCTGCTGCCACTCTTTCAGCAACAGCAATGGCAGCCAGGCGTCTGGGCTGAGTGCAGAAGATCCTACATGGCTCTCCATTCTTGCTGCACTCATCCAGCAGGAACTGTGGGATCTAGACAATGCACAGTGACCAGAGTGACTCAGGTTTATACTCTGGGGACCATAAATGTCTGAACCAATTTTCATCTCAATCTGTCCAGTAATTGCAGGACCGTTTGTCTGTCAGACAGACCCACCTGTGTAGTTTTTCCAGAGCCAGTCTCTCCCACCACCAGCACCACCCTGTTTCCACTGACGAGCTGAATGATCTCCTCCTGGCGTTCTTGAACAGGTAGGGAGCGTCGAAAACTGTCTAGTTCTGATGGATTCCTCCTCCGAGGCACCATGGGAATGCCATTGTTTAAGCGTCCGCTTGCCCTGTTTCTGTCACAACTGATGTCTGAGGGAAGGGCAGAAGAATATTATATGACCCGAAACAACATACCTGTTGACTCCACACTTCTGTGTTTTTTTCATCTTGAAATGCAGAGGAATGGGTGCATGGTATGTGGAAGTGGACTGGTTGGTGTCCTGACATTACTGTATACACTGGAATATTTACATTTCATCACTACTGAACAATTTGCTGACAATGAAAGAGTTAACAGTCAGGGTTTTTTTTTGTTTCAGCTCTGAATGACAACATCCGTGTTTATCACACTGTGTAAAAACAGTACATAGTGTATACACTGTATGTACTGTTTGTACTTTGTGAAATATTGTGTTTTGTGAAATTTTGTTGTGTTTTGACCTCTCAGGGCCACCATAGTATTATGACCTCCTTTTTCATCCAGCCACTCCACTCCGCTTCCTGCCCTGTCTGCAGTCTTTTGTAATGCACTTGTAAAAAGCAGAATAGAAACCCGGCTACATGTACACATGGCTGAGAAATCTGCATTCTCCAGAAGTCGTCTACCTGGGGAAATCAGGTTTCACCGACTGTAACCTGGTTGCATCAGTTCACATAAATTCACTTAGGTAACTGGTCACCGACACTCACCATGCTCTGCAGGCACAGACATGCCACTTTTGTTGCTGGGCTGCATGTCTGTGCGTTCCTTATTGCTGATGGGAAACCTCTGAAGCAGGCTGCGGATGAAATATAAGGAATTGTGGGAGAGTGTGAGGGGCATGGTAGGCCGAGGTTTGTCTGAACCATCCTTCTTCCTGATGGTGAGAAAGCGATTTGGTCCTTTCCTGAAATAGAAAGAGAGAAACGTCTCCCATTAACATACAGTTAGGTCCATAAGTATTTGGACAGTGACACAATTTTCGTAATTTTACTTCGGTACACCACCACAATGGATTTGAAACAAAGACATCAAGATGTTATTGAATTCTAGACTTTCCGCTTTAATTGAAGGAGTTTAACAAACATTTTGATTTAACCATTTAGGAATTACACCCATTTTTATACGTAATCCCTCATTTTCAGAGGCTCAAAAGTAATTGGACAAATCAACATAATTATAAATATAACGATTATTTCAAATACTTGGATGAAAATCCTTTGCGGCCAATGAATGCCTGAAGTCTGGAAGCCATGGACTTCACCAAATCCTGAGTTTCCTCCCTTGAGATGCTTTTCCAGGCCTTTACTGCAGCTGCCTTCAGCCGCTGCTTGGTTGTGGGTCTTTCTGCCCCTAAGTTTTGTCTTCAGTAAGTGAAAAGCTGCTCAATTGAGTTGAGGTCAGGTGACTGATTTGGCCATTGAAGAATTTTCTTAAGCATCCACCTTAGTTGTCTTCTGTGGTCTTCCAGGTCTTTTGGTGTTGCTGAGCTCACCAGTGCATTCTTTCTTTTTAAGAATGTACCAAATTGTTGATTTGGCCACTCCTAAAGTTTCTGCCATCTGTCTGATAGGTTTGTTTTGTTTTTTCAGCTTAATGATGGCGTCCTTCACATGCGTCAACACCTCTCTGGACCACATATTGAGAGTTCCAATGAATAGCTACCAAATGCAAATTCAACACTTGGCATCAACTCCAGAACTTTATCTGATTAATCTGTCATTAAATAATGAGTGAACAGGCCACACCTGGCCTGTTACTTTTGAGCCTGTGGAAACACTATTTAAGACTACTAAGAGAGTGGTGACTGCAGTGGTGTTTGCAGTGGCGCTCGCTTTTTTAGATGAGTTTTACTAAAAAGGATAAGCCTTTTGTCTTTCTACAGTTTCCTTAACGTTTTCTTTACTATCAATCTCCACCAGCAGCACAAAAGTGTCGGAGAGACACAAGCAGCCAGAGCTCACCAGTCACAATTCTTGCAGTTACTATGTGCTCTCTCTGTAGTGTGAGACGTGAAACTCCACAGTCAACACCACCTCAAGCATAGACAGGCACACCAAAGCTGCACCACAGCACTACAAAACCAACTTTATTGTAAAATAAATTCCACCCCTGTGTGCGAGTGAGTGGGTGTAACTTTGTAAATTACTCACGTCATTTTCAGCGCTAATTATTTTGTCAGCACAATTCCTCAGAATGACACTCAGATACTTGATGAACACTGGTGGAGGAACTTACCCTTTGCTCTTAGAAACGTAACCCAGGGACTGTGCCATTCGATGAATGAAAGCCCTCTCCGTACTGGACAAGGAGGAGGGAAATTCCATCTCTGTTCAGTCAGGGAAAGCAAAGGGCAAATATTAGGACACTCCACAAAACTCCACCATCATACCTTTCTGGGACAATAGTGAGCATGACAGTGGCGTACATCTGTCATGTGATTTAACAAAAAGTTATTTTTTTTACTGAAGCTGAGCCAAACGAAATGTTTGGCTTTTATTTTCTGATATAAAAACAATAACAACAGTTGAAACCTCTCTGGTCACTGTAGCGAAACCTCTCCAGAGAGAGGTTCACTGCTATCTTGACTTCTTCATCGATGTGAATTTCTTTGAGGCCGTTGGAGATGGAACCACGACATGATGCCTTCTGGCTCTTGGTTGGTTTCTGTGAGGCTGTACCAATATTCGACATGATGCACTGCAACACAACAACACTTTATCTTAACACAGTTCACCAAGTATGGGAAAAACACACATACAGGTCTTCATTTACTACAGCTTATCTGCTGAAAACCACTGAAATTTCTGATGAAACAATTTGCTGAAGGTTTTTTTGCAATTCCATGTCTCCTAAATGTATCCAGAATACAAGAAGTCAACTAATGAGAGCAGAGGGAACACTTAGAAAACACACTCTTTAATTGTGCATCAAGTGAAAGATCCATATTTTATTAGAGCAGACAGTTAAAGGTATGTTGGGAAATTTTCAATTCTAGGCCTTTTTTCTAATATATATTTGTGTGGCATTGTGTGCCTCTATCACAGAGACAGCAGAGAGATGCCATCCAACAAAGGAACCAGGCTGGACTTCGACCGGGGAACTTGTGATTCATAGTCAGCACCTTAACCCCTTGTCTACCAAGGCGCCCTTCAGTTCTATTTCTAATACTGTACATACACACTCACTGCTTTTGTAAGAACAGGGGGTTGATAAAACATCAACACCTGTAAAATGTAGTGCATAAGTACAGATGTTCATTTCTGAAGGTAACAGAGACAGCTTATATTATAATGCTGTATAACAGCAAGGGCAAGTATTTCATCATTTTAGTGGACAAAATAACACTTCACACTAAAACATTAGGGCTGAGAGGCTTAAGAGGCTTATTTATTTGAGAGGTTGGAGTGGTGAAATGGATAAAATCCTCTATCATGGTGTTTGTGATTTTATATTTTCATATTGATATATATCACACAGTGCATTTTGTCAAACACATATAAAAATATATATTTTACCATATATAATTTCTGCATATTGATTTACAATACTGTCCACATAAGCCTAATACAACCAGAAGGGTGTATGTTGTCATATTACCCTGACCAATTGAGAAGCTTGACTTGTTTAGCAACTGCTTGCTTGGCACCATATACTCATCCTATCACTGGCACCATAAATTGTCTCCGTCTAACGCATTACATGTGGATCATGTGAAGTGGATCCTATGGGGCTCCCATCTGAAGACATTCCTCCTCCTTCAGCTCAACCTTCCGCCCACTCATCTGTTATTAATATCAATGACTAAGAGGCTAAAAGGCTACATGGCAATACTGGGGACATTTCAGCAGTGCAGGGGTGCTAGTTAGCCATGTGAAAAACTTTTTCACGGTAACATTTATGGCCCCCTGATGCTACAGCACAGTACAGCGAGGAAATAGTTCAGATCCAGCGATGTGACACGACTTGTGCTTAACCGTACACAGTCTGTGCAGTGTGTCATCCTTACCGGACTGTGTGGATAGTATGGCTCAAAGCGAGGAAGGTCAGAGGAGAGGGAACACGGCTACTCTGTGAAACAACCACGGGAAGAGAAAAGAAAGTTGTGGATTTCTAAACATGTGCAACATTATTGTAGTGCCTTTTCAGTGGCTGGTAAATGACTGCTGGTGTTGTGTATTTTTCAACTGCTAGCAGAGCTGAAGACCTGAGACTTGTATGAGGTAACTACTGTAATCTTATTGTAGCCCCAGGGCTCGGGCTGACTTGTACTACTCAATATATTGGCAGCGAAGTGTCAACCGTCTCAAGCCGCTAGGTAGTTAAATTAGCGACTAGCGGGAAGAACAGTGGTGAAACGTTAGCTAAATCTGCTTTAAGCAGCCTCTCCACCAGTGCTTGTGTGTTTCATTTCACCGGTATCGAAACACATACCGTAGTCTTAGCTAGGTTAGCTGAACGGCTCGTAATAAGAAAACTGTAACTGGCCTTATGTCTAACTTCGTCATCGAATCAATGAACGCAGATACTGTGCCTCGGTAAGTGAAGAGCTCCGGAATCCGGCAGTACTCACAAACAAACGGCACCCGGTCATATCAGTGGGACGTAGTCAATTGAATTAGTCCCCGTGGTTTTCCTACGCGATTCCGCCGGCAGCGGCGACGCCAACAACCAAAATACATCCGGTCTTACCTCTTCAGAATCAAAGATTCATTACGACAAAACCTCATAAAATAATGACATGGACTACATTATTTGTAGGCTAATATCTAACAGGTAGCCTTTTTCTTTTTGTCGCTGCACGTAAATTTTTAAATATAGTGTCAGATAGATAGATATTTCATGCCAGTCGTAACGGTTTGCATTTCGGCATCAGGCTAACTTTTATATCCTTCTGATGTAAACATACTATGGGTTGTCAAAGTGAACACCTCTGACATTATGAGACAAAGACTGATCGGGATGAGGCTGAAAAGTTGACTTCCGGCTAGGTATTCAGCCTTCAAAATAAAACCACAGACGACCGTATACAGTTGTATGCAAAGTTTTGGGCACCCCTGGTCAAATTCAATATTTAGTTGATTTCTGAAGTGAAAAGAAGTATATGCAGCAAACAGACAGTAATAATGAGCCTTTCTTCAAATGTTAATGCACTGTTACCTTTTATTTCATGAAAAAATAAAATAGAAAGCTTGGGCACCCTAGTAGGTCACCACTTGGTAATCCCCCCTTTGGTAGATTTCACATCTTACGTACACTTTTTGTAGCAGCTAAGAGTCTTTCTACTCCTGATTTAGGAATTTTCAGCCACTCTTCCTGCAGATCACTTCAGCTTCTGACATACTTTTAGGCTGTCTTGCATACACAGCATGTTTAAGATCTACCCACAGATTTTCAATGATGATCAGGTCAGGGGACTGTGATGGCAGAATCTGGGGTCTGCTTTGGATCATCATCCTGATTTAGAAGCCAGAATCTTCTTCACCTTTTCTTTCTTGACCAATTTTCTTCTTTCTTCTTGACCTTAAAGCTAACAGTGCATTAACATTTGAAGGAAGGTCCATTAAAAATGGACCTTTAATGGATTTTTTAATTTGTTGCAGGGGTTCTATTTCATTCCCCCTGAAAAAAATCAACTAAATATGTAATGTGCTCATCAGTGCCCAAACCTTTGCTTACAACTGTATAAACAGTACACTGGCTGCAGAAAGTATTCAGACACCTTCACTTTTTGCAAACTTTGTGTTGTATACTTCCTTTTAAATGGATAAAATCTACACTCATAATCCATAGTGTCAAATTGAAAACATTTTTTAGAATTTTTTGCAAATTTATCAAAATCGAAAACAGTCCACTCCACCTGTTGCAACCTGAATTGATTGTACATGATTTAGGAAGCCACACACCTGTGTATATAAGGTCCCGCACCTTACGCTGCATGTCAGGACAAAAAAACAAGCCATGAAGTCCAAGAAACTCTCTGTAGACATTGACATCAGTTCTCTGACTGTCGTTGAGGAGCTCAGTCAAAGCCTTGACTTAAACCCCATAGAACATGTGTGGAGAAACCTGAAGATGGCGGTTCACAGACGCTTCCCTTCGAGTCTGCTGAAGCTTGAGAGGATCTGCCGGGAAGAACGGGATAAGCTGCACAATTCCAGCTGTGCAAAGCTTGTAGAGACTTGAGAAAGTTCCAGACCCAAGAAGACTGGAACCTGTAATTGCTGCCAAAGGGGCTTCTACAAAGTACTGAATACTTCTGTAAATAACAGATTTGTTTTTGATTTTTAATAAGTTATCAAAAATTTCTAAAAACATGTTTTCACTTTGTCATTATGGATTACTGAATGACTGTGTCTCGGTCCCCCTTTGCCAGCTTATTTAAAAATTCCTGGAATTGCCCGACTTTGAAAAATAATTTATACGAGTAAAATTTGTACTCTTGTTGAACATTTACTGTAGATATTCAGTGCTGGTGAAAAAAATTGGTCATCGGCATCATAATCTGGGGAACTTTAAAATCAAAAGTCATTTATTTCCATAGCTGTTGAGATATCTTGCTTCAACGAGTTGGACAGACAGAGCATCATTACAACTCTTTGGCCCCACTATTACTATCAAATCTTATTCTAAGTTTATTCTTAGACATGACACATAAAACATGTATCCTCTGTTCTCTTAAGTGCCATAATCATCCTTGCTTTCATGATTGGTGTGTAATGTGAAATGTAGGAAATAAATTATATTTATTATAGAAAACACATTTACAATATATACAAAATATATTATCAATGTACAGTCATCTCTTAGTTATCTTCTCCAGGAGAAAACCGACTGAAATATTTGATATAGTGCATATTTTTAACTCAGTCAACTGCCAAGAGTGAAAAAACATACTTTATTAATATTCACAGTTAAGTCAAAACTCTACTGAAGCCAAAGGACAACTTGAGATCACCATCTGTACAATCAAAAACAAAGAACCCTCCAGTGACAAACATCACAAGAAGAGGGCTCACATCCAGACTTAGTCCTCTCACATGTATACATATATGATAGTCCCTTGAGAAAATATAAATTGTTAGACTGTGGGTTGAACTTTAAATAATTCTGAAACAGTTACTAATTCTATGAAAATTGCCTTTGCTCACCTTATGCTTTCAGTTGTGGTGGCTAGAAATCCTTTAATGTGCCCTTTGTAACATTTTTGAGAATATGTTCACAGTAGTCCAACACTGTGGTCCTCCATCATGGTCCATAGCCCAAGAGTCTGAATGTGTTCATGCCAACTAAACACTACAGCAGCTATCTTAACAGGAATTTAAACCTGTAAACCTGACAGCCTGCAAGGAAAGAACAGCTACGAATTACAAGACTGGTAAAAAAATCAGACAGATAAACACAAGTGGGATGTGGTTCAGGCAAATAACGACAATATATGGAAGAGTGTGGCTGAAAATATCAAAATCTAACTATATACTTAAATCGAAACGTCATTTACCTTTTGTGTGTGCATGATGTATGACAAAATAAAAATGTTTGGTGGAAAATAAACAATTACTGCCAAAATGCAAAGGGAAAACTCCACTGATCAGTGATTCAGTGTGCTCTTGAGCAACACACTGCCACATTAAATAACTGAACATGAAAATGACTTTGTATTTTTCATTTTCAAATTGGCAAGCTAAAAACAACCTGGACTTGAAAATAAAACCAGTATTTCCTATTTGCATATAAATTGGAATTGAGTTTATCTCATTTCTGATGAAAATGAAAAAAAAGTAGCATTTTTTGTGGGCATTTTTTTTAATAATAGCAAATCTCACATATGTTGACTTCAACAATGTTCATAAAAGAGGCTTGCAAAAATTCAGCCATTTTGGAAATGTTTATTTGAGATGAATTAACATCAATTCCAATAGAAGGCCTGTTTGCACTTTCATTTAGGTTTCACACTGTCTGCCAATTTGATGAATTCTATTATCATTGTGCAGTAATATATTGTGGAGTACACTGAATAATGATTTGTCAGTGGAATTTTCCTTTTAATTTGTAAATTCCCTGGCCTTAATTATGGATTTTCAAACATTAATAGTATACATTATATATAATATTGGCAGCCATAAACTTCAATACAACAGAGTAACACATAAATTTAATGACATTCAACTTGTGAAGACAAAGTTGTTATGACCACTTGTTCTTCCTTTCTCAAGTCATTATTCTATAACATTCTACACTCCTGGATAAAATCTGAAATAATTTTGGTAATAAAGCCAGTAACACTATAAATACATCAAGCCAATAACACTGTTAATACCCATCTTTCTTCAGCATCTAAAACAGTTTTAGGACTCAACTGGAAGAATGGAGGAAATGCTCAACAACTAAATTATTACGACTTAAAAATCAACAGGACATGATAAATCTAACATTGATTCACTGGCCAAATTTACTAAGATGTCACGCCGGCATGTTAGACTTTTCACTGTCACTTCACATGTGCTTAAAATTGATTATGTTCTCAAAACTTTTGATCTTTTGCCTTTAAAAGACAAATGGTTAACCTGAGCAATCCTCTCCTTATAGTCAATGTGTTGTCTCCCGCAGAATGAATCATGAATTTTGGTATTCAAAGATAAAGTTATGTTTCTGTCTAATCACCTGTCTAAAAGGTCTGGAGAGGCAAACAACTCCAGTGAAGCTTACTGGATGTGTTCAATCACAAATAGGCAACTCCCCACTGTAAATGTGTGCTCATGACAAGCAAAGCAAGAAGGAAAGGGGCATGTTCAGCAACATCCGTTGCCTGGACTGTAAGGTAAAATTCTCAGAGGCCATAATTGGAAATTACGGGAGAGGCACAGTGCTTCACGATGTCAGTAGTCAAAACATTTCATGATGGCATCTCTGTCAAATCTGAAGTTGAGGAAAGCCGTGGAGGAGAGCAGGTGTTCACAGTCTCTGCTGTGGACTGTCTGGTGACCGTTGGAGCTGCATGGAGCTACATCTGTGAAAAGAAAGGCCCGTTTACATGTACCATTTGTGGAGTACGTTCACGTAGCCTTTCATCTCAGCAAATTCTCTGAATCTCAATTTTTTTCCCCTTATTTGGTTTGCTGTTGTCCCAGCATTCCATGAAATGTGCTCTTTCTGGTGCACAACTGGTGCTTCTCATTTAGCCGCTGGCATACCTGCAATTCATTAGGAGAAGCAGGCAACTGCTCAGAGTGCCCCGGGTTGTCTGTATGGCAATAACTTTGTGTTAATTTAATTGATTATAAAAAATAAAATAAATAATAAAACTTTGGTAATGTGGGACACAAGCATTGGGACACAATAAAACTGACATGGTAAATGTCTTTGGTGGCACCTGCATTTTTTCCTTGAGACTCTGTCTTAAAGAGGGGTCCTATGTCAAAATCTAGTTTTAATAACTAATATTTTAGATGATATTATGCTTACATAGTGTATATTCTTAAACAAACAATGAACTGATGAACATACAGCAGACCTGGGGCAGGGATAGTATTCTGGTGTAGAAATACTTAAAAAAAAAAAAAAAAAGGTTTATCTGTGGACACAGATAAACTTGTACATTGGAACCGGAAAAATTATTTGCAGAAACATTTAGTCAAGATACATTCATGATAAATCTCGAATAAGTAAGACACTGTGCGTCATTTACACGGTATGTGAGGATAAATTACAAGTCAGAGGGTGTATTTTGGGATATAATATGTGCTTCAGTAATGCTAAAAGGAATCACAGAATGGATGACGTGCGAAATCACTTATTGTATGTCTATTAACTGCAGCATACAGAAAATGACAGACTTTTAGAATGTGCTTTGATTTAGCAGGATTGACAAAATAATCAGTCACAAAATAAAATATAAAAGGGGAGCCTTAAAATTCTGTTCAGAAAAAGTGTTAGGGTTAAGTAATAAAGTAATAAATTATGGGCCCCATATTTTTCCTACGATGTCCTAAGAGCGAACTAATATGACACTCATAGTAAGAATCCAGAAAAGTATTCAAGTGGCACATTTCTATTTATAATAGGTCAGTGAATAGCAGGTCAGCTCATATTCACTTTGTCTACTAGTAAACGGTACAACATAATACATGCAAAATGAGTATTTGCTTGGCTTTAAATTGAGCAGCTCTCTGAAGGAAATTCCTCTGGCAATAAATAACTTGTTTTTTTAACCTAACATAACTACATACAGTGAGCTCCTATAGTGATATCCTGAGCAGACCCTAAGGATATCTGGGCCAATCGGGGATATTTTAAACGGATTGCCATTGGCTAAAATAAAGCTGATTAAAGTCTGATTCCTTCTTTACTGAACTCTACTGTTTTTTATTTACCTCACCTCCATGTGTTGCAGTGCTGCTCTCCTTTACCACAGCTGGCCTCTAATGTTAGACTGTGAGCATTTTCAGTGTGTGAATATGAAACATTATTTTGGCACACTCTGTGTTTACTCTGAGTTCAGACACTGAGTTTGGAAAAATGCACAGATTCATCAAGCTCTGACGCTAATAACCATGGTTACAACATTCAGGTAGCAGCTTCTCATGTTTAGCTGGTGCTGACGGTCACTTTCAAGGGTTCAAATGACAAACGTCTCCGGTGGTACGTTATATCAGCTGTCATTAAGTGACCTGATGACAGAATAAAATGAAATGTACCTATTGTTTAGTTAAAGTGCTCTCTGTACGCAATCCATGATTGTTTGTGAGGTAAAAAGAGGCTCCGTTCTGTAACAATATTATACAATCAGAGTGGACTGAGTGTTTCTGTAGTTCCAAAAAGTCCAACAGACTGACTTGTTTTCTCTCTAGTGGATCGCTTCACGTCAGTTTCAGGAGTCACATTCTCCAGATTAACTTTTGTTCTTATATCGTTAACTTGGACTTATAAACTTAGTATTTGGATCAAATAGCTCACAAATTTAAGGTCTGTCAACTTAAGTATCTACAGCTGTTAGTTCAGATTCATATTTAGAATCATTTAGGTATATACAAGTATCTGAGTGGACTCAGTATTGGCAGATACACATTATCAAAGGACATGAATTGGGGCCAATAAACCTAGGACATCTGTAATTAGAAATTATAATTTAAAATCATGTGCTACACTTCCTTTAAAATTTCTTCTTACATTTCGCAATTGTGCCCTCAGTTTAGCAATTTCCACAACACTATTTTTTTCTACCATATGACCCCTGGTATTTCACTCAGTAAGTGTTCTGGTAACTTAATGTGTCAAGTCTCATGTTCAAAATGGAACCAGCAATGTTTTTATGTAAGGATATCTGCTAATCTGCCAACCCTGGACTCAGTAACACATCTGTCACTTTTCCTAAACAATTCGTGTGTGAACTGAATGCGGTCACATTAGCAGATATAGTGCAGCAGTGAGCACATTTGATTTAGTTCATTTAGCTTAGACTTAAAGTTAGACATTGTAACTCTACAAAGCCATACCTCTCTCAAAACTGTCTTGAAGTCTTCTGGGTTGAAGTCTTTTATCTTCTTTCTGTAGAAATAGTATAAGAGTTAACTGTAGTGGTTTTAAAACTGGTCTAAGATCCACTAGCAAAAATAGGTGTGTAATGTTCAGAAATGTTGGTTTCACTGGTACTGAGGTTTGAACTTCTTTTTCTAAACTTCAGAATGATGGGATCTCTCTATACTTACTAAAAACAGCAATCTGAAACGTATATGGTTTTGCACTTACGAATATGGTTTTCACCTGCTGGCTGCTGGTTCCATTGTCACTGGCTCCTTTCTTCACGTAAGGCGAGTCCTGAAATTTTTTCCCATTGCCCTTCAAGGTTGGGTTCTACAGAGTAAAGAACAGAAGTTGTGAGGTAAATGTGGTTGTAGCAGCTTTGTCTCACACCACTGAAAATTCTATGTCCCATTTCAGGGGCTTTATCAGCAAAGCAGGCTGCCCTTGCACCAGTTCCCGTCCCCTCACAAAGACCAAAACTAACTGTGTGTGTAAAGATGGTCCTCATCAACTCATAATGTTCAAATATCTAAATTTACCACCAGGAAGTAGTAAGTGGTAAATAGATTTGGAAAGCTTTACCAAATTCCATGATACCTTAGTTTGCACCTCATTATCATATGACATGAGCAAAATGAAAATTGTAACTGTGGTGATGAAAATGGGAAACAGATAAGTTATTATACGTGTGCAAAGAAAAATAGGTTAACTGAGGAATAGAAAAATTAAATAAGCTAGTGATGGATAGATCACAATGATAGATAGATCATGATGAAGGGGTGCCATGGTTTAGAAAAGATTGGGAACCACTGAATTAGAAGTCAACAGCAAAGCATAAAGCATACTGTTTACTTTTAAAACTTTTGACATGTCTACAAACCTTTTACTGCTTCTTCTCAATTTTGAGCTCCATACACCTGAATGCAAAAGCCTGGCAAATACACCAGATCTTTTTTTTTTTAAACCTTTTTTAACAACTATATACAAACAATAAAAAATAAACTTGCAGCCGAGTCCACTTCATTTCTGATATAATCAATAAAAGGGACCCCAAATCTTAACAAATTTACAAAGTACCTAATCTCCTCCAAAAAGACAGGAAACCATATCACTGAGCCACTTCTTAAAACAAGGAAGGGGGGTAAATTTAATTCTTTCTGAATAATCATTTTTGCTACAAAATATAAAAGCCTGCTGGGTGTCATATGGCAGCTTCAAGGAGCTGTCAGAACAACTAACAGTAAGTACACAGTCTGGATCAGGGTTAGCACTATAAATCACCCAATTTATGACAAAACAAAACTTGCATAATAGTGAAATAATACAAACACAAAATGTAGCCCAGAGTACCAATGTGTACCAACGCTGGCTAGCTAAAACTCTTTAGACCATTGTTCAGTAGACAGAAGACTGGGCATATCTACTGTATCAATTAAGTTCATAATGTCTATGGTGGTAGCTGAGGACATAATAGGTATATGTGCTCATAATCATGCATAACTTAACTTAACATGCAAATACATCCAATCTTACCAAAGATCACCTGGACTGAAATAACAAGGAACGCAAAAGATATACTTTAATCGTCGATATGTTTTCAGTTTTGTAATGTGGACTCATGAGCGGTACATTTTAGCTATCTGTTCACTACAGAACCAGTCTTTTCTCTGAATGATGTGTCCATTGTTAGAAAAATCTCTCTCCACCACTTATGTGTACAGACAATAGTGTATACATCTGTAGCACATGGTGTAGTCCATAAACAGTCTACAGGGGGAAACTAGCAACATATACTATTTAGCTGTTATATCCTGCCACAACAGACTCCAGTAGTGAAAATATGAAGATGGTGATTCGTTAGTGTGAACACAAATTTAAACTATATGGCTTTTGATGGTACGGGTCCAGCAGTCCTGTGAGTGCAAACGTCACCTGTAGTGTCACACTGCAGATGATGTTAGCTAGTGGGTGACCACTCATGTGGATCTCTTCACTGACTTAGATTCCCAGGTTTCAACACAGGCCCATGCTCACAGTGATTATCAGGTATTGACAGACTTTATTGTGGAGTAATAGTAATAATTGCAGAATTCGGTCACTGTTTTCCTTAATCTCACAGACGTGTAGCTATTAACCGCAGCTGCATTCAGCCTAACTGGAAGATGCTAGTGTTAAATAATGGTTAACTGTGGTCAACTTTTCTAACCTGGTTCAGCTCATACTGGCTCAGCTGGCCCACAGCCTTCTGCTGCACATGTTTTGTCCAGCCGTTCCCAGTAAATGCATCAGTACCTGTGAGGCGGCGGGATTTTGACCTAGGAGACGGAAGAAAACAAAAAACAAAGTGGGTATTTTCTGTTGTACAGGATGGATGGTCAGCTATTGGTGGCCCAGCCCCCCCACTAAATTTTCTGCTAAAGGTTTATTATGATGGACATCATGCGCTCGGGAACTATCACTAATATACAGCTCCTCACACTTCTCCTTGTATGTTATTCTTATTAATAACAAATTACAAACAGTTTTTATTAGATGTGGCGCTTGTCCAAATATATGTTTATATAAAGTACTGTGCAAAAGTTTTAGGCACTTCAGATGTTTAGATTCTTATCCATCACGCAAACACAACAGGGAGGCGTCTGATTTGTCCCAAAGTGAGATTAGTTGGTTATCCAGGTTAACTCAGCTTTTCTGGGATCACAAAGCTTGAAAGCATGGAGTCATTAATTCTACAGGATCCGGAAATGGACAAAAGACTTTACAATAGTGACAAATAATAAAGTAACAGTATATGTATAAGTCAGTAGAATCCCTTTGCCGTTCCAGACTTTCCATTTGTCTGTTTGATTTTAAAGCAAACAGAAGGAGAGTTTATGACGCGATATACATAATGATGATTTCAGCTGTGTTTTAACATCTCTAAGTTTCTGCCATTCCTGATGGTATAGACAGTGTAGTGTGCTTTTACACTCTTACTCCATCACTGCAGCCCAGACATGAAGACTTTGTGATGATTGTTGGGGAAAAAAACAAAACAAAACAAAACAAAACCCCGCTAAGCCCTATGTTGTCTACTATTAGAAAAATAATCCACACACTATTAAATTTTCCCGATAATTATAAATGCAGTATCCCAGTCAGATAGACCTCATCAGACATTAACTGCTTTTCTCCTGCTCTCTGCTTTGGCAGCAGAAACAGTCTGATATTATACGTGGCTGTTTTGTGTGCATCACATACTGTATGTTTGTTCATCATCAGACAAACAACTATTTCTAGTTTTCAACAGCTTATTGTTCTATTCTAGTTACGTGATCCTTTTCTTTACATTTCCCCCAGTGGGATATTACTTTCGGCTGTTGCTATAAATGAATTTTCCTGCAGTTACCACTGGGTAATCTCATTTCATATTAGGGGCTGCGTTTGTGGTTCTGATGACGTTGCTTGTAATTAACAACTCCTCCTCTGTCTGACCTAACAGCGCCAGCTAATAATTAGCTTTATGAATCCAGTTCTCCAGGACCATTGATATTAGACTCAGTGAAACAGGTAACCCAAAGAGAGTCAGACTACAGTAAATTGAACTTGTTTTGTGGTACAGGACCCTGGTCCTGATTCTGCTAAACAAACAGCTGCTGCTGAGCATGGAAAGCCTACACTGTTTTGTATAGGTATTAAAAATGTGTTAATCAATATTTATTGTCCATTTGGGGGCATCAGAACAAGATGATAACACAATACTAACATATTATAACCTTATAAAGTTGTTATGATGAAAAAGTTGCCTATTTTCCACATCCACATCCAGCAGCTTCAGAGCAACATGATCATTCATTTGGAGTGGTGTTTGCATCCACCTGATGAATGTAAGTCCAATATTCCCTCTCTTATAGCTCTGTTTTTGGTCCCTTCCAACTCCTGAAAAATATCAGGCTCTTTAGCTGCTAAATGCTCCACTATGTTCACCAGCTGGTCTCTAACTATGTCTGTCTGTTGTTTACTGCTGAGAAGGTAGTAGAAAGTTGCTTTTTGGAGCTTTTTTCCCTGAAAACAGCTGCCTGCTGCTAAACCAAGCTGGAAAACCAAACCAATGAGCTGACAAAAGATACTGTATGAAGCTCTGTAGAAGTGCAGAGTTGGTGATAACTTTCTGTGGGACTTTCCCTTTTTCTGTTTTTAAAAAACGGAATCCCTGGCGGTTATTTGAGAATCAAGGGTAGTTCTACTGAGTACTGATGAAGTGTTTTTTTTACCGAGCGTTGTCTGAAGGTTTGCATGGAGTGTTGCTGTTGTTTGCAAAGTCCTCATCGCTATCTGTTGACTCGCCTTTCAGCCTGTTGATCCATTCTCGCAATGGTCTGTACAGGTGGAGCAGGAAGTGTGCCATCAATATCAGTCAAGGACTTTAATGAAACTAAATCACATTTTTCAAGTTGAAACATACACAAGTTCAACAACACTGAGGCAAGCACACATTGTCATTTTTACATTTCTGTTTGTACAAAAGTAACAAACGTGATAAAACATGTTATTTAGTGAGCTCTATAGGTGTTGGTAGGTATATTGTTGAACTCTGGACAGAGCCAGGCTAGCCATTTGCCCCTGTTTAAAGTCTTTATACTAAGCTAAGCTAACCATGTCCTGATTCCAGCTCTGTGCATTACACACAGATATGAGACTGATATTCATCTGCTGATCTCACTCTCAGAAAGAAAGCAAATATGTATATATTCCTTTAATGGATAATTCAATAATGAAAGTAACGAATGGCAGGCTTCTACACACGCACCTTATGAATGGAATGGCCATGAAAAACCTGTTGGGGGCAAGTCCAAGTTTAGACTTTGGGGTCATGTCATTTCTGTGACATGGCAGCTTCTCAATAGGAAACCATTCAATGTTCTACAACAAAAAGGAGAAGATCGTGAAATATGTGTGTCAGCTACAAAAGGCTGGAAACCAATTGTGTAAAAAGGAGTTCCTACCCTGATCTCTTTCCTTGTTTTGGGATTGAACTTGGTATCCTTTGACACGCCTGGTATAATGTACAGCCGCACCAGCTGGTCAGTGATTTTCTGCTCTATGTACATGTCTTTGCAGATGCGATTCTTGATGTCAAAGCCTGTCTCCTCCATCACCTGGAAAAGACACCGTATTTTCAACTATGAACTAAAAGCATTAATTATACATGGCTCTTAACGCTTTCATTTGGCTGAAGTTGAACAGTAAAGAACATGTGGCTCACTTCACGCACGGCACAGTCATGAGGAGCTTCATCCTCATTAACTTTCCCCTTTGGAAAGCCCCAGCCTGACTTCGCAAGGTAGCCCTGAACAAGCAGTACCTGAAGAGAAAAGATGCAGCAGTTAGCTGCAGCACATGGGATGGTTTAACACAATACCAGCAGTTGTACACCGGTGAAACATGCTTCATATCAAAAATAGTACTAGTCTTTCTGAAGCTAAAGGATAGTTCACGATTAAGTTAATCACTTTTCACCTTACCTTTAAGAGGTTATTTTCTATATTTTTATTATTGTCAACAAATCCCAAGAAACAACTCATTCATTACTGCCAACCAAGAAACAATCTATACTTCCAGTTCTACAAAGAAAAAAAAAAAAAGGGCAAGGACTGGCTGAGGACTGAATCGTATAGACATGTAAGTTTGCTCTCAATTGGGGCTTGGCTAGATGCAGCCCAGAGAAGCAAATTCCATCTTAACACATTGTTGGTTTTGGTCCTCTTTTTTCTGAGGTTTGTTGACAGTAAGAAAAATGTAAATAACACTAGGCTGATTCTTTCACAAGGCAAACTGAGCAGAAACAAAACAAAAAATATATCTTGCTCAAATATGATCAAAAATTACACACAGTATAAAACAGGAAAATGAATAAATGCCTATCTTTAATAATAGTCTATTATCATTTTATGAAATAGAGTCCCGGTTCTGTCTTCATTTGAGGTACCTAAAAGCTGTCATCTAAGCCAGGCAACATCAATAGAGTGGGGGGGGTTCAGTCTCTTCATGAGATTTGTTAAAAATGATAAAATTATAGAATAACACCATACTTATAATGGTAATCTGGTTTATTACAACCTGAGTTGTTGTTTTTGTAGTTTTTGCCAACATTTTTATCAGTTGTGATGACGCTGTCCGCACCAAACCACTTGCTGAGATTGGAGAACAAGATGTCAGCAGTTCTGAAGCATGATCAAGTTTCTTGACCCATCTGACTTCTGTTTAGCGATGTCACTGTTTCCAGATCGCAGCTAATAACTTGGCGAGTAAAATTTGGATATTATAATATAACAGCCAAGATGTAATACAGCAGAAATGTTGTTTATATGACTTTATAAAAAGATATGTCAGATATTGCTGCAGTGTGTGAGTGTGCAAATACAACTCACATTTTCTAATGATTCATCTAGAATGATTGCTCCATAAGTAGGTACACCCATCTTGTACTCCTTCCACTGTTCCAGGACTTTCTGCACATCCTCTCCATGAGGCAACAGAAAAGGGCAGTGATGGAAAAGTTTGCAGCTGTCAAGGAAAATAACTAAACCAACGTGAGCACCACATCTGACTTCTTGCTCTGAGGATGACCCTAAAGAGGTGCCACGAAAACCATACTGCTCGTGTTAGTTTGTAAGCAAAATCGTCATTCCTTTTTGGGTGGTTGTTATTATAACAAAACACTAAAAGCGGAATGCTTTGGAATGTGTGCAGTAGAGCACAGTGGATATGAATATCAGTGCACAATAATAAATTAAAACATGAACCAAAAAAATGATGAAGTTATTTAACATTACCATTCACATTAGCTCTGGAAAAATTGGCCAAAAATGACATTTGATTATTCCTTCTAAAAAAGCACATAGGTTCGAACTATTCGAATATCTATTTTTGCACATTATGTCCATAAGAGGGCAAACAAATTTAATGAGAGACATAACTACTTGGGTCCATATTTTTGGGATGTGTCCCCAGGATGCTAGGGCTGGAATACTAGGATAACCGTAGCTTAAATAGCTTGCTTACAACATTACCTTGAGGTTGGTCTGCTGACCAAAATCTAAGGTATGGTCCAAACGGGGTTTTTCAGACTGCTCGGAGTGCAAACCGCTCTCTGCCATCATTACCACACGTTTGTTGTAGAATGATTTGATCGTTTCAGCTTGACCTACATTTATTTTCAACGCCTGTAAGTGATGTTGTGTGATTCCTGTCTGTCATGCAGTGCATTCAGTGTAGCGGCCCAGGCCCACACGAGAACTTGCGAGGCAGGCAGCTGTGCAATGCTGCTTTTTTTTTTTTTTTTTTTTTTTTAACAATCAAATATTATTTTTCATAATCAAATGTCTGTATTTAATCAGAGATTAGAATATTTGTTGACAGCCGTAATTCACAAATAAAAGATATCAGCTTTGGCAAAGTCTCTTATCCCACAGTGAGGAGCTCCTGGAGTGTTCTGCACGCAGAAGTCCAGGTAGAACCAGTGGGCCAGCTCGATCTGGAAGCACACCCGGATGGCATTGTCCCTCTCCTCACTGGGGATGTGCAGGATGAACCGGCTGGAGAAACACAGGAGAAAGGGGATCAGGGCCAGATTAACATACTAAGGGGCTCTGGGCCAAAAATGAGTTGTGAGCTCGAATTGAGCCCCCATGTGTGTTACTCTCCGTTCACACATACGGACTCAAACATTGGACATACAACAGGATACAATTAATTGTGAATTAAAGCTCAAAAGACATCCTAGCAGAGATTCAGCTCTCGCCATGTGGCAGTGGATTAAAGTCATGTCAATGCCCTCTGATGGCGGGAGTGTCAACCAAGCGCAGGGCTGCTTTCTACTTCACTCAGCAAGTCAAATAACTTCAAACAAAACTAAAGAAAAGCTGTTCATCGCACTCAACAGCTTCCCGGTTCTCTGCAATATGTTTTTACTCGCTTGTGGAAACACTGCCTGGGAATTGAACAACTAGGCTTAATGTCCCCCTCCATATAATTTAACTTTTAGTTGGTTATCATGTCAACAAGGTAGATCGGTCCTATTGTTATCAACTTCACGTAAAAAATTAAAAAAAAAAATTCAGATAATTTTTATTGTTTACTGACTTGAAGACAGTTAGTTATGTTTCATTCGCACTAGAACTGCTTATTGTAACTGTCTCTTTACCTGCCTGAGAGGAAAAGCCCATCATATCTTCAAATTATACAGATTACTGCTGCAAGGCAGAAGAGATCACATAACCCCCATTTCAGGCTCTTTGCATTAGCTTCCAGAATTTATTTTAAGGCTTTACTCATTACGTTCAAAGCACTTCATATGTAGGTCCTTCATGCCTTTATAAACCTGCTTTTCTGAGTTTACTGTACTCATCATTTGGACCATATTATTATCATTATTCTCTGTTATTTGCTGGATTGTTGTTTTTTTGTTTTTGTGAAGCTGTTGAACTGTACGGCATTATAGAGAAAGGTGTTTCTGTTATTTAGCCTATCCTCGCTGATATAAATGGGGTAAACCAAATCACAGGGTCTGTACAATGCAATACAATTCAACAGCACCACAAACTGCAGTTGAAGTAGTTCAAGTTGAATCAACGTCTCTAAAACAGTTTCAGCAAGTGAGTGTATATTTTAATATTTTAATGTTTATATATATATATATATATATATATATATATATATGAACTGAATATCTTGAGGTTTTAGACTGTTGGTTGAAGAAAACAAGCACATTAAAAAGGCATGACTGTGGGGTACGATAAATTGTAAATGGTATATTTGAATATATATTAAAAAAAACATTTTATCGACGAAAGACCAATTGATGAATCGAGTAATAAGCTGCTTAACAGACAATGACCATAAAGGCTTGATGCAGCCCTAAATAACAGTCTGTGGGTCCACATGCAGTGTCCAACAGCTGCCGAACCAACAATAACCACAGACACGTCCTGAAGCGCAGAGAGCGGCAAAGTGGCTCTTGACTTTTTGCCTCGCGCAGTTTTGACCAGTGCACCCCTGAGAGTCACGGCAAGCAAACCACGGCGTCCAGTTAACATCGTTACCTGCAGAGGTCGTCCAGTACGCCGGAGGGTATCTCCACTCTTTTTGTTTCCATGTTGGTTGAAAACATCCCGACTCTGTCTCTCTCAGGTAAAGCGGGGACAAAAGCCTGAAGAGCAGCAAAGCTACACCCGCATTTCTCCGCTCACAGCCCCATCTCCAGCTTTATATTGTCTACACAAAACACCCATATCAGTTCATAAATAGGCTGCTTCCTCGTCGTCTCCTTCGTCTAGAACCCCTGTCTACTGTTTGTGCTGCGTTCATGTCACATGGGACGGACGGTAGAGATGTAAAATATAATAGCATACCCGATAAATGTGGGTTTAATTACACTGGACGGAGGACTTTGGCAAATGTGAGGCGTTTTCAGTTTATTATGAAGTGAATCTCGTCAGACATTACGAAACCATAAACCTCTTTCCAGTTTAAATTACGATCTGAATGCTAATTTGAACGGTGTTTACAACTTTGAAGTTCGTAATTACCACAACTCCTGTATAGATTGAACGCCACATCAGTTTACAACCGGAAGTTAATCACCCAATCACAAGTTTAGGATGAGGCTACGGGCTTGACTAGACAAAATACTATTGGTTCATCTTTCTGTTTATCAGTTGGCGGAGGGAGCAACATGAGCAAGTTAGTTTGAGTGGACATAGGTCTTACTTTGGGCTCACTTGAGACGAGCTGGGCCTGCGCAGTTCAATCACTCGCGGAGGTAGTCGCTTCTTCTTTTAAAAAAAACAAAACATGGTCATATACAAACTATAAGGTAAGATGTATTACAAAGTACACTACCCAAACTCTGAGCACATAACCAGAATAAACACAAAAAACAAAATAAACAAACCACAAAAGATACGTCTTTAAAAAGTTCCAAAGTCCTTTGCCACATTAAAGTCTTACTGCATGCTCTTCCCCATATAGTTCAGAGCAGAAATTAGACAGTTCCTTCTGGGAGATGATGAAGTTCGGAGTTGGTTTTAGAAATCTTGTTTTATGGGTGAAAAAAATTTCCCTTGAAAACAGCTGATTAAAAGATCAGTTTCTTTATTATCAAGAATACCACCAAAATAAGAGCATCACACATCAAAGAGGCTAAACCAATGCTAAACCATGTATTTTTGTTCTTAACTAGTTATGTTACACATCTCAAAAGGCTTTGCAATATTTGCAGGAGACAAATAAGTGGTCTACTGCTTCTATGTCATTGTTACAAAAAGTGCAAGTATTGTTATCAAAATGTAACTTAACAGTTCATTGCTGAGGTAGATATCACTGACCGCTTTGAAATGCGTTCTCTTTGCTTTTGGAGGAGCCAGGTGTCGAGTGTATTTTGTTCGTATGTTTTTAGTGGTAGTTTAATCAAATTCCAAAAGGATGGAAGTTTTATTAAAAAGGCCATAGTTTTAATTTTGCCGTTAAATGCTGACACATAACTTTATTTGGAATTTTACTTTCTCTGAAATTATTACCATTGATTGGGAAAGATGGGAAGTGTTGGATTGACGGAAGGGGTGTGCTTGTAAAGCGGTTCCTCATCAGTATTAAAAATGACTGTGGTATTATCCTTAATATAGGGTCAAATTCTTTTCTTTTTTTTTATTCAATTGAAAATCATATTTCATACAAAAATGATCAAAAGAGAGAATGACAGACCAAATACTCTTCCCCATCAATTGCTCAAATACAGGGATTTGTTTCTGTAGGCAACATATGTAACATGTTATTCCAGATAGATGCATGTGTGGATTAAGTTGTGGTTAAAGAATCCTTTCCAGTATGTATACTTGCTGATAAAAAAAAAGGTTTGATTGGGTATTTTTATATCATAAAATTACAATGCAAAACAAGTTCTATACCACCCAGCTTCTTGAACATTTCTTTGGGTTCACAGAACCAAAAACTGTTGCAATTAGAAAGAAACATTTTCAGCCAGTTTTCCTTTATACCATCTATGTAAAAGCCATCTTCTTGGCATATGGCTGGACCATGAATGAACAATATGTGAAATTGAAGACGTAGTTGAAAACTTTTGTGGAACCAATGTAAACAACTGCTTTCAATGGAAAGTAGCTAAAGCCTTCTTGAAAAGTCACTTAATGTTGCTAGATGACATAATACACTAATTAACATATTCATGATATCACCACGTTGTATTCACATTCTGCCTAGTGTCCTTCTGTAAGGCTGGCCTCGCTGTTGAAGTCCAGCCCAAAATGCTGTTTAATTTACAACTTTGTGGTCTGCTGTTGTTAGCCTGCTAACCATGCTAGCTCCTGCAGGTTATGTTTACAACCCTACCCATAATATTTCCTGTTGCCTCCTACTTTTGGCCACACCAAATGGGTATATTTCCTTTACTTCTGGGAGCACTGACCTGAGATCTTTGACCAATCACAGTTACCGCACAGAAACTGACTTCCTCCTGCCTCGCTAATTATCCTGAGTAGCTCAGAGTGCAGGTAAGAACAGATCTGATTGGCCGCTCATCTGCATCCTTGGGAACCAATTAAAAAAGAGACGCTGTTTAAAAAAGGACATCTATGGTTCGCACTCAAAGATGAAAAATTTCCCTTCATTCCTTCGGCTGTGGTAACGTCACACAAAGATTTGTAATGAGATCAAATCTTTGCTTGTGTCCAGACCAAAATAAAATATCAGGTACGTAATAGAAAAAAACTTGCTGTTTATTAACAAAATAAGTTTACTTAAGTGGAAAACGACATTTACAATCAATAATATATCAAAAAAATACAACACAGAGCATGGATCAAAAAATACAGCTTCTTGATGAGGATATTTTTACTTTAAAAAAAGAAAAAAAAGAAAAAAAGGAAAAATCTTTACTTGTTAGTGTACAAAAGTTAAAGATGATTTGAAGCAAACTCAGTGGACCTTAATTTGAACTTGTTATTCTTATGATAAATTGCCAAATGATGATAAATGTCTTTTTTGTCCAGAAATTTCTAACCCAAATTCCAAAAATGTAGCACGCAATCAAAGAAAATTTAAACAGGAAAAGAGCATAAACTGACTGAACACAGTAGCAAAGTATCAGAACAAACTGAAATGGAAGAATGTGCCATTACTGTTGCTGGTACTGTTTTGTCCACTCTGTAGTTTTTTTTTCTTCCTTTTTTTTTTTTTTAAAGGTTTTCCACTCCACGGATCCTCCTTGCTAGCTGAATGTCGCGGGGGAATACGGTTACCCGCTTGGCATGGATGGCACACAGGTTGGCGTCTGAGAACAACATGACGAGAAATGCCTCTGCAGCCTGGGAGGACAAGGAAGAGGAAGAACAACTGCTGAAGTTAGATAAAAGAAAAGGGACACTTTATTTTGGATGATGAATTTTTATTAATTTAAAAAATTATTTAACAAAACAAAGCATTGTTTTCTACAATTGACTGTGATGAATAGATAATTGTCTTTTTTCCCCCAACTTTTGTGAGATTATGTTAAAAGCCAGATATTATTTAGATGTGGCTTTGAGTTTCTACTTAAAATGAAAATAGACACCCCAATGTACAATCAGTAGGGGTTAAAAAAACATCATCAGGCACTGTGTCCATTACACAGATCATATGAATATCAATTTTGATTAAAATGCATCAAAAAATATAGTTTTTCTATTAGCACATTTCCTTCCATCTCATATGGTGTTATAATTTTGCGATACAGGAACAAGTAAAGCTAAAAACCTCAACAGAGATCAACTATGAGATATACACATTAAAGCTGCACTTATCTTTATTTTATAAATCGACCCTGGGTCAAATAACTTTGTGTAATGTGAATGTGTTTGGTGTGTAGTGAAGACAGGTCTGAATTCCACTACGAGATAAGACAGTGGGTTTGAATAAAACTTTTCTGACACTCCCAGAACTTGCCAAATGACCTTCTCAATTCCTACAAGACATGTGTGAAGATATGTATTGGCCTGGGAAAGTCCGGAGCCCGGAGAAGCTAATTTTCTGACATGATAACAAAATTAACAGGGGGCATAAACTCGCTTTACAAGCTATTGGCGGCAGCCTGGCTTTGCATCCCAGGAAGAGGACGGACAAGATAACTTACCATGGAATAGAAACTGATGTTTTACTCAACAAACTGAGATATATTTCACAAAGGAAAATAATCAGTAATTAAACAGTGATCTGCTCCCTCTCACTCTCTGTCTGAAACACACGACCATCCACATACTCCCCCCCCCTCTCTCACACTCCCTGAGTGAGCCTCTAAGATAATAGACCTGCCAGGTGCCTACCATAAATTGTGCATCCCCAAAGTGACATATCACAGGTATTTTCTCGGCTGTGGTCCCCCCAGAGGAGGAGATGAAGCGGGTCATCCACTAACCAGAGGTTCAGTGCTTCTTCAGTCCCCATGTCAAAGTGTCCTTGGGCAAGATACTGAACTGCAAATATTCTCCAATGTATCATCGTTGTGTGAATGTGTGTGTGTATAGAAAAGGCGGTTTGTATAGAAAAGGGGCTGTATGAATGTGTGTGTGAATGGCTGAATGTGGCAGTAAGGCTTTGAGTGGTCAATAAGACTAGAAAAGCGCTATATAAGTGCAGTCCATTTACCATCCTTGATTAAGCACGTCCCAATCCCACATCTGTGTGATATTAAATGGCCAAGTTACAAAATGCAAATGTATTGCATTGTTTACCATATGACCATGTGCTTAATGTAATGTAATCCATGTAATACACTGTTAAATACAGTTTATGTTTAGAATCACCGTTGATGGACCATAGTGATAAGGTAAGTGTATGATCTTTGTGCATAAAACTAAAATTCAATTAATCTTCCTTAAGTAAAGAAAAATTCCAAATCAACCCCCCCCATCTCTGGAATCAAAGGAGTTAATGCTCACTGGAGGCGAGGTACAGTTTTGGCGAAAAAAGCTGGTTCTCAACCCAGAATTCACAGTTGATAAAAAGATCTGGCCGCTTTGTTCAACTTCCTTTCTGGGTGCACGACACTTCTTTCTTTTGAGCACCTTTTGGCACTTTATCTCTCTTCCTTTTTGCAGTTGATCTTTTTACTTTTCTTTGAATATGCTTTGGTTTTTCCTTTTGCTTTTTGTCCTTCAAGATTTTCTTGTAACTGCTCACCAAGCCTCTTTTCTACTCTTATTTTACCTCTTCTAGACTGGTGTTTCTGCAAGATTTTTCTCCTCTACGTCAAGCTGGACACATTTTAATCTTCAGCTGAAACTAACCTCAGTTTGTAACTCAATACCAAACTCAATGAACTCAAGTTTTTATTATTTTTGTACTTTAGCAAGTCTTGCTTTGCTAGTATTTTGGATGTTTTGGCGTCCAGCCAACGGAATTACTTTCTAGACTATTCAGTCGTTAGGGAAGTGAATATATCAGAGTTCTGACTACCACAATGATGGACCAAGAAATCAGCTGTACATCCCAACAACTGCTGCTGGCTTGCAAAAGCCACCATCAGCTGCCACTCCAGTCCATTCACCCTGGAACGAGATTATTAGATCAGCTGAGCAGCCCCTCTACCCGACCTTCGTTGCTTGGCAACTGCTGCATCCCAGGGAGCGTCATCTCGCAGGGAGAGCCATGAGTAAGCTGACACAAATTCCCAAAGGTCAAACAAAATAGATTCAGCTGGGAGACAACGCTGCAAAAGTAGGCAAGAACTTTCCTTCTGCTGTCTGTGATAACAGTTGATGTTGGATAGTGTTTTGAATTATCCATTTTAAGTCTTAGAGAAGTTGATTGTTCCCCTGGCGCTCTGGTGTTCTCTGGTTATCCTGATCCACACAATTTATTTCACTCATCGCCCAACTAAAGTGATTCTTTCATTTTACCATTCAAGGATCAATTCCAGTCATCTTTTTGATCGTGACCTCTTTCTCATTTATTCATCATTAATGCCCCTTTATTCAGTTATTAATAGACATTTAGCTACAATAAATATACTCCATTTATCGGCAAGTCGTGGTCCTTTGTATTCCTTCCAAGCAGAGACAGAGATCCCTGAATCTATGGTTTACTACTTCTGTTTATAAGACTGATTAATTTGGTTCATCTATTTTTCCAATCAATTGAAGATGTTACTCCAATTTTTCAACAAGTGAAAATTTAAATTCAGAGTGCAATGGCCACTACAGCTGATAGTCGTGAATCCTTACCAAATTATCATCCTATTCTGTAGTTCCTCTGCCCCTTTACTGTCTGGGTGAGTCTCTGTTTCCAGCTGCAGCAGGCAGCTGTTTTCAGAGAAGAAACTCTAAAAAGCTACTGTACACAACTTCATCAGCAGCAAACAGAAGACAGACAGTTAGGGAGTAGCTGGTGAACATAATGCGGTTCTTTTATTTTTAAACAAAAAGGGAAAGTCCCACAGAAAGTTATCACCAACTCTGCACTTCTACAGAGCTTCATACAGTAACTTCTGTCAGCTCATTGGTTTTGTTTTCCAGATCAGAAACTCTGCTGTTTATCAGCCTGGTTTCAGGTAGCAGCAGGCAGCTGTTTTCAGTTAAAAAAAAGCTCTAAAGAGCCACTGTCCACTACCTGCTCATCAGTAAACAGCAGACAGACATAGTTAGAGACCAGCTGGTGAACATAGCTGAGCATTTAGCAGCGTAAGAGCAAGATATTTCCCTCAGGAGTTGGTAGAGACAAAAAACAGAGCTAAAGGTGAGTGAATATTGGACATTCAAGTCTAGCCATAGTACAAGAAATGGTCAGTTTACCTTGTGTATAGGCTGATGAATACAGCTGCACTTTTAACCTCTGCTTTTTAACATAACGGGTCTTTTTGGTGTTCTACATCATTGCCCAGCTATGGTATGGTCACTGTTATAAATCTTTGTATATTATAAACCTAATATTTGTAATATGTTTTTTATGTGTGTAAATGAATTGCCTATGTTTAGTTTTGTTTTGTTGCCTTTTGAGAGATGATTAAAGTATCATAAATGTAACTGACTTCTTCAAGTGGACACAAACATCACTCCAAATTAATGACAGTGATGATGCAAGTGACTCCCCAAAAAAAGGGGGAAAAAAAGCATTAATGCAGCTTCAATAACTAGTCAACATGGAAACATGGTTGTAGGTACAGTGAAAAGTACTCTTTAAAATTGTTTTATAATGGTTACATTAGCAGTTGTATTATGAAAAATGGTTAAAGCCAAATGACATGTCCGAGATGTTCTGAGTATGCTGACAAGACGTAACACTACATTTTTTCCACTGAATCATTTTTATTGCTAAGGAAAACAGCATGGTAGCTTGGTGGTGGAGGCAGTTGTTTGCTTACCTCCTGCAGGGCTAGAAGAGCGTAGACCTGCCACCGGAGAGCCTCTGTGGAGAAACTTTGGCACACCTCACGAACCTGACCCAAAGAGAGGGAGATGCTTTTTCAGACTGTGGGTGCATTCCCTAAATCTATGACTGGAGTTTATAGATTCAATTTAATTTGCAAAATCTTATATAAAAACTGTTAAATCCCTGCTCATCAAACATTTTCAATCAAATCTGTGTGCAGATTACTCTAAGTACTGACTTAGATGAAACCTGGTTCTGAATTGGAACCAGTTCTAAATTAAACAGAACCCTGGGAATTTTTAAGGTCGGTTCTTTTATCTGTACTTAAAAGAAACCAGAGTGGAAAGCATGGTTTGGTGTAATTTATGGTCAAAAGTCCATTCTCTACTCTGTCTGGCTCTGCTCCGTGTGTTTGTGTTTGAGTGACACACATGCAAAAACACAAACATAAGCATACACAAGCACACAAACACACGCACAAGCACAGTCTGAATTGAGTCCTACCGGGATATAAGAACATAGACACACACAAATCAGGTGAAGTTAAACATATTTCTCAAGTTTACAATAACTGTGCTCAATTCTGTAAGTCCAGTCTTTCCTCCTTTGTTACATGTCTTTTTCTCATCATTCTGATAGCAGTATACAGTACTACTTCCTGCAGTACAGTATTGTAACAAGGCATCAGCAGGTGTAGTACCACAGTTTGTTCCAACACTGCCTTTGTATAGTCAGAGGGGTTTTAAGTGATTGACAAAAGTTGGGGCATCTGTAAAAATAATAATAAACTTTATTTGTATAGCAATTTTCAAAACACAGTGACAAAGTGTTTTACAGAACAAGATAAAATAATACACAGTCAAAATAAAAACAAACAAAAATAAAAACATGAAACATAAGCCCTGATTAAACAGTGAATAATAAAAACAGGCAAAACAACAGTGGTGAAAGAGGTATAGAAACTATACATACAAAAGAATTTCTATCAAAAAAAATTCCTTCCTTTAAAAGTAAGTTTTGAGGAGTATTTTAAAAGAAAGAACTGAGGTTGCTAATCTAAATTCCTCAGGTAAAAAGTTCCACAGCTGTGGGGCTCTAACAGAAAACACCCAGTTTCCTTGTGTTGTGAGTCGGGCTGTGGGAACAGTTAGGAGGGTTCTACCTGAGGAGCGCAGGCAGCAGCTAAGCAATTAACTGCATGAAATAAAATCATGGGGTTTTGGCATCTACTAGCAATCAAATTGGAAAAATGAAAATACTTTGCTTCTTTAACTATGCACCGATAGAGAAAAATCAAGTTTTTTAGCATATCAAGAGATCCCTTGAGCCCGGTGGATGGAGGTATGTACACAGATATTGTGGTCTTCTGTTTCAAATACTATTAAAACGGCGAAAATAAGTAAAGTAAAAGCTCATTAAAATGGTAAAATAATTAAAAACAAGCCGGGGAGGACAGAGGCAATAGAGCTTGTGACAAAGAATGGTTTTTAGCAGGAAGTAACTTTAAAAGCTTAATTTACTTCCATTGCTGCAGGAAAGCTTTAAGTTAACCAATTTCTTAACCCATGAAAAAGGCCTGTATTCTATGAAATTTACATGATTTTTCAGTTTTGAGTGAGTCATTTTTTTTTTTTAAACTTTGAGAGTATACTGCTTACCTTTGTACCATCTAAAGTTATTCACTGGACTTGAACTGCTAAATTTCCATAAAGACTGGAAAAATGGCAGTGTTCTAAATCTTTTGACTGGTAGTGTATACAGAATGTATTCAGGCCTTCACTTTTTTGCAGATCTAATTTTAAAAATCTACAGTCATAGCCCTTAACGACAAAGTGAAAAAATGTTTTTAGAAATGTTTTTTTAAGTATTCAAACCCTTTGCTATGGCACTCCAATTTGTGGTCTTTTACATCCAGTTTGTTTTATTTATCTTTGAGATGTGTCTAGAACTTGTTTGGAGTCCACCAGTTATCAGACACTGCTCATCACCTGGCTACTACCAATGCAACAGTGAAGTATTGTGGTGGCAGCATCATGCTGTGGGGATGTTTCTCAGCGGAAGGGACAGGTAGACTGGTCAGAATATAGAGATAGATGAAGGCAGCCAAATTAAGAGAGATGTGCACAAAACCTGAGACTGGGGTGACGGTTCGGCTTGCCAAAGCACAGACGTAAAACCTCCTAGAACATCTGTGGAGAGACCTGAGGATGGCAGTTCACAGATGCTTCCCATCCAAACTTACAGAGCTTGTGAGGATGTGCCAGATAGAAAAGGATAAACCACCCAAATCCAGGTGTGCAAAGCTTACTTATGAAGACTCAAAGCTGTAATTACTGCCAAAGGGGCTTCTAGAATGTACTGAATTAAAAGTCTAAATAATTTTTTTAAATTGTCTTTCTGTGAAAATTTCTAAAAACATGTCTTCACTTTGTCGTTATGGGATATTGAGTGTAGAATGTCAGGAAGTCTTATCCATTTCAAATTAAATCTACAACACAAAAAGTGTTGACCTGGGGATGTGCGATTCATGGTCAATGCCATACCCCATGGCTACGGAGATGCCCTGGCCAAGAAGACTTTGAAAACTTTGGCTTTGCAAAGGAAAATTGCTGAGAATTTCACCAGTTTTCAAAGGGGCAATTTGCCACACTTCTCTTCAATGCTGAATCTTGTTTCCGTTCACACATGAAGGGGAACATAAAAATTTCCGCCAGAAGACTTCTGGGTTACATGTGTGAGAGAAGGTGCAGATATACAAGTACAGCTTTCAGATTCTACTCATGGTTTGCTGCTTTCTGACTCACCAGGCGAGAGAAGGGTCCCTTCCTGAGCAGAAGATCGGTGCTCTTCTGGTACTTGCGGATTTCCATTAAGGCCTTAGTTCCAGGTCGGAACCTTCTCTTTTTGGGAGACACAGGAGGCTGCACTGGAAAACAGATACAGAGTATTTGTTGTTTTGACAGGACAGGCAGGCTTTCCTTTAAAGAAATGAGGATGCTACTTGACAAACACCAGAGGGAATATTTTTTGTATGGATGGGATATATGAGTTTTAGCTTGTGGAGTACAGACATGTTTTGCTAAATATTTTAAAGGGGATCGAGTTTTTGCTATTAGGGATTGGAATGACCTGCATGACAACTTTGAAATCACTGTTTAAAGCTTAATTTTATCGAAAGGCTTTTGTTTATCTGTATATACAGTGGCTTTAGAAAGTATTCAGACCCCTTGTTGATTTAATTTTAAATGGATAAAATTGTCATTTTTGCCCAGCAATCTACACTCAATAACCCATTATAACAAAGTGAAACATATTTCTCGAAAATTTATTTAAAAAAAAAATTAAAAAAAATCTCTCCTTAATCCTCTGTAATTCAGTAATTTGTAGAAGCCCATTTGGCATTAGTTACAGCTTCTTGGGTAAGTCTCTACAAGCCTAGCACATCTAGATTTGGGGAGTTTTTCCCCATTCTTCCTAGCACATCCACATCCTCCTCCTCAGACTAGACGGGAAGCGCCTGTGAGCCGCCATCTTCAGGTTTCTCAACCGATGTTCCATGGGATATAAGTCTGGGCTTTGCCTGAGCCACTCACGGAAAGTCAGAGACTTGTGCCAAAGCCACCACAACAGTGTTGCTTCAGATCATTCTCACTCTGGAGCAGGTTTTCTTGGTTTCTTGGACCTGGTGATGCTGCCACCAGCATGCTTCACTGTTATGCTAGTAGCCAGGTGATGAGCAGTGCCTAGTGTTCGCCAGACATAGTGCTTGGAGTTCTGCTCAGAGAGTTAAATTTCGGTCTCACAAGACCAGAGAATCTTTTTCCTCATGGTATCATAGTCCTTTAAATGCTGTTTGGTGAACTCCGAGCAGCCTGCCATATGCTTTTTACTCACAGTGGCTTCTGTCTAGTCACCCTGCCATAAAGGTCTGATTGATGGAGTGCTGATGAGATGGTCGTCCATCTGGCAGGTTCTCCCATGCAGAGGACTTCTGAAGCTCTAAGAGTGACTGTTGGGCTTTTGGTGACATCCCTGATCAAGGCCCTTTTCGCCTAGTTACTCAGTTTGGACTGACAGCCAGATTAATGGGGGGAAAAAATGGCAGTTTTATCTATTTATAACTAAATCTACGACACAAGAAAGTGTGCAAAAAGTAAAGGGGTCTGAACACTGTCACTCTACACATGCATTCTTTATATGATGATGATGATGATGATGATGATGATGATGATGATTATTATTATATGAGCTGCCTTGTTTTTCAAAAATTTAATAATATTTAGTTTTGAAAAAGCAGTGATTTATTTCTGTGACTGGAACATAATCATGAGTTCAAATGTCAGCACCACCACTTCAATCATTCTCACTTGAAACTCTGGGCCGTCTTGGGGAACGGGGCGGTGAACCGGAAGTGGCTGGAGCTGGGGCTGGCACTGGCGCACGACGTTGAGGAGTTTTGCCCTTCCGGCGGCTGGTATTTGAACTATGACGCATCGCCTCCAATGCACAGGTCAGGACCACAAGAGGTAAGATACAGTAGCAAAGGTCTAACTGTGAAAGACTAAGGATATATATAAGGAAGGACACACACACACACACACACACACACACACACACACACACACACACACACACACACACACACACACACACACACACACACACACACCAAAATAAAGCAAAAACCTGAATGAATACGTGGAGAAACATGATGAATGTAGATGTTTCCGCACAGGTGTAATGCATGGTACATTTCGCAATTAACATCAGATCATCCTCAGTGGCATGTATCAAAATGCTGAGCAGGCCCAGGTGATTCTGATTTTGTATCAAGATGGCAAGAGGAAAAGATCTAAGTAGCTCTGAAAAAGGGTTCATTGTTGGGGCACAGACGACAGGAGCTGACTGCTCAAGTGTTTCAATAGGAACAGTGACTGAGTGTTGTCATGATACCAAAGTTATCGATACGATACATAATTACCTAAATATCTCATTATATGCACCTAAAATTGTAGTTTATGTGCTGTAAAGTGCTTTCTTGTTTGTTTTTGACTATAAATTAGTACATTTATAACCTTAATAACTGGATTTTTCTAAATAATTAGATAGAGGTCATAGTTATTAAAACTTTTACATGGAGTATGCAGTAATCTGATGTCCCCTATATTTGAGTTTATGTGATTTCTTTGATAGTTAACTTTATATTTTACACCAGATATCACATACAGTAGTAAACAGCATTAAGGAAAGACTCAATACACCTCCTTGGTAGAGGTCTGCGCTCTACTGAATTCATTTCAATAGAAAGGGCATTGTAATAGAAACAATTTTTGACAAAACGTATATGCCATGGATCCCATTACCAGTACTGATCGAGTATACACTGATCGTTTATAACTGGTGTTGCTGATCTGCTACATGGGCCAAAGAGCTGTGCCCTCTTTGGCCCATGTAGCAGATCAGCAACACCAGTTATAAATGATCACCAATTAGTTCATGAAAAAAAGCATTAAAAAAAAGAAAAGCTAAAGCTACCTTTTAAAGCGCTTGAAAAAAAATGTATGAAAAATTATTATTAGAAATAGACAAAGTACTAATATACAAAATAAAGGCTTGTGCCCTCTTTAGGCCATGCTATTACAAATTTTACAATAGATTGAAAACCCATGGATTATATGACATGAAAGCTATTAAAAAACATAATAATCATGAATAAATATTAATAAACAGACAAAATACTGATACACAATGTAAAGTGTTGTGCCCTCTTTGGGCCATGCAATTACACATTTTAGAATAGATTGTGAACCACTGGGTCACACGATGTGGAAGCTATTGAAAACAAATCACAATATTTATGAATAAACATTATTCATAAATACAGAAAGTTTTAATATACGATATAAATGATGCACCCTCTTCTTCAATAACTTTAAAGTCATGTGACCCAGTAGTTCACGATCATCATAAGATGTGTGGCTACGTGAGGACAGACCCCTTTCTATTGTACTATTGTACAAGAGGGTGTCAGTCCCCGAGGTCAACCCACAGAGGTAAAGCAGGAGGGCTGGGAGGTGAGCTAGCCGCCCGCTTACTGCAAACAAGTCTGTCGAATATCCAGCTTAAAACTAAGTTCACAGCGGTGCTGGGAAGTCTATTAAGTGACCTAGTCACGGAGTTATGTACGGAACACCGAGGTGACACTTGGGGGTTCCTAACGCCAAGCATAATATAAAATTGTAACGTTTTTTTGTTTTTTTTCACAAGATAGCGGCTGAATACTTTCATTCATCCACGTTAGATTTAACAGCTAGCGTTAGCTCCCTAGTTGCTTTAACGGTAGATTAACTTTTAGGTCATATTTTACATTTAGAGCGCCATATTATTGAGCTCTTTTTTAAAAAGCTTCCTAAGCTACAAAGTAATTGCATACGTACCTGTGGAGATGAAAAATATTCCCGAATTTTCCCGAGTTTAAAAAATACTGGAAACTGAAGTGACTATGAACAGCACAGCGTAGTCACCAAATACCACAACATCCAGCAGAAATTCAAATGAAGCCTCTTCACCGGCTCAGCCAATCAGGTTGGAACAAGTGGGCGGTACAAACTTTTTGGGAGCGCTTGGTGAGAAGTATCTAGACACACTCGTTCGGCGGGAACGTGAGCGTTAGGAGCTACATCCCAGGGTTCGGTGACAGTGTTTGCATTTACGGGCTCTCCTTGTCCGAGGCTGAAACGCACCGTGAAACTGGATGGAAACGGAAGCGAGATGATTGCAAGCCTGTTTAAAAAGCCAGTGAGACAGTTTACCATATCAGAATGAAACTATTGTTAAACAATTATAATAATCATTAATATTTGTATCTTATTTTGTCATGCACACAGAGAGCCCAACCCTCATGGATTCACTAGGCACCAAAAGTACAGTAGCACTGGTCAATCATTTCATTTCATTGCAAAATCACAGGTTATTTTAAAGCTTGGTCTTAAACAAAATATTCTGCCTTCTTTACGAAGCTTTTGCTCAGTTTGCATTTACCTTTTATATTTCCCCCTCTTCTATAGAAAAATTTACATTTGAAAAATATAAATGTTATTTAAATCAGATTCCATTGCCTCTTTTAAACTCGTTTAAAAAACAAACAAACAAACAAAAAAAACTTCATCAAATGAATTATTGCATTCAAAAAACAAATCTGCAAAGTCCTTTTCCCACTTTTGTAATACAACCTGTAAAACAACTACATTCACCATCATCTAGTTTTACCTCCATGGGTATTTCCCTAGACTTTCTGAGGCCCAGTGTATTAGTTTCATTCCTGAACAGTTGGGAATAATGAGTCTTTATGGACTCAACTTGCCTTGAAAGACCTCCCCAACTGATTCTTAATCATTTCTTTTATAATTCTGTTATAGAGCTCTAGCTCTTGGATACAGCCCTGCTTGCCAGTGCTCAATCCAATCCCTCTCTCTCTCTGCCCTGGCCCCGAAAACAGGTAGCAAAACGTTTATTTAAAAAGAAACGGTGGTACGTTGAATTCCCGGGTTGTTTTAAGCATGTACACTTTTATATATTTATATATACAGCAGGGTTTAATTACACGTCGCTGCTGATTGGGTAACATCTCTGACACACCCACCAAATGAGAGAAAATGTACCTCAAAGCCCATTGCACACCATTTCATGCCGTTTTGAGGAGCAGCGTTCAACCCGGCAACCATCTTAAAACGGTTCACACCATTTTCAGATTGAACATGCCCCTTAGACACACAAGAGCCACAAGGTCCCTGAGCTTGAGCCACAAGCTCAGGGCCCTGTTTCAGAAAGCGGGTGTAGTGAAAACTCAGAGTTAGTTGACTCAGATTTGAAAGAAACTCTGGGTTTTTGGTTTCACAAAGCCACTTCATCTTAACTGAATAAGTTACTATGGGAACATACTCCATGAAGCTAGCCTGCTCCCTGGCAGATTTTCTTCAACTAACCCTGAGTTTTTCCTCCTCTATCACTGACTGAAGGAAGTTTCAGACATGGCTTGCCTTTTCCTTGAAGAGCCAGTTGATATTGAAGCATCGCGTAAATGTTTAATCATTCTCTAATGATCATCTGTCTGAGCGATACTGTTTTTCTGAACAATCGATCATTTATCTGAACAATAATCTCAGTCCTCATATCGTTCATATGACACATCGTGGACATGCTCTCAGTTTAGAACAAATTCTTTGTGATGCACTTTGTTGTTTATTTTTTGCCAACTGTAGTTTTCTATATAACACCGTTGTTATATCGAAAACTGGGACTTTTTCCAAGGCAATCATCTGTTGGGCTGTGAGAAATGTGACTATTACACTGAAATGTTTATTGTGCACTTTTGTAGTGTTCCCAAGTCACAAACCCAAGACTTATCAATGAAGAAATCCACAATATTGCAGGTATCAGTCTAAGCAGTAATTAATTAATTTAGCATGAAGCTTTTCAGATCCGAAGCACTTATGGAAGACGTTCCATAGCATTAATGTGCAGGTAGGCCTCAATAGTAGCCTTTAACATTCCAGGATACTTCACAATACAGCTACTACAGCTAATTACTGTTCTGCACTGTGAAGATCACATGTGATGCAGCCCACATCATCAGCAATGTGGAAGCAAAGTGGCCTGGGTCTGTGCATGGCTCGCAGGTGTTCGTCGCGCGTACGCTGAGCGCTAGATTTGTCCACGGTGAGTATATATATATTATAATCAATATTTTGTTTTTCCTATTGCAACAGAAAATTTAAACTATGTCCTCGTATTATCATAGGAGAGTTTGATGGTTACCTGCTTGGTGACAGAGTGTCCTGAGCCTGGCCCGCAGCAACGTTATAACTTAGATCACTGCAGGACACGACCCAAGGTACAGACGACCATTCTGATGCTCAAGGTTCGGTTCCAGTGCCTCTGTTGGTTCAGGGTCATCTCAAAAAGTGGCATGTGACATTACTGTGGCGTTTGTGATTCTCCACAACATTTCCACAATTAACAACCTCAATAGGCCTCTCTGTATCTTCCCTCTCCGTGGCAGGTGACAACGTGTCTTCAGTATCCTCCTGTAATGAAAATGAACAATTTTTGTGTTCTACCCTAACAAATTGTGAAAAATCTCTGGAGTATTATGAGTACTTACAACTGCATGGAGGCCTCTTATGGCAGAAAGCTCCCCCAAACAGATTACACCATCAGTAACTGGTAGAGGATGAAGAAGATTAGACAGTTAAATTAGAACTTGACCCAGAATAGTGCCCCACCTAATTTGTTTTTGTCTAATTGTGTTTTTACAGCAGTGCGCAGGCCACATCGCAATTTTCCTGATATATAACTCTGAGTTACCTTTAAATAGATTATGATCTCTGAAGGACAACTAAGAATCTGAAAAAGTAACAGCAGTCAGTTACAGAGACTTTAACTGCTAGGAAGGGAATCAGTGTGCCAAGTTGTGTCTAAGATGGATGGGTGGACATCACTGAGCTGACACTTGCAAAAGGATGAATGTACATACAGTATATCATTAATTTGAATAACTAACCTCTTATGTAGGACCTTGTGTCCTGGGGGGTGGTCAGGTCAGATGAGCTTCCTCCAAAGATGCCTTCAGTCACCCAGTGTTTTGACTGGGGACCATCTCTTCAGCCTCTGTGAGTGGTATTGGTGGCGGACGCCCACCTGTTTTTTGGCCGAAGCTAAATTGTCTAAATGTCTGCAAGTCATCCATTGAATGTATGTGGCTTCAAATAGCCGTGTCTTTTTATATTGTAGAAACCTGCCACTACTGTTTTGCCTGGGCATTCTGTTCTTGTAAATTGTTTTATTTCCTTTTAAATGAAAGATTTACAGTATATTGTCTTTTAAATCTAGCTTTCTGTTTTAATTTTCCATCTGCCTTGGTTTAGTTGGTGCCTTGGATGGGCAGTTTTAAGCTGGTTGTCAAGTTCTTTCTAAATTCTTTTTCATCTTTTCTTCATATGGTGCTGCTGGTAGATCTCATGGAGTGGCTGCTGAATGAGTGTGGCTGTCCTCCCCCTGCACAGTGGTGGTAATTGCACATTCACCTCCATTTAGTTTGCTCTTTGTGTATTTTGGTGCTTATGCACTAATACATTTTTTTCTTCCTCTGCTGGCCCAATGCCATGAGGTCCATCTGCAACTGAGAAACTTCTATAGTTCATTATTATTATTATTATTATTATTATTACAATTAATATTATTATCATTGTTATTTTGGTATGTCAGTGTATGGTTCATGGGAAGGCAAGTTTTTAGTAAGAAAACAGAAAAACACAAGCTGCAGTAAAACTGCATTCTTCCAGTCCAATGTCCAGGCTCTGATCATTTAACAAACAAAGCGTTTTATTACAAAATGATTTTAACAGTCAATGATGCTTTACATACAATAAACAACCTTCCCTACATCCTGTCACCACGCTGGTGTTTCTTTACCAGTACACTGATATATTATTACCACATACTGACTAGATTTTATTCCAGCAGGAGCCCTTTATTCTGTTTTATTCAGTGTCCATGATGTGAACAGACTGGTCGACCACATGCAGGCCGAGCGGGGTCACAGTTTTGGTCAGGACGGCTGTGGTGCCGGGCTTATACCTATACTTTCCCTCTCTGGAAAAAGAAAAAAACACAGACAAGGAGGAGAAAAACATTAATTTTTTTCGCCTACAAAAATGAATGCCGCACATTCATCTCTAAGTGTACTAAATCGATTTTATTGTCTTTTTTTTAAAGTACTCTGAGGTTTACGGTGTACTCTGTGAGGTCAAGCAGCGCTGTAGCCAGGATTTTAATATTGAACTCCTGAGTCTTACATCTGGCATTTTGAATAAAAAGTTTCAGTTGAAGGATAATTGTACAGTTAATTGAACTGATTAAATATGGCAGCTGTGAAAATTTTATTTCAACCACATCATTAATAAATAAAGGAGCCAAGGCCTAAGTTCTAGTACTTCCGACTATGTTACCAGCAGCAAGATAGCTGTCTCGGAAATTATTTTTTCTTTTACACATTAATACAACAGAATATTGAAGGGAGAAGGACTGAAAGAGACGTGACTGGTTCTGCTCTGATAGAAGGTACGTGTATAAAAGCTCACCTCTTGCCCGCGATTGCGGGCTTGTCGTAGGCTCGCAGGTACTCCACTCCAGCCTCGGTGATAACACACAAGTCTACATTGCTGCCTGAGCCCAGGTCACAGAAAATTCCCGCAGCGATGGCGTCTCGTACGAGCTGCTTCCCCTCCTCCAGCTGAAATGGAAAAGAACGGGCGGATGATTCTTTTGAACAGATTCATTTTCAAGGTCAGGACACGTAGGGGAGGGCAGAGGTTCATACTGCAACTCAGCCATCAACTTTTAAAGTCCATCAAAGGCCCTACCCTTCTCCATTTGCTCATGTTTTTCTGCACGACAATGTCAACTATACACTGCCAAAGATTGTGATGGAGGTATTACAACCTTGATACAGCATAACAAGCTGACCCCATGCTGTTTGATTTATTGCGACACATTTTTTTCGGCAGCACTAAGACAGCCTTTTTACACTAGAAGGCAGAGCTTTTTGAATACAGCCTTCAGAGTGGAGGCCTCATGTTTTAGCGTGGACCCGCAAACCGAGCTTTTTAAGAACAGCAAAATTCGCCTGGTCGCATTTTCAAAGTCAGGTGACTAAGTGTGGGCTTAATCTATGTTGCACTGTGCTGACACCATTAAGTACTACTAGAAAACTAATATAATTAGAAAACTCACTCGACAATCATGCCAGTGATAGCAGTAGCTGCAGTACTCAATTCAGGATTTATGTCTCTCGACACCTAATTTCTAGTCACGTGTTACAGATTATTATAAATGGATCGGAAAAAAAAACCATTAACAGAAAAACAAACAAACCGATTTCTTTCTGGAATGGGTTTCTGTCACTGAATAAAAAAGATAATACAGTTTCACAGTGTAACACTTGTTCTCTGTTCCTGTATTTAGTGGTTGTTTATTCTACGTCTTTACTGCGGATTCACATTTTTCTTTGGGTCTTTTGGCTCTTTGTCTTGTTTTTGTATCCTTGATGGTGGATATAATACTAAAGGCCAACATGCCTTTAGTATCAACTTTATTCTCTTTTCTTTCTTAAAACATACATCACATTTTGTATTGGATTACCCCTGTCATGTAAGGAAAGCAGTCAGTCTCACCTCCATGTTTGGCTTGAATCTGTCCTCAAATACAGAGACAGCAGCTGCAGCTCCAGAACCTGAAACCAGAATCAATTAGAAAAGTTTTTTTTTATTTTTGCTTACTCAGGTTCTTTGTGGTCGGGTTTTAAAGCCTGGTAAAACTACATTCATTAAGCAGGATTTTTATCTTCGATAAAATAAATAAACTTGAAACTTGAACTTGAGCCTTGAGCCTGAGTTTTTTTTCTTTCAATCTCACCCTTCAGACATCTGCCAAACCTGGTGACCACCCATATACAGTACGTATACGATATACTAAACACGTGAACACGCACCCATGGTGATGAAAGGCAGTTTGTCATAGGAGCCATGTGGATAAACACCGTAGAGGTGAGCTCCGGTCATATCAACTCCTCCAACAATCAGAGATGAACCAATGTGACCCTGGTACCTGAAAAACCAGACAGACATAGTTACAACATGCTGCTTACTCTCTTTCAATGGGAGGATCAATGGATTTCATAGTCGCTAACGTGCATTTCCCCGTACTGAGTTCACTTTTTAAAAACTCTTCAGACAGTCAGAATAACAGCGGTCAATGGGGGCTAAACTGTGGGTCCCTTTTTTTTCATTGCGTCAACACAAAACTAATTCAACGACCACCTCTTTCAAAATTCATGAACTGTTGTCTCACTCTTACCTCTACCAAACCTGTTTATTTACACTTCAAAACTGTTAAATCTATGTTCAAAACTTAACATATCCAAAAAAAAAACAAAACCCAAAAAACACTGTAAAATACACGGACATTTGCTACATTCCGCTACATCTATATCTGAAAGATATAAAATAATAAAAATGCACAAAATTCTGTACAACACCGAGTGCCTGTTTTCATTCCTTAATGATCTATACGTACGACTTGTGCCAGATGAGAAAAGGTGACAGTTGAGGCTGAATCCAGAACATTTTTTAACTGTGTGGAACAATGTGGTTTTTCTCTTCCAGTGGCTTATAGCCCATCCCAGGATGGTGTCCCTTTTCCTTCCACCTTATTCTTCATTCCTCAGCCCCACAGAGGAATTGTTTTCCTCGTGGAGGTTGATGATTTATGATCAGATGTTTCTCAAATTTTGTCAGTGTTCTAGTACCTGAGATGTAGATCCAGTGTTTTGGTTCCATGAGAGCATTTTGAGAGATGAATTGCTGTGCTGAGCAGCACGTTGGTGAAAAGTTGTGTGAAGAGTTTTGAAAAAGTGAACTCTGTAGAGTAAAGGGTTTTACCAATTGTAAAAAAAATAAACTGTCATGAACACAGAAACCCAAAAAAACAAACCTAAACAGCATCTGTTTCAGCTGTCGGGTTACCATGGCGACAAGTGGAGGTCGCCCAGTGTTGAGCATGTGCAGTTCCACGTTGGACGCCATGATCTGTGTGGTGATCTCTGCGTCTGCAGCCACGCCGGCCCCACAGCAGCTACAAAACATGCAAGACACCGTTAAGCTTCATAAACATGGCTGAAGTACTTCTCTTTGGTCTTAGTGGTATAAAGCTCATTTTTGTTACTGCTGCTAACAACCCTTAGAAACCAACTGTGTGCGATCAGTTAGCCTATTACAATAACAATAATGGGCACAATAACGGCTAAAGAAGTGGTCAACATTTTGCCCGATATACAGTAAAAGTAGATCACAGTTATCTAGATCTTCCATCTGACAAGGGACTGTTTTTACTGTGTCAGAGGCCTCATAAATAAAAATAAATAGAAAAAAAAAATCCTCCATTATATACAAAAGAAGAGATGCACATTGGCAATTATAGTACACTTGCATGTTTTTGTTTTTTTTCGGAAAAAAGCATTTGTGTATTTCTATCATATGGCTAAAGAAAGGAGCGGGGTGAATGGTGAATACAAAGCAAATACAGCAAATACTCGCTCTCAAGGTCACTTTAACACTAGCAAAGGAAGAGCTGGGGACTGGACCACCAGTAGGTTCAGTAATGTCCAACCTGCTGCACCACTTGAGCTACAGCTACTTCACCCTTCCCTGCAAGGAGCAGGAGCAGGAGGGCTTAAACTGAGTCCTTAGGGGAGACTGTTTTAAAGTCCAGAATTAACAATGGCATGATTATGGACGTTTTAGTTTTCATCCTCTTTATAGATATTTCAATCTTTATAGAGGCGACAGTCTCCCATGTAGAGCCCTGAGGCACCTCACAGAGTTAAGATGCCACAACAGCTCCTTAAAATACAGAGGCTACTGATCAAATTTATTAAGCCTTGTGAGGCACAAGTAAAATTTCAAACCACTCCTACAGAATTTGTATTCTATGTATCTGTGGTCTTTCTTTACAGGACTCTGATACAAACACCTTGAACCAATCTATATAAAGAAAAATATATACTAATAGAAAAGGTCATCCTGTGGAATAGTGTAAAGAAAGAATGACACTGAGGACACAGCCAGAATTCTGCTGTAGAAACTGATTAAGTTGATTTACTCACTAGACCTTTGGAGCGATGTAGTGAATCTTCATGCAGTTTTTGTCAGCCACCACCATGTCGTCTGTAGCCCTGGTGTCGGCTCCCAGGATCACTCCATCCTGAGGGACAAGGACAGGAAACACTCACCACACCTGGCTGATGTCCACAGTTTACTTCCTGAACAGTAAAACAGCTGACCATTTTTTTTTTTTTTTTTTAACAATTGCTGACATTCATTTGTCCAATCTGTAGTTACATGGTCAAAACAAAATCCATCCATCTGTTGTGGAGCATACCATTAACACAATTCATGTTGTTTTCAATGAACGTGCAGTCAATTAACACGTTTTTAAAATGCTTAAATTTTCTTTACATACAAGCTTAGCCTATACCAAAGTGATGGATCTGTCTTGTCTTATTTGCAAATGTTTGCACACAGCCTGGCAGACATGAAAACCTACGGTTCAAAACCTTATTTATAGTATAAAGCCTGTACTTCTGCAACACCAGCAGCTCAAAAGCTATACTGAAACAGCTGATAAGCATTTTTGAACGAACGGACGATGGAATCATTGAGAAATAGCTGATTTAAGATGTGTCTGATCGGTGTATATTCTTGTTGGATAGAATATGTGCTGTTTTGCTTTTTTTTTAAATGATTTAATACTGAGTCGGGTTCGCTGTGTTTTGATAGAGTTCATTTATGTAGAGCAAGTTTTTTTGCATTTTGAAATGCTCTAAACCACATTTTGTTCATTAAATACCAACTATTTAATGAACAAAATGTGGTTTAGAGCCGAAAATTACCTACATGCCAAATCGTGTGATGTAGGTGTGTTGCTGTGTTCAGAGTTTAGAAAAACTGTAAAAAAACTGTAAAGACTGCTCCTTTAAGCACCTGGTGACTGCCAGTCTATACGTGTCTCTCAGTGAAAATACTGAAGACGGATCCTCACCTTGTAAACAATCCCAGCGATGGTGGTCCCTGTTTTCCTGGCACTGGGAGCTTTGTATCCGAGCTCTGACAAATTAGACTCCAACACTGCATTCCTGGAAAGGACGAATGAGCATGAGACAGACATGTGGACCGGAAGACAGTGTGGATCCACTGCAACCCTCCTACCTCCTATTATCCTAATCCGAATTAATTATTGCTGTTAAATGTTTACACAAGTAGCATTTGTAAAAAGAGCAGTTTGGTATACCAATGGTTTAATTTCTGTGTGCTTCAGTTGAAAATGGTTGTTTTCTATCTGTATTCAAACTCAATTATATATGAGAGCATTTTATTAATTATGCAATTTTCTCAACAAACAATTACTGGCTGTGCCTTCGCTCAGTATTAATGCATTATATTTTACGGGATTATCTTATGTTCTGCTTGAAAACTATTTGTTAAAAAGGACAAAGAGAAAGTAGAACGTTACCCAAAATTAAAACAATCTAGCGCCCAAACCTTTCCATTTTTCTGGAAAGTTGGGGGTGGTTAGCATCCTTGGGGAGAACTTACATTTTACAGTTAACTGGGTCTATATTTTACTGACTGTAGTATTTCTTATATTCAATTTATTTAAATTTGACCATTTTTTGGCCTATAAATTAAAAAAAAAAGTTAAGTCTTGGATTCAGTGTTTCCCCACCAGAATTTACTTCCACAGGCTTTGAAACAAAATCTAGATCTTCATTTTGGAAAAGAGAGTACAATCACAGACAGTATTGTTTTTCTGGGACTTGGATGTGGACTCTATATGAACTTGATTGTGTTGCTCTCTGTGTCACAGATTTACTTCAACTCCCTTTAGCAAGATCACAGAATGCCACAGGTTATAACAAGAGACAAAGAACGACCCCTAAACTTTGTAAACTCAGTATAAACAGTAGTATTGTGTACTAAAGACACACTATAGCACACGGCCCTCTATATGCGTAACAGTATTTCCTCCTGAGCACAATTTTAGCCTCAATGGCAACAGATGCAGTGTTTCCTTACCTGCGGCTGTTTTTAAAGCAGAAACCTCCGTTCTGCACGTCAAAGGGCTTCAGACAGTGGAGCATGTTCAGTGCGAACACAGAAGAGATGAAGACGAAGCCGAGAGCTGATTCTGGGAATAAAAACCATAAGCAAAAGTCCAGCCAGGCTGTGGGTCAGCGCCTTTCATGGGTTTTTACTTTTACTTTTACTTTCTCTTCTCCGGCACAAGCCAAGCCTTCCTGCTCCCCACTGCAAAAAATACCCACATTTACCACACATTTGTTCTCATATTGGTTTTGAAGGAGTGATTCTTCATCCGAAAAGCCTGGAAGTGCTGGTAGACTAGAGAAGAAACTCCACTTTTCTCACAGTTTAGTTCCTTTTAATATTTTTTTCTTCTGAAATAAGACCCTCAGATTTGGATTAAATGAGAGGTCTCCACTTGTCAGAAAAAAACAACCCTTCATTTGGCAACATTTACGGAATCAACTGATTTGTATGAGACATAACGGACATCTCTTTCTGCCCTCTGCCATTATGTGACTTGCTTTGAGAAGAGTAAATAATCTTGAGACCCCTGAGCCAGTCACATGAACTGCTGAATTATATTTACTGACATTTTTTGCAGTGTATTAAAATTTGGCAAATTGTCAAGATGGAACCAGGTTCCTGGCCTAAGATGTCTGCTCAGATGACAAACGTCAAAGTAAACAACCTTTAGTTTAAACATCTAGTTTCACTTTTTCTCCTTGCTTTAAGCTTTAACCCTCAGCCACAATTTATGCAGATATATATATATGTATATATATATATATATTTTTTTTTTTTTAAAGAAATCTGTCTACAATTACATCACATGCACTGTCAGATTTATTTTTAAAAAAACTTTAAAACACGGGTTACATCAGTACAGATATTGTCATATGTTGTTTATTTTGTGTATTACACCAATTGTTCTGTTTCACTGATGAAATAATTTCACTGCTGTAGGACAACGGAAGTACTAAAGCCAGATGTCATAATGCATTTCTGCACTATAACTCAGGTGGTTCCATTGATTTTCATTAAGGTTCATGTATGGTGTTACGTTTCTTGTGCATCCTGGGCAACCTGGAATTCTTCAAGGCGGTGTTCCAGTCATGGAAAAATCCTGAGGAATCACAAAATTGCACAAATTGCCCCCAAAACAATATGTTATCCTGGTTTTACTGTGCATCGCTGTAAAACCTTGACAATAGAGTCAGGGACTTGTTATTTCAAGCTTCCAAACTGTACCACAACAGCTAGCCGCTGTATCTGTAAAATGGTTGTGAAATGAGTGTGAATCCTGCTGAAACAAGGTTCTGTGTTGTTAAAATTAGAATAAAAGAAGGGTTTGTGTGCTCTTTGTAATGCAATTCAGCTGCATGTGTCAGCATCAATAGTAAATCATTGAGAAGGACCTGGAAAATGCTTTTATGAACAACGTGCAAACCCTGCTGCCTAATGGTGCAGCAGTATCTTGGTAGGTGGGTACATTGTGGCTTCAGCCGTGCAACCCCTCACCACTCCAGATAATCCCAATCGGCCACCCTTATGCTAAATGATTTTTTTGTTTAATTTAAAAGTGATGCAGTGTGGAATAAGTAAGTAAGTATATTTACTCAACTGCTGTACTTAAGTAAAAATTGAAGGTATTTGTACTTTGTGTTTCCAGTTTGCCCAACTTTATACCTCTGCTTCAACAATTCAGATGGAAATATTGTATGTTTTACATTTTAATTCTGATATATATATATGATTATTATATATAATATATACATATATAATAGGATAGCACTTACAGGACCATTTTTGTAAGTAAGAGATATTAAGAGATTACAGATAAATGAGCACATTTTGCAGACAATTTGAAAGCACAACTTTTACACGCAATGAAGTCTTTTTATATTGCAGTGTGGCTACTTTGAGGATCTGAATATTTCCACCAGTACTTATCAACACACCTCCCTTGGTGCTGTGGCTTTCGTGTAAAGACGATCTGTTTTGACCTCACTCTGACTGTCTACGGTCTAAATAGAATGATATCCTTCTCTCTGCCTATTCTCTAGACCATATGTAAACAAAGTCACCCCAGGAGCCGGAACTTCCACACCATAGAAGTGGGGTCAGCTTCCAGCTTGTCCTCTTTGCATTTCACGTCTCAGAGACCAGGCACATGGTTCATCACCCATTAGGTGCAGGTGCCTTGTGTTCCCGTGAATTGCGGTGATTTTTGTTGCATTGTATTATTGCATAGTAGTGTTAAGATAACCATTGATTGTATTCATTTATTAGCTTTATGCAGCCAGAAGCAAGTGTGTTAGCATGCTAGCTGTGGCTGTTTTGCTTCAGGTTATCTAACAGTGAAAGGTAAATGTACTCTCTAACAGAAACATTTTGGTAAGTATCGTGACCCCTATTGTGCCCTATATAATTGTTTGCAGTGGGTGGGGTCTCGTTTTGGGCCTGCTAGGTACATTTGCATACTGGTGTGGGCCATTTTCTATTTTGTGTGAGGGCTTTTTATACCATCCACTTCGCAGTCAGTGGGGGTTTGTGTTGTAGCCTTATCTTGCTCTGTCAGGTGCCATCATGGCTACACAGTGCTGCCGGTTTTGCCTCTCTGCGGTGGATTCCCGTGATGGACACTGAGAATGTCCCTTATACCTGGGGATTGCTCATTTGATGGAGAATGTGGATAATCCCTGTAGTGCAGCTTGTGACCTGCCTAGGGAGTAGAGGCTTCGCTGAGCTGGCAGGGGTCACGGCTCTGTGCCTGAGCATGGTAGAGAGAGGGAAAAATTGTGGGACGGGCAAAATCGCAAGCGCTCTCACAAGCACCCGTGTGGTCGCCACCACGATTCTAAACCGGACCTGAACCATGATTAGGTAATTCAGGCTCCTAAGCGGCCTGTTCCACCCACAGATGGAGGCAGCTCGGATACACAGCATCAAATTCTGACTGTTTTTCAGAGTCTGTGGGTGGAGAAGGAACATTGAGGCTGGCCATTCCTCCTCCTCGTCATCGCTACCTCTTCACCAGGAATGTGGTCCTCCACCTGAGCCTCAATGTTGGGAGAGGATGCTACAAATGAGGCCGACAAGCCGGCTCTTTTTGGCCCACACTCTCTTTTTGATGGTGTTCAGCAGTCAAAAGGGATCAGCCACGTGGTGGATCGCCATTCCAGATACTGGAGATTGTTGAGGAGTCAGCAGTGGTGGGGGCATTTCCCTTAAATGCCCTTATTCCTACAGTGCATGTTGTAGACGTTTGGCTAATGCACATTACCCGGTGGAAACTGGATTAGGGGACATGCCACTAGTGGAACAAGCAGTAACGTCTTCGACTGCTCTAGTGCCAGCTGGTGCTTCTGCCAACCCCAGATGCCCCAGGAAGGAGTGTGCCAAAACTGTTTGATTTTGTGCTGCTTCAACTCTGCTGTGTGTGCAGCCTGAATGGGAAATGCCCCGGCAATCCAATTAACGGGCCTATGGTAGACAATGAGTGCCAAGGATCAGGATACCAAAACTCTGATTTATTCTGCTTTGTCAGTCCATTCACAACTTATATGTGACATGGGGGAGGCTATATCTTCAACAGTGCTTCAGATTGGTGCTTTGGCATGAATGTCAACCCAGCATCTTGTTCTGTTCCACTCATTCTTCGCTTCCTGCAGTTTCAGTCAGACAAAGGCAAATCATTTTAATTAATATATATGCTTCTCCAATTTCAGAATTTCATGTGGGGCCATCCATTGGGTCAGCACTTATTGGTTTCTCAGTTTCTGAAGGGTGCTTGTTGCTTGTGTCTCAGTTCCGCCTTGCGAACACCAAGTTGAGATTTGCCCCTTGTGCTGAACCCTCTCACAAAGGCCCCATATGAGCCTATGACATGCAGACTTGAAAGCTCTGCTCCTTAAGACTGCAGGAAAAGTTGCTCACATTGTGTGCGGTCATTGTGTGCCTATGTGGCCCGCACTCAAGCACTATTGTCCATTTGGAATACCTTGGAGACCCTGGGTGTCCTGGATATGTATATTAGTCTTGCCCAACCCAACCCGTTAATTTAAGTCCCACGACCCGACCCAGAGCCATAATGTTAATTGAGCACATAGGGTACACACCCACTCTCTTTAAAACTGTATTTATGCAGGGCTTCCATAATTTAGTGTCCCACTCAGATGTGTAAAGCACTTGCTCAGTCAGCTCCCACTTGTTGATGTAGTGCAAAGTGACACAAAGATAACAAATTTTGCAGTAAATATCTGTCCACATAACCAAAGTGACTGCCATTTTAACATTGTTAAATTTTAACATGTTGGCAACATGTTTGAAAAAAGAATTAGAGTGATTTTTCTGTACAACTGTCTCTGGGAGTCAGACTCCCCTCTTCCTAAAGCAGGTGCAATAAAAAAAAAGTAGTTTTCGGAGGTCAATAGTGTGAACATAAACACTAAACATCGACGATTTGAGAAATCCAAAGTTTGTTTTGGCCCCACTGCAAAATGGAGGTAGAAGGACGGCAGAGGGGGTTTGGATGGAATAAGAAAGAGCAAGTGAATGAAAGTGCAAAAGATGAAGGAGGCAAAGGGAGTCACTCAGCATACACCCGTCTGCCAAAACATTAAAACTAGTTACCGGTTTTAATTTTTGGGCTGAATGGTGTATTTTAGTAATTGCTCACAACAGTAAATTTGAAATAGCAATGAATTCATTATATTTTAACTTTAATTTCAAAACCTCACTGATCTCAGTGGTTATCAATCCTGTGACTTATTCCTCCACTTATGTTTCTCTCCAGTGCCATCACATCACAGTGATTCTAAGTGAGCTGATCCAGGGTCACTTTTTTCAGCTTTAATATCCACAACTCCTACTGGGGCCTTTTCTATGTATGTCTTATACCTATAGGTACATTTTTCAGCATAAACCAGCCAACAGTATGTTCAGCACAAAGCCACAGCAGCGGCAAATATATATATATATATATATATATATATATAGTGTAAGTGCAATCCTCTTGTAATAAAGCTATGAGAATTAAACCTATACTTTTATGGTGTTAATTCAAGTAATCATCTTTATATTGTATTGTAGTCTGCATAAGGCTCTATACTCAGTATGTTCTCTTATTTATTCTACATGGAGACAACATTGTGCCAAACTTCCTTTAAACATGTATTCAGATGTGAATAGTTTACGATTTTCATATTCAAATGTACAGAGTTCAAAGTTGAAAAAAAAAAAGAATCTTGTCCTTTCATCAGCTCCAAAAATTTACTTCGGCTGGGCCTATAGTATCATATCTCTGTTTTATGTGTTGGACAGAAGGGCAAAAAGAATAATAAGAGATGAACAATGTAAATAACTTTTTTTATTAAAAGCCACATTGTCCATGTTGTTCCTCGTCTCTCTGGTACATTTAAAGTCCAGCAGCAGATGCTGCAGTGTCTCCTCTCTCTGACACTGACTTGGAACTTTTTTACCGGTGATGAAGCAGATCCATTCTAACAAGATGTCTGCTGGCTCACATGAGCCAAAAATGTTTTCAGACACTACTTTATCATAGATTTTTTTCCCTCACAGTTAGAGGCATTCATTCAACATTTCTCTCTCATTTGTCTTTGTGAAGAACATTGTACCAAACAGCATTTAAGAATGCGTTGATTCAGATTTAAATACTTTTCTACACTCATATGTTTCATTATGAGTGTAGTAAAGTATTTAAATCTGAATCAACACTAACTGTTGACTAGAATAAATATATTTTTTTTCTAAACTTTGTCTCATAACTGATGCACAAATGTGATTCTGCACCTGTACAAATACATAAATCAAGCAACCACATGCACCTATAGTGGGCATTAGAGTAATTAGTAACAAAGTGATAATACATATTAAAGTCTGCAAAATCCTCTCTGGTAATACTGTAGTTACTGTGTGAAGCTTTCATTAAGAACATTATGAAATGTGAAAGTTTTAGAAACTGAATATACCAGGGGCAAGAGAAAAGGGTGGACAGCAACATACTCTGGCCTCTGCAGTGAGGAAGAATTAGTGTCACTGATAAGGGAGGAAGATTTCACTGAAACCACGTTTAATTTGCAGGAATTTGGGGCAGAAACAGCCTCTCAGATGAATTATTCAGCAGGAATAATAAGGAAGCTTGAGGTTAATGCCATCCTTTTAGGTTGTTGGGCCCCTGGGGGCAGATTCCCTCACTACTCCCTTCCTGGCCAGTAAGTGAATATAACCATTTGTTAATCCTCATTTCAACCATGAAAGCCCTGATTTTGTTGATGTGATAATGGGCTTCAACGATTATTACATCTACCAACAGCGAAGGACTTTGCTCTTCAGGGCAGAGGGAGGTGGCTCTTAAAAGAGCCGTTGGTGGGGCAGCGGTAGAGCTTAAGCTCTCTCTCCGCGGATACGGCGAGCCAGCTGGATGTCCTTGGGCATGATGGTGACCCTCTTGGCGTGGATGGCGCACAGGTTGGTGTCCTCGAAGAGGCCGACCAGGTAGGCCTCACTGGCCTCCTGCAGAGCCATGACAGCGGAGCTCTGGAAGCGCAGGTCGGTCTTGAAATCCTGAGCGATCTCTCTCACCAGGCGCTGGAAGGGCAGCTTGCGGATCAGCAGCTCCGTGGATTTCTGGTAGCGACGGATCTCTCGGAGAGCCACGGTACCGGGCCTGTAACGGTGAGGCTTCTTCACGCCTCCAGTGGCCGGGGCGCTCTTACGGGCGGCCTTGGTGGCCAGCTGCTTTCTGGGGGCTTTGCCTCCGGTGGACTTACGAGCGGTCTGCTTGGTTCTTGCCATGTCTCTGCCTCTACCTCTGTATAGGACAAAAGTGTAGCAAACAGACGCGACACTCTGCTCTTAAACTGTAGGACGAGCTGTGAAGCGGTGACGCCGCTTCTGAGCTCTGAGCCATGATTGGTCGGGGGCTCCTCCTGGCGCTCAGCGCCGCCTATAGGAGCGACCCCCGCCTGATTCTCCGCAGCCTATTGGAGAAGAGTCGGCGGAAAACCAGAGCGGGCCGCTGCCCTGCTGAGAGCCTCTTTTCTGGTTGGTCCGGCAGGAATCTTCCCGCTCTCTCGGCGGACATATAAGGGTGAGTTTGCGCGTTTGCGCCACAGTTTCTGTGATCGCAGAGTCTAGAAAACGTACCTGAAAAAATGAGTGGACGTGGCAAAACCGGCGGAAAAGCCAGAGCTAAGGCAAAGACCCGCTCCTCCCGTGCCGGGCTCCAGTTCCCAGTCGGCCGTGTTCACAGGCTGCTGCGCAAAGGCAACTACGCCGAGCGTGTGGGTGCCGGCGCCCCCGTCTATCTGGCGGCTGTGCTGGAGTACCTGACCGCTGAGATCCTGGAGCTGGCTGGAAACGCCGCCCGCGACAACAAGAAGACCCGTATCATCCCCCGCCACCTGCAGCTGGCCGTCCGCAACGACGAGGAGCTCAACAAGCTCCTGGGCGGAGTCACCATCGCTCAGGGCGGCGTGCTGCCCAACATCCAGGCTGTCCTGCTGCCCAAGAAGACCGAGAAGCCCGCCAAGTCCAAGTAAAGCCCCTGGAGACCGCAAACACAAAGGCTCTTTTAAGAGCCACACACCGCCCTGATAAAGAACGCAGCTCCTCGTGTCTCTCAGGCACCTACCTCATCCATTAACTGATCAGATAGAAATACATAATGAAATAACTCACTCAAATGTAGTGTATTGTGTAGATGAGTAAACACATCGAGACTAGATGCAGTTTGTCTCACTAGTGTGAGAACAATATCCACCAATTCTGGAGACCTAGAGATCCCAGAATGACATCTAGATGTAGATCAAAGTACTAGTCCAGACTGCACTCATGCAAATAAAAGTACAATGTCTACATGTACTTACATGTGATATGTGTACTACATGTGTAGAACAGTCTGCAGTACATGTATTTATATATGTATCCCCCCGTGTTAAATGTAAATTTAGTTTGTTCTGTGTAATTATGTTAATCTCAAAGATTTTGCAGAGAAGCAAACTATATCAAACCTTTCCGTGTCTTCAGTCAGAGCTGAAAAGTTAATTAACATTTGGCACATGTAGGATCCTATGAGTGCATTTGATAAGAGACGTGGCGACACATAAACGAGGGGACAATATTAATGGAGTCTAAGGAAATAAAGGAAACAAGAAGTCTAATGAATAAGGGCAAAGAAAGCAGCAGAATTGTAGTTCAAGTACGTCGCTCCCCATCCTCCATTCAGAGGTGAAGGAGGACAAATGTTTGTACCAGTGACCCGATGCCTGTCAGTGTTTGATTTGTTGCAATAGGTCACCCACAGGTTGAGTAGTTCAGCAAGTAAAGTTGAAGTGTAATAAATAAGTAGCAAGCATGTCCTGGGCTGTCAGTTGGTGGTGTTTTGTTGGTGGTGCTGGTAAAGAGACTGGGCTGCTGTAGTGAGAGTGACTGTTCTTACTAGTAGTGATGCTGGTGAGTGAGTGAGTGAGTGAGTGAGGAGGAAGCAGCTCTTTGTGAAGAGATGTGTGCGGCTCTTAAAAGAGCCTTTGATCAGGATGAAGGTGTTTCAGAGTGAGTAGAGCTCACTTCTTCTTGGCTGCTGTCTTCTTGACCTTGGGCTTGGCGGTCTTCTTGGCAGGGGCTTTCTTGGGCGCCGGGGCCTTCTTGACCACCTTCTTGGGGCTCTTGGTGGGCTTCTTGGGGCTCTTGGCTGCTTTCTTGGCCGGCGCCGGCTTCTTGAGCTTCTTGGGGGATTTCTTGGCAGCTGCTGGCTTCTTAGCTGCCGCTGCCTTGGGCTTTTTGGCCGCTGCGGGTTTCTTGGCGGCGGGCTTCTTGGCTTTGGGGGCGGGCTTCTTGGCGGCGGGCTTCTTGGCCTTGGGTTCGGCCTTCTTGTTGATCTTGAAGGAGCCGGAGGCCCCGGTCCCCTTGGTCTGGACCAGAGTCTCCTTAGTCACCAGGCTCTTGATGGCGGTCTTGACGCGGGCCTTGTTCTTCTCCACATCGTAGCCCCCGGCAGCAAGCGCCTTCTTGAGGGCGGCCGCCGACACGCCGCTCCGCTCCTTGGATGCGGCCACGACATTCACGATGAGCTCACCGAGGCTGGGGCCGACCTTCTTCGGCTTGGAGACCTTCTTCTTGGCCGCCTTAGCAGGGGCGGCGGCTGGAGCGGGCGCTACTTCTGCCATGACTCCCTCTAAGCTGTCGACTGACTGACCGGACTGTTGAAAAGCCCGGAGCGAGAGGCGGCACTTAAACACGCCATGAGAACCGTGGAGACTCAGTCCAGCCGTGGCTCCTCTGTGCAGTCTGAGCGCCCGGACACTTGTGTTTTCTCCTCCCTGATAAAAGACCCAAAAGTCGCCGTGGGAGCGGTGCTGGAGCTCGACGGTGAAGGGGGTCGGTACCGGACCTGGGTCTCTTCATACTGAAGTCATGAAGAGCGCCGATGCTCTTTGCATTTTACTCGTGGAGCCTCCAAACCTCGCCTGTTCACCGAGGTGGCCAGCGCTGCTCAGTGGCTTCTCCCACTCATTTCTCCCCTAAAAGGATTTAAAATGCGCCAGAGCTCCACCAAAATCCGTTTTCCAGCCGCTCCACATGTTTGTTCAGAGACCCCAAGTAAAATCGAGCACCTGCTGATGATCGCTTTGTAATAAACTCAAGTTATTCTACGAGCAGCAAACACACCGCTGCTGGCCGAAGCCTGTGGCGCGGTTCAGAAAGACTTCCTATCAGAGCTGTGAACAGTTCTTGCTGAGGAGGCTGGATCTTACTGGACACATTGAGAAATCAAAATGATGTGTGAAAATTGTCACTTCAAATACTCTATACAGATGTTGCTGGGAGACAGCTGTGTGTCAGTCTGATAGGCCAGTGTTAACTCATCTGAAAGGCTCAACAGGAAGGGAAAGTACAGAGTATTTGCCCAGTGTCATAAAAATTCCACAACAGTCATGTAGTGTATTGCGTTCATGATAAGAACAGTAAACATATCCAGAGCAGACGTACCATTGATCTCACACAGTGATGGACAGTGACACATTCATCAAACAGGTTCTTTCTGTCCTGCAGAGGAGGAGAACCGTAGACACCGGGAAGATATCTAGATCTAGATCCACGTACTGGTCCAGACTGCGCTAATGGATGCAAATAGAGACATTGGTATATATGTACATGTACGTGTGCATGTGTGTGCAGCATGTACAGCAGTGTGCAGTACATGCATTTCTATGTGTAGATTTTTCTGTGCGTTAAATGTAAATTTCCTGTTGTTCTATGTTTAATTATCGTTTTAATCTCAGATTTGTGCTGAAAAGTGACTCTTGAAAAAGTGAATTTGAAAAATGGAACAGTGACTCGTTTCATACTTTTACTGGGGAAAAACATCACGATCACGAAGAGTAAATAACTTCTTTAGGTGAGTGTCTCCTCACAGTATTTCACAGCAGTTATTCTGAAATGGAATTCACATCAGCTTTTACAGTTCATTTATATCACACACACTGATCTTGCATCACTCATGCGCAAGATGTAATGTCCATTCATTCATTGAATATGGTGGGTTCACGTGTTGGGGGCATTTTAATAAACACTGATGTGATGATGATTTTAATTCCCTTGTATTCTGTTGGAAAGCTTCCTCCACAGCAAGGCATGCATCATACCTTATAAGACCATCAGGTTTGTGGCGTTGCTGTCCTGTCCGAACCAGCTCATCCCAGGAGGTTTTGAAATCCTTTATTTGGCTTAAGAAGTGGGATGGTTTTATACTTTTTCGTATACTTTTGAAACAAGGAGAAAAACATTTTTTCATACAAATGTCTGTTTCAATCACCCTCATCTATCCAGTTTGTTCTGAATTACAGTCCAGTGGCTGATGTTAGCTGTTGTGTCTTTGCTCTGCTACTGTTCGTCTCACATGAGCATTGCAGTGCTTTTAACACAACTGCAGAACAAGAAATAAACGCCACACCTCATCAGAAAGAAGACTGTTTTCTGCCTTTGTTCCCCTTCAACTGGCTGCCAGGCAGGACGCCTGGAGGCCCGGTCCCAACAGCAAAAGCAGACAATCAGTGGACCCGCTGTAGATCTCCTGCCAAAGTTTAACTTTGGTGGACTCTGACCTTTGAGGGAACGGAGAACTACCCAGTCCACAATGGAGGAAGCTCTCACGTCACCTTTGAATTTTACTTGAAACTCCCCTGTGGAGCTCAAGAAAAAAAAAAACTAAATCTCCAGGGAACGTCATCTGGCATTTTTTCCCCTGCACACGATTCAGTCACACTCCAGACTGTTTTCGTTTGTTGTCCCTCACTTGTAAGTTGCTTTGGGAAAGGGAATGTGGATCAGCACCTTGGACAGCAGCTGCATCTTTAATGTAGAATTATATCAACAGCTGTAGAGAAGAGAGTGTAGACTCCGTGAGTTAGCAACGTTTGTCAGAAATTGTTGATTTCTTTTTACACCTGTTCACTTTGTACTTCACCGATACCTTGTTGTGATTCTACCAGAGGGGACGAGTTAAAATTTATCTGAATTTTAAAGTCTAAGCATTTTTTAAAAAAAAAAAAAAGTTAAATAAAGATGAAGTTCATGGTGTTGCAGTGCTTTGTGGTTCAACCTGTAAGATGTTCTGCATTCATGTCTCTTTTAAACACTAGAGACCAGTGGAGAGTGCGGAACGGTTTGCGCTTTAAATGAAGTGTGTGGCTCTGAGAAGAGCCGTTGGGTTGGTGCGGGTAGAACAGCAGAACCGTTTACTTGGAGCTGGTGTACTTGGTGACGGCCTTGGTGCCCTCCGACACGGCGTGCTTGGCCAGCTCGCCGGGCAGCAGGAGACGCACGGCGGTCTGGATCTCCCGGGAGGTGATGGTGGAGCGCTTGTTGTAGTGAGCCAGGCGAGACGCCTCGGCAGCAATGCGCTCGAAGATGTCGTTCACAAAGGAGTTCATGATGCTCATGGCCTTGGACGAGATGCCAGTGTCGGGGTGGACCTGCTTCAACACCTTGTACACGTAGATGGCGTAGCTCTCCTTCCTGGTCTTTCTCTTCTTCTTGCCTCCCTTGCCGGCGGTCTTGGTCACGGCTTTCTTGGAGCCCTTCTTGGGCGCAGTCTTTGTGGGTTCTGGCATCCTGCTCGATTACTGCTCTACAGCAACGACTGATTGGCTTCCTTCAGGACCAACTGATCTTATCCAGGCTCCATGCAAATGTCACTGTGCCGTCCCCCTCCTGTGATTGGTTGAAATGTTCACTGGCCTGGTGGTAGAGGGGTCGTGTCTCCATGGTAACCCACCTTTGGCCGCGTGTCTTGAGCCAATTTGTGCACAAAGGAAAGGAAGAAAAGAGCCGGTTAAATCGATCACTGGAACGTGTGTCGAGAAGTCGCATAAGCTTCCGGCCTGTGGTTACGCCGAAGACGTCGCTTTCGTTATTAAAGACCAAGTCAGAAATGGACATTTGAATGAGTCTTTCGAATCAGTGTGAACAAGCATCAGGAACTAAATTAAATCACAATCAAACAAGAGTTTGGATCAGAGCGGAGAGTGACAGGCACCATATTCATATGAAACTGATGATTACAGGAAACTCTGGCTTTGACCATTAATAAAGACTACTGAGAGACATTGAGAAACTACACTGAAATCTAACAAAAGGTGAAAAGAGGGAAAAACAAAGATACTAATTACAAAACCAGAGTTGACGTTGTGAAAAACCTGCATCCTGCCCAAACTTCTCTTCCTATCAGATATTGACCACCTACCCAACAAAATCCTAACTAAGCTAAACGGAACGCAAACTCAATTTGGGGCTCAACCAGAGAAGTGATTAAAAGAGAATTGAAGTCTATAAGTGAAGAAAATGGGGGGTTTAAGGTGCAGTTTGCTTGGTAGCAGGTAAAAAGTAGCCTTTGTTGAAATGTTTGTCGCCATCTCTTGAAATTCTCTCTGGTTGGAGAAAACCACGAGACAAATCAAGATTCCATCCTCATCACTAGTTGGCATATGGAGATTTTCTGACCAAACATCAGCATCTATACATAGATTCAAGTGAATTACTTAAAAACAAATGTTGGTTTTGGAAACGGGGGATTATTTCCATGAAAAACAACTAACAGCAAAAGAAGAGGTTATGAAATGAGAAAAACCTTTGAGAGCATTAGAGAAGAAGTGTGTTGCTGATGTTTGCTGCTGCACTTTGTGTGAGAGCTGTAGTTTGAGTTGTTGTGTAACAGAACCAGATGTAAGTGTGTCATGATTGACTGTAGTCAAGATTCATGTTAACAGTGTTGGAGAGTCGTCGAGGTAGAGGACGTAGCAGTGGTGTCCGGACTTTGAGCTGAAGCGTGTAACTGTACCATGTGTTGTCTTGACCGGGACAAAACCCGTATGTTTTAGCAGGACGTGGATGTGAAGCGTTAGTGCAGAACATTTGAACAACGTATTGTAAATCGTGGGAAGGTTCGTGAGACGTGAGAGAACTTGAGCTCTTCCTGACTGAGTGTTTGGCTCTTAAAAGAGCCGTTGTGTCGTGTTGCTGCTGGTAAATGGGCTTAACCACCGAAGCCGTACAGAGTGCGGCCCTGCCTCTTGAGAGCATAGACCACGTCCATGGCGGTCACGGTCTTCCTCTTGGCGTGCTCGGTGTAGGTGACGGCATCGCGGATCACGTTCTCCAGGAACACCTTCAACACACCGCGGGTCTCCTCGTAGATGAGACCGGAGATACGCTTCACTCCGCCACGGCGGGCCAGGCGGCGGATGGCGGGCTTGGTGATTCCCTGGATGTTATCACGGAGAACTTTGCGGTGACGCTTGGCGCCTCCTTTCCCGAGTCCTTTTCCTCCTTTGCCTCTTCCACTCATCTTGACTGGTCACTGGCTGTTCACTCAATGCTGTTCCCTGCGGGACTCACAGCTATTCAAAGCACGACTGAGGACGTGATAGAAGACAGAGGCGGGCAGAGTCTGCTGTGGGTTAACGTGCTCGTCGATAATCAACTCCTTGGTGCATTAGCGCCACCACCTGGACCAGATCGTGAATCAGGGGCAGCGGGACTCCCGTTAGACTGTCTGAGCTCCACGGGAGTTTTTTCCAGGGGTGGAAAGGAAAAAGTGTTTCGATCCTTGACTTTAAATGTAGCAGAGCAACAATGTAAAAAAAAAAAATACAAGTCAAAGTCCTGCACTCACATTGTCACTGAAGTAAAAGTACAGAGGTATGAAAAGTAAAAGTACTCTTTATGCAGATGGTCCTTTTATAAAGTCTTATATGATCATATTGTCTCATCTGATCATTATTACTGATGCATTCATGTGTGAGCTGCATGTTAATGTTGCAGCTGGTGGAGGTGGAGCTCATTTATAAACCGTTTGGTTGTTGAATCTAAATGAGTGCATCATATTTAATAAGAGGATGTGAAGTGATATCCTGAGGCAGCTTCATGAACAAAAGAGATAGAATGGAGTTTTCTTCTTGTTGCTCCTAAGGACCAGCCAACGTTTTCATATAGTCCACAGTGATGAGTATGATATTTATATCCTGTGCTGAAACACAAAGTACAATGATTAACTGCATCACGTTGTTTTAAGGTGGAGCGAACAGCAGGAGAATAAAGAATATCTCCATTGCTGAGCACAGACATAATGGCTGACTCATTTACCAGTTCTCAAGACACAAATAGGGTTTATTCTGATATAATAATCCAATTTATTATTTTTAGTATATGTGCCAGTTAGTCCACAAGCTGTATAAAAGTCGGACTGCTATCAAGCCAAAGTCCATTGTATTTGTAGGATTGGACAGTTTTAATTTCTGTGCCATTAAGTGCATGGATGGCAGGGAGATTTGAACTGGAATTATGGGCTGTTGACAATATAACACATTTGTCTTCTCCACATTAAGTATAAGCTTGAGATTCTGCAGAGATGTCTGAAGAACATTAAAGGCAGATTGTTGAAATAACCTGATTTTGAGAGGATCCAAATACATACAAGTCTGTTTCATCCACATAAAAAACAGATATACGTCTCTGCTGGAGTTTCTTGTCCAGTGAGTATATGATATCATTTAATACAACCAGTAAGTGCATTGAATACTCCATAATTATTGAGGGACCTATAGGAAGAAGTGCTGTTTGTGGCAAATGGCAGAGCAGGTATAGGTCTTCCAGCTGGCTGAGGAGAGGAATGTGCTGCTGTGATATCAACACTCAGCTTATCAAATACGTGTCCAGCAGAGATAAAATGATGTTTAAAAACTTCAACATTATCAAGTTTGCTTATGATCAGACCAGTTTCACATTTAATCTGCAACGGTAGTGAGGTTGAGTGAGTCTTTTTAAGACTTTTTTGTATAGTTTTCCAGAATGAAGCTGGATCCCCCTAATACTTACTGAGCGTGGCAGGTAGTACTCTGATTTAGCAATTATTATCATGAGAACAACGTGGTTTCTTAGATGATGTTATTTCTGAAATGTATGGTTTGTGATTGTTAGTGAGTGAACCAAGGATATGTACTTTTTTTTTCTTCTTTTTATTCTGTGGTTCTTCAGTGCAAGTGCTCATCAGCAATCTGGGTAAATGTGTGAGAAAAATGATGAAGAATGAATTCAGCATCTAGGGCAGGGCAGTTACTAAGTATAGTTGAGTTGTATAGATCAAACAGTAACTTTCCTATGTACAATGTCTGATGTTATTTTTGGTGATTGTGCAGCCTTGAACAGTTTGAACTCTGACATTCCTAACACTGGCTACTGCACAGTGTTGGCTGGCGTTCTGATCCAAGAACCCAGCAGCTACATACCTGAGGTCTATTAATCAGAATGAGATCAATCAGAGTGGAGTTTGATGCATTCTGCAATACTTCTCTCTGAACTTTAGTGCAGTAGAAATATAAACGATCCTCAAGCTAAAATCATCAGTAAAGTTCAGTATCAAAGAAAGACACATCAAATCAAAGCAGATAAAATAGTAGAGTAGTAGTATCTTACCTGCTGTACTAGTATCTTTATGTAGTTGTTTCCTCAGCTCTCTCGTTGTATGTATTGATCTTCATTTATCTTGTAATTAATTATGAAGTGGGGAAACATTTACACACCCTTGCTTCATTTCTGGTGTATGTTAATAATGCATGAAATCAAGCCCAGAGTGATCAGCAGAATTAACTGAGTCACATTTTATTAGCTGAAATTAGCTGTGATTACTGTACTACTGTTTGTTGGTGGTGCTCTGCTGTAAATAGGTGGGCTTCTTCTGTAATGCAGCAGGATGCTTTGCGATTGGCCACAGCTGCGTCTCAGCTCTCCCAGGTGAGTGCAGGTGGAGCATCCTGGAGCTGGATTTGTGCATCACCATTCTATCAGTGCCTTGAAACGTATGCTGAACTCTAAGAACCTAAGAGTGTTCCCTGAGAAGGGCTCAGGTCAAGGAAGTCTGGTGATAACCATTGTGTCATGCAGGGCTTCGTTCAAATATCTCAAAGAAACTGTCTCTAAGACAGTTACAGTGGAAACTTGTTGTGTGTCTTTAATACATATTAAATTCAGTCACACTTGTTTCATTTCATAATTAAAAATGATAATGCAAACCTTGATGAAGGTCAGTAATGAATTCAGTCCCTACCCCCATACACTTATAGTTTAATAATGTCACATGGAACAGCCTCAAGTTGCCTTTGTACTGACTCTCGTAAAAAATGACTGAAAATGAAGAACTGACTATTTAAACTGAGAAAATGTAGAAAGAAAGCAAAGCTGTCTATAATGACAGTCTGTGTGACTAAACAGTCGATTCAACTTAATATCTTAAGTTAATATCTTGAGTTAAAATTGAATTTGTTTGCTCAAGTTCAGTTCATTTAAGGATGTGATCCTGGATCAGCTAGCTTAGAATCCCTCTGATGTGAGGACGGCACTGGGGAGAAACATGCTTGGTGAAATAAGTAAGAAATTTGACAACATTCAGATGGTCACTGAGAAAGTTTGGGAACAGAACTAAGTTGAGTTGTAATTTCCCAAATAATGGTTTTCAAAACAAAATTTAAGTTTATAAAAATGTGAGTTTGGATAAATATGGGCTAACGCTAAGGCTAGCGTGGTAGTATTTGTATTTGAGCGCATAGTTTCTGAAAACACAACAAAGGTGAATGAAAGATTGATATTTGAGGCTTTAGACCATCCAAACCCCGTTCTGCCCTCCCTCCACCTCCATTGTGCCCAAATGGCAGATCACACTTCTGCTAGGTGCTAGGCTATTGTCACTCATTAGCAAACACTAGCTGGCTAGCCGTAGCTACACCATGACTCAGGGAGTGTCCAATGCTCGCATGTCTCCTCCAGTCTCTCATTTCGCCGCTCATCTTTACTTTTTTTTCTGCCATAAACACATGCTCGCTGTGTGTTCATCAAATACCTCATACAGATGAGGTATTGGCACAGGGCAAGTTATGTTTTCTCCCATCTCCATTATTTTTCTCTGCCTTCTTTCGTGTGTGCCAGGTGCACAGGGGTTCACCTCATGGTACATCAGTGATGATCTTCCCAGGTTTTTTTTTATTACAAGACACACGTGTCATCTGTATTACAAGCCACATTGTCCATGTTGTTCATCGTCTCTCTGGTACATTTAAAGTCCAGCAGATGCTGCAGTGTCTCCTCTCTGTGACACTGACTCGGAACTTTTTTACTGGTGATGAAGCAGATCCATTGCACTGTGCTTCTAACAAGATGTCTGCTGGCTCACATGAGCCACAAATGTTTGCAGACACTACTTTATCATAGATTTTTTTTCCCCCTCAGTTAGAGGCATTCAATCAACATTTATCTCTCATTTGTCTTTGTGAAGAACATTGTGCCAAACAGTATTTAAAAGTGTGTTGATTCAGATTTAAATATTTTCTACAACGCTCATTTTGAAATGTATAGAGCGGTTGACTTAAAGCAGCTTCAATAAGCCACCTTTCTGGTGGGCTCCCATCACCAAGGTGGAAAGCTTCACAGAGCAATGCTTCCCACCCATTCCATTCCCTGGACACGAACACATCTTTGTTATGCGCCAAGACCAACATGCTTGGTAGATGGCACCCCACCCCGCCCTTCAGCAAGGGCCAGATGATGGTGAGATTCTCTCAATGATCTCGCCAGTGCGCCTTCCAGGCCTCATCTGCAAGAAACAACGTTGCTGTACTGGCTTATTCCATGATAAAGATGGCACCCGAACCTCGTGTCTAAACGGGCAGAGGAACGCTGTAAAGCCTCTTTTAGTGTCCTTAATCTGTGTGCACAGAAGCATCTGGCTACATCTCTTTTCCTCCATCCTGGACCCATGAAGAACGAGCTCCTGGGCGGCCCCATCAGCCCAGAGAGTTTGTTCAGCCCCATCTCCAGTCTGTGGTGGATCACATGCAGAAGACGTCAGAAGAGGCAGAAAGAATTATGACATGTAGCCTGTTCTCAGCCTGATGTGCACGCTCAGCTCTCCTCAAGCCACTGGCAGGACCGGGCCTCTTCAGCCAGCACTTCCAGCAGCGCAGCCAGCACCTCAGGGGGCTGCAAGAACCTCTGCATAGCCTACTCCTGGTCTAACCCTCCTCAGGAGCCGCTGAAAAAGAGAAACAGGAAGCAATGAATTCTTGGGAGGTTGTGTGTGATAAAGATGGGGGAAACATTCTTTTTCACAAACCTCTTTTAAGGGGCACAAATTCTGTTGTCTGTCCCCTTGTCTGCTGACCCGGATGCAGCTGTTAAACACACATCCCCCATTCTTTGTAAGCTGGTGGCCTTTAACCTCTCAATCAACAAACAGCAAAGACTTGTATAATCAAAGCAGCCCCATTCCTCTGTCACACATTCAGAGGTTTTCTCCACACGTTGATGGTCAAACTCATTTACCATCAGCAGAATACAACAACGGCTCTTTTAAGAGCCAAACACTGAGTCAGTAAGAGCTCACATTCTGGTGTCACAGAAACTCTCGGAGGGTAATGAATTTGTTGTTAAAATGTTCCAGAATAACACCTCACAACCGCTTACTGCATCAATGTAAATCATCAATGACTCTCTTTATGATTGTGATATCAACTGATTGAAATGACAGGACATAGACATCCCTGTTTTAGCTCTGTAAATAATGTGTGTTCAGAGAAGTGCTGGTCTCAGATCAGTGTCATCAAGTATGCACCAGGGAAGGCGATGACTTTTATCTAATCCTTCTAATCCTTCTCTTCCTCTGATGCCCCCTCCCACTCTGTTTGGGGCTCCTTATGTGTGTGTTTTTTCCTGTTCCTGCAGGATGCAGTCAGAGTGGCAGAGGTGTGTCCAGAAGGAGGATGAGCTACACCTGAAACAACTACTCCCGACTGCTAGTTTAGGAAAATCTAGATTGTGTCACGGCAATCAATTGAAGCCTTATTATGCCCGTGAGTTGTCGTTCGCTGGCTCCAAAGAGGGCCCATGTGTAAAACCTGCACTTTGCATAAATACAGAGGTGTCTTTGCCGGTGGGGACAGTTAATGGGGAGGGGGAATTGCCTACAGATGAAGGTGTTGCAAGTAAGCTTGGGCACCTAGATGAAGGTAAGCGCAATTAACTGGTTTCACTTATAAATAGCTAGCCAGCACTATTTTCAGATACGCCATTGCAAACACATCTCAATGAACACGACATAGATGTTGGTGATGCTCAACCAATTAAGCAACGCTTTTATCGTGTTACACCAGATAAGAGGGCACAGTTGGATAAAGAGGTTCAATATATGCTAGATAATAAAATAGCACAAACCAACAGATAAGTAAATTTGTGCATTGCATAATGTTAGTTAAATAAATTTGTTTTACTTTAATCCTTGATTATTGGTGCAGTCTCCCGTGATCTGTGTTGAATTTGAGCTGGTTCATGAAAAGAAAATGTTGGCTCATCCGTCTTAAATGGACTATTTTATTGGCTTTTTGGTTTAGTTTGTAGTGGCAGAGGATTTTGGAGTTTCGTGGTGAGTGACACTTGGGAAAGTTTATTTTGTGCCACATTTGATTGTGAAAGTATTCACCAGTGTAAATTGTGGGAGATTCACACAGGCATTTGGTTTTGGACTTGAGGCGGGAGACAGCTTAGTAGGTACCCAGTAGCTCATTTGGTGGATTAGTGCAGCAAAAGGAGCTTTTAATGATTAATCTGGAACATGAGGAAATGATACAGTATAAACAATTGGAATTGGAAGTGATAAAACAAAAAAATAAGCAAGCAAAAATGGAGCACACCTTATTTTTACAGTGTGTCCTCACAGATAAGGCACAGGAGGCCTATGCTTCTTTGACAGGGATAGAGAGTAAAAAATATGGTTAAGTCTACAGTGTTGTGGGCATATGAGTTCCTGAAGGAACCAATTTATAGAAGGAACAGCGGCAGAGGTGTGTCCAGAAGGGGGATGAGCTACACCTGAAACAATTCCTCCCGACTGCTAGTTTAGGAAAATCTAGATTGTGTCACGGCAATCAATTGAAGCCTTATTATGCCCGTGAGTTGTCGTTCGCTGGCTCCAAAGAGGGCCCATGTGTAAAACCTGCACTTTGCATAAATACAGAGGTGTCTTTGCCGGTGGGGACAGTTAATGGGGAGGGGGAATTGCCTACAGATGAAGGTGTTGCAAGTAAGCTTGGGCACCTAGATGAAGGTAAGCGCAATTAACTGGTTTCACTTATAAATAGCTAGCCAGCACTATTTTCAGATACGCCATTGCAAACACATCTCAATGAACACGACATAGATGTTGGTGATGCTCAACCAATTAAGCAACGCTTTTATCGTGTTACACCAGATAAGAGGGCACAGTTGGATAAAGAGGTTCAATATATGCTAGATAATAAAATAGCACAAACCAACAGATAAGTAAATTTGTGCATTGCATAATGTTAGTTAAATAAATTTGTTTTACTTTAATCCTTGATTATTGGTGCAGTCTCCCGTGATCTGTGTTGAATTTGAGCTGGTTCATGAAAAAAAAAATGTTGGCTCATCCGTCTTAAATGGACTATTTTATTGGCTTTTTGGTTTAGTTTGTAGTGGCAGAGGATTTTGGAGTTTCGTGGTGAGTGACACTTGGGAAAGTTTATTTTGTGCCACATTTGATTGTGAAAGTATTCACCAGTGTAAATTGTGGGAGATTCACACAGGCATTTGGTTTTGGACTTGAGGCGGGAGACAGCTTAGTAGGTACCCAGTAGCTCATTTGGTGGATTAGTGCAGCAAAAGGAGCTTTTAATGATTAATCTGGAACATGAGGAAATGATACAGTATAAACAATTGGAATTGGAAGTGATAAAACAAAAAAATAAGCAAGCAAAAATGAAGAGCACACCTTATTTTTACAGTGTGTCCTCACAGATAAGGCACAGGAGGCCTATGCTTCTTTGACAGGGATAGAGAGTAAAAAATATGGTTAAGTCTACAGTGTTGTGGGCATATGAGTTCCTGAAGGAACCAATTTATAGAAGGAACAGCGGCAGAGGTGTGTCCAGAAGGGGGATGAGCTACACCTGAAACAATTCCTCCTGATTGCTAGTTTATGTAACAGGGCTGGATATGCCAATTCTCTCTCTCTCTCCAGAGAGTCCAGCAGAATATGCTTCTGATCATGGGTGATATCAATGCTAAGGTTAGAGCTGATAATACCTTCTGTGAGAAAGCTATGGGATGACATGGATGTGGTGTGATGCATGTTTTGTTGACTTTTGCTTGAACAACTGTGTCATTGGTGTCAGCATCTTTCCACACAGAATAATCCACAAGCTCCCATGGACGTCACCTGATGGTTCCTCTACAAATCAGATCGACCACATCTTGATCAATGGAAAGTGGCAAATGTCTCTTCAAGATGTTCAAGTTTGCTGTGGAGCCAATGTCAACAGTGACCACTAGCTTCTAACAGCCACCATCAAGCTGAAACCAAGGAAAGACTCAAAGCAGAGTCAACACAGGAAACATCTGTGTATCTCAGAAAGGATGGCAACATCGTCATGACAGATTGTGAAAAGACCTCAAGATGGGTACAGCACTTTCACGAAGTACTCAACTACCCAGAACCAGATGATCCTGCTAACCCTCCATCAGCAGAGGATGTCCGTGACATCGACACCCATCCACCACCTAAGAAAGAGGTGAAGCATGTAGCCATGAAGTTTGGGAAAGCTGCCGGCATAGATGCTGAAAGCTGACCTTAATACCTCAGCCTAGGTGCTTGCAGACCTCTTCAGAAACATCTGGGAGAAGAAAACAATACCAGAAGACTGGGACAACGGCCTGATTGTTAAACTCCCCAAGAAAGGCATCCTCCAGAAATTGGACAATGTGCGGGGTATCCCACTTTTGTCATTACCTTCTAAGTCTTCTGCAGGATCTTACTGGGGAGAATTGATTCTGCTTTTGATTAGAAGTTGAGACAGCAACAGGCAGGATTCCGGAGAGAAAGAGGTTGCATAGATCAGATCTTTGCTCTGAAGAACATCATCGCGCATTGTATAGAATGGAAAACCCCACTATACATCAATTTCATCAACTTTCAGAAAGCCTTTGACAGCCGGCATCTTGACACCCTATGGATGATCATGAGAGCATATGGAGCCCCTCAAAAATTGTCAGATCAATGAAGGTGCTCTGTCGTCACTTTAACATCATTGTTAAAGGAAAACCGTGGAGTCTGGTGTGTGGTAGGGGTGTACAATGTCTCAAATTTTCCATCCTGATTGCCCTCGACTGGATTATGAGGAACGGTGGCGAACTGTGACAACTGTGCCAGTTAAAGGGTATGGACCTAACATGGGGCAACGCACAGCATGGAGCACAAGACAGGTCTCGATGGAAGCAGACTGTCAAAGCCTTGTCTCCCACCAGGGACGAAGAGGATTAAGTAGTTAAGTATTCTGCAGCAAAGACACAGCTGCTCCCAAAGGTACTGATCCAGAACCTGTTCTTGGCTCTAACCTCGGATTCTCTCTGCTCATATCAAACTATTGCACTGATTATAATATGCTGCCTGACTTGTCGACAGGACCAAACACAGTATGTAAGACAGAGAGAAATATGCTTCAGGAAAGGGATTTTAAGACATCTACTAGTTCACATCAGTGTTGATTATTAAAATGCACCCAACACGTGAACCCACCATATTCAATAAATGAATGGACATTACATCTTGCACATTACCACACTGTTACACATGAGTGATACAAGATCAGTGTGTTGAAGTAAATTGACTGCAAAACAGAATTATATCTGAGAGTTTGAAAGGAAATCCTGATGCGAATTCCACTTCAGAATAACTGCTGTGAAATACTGTGATGAGACACTCACCTAAAGAAGTTATTTACTCTTTGTGATCGTGATGTTTTTCCCCAGTGAAAGTATGAAATAAGTTACTGTTCCATTTTTCAAATTCACTTTCTTCAAGAGTCACTTTTCAGCTCTGACTGAAGCCATGAAGAGCTTGGATGTTTTTTTTTTTTTTTCTTAATTAATGTTTGAGTTTTTCACAAGCAAGATTGAAATGACAACGTTACACATACAATGCGCATAATTTACATGTTTAGCTAAATCGACACATGCATGTACTGCTCACGTGTGTAGTATGTACACACATATATATGCATATTTACACATGCAATCACACATACCCATACATACGCATATTATATATATATGTACATTTATATAAATACTGATGTCTCTATGTGCATCCTTGTGTGCAATCAGAGGTCCAGTACGTGCCAGGAAAGTAATTTATCTTTATACAAAGTACTCCTCCTCCGGAGGTCAAAAACTTGTTTGAGGACAATGTCCCTGTCAGTCACTGTTTTAGGACAATGGTACATCTCGTCTTACATAACTTCATACATTCGATACGATATTTGTTAGACTGGCTGTTGGACTGATATTTTCATACATCATTCAGTGTTTACAGTGAAGACACTGAAATTAAATACAAATGATCAAATAATGGAAGTGAGACATAGTGTTTGATTTTCTAAAAAGTATGAACAGTGTAATGCACTACTTTTTGTGTTTGTATTTGTATTCCCTCATACTACACACAAAAGCCGCCCTCTGACAGCAGGATATAGTGGGCCATGTCCAATGAGGCAGAGTGGGCTTTGGCCTGGGGAGCAATGAAACCTACCTGGCAAAAGGCTACTCCAACTGAACGCTGGTACATGCTGGTAGAGGAGGTGTGTCACCGACAAGAAGCAGTCAGGTGTGCCAAAGAAATATCCCAAGTTAAAAAAGGCTGATGGATGAGGTGGGATGGTGTAGAGAGGAGGAAAATCACATGGAGTCAAATTGGTTGAGCTTCATCACCAGTGCCACATTAGATGTCCTGCCCTCTCCCACAAACCTAAATCTTTGGCTGGGAGAGGAACCAACCTGTCCCCTGTGTGCAGTTCTGGCAACCCTGAAGCACATCTTGGCGGACTGTAAGACCAGCGTAACACAAGGGAGAGTGCTGAGGTGTCTCGCAGCTGAAATTCAGCGCAACTGAGTAATCATCACCAATGCCATTCCACTCAGTGTCCAGACAACTTTCCCACACCTACCATTCTTCATCCTGGAATGAGAGAAACTGGGGGCCCACCCCTTTACTCCCGACTCATGGTCACTGAACAGACACTTTTAAGTTGCATTATGGGAAATGTAGCATCCAGTGTATTTTGACCTTGATGCATACTAGGCACTAAAAGTCAGACATATCTCAGCATCTGCTGCATTGATTTTGACTTTTTTAGTTTTTTGACTTTTTAGTACTTCTTTTTAATGAAAATACAATAATGAATTGCTTCAGTATTCCTTTAACAATACATTTTGACACAGGAACCCTTTTTTTAGATAAGGTATTAAAGCAAGACCTACTTCATGCCCTTATCCTTTCAGTTGATATTATGCTTCAGTGGTGTATATATTCCTAATTCTCCAGACAAAGTTGCAATTAATTAAATGACCACAAACCAAGTGCCAAGCAGTCAAACTGGGGCTTTTGGAGACTCCTGGGGGTCTGGTGCTCCAAGGTAGTTGCTTGCTTACTTGGAAGGTAATCCGGCCTAAGACGTCACTTAAATCTCTCTCAGTTGTTCCTGACATGTTGTTTGATCCCACTCTAATTTAAATTGCTTTATATGGTTGTATGAACTAAAATCACCTGTTTCTAACACATGTAACAATCACTAATACTATTATACTCTTTCAAGTGCTCCCAACCTTGACATCCTGGTGTGTTTCAGGAAATGCCTTTACTTTATGTATATTACTCGATTAAATGTATTGTGTGAGATTACATTTCTATATAAATCTGACATTTCATATCACCAGACAATGTGATATGTAATAGATATGTCATTTTCCTGTACTCATGTTGTTGTGAATTTAGAAGCTTTGTGTTGCTGAAGAGATACATTGTTCACATGCAACAACATCTGGAAATGTACTGCAATATCCATTTTTAGAACTGAACCTGGAAACAGAGTAGTGTTGTTGAGTCTAAACCCAAATATGCATGTATATTTTATATAGATAGACACCCATTATTGTTTGGCATCTTAAAGTCCAGTTGAAAGATTAATTAAAGTGGCACTACAAAAATAATTTCCTCATTTAACTCTAGTGGTATCTAGATTTATTTATTTTTTATTTTTTTTTTTTTTTTTTTTGGGGGGGGCTTATCATACACAAAGTATTTTTCCTAACAGGAAAAATACAGAGTTTGCTGTGTTCACCAATAAACCATATGAATATGAATTTGATATGACCTTAGTGATGAGTTCTATTTGTGTGCACTTTGAAATCAACACAGTTTGGCCCAATGGACACCAAAGATGAGCTATAAAACAGTAAACAGATAGTCTATAAGACACAGAGACCAGTAGCCTATGTATTAGTACAAACTCGTTAAGTCCCTGAAAATGACAAGTGAACTGCAGATCTCACTCTCTATAGTGCTTGTAACTGTGATGTAAGCTGTTGTACGTACGATGATCTGCTGTATTTCTTTGGTTAACGTATTTTCAAGTTAAATTTGAAATTCCCGAGCTTCTTTGTATGGCCTTGAATGCAGCGTCACTACACGAGCCAATCACAACTCGAAACGCGCTTGCCGTAAAGTGTGGCGTTGGTGTTTAGAATGAGGAGGTACCTGCCTGACTTCGAGCAGTCATCTGTCAATTGTATCTACGTGTCAGGCTGTTGTTGACTAACAGAGCAGCGGTGGGTATCTCGTTTCCTTGCTGTTTTGCGATATGTGTCATTTATACACGGAGAAACAAATGCGTAAAACAAAACAATTGACAACATTTTCCAGCTAGCCAACTAGCCTGCTAGCGGAGGGCATATCCCAATACCTGCGCTTGCAGCAGTCGCATCTGCGCCCTTTTAGATGAGAGTTACGAAAGCCACGGGTGAAACGCATACCGGGTCAAATGTAGCTTCGAATCGTTCCAAGCGGGTGACTCACATCCATTGTTTTCCATAGGGAACAAGAGGATTTACCAGCAAACAAATACTTTTGATAACTTGTACATGTTGCAAACTAATTGTTTGTGACGGAAAATCATTGACTGATGTCTGAAATATTAATGTATCTTTTAATTAATTTACTTCAAATATCTTTGTGACTCTCAGATAACATTATTAATATCGATCCGTCCATTAAATTAAATTAACTAGTTGAGCACTAATATGAATATAGTCTGCGCACAAGGCCCTCATTCACACAGGTATTCTGATGTTCATGCTAGTCTCATACAATGTAACAAGTAGCTATACTGGATCAAATGGGAATCATTCAAAAACTTATATACTCAGACATTAAAACTATACTATTAGTAATTCTTAAAATGAATTGTAATGTAATTCAGTCATGCGGTATTAGCTTCACCAACCCTCCTGCTCTGTCTCTGTCATATATATATGCCAGCAGGATCGATAAACTGACAGCCATTAAGCTCAGCAATGTAGCCATGAGTTAATGTGACCTTAAAGATCTTATTTAGGTGATATTTAAGTTAGCTGGCTGTGGGTATAATAATAATAATGGATATAGATAATAATGTCAGTGTGTGTGTCTCTCTTTGCTCACTCTTGTCTTTATATCAGACTCTTGAATTTCACCGTGCTTGTCTGTGCTGCAGGGGGTTGCACCGACACTGAGAGGGGACATGGATGCTCACGGTTGAATATGTCCCACTGCAGGAGACTGCTATACTGAGAGTAGAACAGTTTTCCAATATTTTTTTTTCGTAAGGTTCTCTAAAGGTTCCACACAAAAAAACTTATAGAAAACTATCCAGAAATTCTGCTTCTCTGACGGTTATTTTTATAAAACTTTTAGAGGTAGAATTTCGTGGTTGACAAAAGAATATAATGAATATAATATTGCTGCACTATATCATATGCACTGTTTTTTTCCCCTTTTTTTAACATTACCCCCTCAGTATTATATCATAAGTGTGTATCACACAATCTATTATACATGGATATTTATATAATAAAGTATAATAAGAAAATAAAACACTGATTGAATTAATATTGCTTTCTGGGACAAAATACTTAAATCAAGGGATTCCCAATTAACTTTGTAACAATTTTATATTAGCTGCAGCAGTATTTAACCTGTTAATATTTGTCTATTAAATAGGTCGGAGAAATTACTATTATTGTCTGCTGTAAGAGATTAAAAAAGATCTTGTTATGTAAAAGATAGTGATTAAAATAATAAAGTGATATCCTTACACTAAGCATACTACAAACAGATCGATTACACCTGCTTTACTAAAAACAGTAGATACAACACTGTCTGAAAGTAAACATTATTCCATCACATGATGAAGTGAACATATGCAAAGAAACACACTATTACAATGATGAAAATAAATTCAAATCCTGTCACACAGCACCAATGCAGTCCCATCAACTGGACCTTTTAGATCTAATAATTAGATCGATCACAGGTCTAATTATTCATTTGTCTGAATTGGCACTTATATTCTCTTCTTAAGCGTGGGATTTCATGCTCTTTCATGTATTTAAGGCTCTAACCCCAAAGGGGTTTGTGTCGTTTTTTTTATAATTTGTTGTCTTCTCCTGCGGCTCAAATTGCTGTGAGTTGGTATGCGCTAGAAACATGAAACTTGGCCCAATAACTGGAAATGATGGGCAAGTGCTTCCCAAGAACCATGACCCCAATCGGCCAGATGATGGCGCTGTACCAAATACATGTACCTCAAAACCCAGTGGACAGAATTTCACCAATTTAGGTGTCGATGCTCTGGGAGCAAGTATTAAGTAAAATCTGAACTGCCATTTTTGATAGTTCGGTGTGGCCTATCACGTATTTGCTAATAACCCAAGATGCTTTCGAGCAATCCTGATTAAACTCACTGGAGACATCCTGCGCTGTCTCCTGAACATACACACCAAGAGGCGTTCGAATCCATTTGGGGGGAAAATGGCGGAACTTTGAGTGCACAATTATTGATATGGTGCAGGCTTTGATGGTGAAACAGGTGTGGGATTGGTCTCACTCCTTCTTTAAACAGAACTAGTACAGGACTTCAAACTAGCTGAAGTGACTTTGCTTGACTTTTACTGCTTGCAACTTTTATTTTGGGCAAATTAACTGCTTCCTTCTGTTGAGCTCAAAAGGGTTAGAACCTGCAAATTGCTGCTTGCCGCTATATTTTTTCACGTGTTTAACATCTTTCTAGAAGTTCATGCTCTTCTAAATTAACAGAGCATTTTGTGACTTTGTTTTTTTTTTTCAGTCACAATGTCCAAACCCACTCTTCTCATCCTGTATGGGAGCCAGACTGGGACTGCCCAGGACACAGCCCAGAGGATTGCACGACAGGCGAAGAGAAAGTGGCTGCAAGTTCAAGTGTTGCCTCTGGATAGCTACAACGTGGTGAGTGTGATGTTATGAAGTATTGCAAGGAGAGGGGATTATTATGGCTCTGCCCATTTCTAGTTACAGCACCAGATCTGGGGATTCAGCTTGGTTTCCCTGCAATGATGGGTGACAGCCTTTACCCCTCTACACAGATATTTTTTTAAAGTTGACATGAATCACACGAAAACACTGTGACCTTGCGTGTTTTCTTTCATCAAACAGGCCAACTTGATCTCAGAGTCTCTGGTTGTTTTCGTGTGTGCCACCACTGGCCAAGGGGACCCTCCAGACAATATGAAGGTAATAAAGAAATCTATATAAAACAGATGTGCAACATAAAAAAAAACAATAATAATAATGACAAAAAGACGTACAGTAAAAGGAAGAACTATTTAATTTAGCTTTTGGGTGACCTGTTTATATAATTGTTTATATAATTAGTCTGGAAGTCCTGACAAAGTTGTGTACTTTTTGTTGAGTCATTGATATGTTATAGCCATGATTGTTGAAATGACAGTTTTACATGCTGACATTGTCACAGAGAATAGAGTTTTTCCTTCTAGTTCTACATTTACATCTACATGCCACCAGAAAGTGGCACGGCAAAATTAATATGTACCTCTTTGTGAAATGCGACTCCAGAAATATGTGTTCTTGAAGCTTGATGACATGATGACTCCTCACAAAGCTTCTTGGGAAAGCAATGTAGCATTTGAGCAGAGGCTAACACACAAGCAAGCTGGGGACATGCTGATGCTAGTCAGTCACAACAGCTTTTCAAAGCTCAGCTCTTGCTAAGTATTGGTTAGCAAGCATATCAGTTTGGTTGGTAACAGGACAATAAGTTCACACAGTCTAATCAAAAGATGTGTTCTTGCCATCGACTCCTATCTCATGACTGCCTGCAAACCATTCCTCAATTGTAAAATTCCAACAGAAAAGGTAAAATAAAAGCGGATAATGCAACACAGCTAAGAAGCTGTGTTATCTTCCTCCATTTGTACTTGCAAATGTTTTCAATTTAAATATATCAATAGTTTTGTTCTGATTTTCTTATTCTATACCAGGCCTAATAGATATGTCAAAATAAGGACAAATACAGCGTAATAAGAAAACCCACAAATTTGCATGCTGTATGTCTGATTCTTTTATCTAATGTTTTTCTGTCCACGTATCACTTTCTTCAAAGAACTTCTGGAGGTTTCTTTTCAAGAAATCTCTACCTGTTGGATCTCTGAATCGTCTGGACTGTGCTGTACTGGGCCTGGGGGACTCCTCCTATCCAAAGTCAGTCCTTTTTACATTTATAGTTCTCACAGTACACATTCAGAATGACTCAGGGCCTTCAAAGCATCATCTGCTTTTGACCATAGGTTCAATTTTGTGGCTAAGAAGCTTCATAAGCGCCTTCTGCAGCTGGGTGCCAGTATACTGCTGCCTGTTGGGCTGGCAGATGACCAACATGACCTTGGGTAAGAAATGGGAAATTGGTCTGTAACTTTCTTATTTGTGTCTACTGTGTGTGTGTGTGTGTGTGTGTGTGTGTGTGTGTGTGTGTGTGTGTGTGTGTGTGTGTGTGTGTGTGTGTGTGTGTGGTTAGAATTAGTTTTTTCATTTATTTTTCCAACCCAGATTCCTTGGTTGAGGACAAATGTTTCCACCAACACATATATATTATGTAATTTCAAATTTTTTTCAAGTTTTTTTCACAACTAATTTAGTATTCAACAAATTATAATATATATTATACTATACTATAATATATTTGAATGTGCCAGAAAAAATCCTATATTCATTTGTTTATTTGATACAGTATTCAGTACTGCTTTACTGTAACTGGTTGCCATAGGTGTCTCCCATTTCACCTTAACTACCATAACTCTTTAATAAATTGTCTGATGCAGCCAAATTTACTGTTTTAGACTTGAATGTTCGCATCAACTCAGAGCTATCCTGTAAAATGGTGCCATTAACTGATAGATGGCACCCCCGAATTTTAAGTACAGAATTTAGAATATTTTCAGAAATAAATGCAAATTAACCAATTTTGTATAATCAGAATATTTAATAAAATGTCCAAAGTTACTGAACAAAAGAAAAAAAAAAAAAAAAAAAAAACTTGCATAATAGTGAAATAAAACACAAAATGTGGACCAGACACAATTATTGACACCTTTCGCTAGTCTTTGGTTGCAGAACCTTTGGCAACAATGACAGCCTCTAAACATTTCTTGTGGCCATCTAGAAGCTTCTTACAAACACAAAATTTACCACAGACACAATTAACCAATTAACAATGGAAGCCTCTAAACATTTCCTGTAACCGTCTGGAAACTTATTGCACGTTTCTGCTGGTAGTTTCTGCCACTCTTCTATTGCTATGCGTTTAAGGTCTTTTAAGTTTGCAGGATTCCTTTTTGCAATGATAGATTTCAGCTCTCTCAAAGGTTTTCAATGGGTCAGGACTCCTGGCCAGTTTAACAGTCCATCGTTTCCTTTTCAACCTTTCTTTTTTGCTGTTGGATCTGTGCTTTGTCCTGCTGAAAGAGCCAAGACCTTCACCTCAAAAACCTAGTTTTCTAACACTTGGTAACACATTTTGCCCTAAAATGCCGTGGTAATCTTCTGATTTCATCATTCCTTTCACTACTTCCAGTACCAGAGGCAGCAAAGCAGCCCCCCAGCATGATAAAACCTTCACCAGGTTAACTTTAGGTAGGGTGTTCTTTTCCTTATGGGCTTCATTTCGTTGCCTATACACAAACTGACTACATTCCCAAAGAGCTCTACTTCGGTTTCATCTTTCCATAGAACATTATCCCAGAAAGGCTGTGGCTCATCTATGAAAATTTTTGCAAACATTAGTTTTGCCTTTTAGTGCCCTTCTTTCAATAGTGGTCTCCTCTTTGGCCTTTGCCCATGGAGACCTACTTGGTTTAGTGTGCAGCGTATGGTACTGGCTGAAACCACCACTCCAGATTTTTCCAGGTCAGCCTGAACCTCTTTAGATGTCTTATGTGGTGTTTTTTCCACAATCAGTATCAACCTTTGCAGACCTCTCTCACTGAATTTCTTCTTGGCGCCTCATCCTAGAAATGTCTTAACAGTTTTATGACTGTGAAACATCTTGATAACATTAGGAACTAGTGAAACGGGGATTTCAAGATCTTTGGTGATTGCCTGGTGGCCTTTATTTTGTTTGAGGAACTATTTAAAATTAATCAAAAGGGTGCCAATAATTTCAACTAGGACTGAATCTTTGCTGTTTGCTAACGTTAGCTTCTGTTAGCAGTTTCTAGCTAGAGCAGTTTTCAAATATGGTTTTCATATACATAATTTTTTTTTGTGCTTACGGTTTTGGGTTCATGTTCATGATATTGTTAATACTTTTACAGAATGTATTTTTTTTAATTTATGGTGTTTTTTACATTTGCATTAAGCTGAGCTTGATTTGACACTATAGCCATGCCACAAAGGTTTTTATCTGGAATTAAACTGGGGACATTGCTGTATGCATGTGTTCACCTCAAAATCTGTTTGAAACAGGTCAGATGCTGTGATTGATCCTTGGCTTACAGCATTTTGGGAGAAAGTGTTTGCCCTGTACCCATCTTTGGCTGATGTGATACCACTCAGGGAAGATGAACCGTGAGTATCCACTTGATTTAAAAAATAGCATCTCATTCTGTGGCTATTTTGATTGAGACTTTGTTTTGTGTCCTTTAGAAGCCCATTATTAAGTCCAGTTTGGGTTTTAATTAGTCAGCTGCATACTGTACCGTGATTTTTCTTTTGTTTTTGTTTTTGCTTATTTCTCGTGGAAGACTTCCTCCAACGTACACTTTCCACTTCCTGGATGATGTGAAAGAGGAGACAGATGACAAGCTGAGGATATCCACAGAGCAAACTGTACACTCCCAGTCTCATTCCTTCCCTGCCAGACTGGTTTCCAATAGGAGAGTAACAGACCTGTCACACTTCCAGGATGTGAGGCACATAGAGTTTGACATCACTGGATCCAGTATCGAGTAAGTCGTAAGATGTGAAATGTCTGTTTTTAAAATAGGATTTCAGTCAGTTTAAAAAAATTTAAAAATTGAACTGAATTTTCTAACACTTCATTTTGTTCATTATATCAGTGCAAAATTAAAATGTGTGTATTGTTTTTTAAACGTTTGTAAAATGTCCATGACATGCTGGACAGACACAAGTTAAGCCAAGGCTCAGGGTCCATATAAAAACCAAAACTGTCAGTATTTCTTAGTAGCTAAGTGCCTACTACCACAGTGCCAAAGTGCATGCTAAGACCACAAGCACATGGAGGTTTATCAGAGGTGACTGGGACACCCTTGATTAAAGATGCCATCCGGTGGCTGGTGCAAATACATAGCCCGGTTTAGCTCAGATGCTTTGTTGGTTTACTGAATTTCCACATAATGAATAATCAATGGGATCAACCTTCAGGCCACAGGCATCAGAATTACAGTTAAATTCAGACGATGGTGAAAAATAACACTGGAGCTGAGAGAAGTAATACAGTTAATGTAATTAAAATTTAGGATGAATCCAGCATGTCATGAACTTAAACATCTTAATGTTTGTTGATTACTAAACCATAGGCACAGAGCTGCCAACAACTGGACTTGACTTGTGTTGTGTAGTAGACTGTGATGAGTTGCAGGACACACTTAGTTCTGAATACCGGTCCTACGTGGTATTAAGATAAATGGGCATCAAGTGTAGGTTATGTATATGCCTTCTTGGCATTTTTTAGACGTGTAGGACACTCACCTTCTGCCTGGCAGTGTGTGAACATGGCCCTAAGTGTTCAAAACAAATGTAGTAACTGGGACAGACCCTTAGTTATTCCCGTCATAGTCAACACACAGCACGAACAGGAATAAAAACTACTTAGATTTCCTAGTTTTTATCTCCCACTTTCAGTTTAAAAATGCAGAGGTAGAAAACATTTTTTTTTTTTTTAATGGAAAATTAAAGTGTTAAGTGTTATACAGGCTTCATATCATTACCTGTGATATTGTTGTGTAGGTTTGGTGCTGGTGACGTGGTGAGTATGCGTCCTTGCAACACACTAGAAGACGTACAACAATTCTGTCAACTGCTGAGATTAAATCCAGAGGTCAGATTCACTCTCAGGGCCGCAGACAACACTGCAGGTAGGTATGTGCGTTTGTCTTATCCATGACTTTGTCGCTTTTGACAGGTTTTGACAGTCTTGAGCCTTTATCATTTGGAGCCCCAAAGTGAAGACATGAAGTAAATAATCAACCCAATGAATTCTGTTCATTTGTATTTCATTATAGAAATTTCATTTCAAAATGCCCTTCAGAATTTTCCCAAATGACACTTTTCATAAGGTCATAATTTATTTCATAATTTCACTTTTCATGATAGTAGAATCAATTCCTGCATCCCAAGCTTTGAGCCAGTCACATGCTGTCCAGCCAACTCACTTACTGCCAGAGAGCTAGCACCCTCATGAGAGCGAGAGTGGATCGAAACAGTAAAGTTGCACGCCATAAAATAAAAGCAATGAGCCCAAAGAGGCTACAAGGAACTGCAGAGTTGAGGGGAAGGGCAGAGTCACGTGATTATTCTCCGTAGGTCTGTCACTACGAGCTACCCCTTTTACATTACACAGTTATTTGACCAATTGTTGTTCACATAAAAATAATGATCAGTGCAGCTTTCAAACAGAATTGTTGCCTTAAAATACATTGTTTCCTAGCCTTAATAGACCCTTTCTTTGTGCATGAACCATTGTCTACTCAGTTCCGGCCAGGCTTCCTCAGCCCTGCACTGTGCAACAACTTGTGGAGAGCTATTTGGACATCGCAGCTGTACCCCGCCGTTCCTTCTTTGAGCTGCTGTCTACCTTCGCCACCAATGAGCTGGAGCGGGATAAGCTGGTTGAGTTCAGCTCAGCGGCAGGCCAGGCCGAGCTGCACAGCTACTGCAACCTGCCCCGCCGCACCGCACTGGAGGTGACAGCTGAGGGTTAGAGTCAGTGGTGGGCTGCAGTCTAAACCTTAAAATAACATATTCTGCCTTACTTTTTATGTGTAAGATTTTCACGTGATTATAGCACCATTCAAATTGTTTTGATATGATGAGTCAATCCTGTCGAAAATCAGCGTCTTTTTGTTACTACCAGTAAGAGTCTTGTTTTTTTGTTTTTTTTAGGCTTTAAATATATAAACCTGTCTTTTGATCTGCCTATTGAGTGTGTTGGTGCTCTTTCCGCCGTAGGTCTTGGCAGATTTCCCCCACACTACAGCAGAAATCAAAGCAGACCATCTCCTGGATCTTTTCCCTGAGATCCAGCCTCGCTCATTCTCCATCGCTTCTTCTCTCCAGGTAGCTCATCATTCACAACAATGATTTAACTGCTATGAAAAAATATGCTGTGTTTCATCTGGATATCTTAAGCAAAGCTGTAAATTCACTAGTAGTAGTAAAGACGGATCGAGGAGAAATCACAGTGAAATCTTGCAGACGTATTATAGAGAAGCATTCTCTCCACACAGGCTCACCCACACAGGCTTCAAATCCTGGTAGCTGTTGTCCGGTACAAAAGCAAGTTGTATAAACCAAGAAAAGGCCTCTGCTCCACCTGGTTAGCCTCCCTGGACCCTGCACAAGGTCTTTCACTACATGTTATATCCTTCAAATTAAATCTGCTTGTACTGTAGCAATAAAAATAACTTTATTCTGATTGGCTGATGGTTGTATGCTAATTTCAGCCATACATTCAGTGCATTTAGAAATTATTCATACCCCTTCACTTTTTTCATATTTTGTTGCAGTCTTGTTGCAGCTAAAAACGTTTAAATTCATTTTTTTCCGTCATCAATCTACACCCCATAATGACAAAGTGAAAACTGAATTTTACAAATGTTTGCAAATTTATTAAAAAGGAAAAACTGACATATCAGACTGACACAAGTATTCAGACTCTTTGCTATGTCACTTAAACTTTAGCTCAGGTGCCTCCTATTTCTCCTGATCATCTTTGAGATGTTTTTACACCTTGACTGGAGTCCACCTTTGGTAAATTCAATTGGCTGGACATGGTTTGGAAAGGCACTCACCTGTCTATATAGGATCTCACAGCATATCAATGCATATCAGAGCGAAAACCAAGCCATGACGTCGAAGGAACTGCCTGCAAGGTTCAAAGACAGGATTGTGTAGAAGCACAGATCTGGCTAAGGCTACAGAAAACACTCTCCTGCACTCAAGGTTGCCAAGACTACAGTGGCCTCCATAATTCTTCAATGGAAGAAGTTTGGAACAACCAGGACTCTTCCTAGAACTGGCTGCATTGCCAAACTGAGCAATCGGTCTCGAAAAGGGTCTTGGCAAGAGAGGTGACCAAGAACCTGATGGTCACTCTGGCTGAGCTCCAGAAATCTTGTGTGGAGATGGGAGAAACTTCCAGAAGAACAACCATCAGTGCAGCACTCCACCGAACTGGGCTTTATGGCACAATGACCAGACGGAAGCCTCTCCTCTGTGAAAGACACATGAAAGCCGCTTGGAGTTTGCAAATAAGCAGCTAAAGGACTCTCAGACTGTGGGAAACAAGATTCTCTGGTCTGTCGAAACCAAGATTGGACTGTTCAGCCTCAATTACAAACATTATGTCTTAGAATTGTCATGGAGGAAACCAGGCGCCGCTCAACACCTGCCCAATACCATCCCAGTGGTAAAGCAGGGTGGTGGCAGCATCATGCTGTGGGGGTGTTTTTCAGCAGCAGGGACAGGGAGACTGGTCAGGGTTGAGGGAAAGCTGAACAGAGCAAAGTAAAGAGACATCCTTAATGAAATCCTGGTCCAGAATGCTCAGGACTTCAGACTGGGCTGTAGGTTCACCCTCCAACAGGATAATGACCCTAAACACATTGCCAAGAAAACGCAGGAATGACTAAGAAGAGAACCCTTTGTGAATGTCCTAGAGTGGCCCTGCCAGAGCCCTGACTAAAACCCAATCGAACATCTCTGGTGACCTGAAAATGGCTGTCCGCTGATGGTCCCCATCCAACCTGACAGAGCTTGAGAGGATCTGCAAAGAAGAATGGCAGAGAATCTCCAAATCCAGGTGTGCAAAGCTTGTCACGTCACACCCAAGAAGACTCAACGCGGTGATCGCTGCAAAAGGTGCTTCAACTGAATACTGAGTAAATCGTCTGAATACTTATGTCAAAGTGATATATGTGTTTTTCCTTTTTATGAATTTGCAAAAATTTCTAAAATTCTGTTTTTTGCTTTGTCATTATGGTGTATTGAATGTAGATCGATGAGGGGAAAAAATGAATTTAAATGATTTTAACATAAGGCTGCAACATACCAAATTTGAAAAAAGTTAAGGAGTCTGAATACTTTCTGAATACCCTGTATAATATTAATTTTGTTGTTTTGTTGTTAATAATGTGCAGTTTTCCTGCTTGTTGAAAAAGATGTGTATCCATTTTTAGAGTTTATTGCCCCAAAAATGAACATTTCCCATCCCAATAAATCCTCAAATAGAAGCCAATACTCAAACACTTACACAATCTTAGTTAACAACAAACAAATAAAGGCCAGTTGCTAACAAAGTTTAGATAAAAAAAATATTAAGGCGGGTTTATTTAACTGTTCTGCAATAGTTTATGCGGTAAATTACGCATAATGTTTATTTCCACGGTACTAATTCCAACAGTACAACAACAAAGTCATGTCATGCTTACCACTCTGCTGCACTGTTTTTCATTTTCACAGAAATACTAAAATAGCAAAAACCCACATACTCACTTATTTACTTAAATTTGATCAACAAAGCTGAAGAAGTATTCCAAATATTTCCTGTATGTTTCAGACAGCAAAAAATGGATTTGGGCTGGGAGTCTGAAAAAGGCCTTTGACTCTCACAAACACACTCAATAAAATCTATTCTAAGGAAAGTGATATCACTAGTGCAGGGAATGTAATGTAAAAAAAACATTCCCCAGTCTAAAATATGTAATTTAATTTTACGATGTTATTGTATTATTTTTTTTCTCCACAACCATCTGGCTACCCTCTGAAATTTTCAGAAATTAACCCCCAGGTTGAGAACCACTGGTTTAAAACCAAATGGAAAGACAGCAAAGTGGAACCAACTGCAATTAATTAATGCATAACAACGATATTTCTTTTTAAAATAGAAAAACTCAGCAGAGTGATGGGTATGATATGACTCTGTTGCTGAACTTATGGAATTAGTGCTGTGGAAATATACATTATACTGAATTTAACAAGACATTACGTAACGTAGAGGTAAGCAGCAAACAGCACTGACAAGATCAGAAAATACAGTTTTAAAAAATCTTGCTAAAATCTGATAGAATATATTCATAAAAATGGGAAATTGGGAATAAAGACATGTCCCTAGGCCTGGTTTTCGCCCCAACTGAGGAAAGTAAAGGCTGCTATTTGAGATGTCTTGAAGTCTTGCAGGTTAAAAAAAAATAGCACATAACTTCGGGAATAAATACCTCCTGTTGCAAAAAATGTTGATTATCTGTTACATTACATTACAAAACCCTGACCTTGGGTGTGTTTTACTGAACGGTGCTGCAGGGGAGGTGTTTGTGCCTCTGTGGGTGAAGAAGGGAAGTATGAAGTTCCCTAAAGAGACGGACACCCCTGTGATAATGGTTGGACCTGGAACAGGAGTGGCACCGTTCAGGTCAGCTTTACAAGAGAGGATTGCTGAAGGAAAAACTGGTGAGATCTTTACCTCTCTGACTTTGTCTCTTCTCTTCTGTAAATGAATTTCGTTAGTCCACATCATGTCACAACTCCGACATGAGACACCACCTCCTTGTCTTCCTGCTCTTTAGCCAACGTCCTGTTCTTTGGATGTCGCTCGGAGTCAAAAGACTTCTACTTCAGGTCAGAGTGGGAGGAGATGATGAGGGCCGGACACCTGACCCTTTTCACAGCCTTCTCACGAGACCAGGTCAGACACACACACACACACACACACACACACACACACACTCAGAATGCATGTTAACAATCACGTGAAGTGACAAAAACTCAACAATTCATACTGTATACACAGATAAACACCAACACTCTACTGCCATGCAACCGATACATAACATTGACACTGAAGGAACACAAGAAATAAAAAAAAAAAGGACTAAGAGAGAGTTCAGCCATGCTAGCAGCCCAGTGAGGCTGTAATGGACATTGTAAAGAAAACCAGTGTTGGCAAGATAAACCAAAAAAGTCAAATTTGCAAAGACCATTATTTTCATGATTGTCCATCCAAAGCTATTTATATATAGCATTAGCATGCATCTGTGTTTTTGATACTACCACTGTTGGCTTAATGTCAAGCATCAACTGATGAATTAATTAAATTTTGTGAGGGGCTGTTTTGGTGCAGCAGCAACCCTTACAGTCATAACATTATTTCAGTGTCAGTGCGTTACTGGACTGTTTAATCGTCCTGGGGAAACAGCTAAATGAACCTGAACACCAGTGACCTGCATATCAGTGAATAAAATCAAATGCTGAATTTTCTATCCGTAGTCAAACCTGCACCACGTGTCTAACTTGAATTATGACTAACAGCTACTGTAACATACACGGCCTGTCAATAAGCATTGACCACAGAGCCTGTTTGTTACACACTTACACATGCAAAATGAGCACCCACCACCACTAAAATCCAAGGCTGACTCATGCCAGACTTGGGCTGTTTTTTCTTGGTTCTGTTGGTCTTCAGTTTATTGTTAATGTCTGAGCTTGAAAAAACAGGCACTCTCCCTCACACTTTGAGTAGACAGTTAGTTTTTTAAAAACTAACTGGACTAGAGAAGAAAAGGTGTGCACACAGCTAACTTACACAGGCTATCCTATTCATTCTTTCCATGCCGCCTGTTTATACTGGATTTATGTGAGAAACACCCAGAGCCCTGCTGGCACAAGGTCACTGGGCACCAGCCCAGTAGGCTCGCTTTACTATATGCATACTGGCCCACACAGAAAAGTTGGCACAAACTCTCATGCCAATGTATGGCCAAATACACTGCCCTTCCAGTATGAAGTCCCTGGCATAGATTAATAATTGTAGATACCCGGCCATGCATATAACCTGTGTTAAAAAGTCTTGTTTTGTTGAGGCTGGAACAGTAGTCAGATGAGGGGCCTGGCCCCCAGGTGCCTGCCCACAGACCACTTTTAACGAGCCATTTCATTACTCATGTTAAGAAGAGGAATTACTTTTTTTTTTTTTTTGCCTAAAGCCAGAACCCTCTCAACCTTTCCTACAATAGCCAGGGACCATTGGTAACGCTGCCCCCATGCATCGACTTCACCTAGCTACCTGCCCCAACCAGCACATCGAATGTAGCTCTTTGTAGCTGATGTCCGCTGTGGATAATAATGAAACTGACTAAATATTTGTGTTTGTTCAGGAGGAAAAAGTGTATGTCCAGCATCGTGTGAAGGAGAACGCTGGGCTCCTGTGGGACCTGATTGCGAATAAAAGTGCCTGCTTTTACATCGCTGGGTGAGTCCAAAGCGCCGAAACTAAACCTGTCCTTCGTTCAAATCTGGGTATTCATTCTAATTGTCACCGTGAACAAAAAACAGCATTCTAGTGATCCCATTAATTCGTACATCATATCACCTCATTAGTGTGTGTGTGTGTGTGTGTGTGTGTGTTTGTGTGTGTGTGCATGTACCCGCTGCCTTGCAGCAGTATTCACTACCGATAAACTGGCAACATCAAAATCTGTTTCTTTTCTATACTAACAATATACTCTGTGACTACCTCCAGTCCATGTTAAAGGAATACTTTTGAGAAATACTCGTTTTCTTTTTTCCAAGATTGAGTTGAGACAATTATGTCAGTGTCATGTCTGTGTATTAAGAACGAAGTACTGAGCTGGACTCCGGATGTGGTTAGCATAACTTAGCATAAAGACTGGAAGCAGAGGGAAACAGTTAGCCTGGTTCTGACTGAAGTTCAAAAATACATGTACCAGCCCCTTTAAAACTCAATAATTACCACATTGTATCTTTTATGTTGCATTGGTACTAAAACAGAAATGAAAAAATGACATTCTGCAGTGTTAGAGGGAGTTACTATTTCTTGATGAATAATAATGTATCCATCCTCCCAGTACTTCTGTATAGGTCTCTGAATATAGTGTAGTTTGCCAGATATGATCAGCCTTTGGTTTTGGTCTCTGTACAGGCACGATGGTACCAAACCGGGGAACCTCACTTCGATGAGAGGAAGGCCAAAACTCTGTCTAAAACTACAAATTGTCCGTTTTGAAGTTTAGCCATTACACAAAGACGAAAGACATTTACCGGAGAGACTGATCCGTGGGTTAACCAGCTAACTGTGTATTTAACCTTGTCTCTGTCGTAAATGCCCTAACGCCTCTTCCACTATTTTCCTCAACTCGTTGACTAATTGTTTTGACAGAAAATTAACAATTTTGATCATCGATTAATCATATCTATCAAATTAAGAGTATCCAGCTTCTCACGTGTGATGATTAACTGCTTTCTTGTGTTTTATATAATTGTAAGTTGAATATCTTTGGGTTTGGAAAGTTGGTCAGACAAAAGAAGTCAATCTAAGAAATAAGCAATAGACAAATCAGTGATCAAAATAATCAAAAGTTGCAGGCCTAATTTCATACCTTTTGAAAAAGTGGTTTCCACTGATTTTTGGATGTAACATTTCTGAAACCTTCATCTAGGTTTCTTTTCATCACATCTTCTCATTAAGAAGAAATATTAGATATCAATTTCTTTCCTTTACTGATTTTGTCTACATGTGCACTCACGGTATATTCTGTATCTTACCCCTGCTGAATTGTAACAGTGAGCAGCTGTGAACATACAGCGCTGACCTTGTTTTCTTATCGATGCAGCAATGCTAAACAGATGCCAGCCAGTGTGAGTGACGCTTTGAAGGAGGTGTTCCAGCAGGAAGGAGGCATGTCCGCCGAGGAAGCCGAGGAAATGTTTGCGGCCATGGAGAGGACAGGCCGACTCCAGAGCGAGACTTGGTCCTGATGACATGATTTCAACCCACCGCTCCTCAAAGTTCACATTCAGCTGCTGCTGCCATGTTGACTGCGTTATACAGTTACCGCTTTGGAAAGTGTAATCAAGGTGGTTTCATTCATGTTCATATTTGTGCATGAAAGTTTGTTCTTGACTTTTGGGAACAATATTGTGTCAAACTAAATTAAGCTAAATGGTCCACTTCCAGCTTCTTTTCAGCTTTCAACCACATCCCACTGAGGTGTTTGTACTGAGACGCTGGAGTTAACACCACAGCCTCCCCACTGGCTAGCAGAATACACGCTCTCCTTGGTCCTGCTGGCCCTGAAATACATTATTACAGGCTGCCGAGGTAGTCTCACTTAAGATAGTCAAAGAAATTGGTCAATATGCCAGACACGTGTGAAAAAGCTGCACACACATAGCAACCCAAACCCAGAGTTGAAGGACTAGTTTGACATTTGGGAAATACACTTATTTGCTTCCTTGAGAGTTAGATGAGAAGACTGATACCACTCTCTTGTCTAGTTGTCACTTTAACATTGCCAGGCAACCGGCAAAAACTCCAGGAAGTCACTGGGTCCACCAAGAAATAGTCTGGCACACAACCCCTTGGTAAACCACAACTTGTTCTTTTGTTGGTTGGTTCTTTTGGTTTTTGTACTGTTGAAATAAACATTATATAACATGTTAATTAATGGCCTTTAAAGGTGCTGGTAGGTGGATTTTTTTTTCCTTTCACCCTGTTTCCAGTAGTTATGATTATGATTTAGTTTTTATTTCAATTTTTCATGACCTCAGCCGTGTACTGTAGGGAAAAAAAGTTCACCAGGTGACTAACATTAAATCCAGCTGTAGCCAAAGACAGGTTGCATGTGGATACATGCTACTATTTTTCAGCATGTAAAACATTATAGGCGTCACAGCCATGGATTTACATGTAATGACTGATTTATGAAATGGAAATTAATTAGTCTTAGTGAACATTTGAACCTATATCATTTTGTCACATATTTCAACATAGTTGTGTTGATAGACAGGTATGTGAACAACTTTAAATTTTACCTTATTTAACCGGGATCTTAATAGATCCAGCAAAATGTAATTTATTTTTCTAACAAAGCTCAGCCTACATTTCTTCAAATTAGAAGTGTAGAATATTTGCTTCATTTACCTGCACAATTAAGATGCAGTTGTTGAGATGAGATTATTTAACCTTTGCTTAACAGCTGCCACTATGATCACAAATTTATCACATTTATCACATTTATCACATTTGACATTGTAACACTGTCAAAAAGTCCTAAAGTCAGGGAAGATTCTCAGTAATGTCAGAACACAGCAATATCTGTCTGAAGTTTGCTAACATTAGCTAACATTAGCCACCAGTGTGATCAGAAGCTACTGATCATACCAGACCAAGTATCCTGTAGCTTCAAAACTCAAGGTCGAACTGAATTGAGCAAAGGTGTGTTTTATTGCTTATAAAATCAACATCTCATGTAAAGGGAAGATTGTTATCTCTTCTTCCTAAAGTTACATAGTTACACTTTTAAGTTTAAAGTAAAATCAAAAATCATCTCTTCCCATAGAGGGTCCAGTTCCAGTGGGGTTTACCAAGTCAGTTTGCATTAATGATGCCATTAGAGAAATTAATTAAGTACTGCACTCTATTGTTGTGTTCTGATTGGACCTTAGGGACCAAGGCTTATATTTGCAACTAAGTATTTATTGCACTTACTAAGCATGATAGACACAGTCTGTTTGTGTGTCACTGGTTTACAAATGCCAGACTGCCTAGTAGAAAATGAAAATGTAAAATATACTACATAACAAAGGAAAATGCATTACCTAAAGGTAGCTGTAAACGTAACCAGTTGACACACACAGTGTAATGGACCAGAGGTGCAGCAGCAAACAATGTGTGAGATATAATTGTGACTATTTGTATAAATAATGTCATAATTAACTATTAATCTGTAAACTACACCAGACTGCTGTGAGAATTCAGTACTGTCTTACTTAAAATGAAAAACAATCCAATGAGGATCAATTTACGGTTAATGTGAAATTTCACGTAAAATAGGTGTCAGACTGGGTCTAAAATTTTGTCTAAAGCCCTCACACTATAGCTACTTGTCTAAAAAGTGTGAAAGTCTGTAGCTGCCAATAGGAAGATGAAGTCTGTAATTACGTTACCAAAAACATGTCTGTCTGAACCTGGCTGTTTCAAATTCTCTGCTAGATCCACAGGTATCTCAATCTTTTCCAACTCCTGTTGTGGAATACCAGACTAAATTTGAGGCAATGTTAAGATAAGATGATGTAAAATAATTTAAAATATGTCCATTTGACAAACCAGTGCAGGCATAAAATAAAGCTTCCTGGGTTTCCCAGAACAAAACAGATATAGACTATGAATATGATATTGTCAGACAGTGGAATTTGAGAACTGGAGAAAAGGAAAACGCACTACACTGTCTCAATTTCATTGTTTGTTTCCTTTATCGTTGAGCTTCCCTGAGGTAAAAGTCCACTTACTCCCCCATTCACTGCTACTATCACTCTAACTCCCAGTGTCCACTGGATGCGACTGTGTCGTTGCTCCACCAACATTCTAGCTGGTGTGCCAATGCTGGATTCATGACTAGAGTGTCACGCATCTCATAAGCTCTACTACGGTTTTCCTTCTGCTAACATACACTATTAAGGAAATGCAGTCAGAACAGAACGATGAGACAGCATGTGGTATTATAGTAATTAAATCAGTATTTGTTACCACACTGATAATAAACAAGCTGCAAGTGTGTTTTCATTATGCATTACATCAAAAATGCAAACGCAAAACAACTTTTAATATTGTAAATTTGTCTGCCACAGAACAGACTGCTTAAAGATGTTCCCCTTCTCAAATACTTAGAGTAGAGAGTCGAACTAGACATCAACGCAACAGACTCCACACCCCGTTGACAATGGGGTAAGGGTACAGTCACATTAGTCTTCTATTCAATGAAAGTGCCCTGCACTCAGCTCTCCTCTTGCACTCCTCCTGTAAAGGATGCAATGTCATAGTTCCACTGTGGGTATTAATAAATGTTGAATAAACTCTAAACAGTCTGTAAGAGTGATGCTGCAGTTTGTTGTATGTTGATGAAACAACACTACAGTAAATCCACACAGCCATAGTTGGACCAACGTGACCTCTGACCTGTAAGCTTGCTGGAGATCACACAATAAGGGGAAAAACATACTCAAATATGTTCAACTTGAATGGGAGATGGAGTGACTATTCACAAGAAAGAGGTGTAATTTGACCTGGAATCCCAGAAAAGATTACTCTGAAATAAGCACTGGGCAGGGCACTAACGTTTGCAGTTAGCAACAGACACGCTCCACAAACACATCATACTGCGGATCACTTCCAAACAGATTACGATTTGATTGCTGACTCGAGAAACACCATTTCCACATTAGAAAAACTTTGTATACAAGGCTGCCCTTCTTCCTGTCACATGGAGGGAACAGTCCTCTATCTCAGAGCCAGCGTGTGGACTTGGTAGATCTCCTTAGGGAAGTTCATTTGTTGCTCCTCATGGACGATGCGAAGGCCCGCTCTGCCCACCAGACTGCGAACTATTTCCAGATCGCGGCAGACGCTGCTGTCCACCTCATCAGGAACCACGCCCTCATACGACACATTGTCCTTGATGATAATGAGGCCGTTGGGCCGCAGGGCTCTCTGGCAGCGTCGCAAGAACTCCACCAGGTGGTCGTCTGTCAGGTGGCCTGAGAGAAAAAAGACAGTAAAGGGGAAAATAAATTGTATTCTTTGACCATATAGCACTGACTAACTTAACTACCAAGCTGCCATGACTCTACTGATGCAGCAGCAACGCTCAGACTATGTTTGAGCAAGCCCAGAGAGGATGCTGCATGGATACTTGTGTACTCTGATCGAGGACTTTGGGTCATCCCTCAGACCTTTGACCTCACAGCAACCAACGAGGCAGACTCACCAATGACCCACTGGATCCAGATGACATCATAGCGTTCACTCTCCGGTACAAAGTCTTGCAGGCCGCTGCAGAAGTAGTTCCCCACTCTCTTGCCCTCCTCTCCCAGGTAAGGCTTGGCTTTGTCCAAGAATTCCTGTGTCACGTCAACCAGGTCCACAGTGCTGAACAGAGGCAGCAGCAAACGCTTGGTGATCCTCCCGATGCCTGCTCCACAGTCCAGAGCACAGCCCGTACCCGTCTTCCCCTCCCCGTCCTTCAATGGCAAAACACACAAGAGCACACTAGTGAATAAAAAAAGCTGTGGCACAAGCTGCTTCTGTCTGGTGACAAGGCCTTGAAACAGAAGACAAAAAAAACTGAACAAAAGTATTACTGTTACTAAAAATGTTTATTTTGTTCAATACAATTAAAATGAGCTCTTTAAATTGGGGCTGGGCAACATGGCTGAAATCAATATTTCCATATAATTTGAAGATTTTTCCAGTAATAGTATAGAGTATATCATATGGCAAATGTATAACCATTCATCTACTGCACCTATACCCTCCTATCCATGATTGCAGGAGGCGGCTGCCAGTTTTGCAAACGGACATGAAGTAAAATAAAAATATATAAAAAATAAAATAAAAAATTCTACATTGTAAGATGTATGTAATCCAAGGTATTTGCACACTTACTGGATATAAATATTATTTTGAAGGTATTTTGAATAAGAGTAAAAGGTAATGCTATTTCAGTGGCAGAGAACTAGACTACATGTCTTTATTAAATATTTATGAATGTTCTATGCATCATTGTTCTGCAACTCACAAGTATTGGCAATGAATTCTCGATTCAAAGCCCTTCACCAAATGTAATGCCATTTTTACATTTTTAACAGGCTAACAATTAGCATAGTAAATGTACTGATTACTTCCAAGGCAGTTCCCCGCTCATGATTTTAGCAGTCTAACTGTGAGCGGTGGACAGCAGCATCACCCCGATCGTAACTTGAATCATGCAAACTTAAAGAGTGTGTTGCAAAATCTTCACGAACATGCCAAGTTTGCTACAAGAGGAGAAAATACACTGGACCTTGATTGGGTGCAAGTTGTTGCTGCTAATGTAAGAGTGCTCACTCTTACCATTAAGACCGTGCAGTGTTTGTATGTCTGTTCTAATCTGCACTGAGTTCCGTGAGCGATAACATTTCATTTCTCTGTATGTATGTCAAACACGTGTGGAAAGGACAATAAACGTGAACCTGAACCTCAAATAAACTTTGTAACATTTTTTAATTATAATGATCAGGTGTGCCTGTGACAAAATTAAAATTACTTGTAATTTCTGAGTTGAATGTTTTGCATATGGTCTATTTTTTGTTGACCACGGCAGAGTCTTACGTAATAGTCTAAGGTTTCATTTGTTGTCTCTCTGTACAGTTAAACACTTAATTAAAAAGTCAAAAAAGTTCAAGTTGAGTTGGAAGACTTTTTATTTTCTGATTAAGTCAACAGATTCAGAGCTCCACTTTGGTTTGTGTCCAAGTCATGTGACTTGTGTCCACATATCTACATCAAACCTTAATAAAGATCACTACATCTTCAGGCAGGTCAGGAACAGATGATGCACTCTTCTTTTTCTAGGTTACTATGCAGAAAAAGACCATAAAAGGTGTTTTGCCTCCTACTTAGCACACTGTAGGCTTGTTAACATCCACGTAAAAATGAAGTGGAAATGGTCATTAGTGAGTTATACAGTAAAATAAAACATGACAGAGAGACATATACTCTTTTGATTCAATGCGCTCATCGTTAAACCAGGATAACATCTTCAAAGAGTTTCTTACACCGAGGAACTTGTGCAGGAATGCCTTGGATCCATTGATATCAATACTGGAGATGCTGCCGTAACCTCCCAGCATGCCGTCCACTGTGGGGGAAACCTCCTTCCAGTAGTCCTCAGCATGGGAGTAGAAGTTCGCCTCATCTTGTGCTATGTCACCCATCCTGTCATAGTCCACAGATAGCATGGTTTGGTCAAAGAAAGATGTGCACAAACTAATAATCAAGTCAAATGTTATTTTTATAGCCCAATAGCCCAAATCACAAATTTGCCTCAAGGGGCTTTAAAATCTGTACAGCATTACAAGCATCACTGCTTTGATGATGAAAAGACAAGACTAATTCCAATCATGATTTTTCAATAGTTTTTATATTAATTTGAAGTCTGATTTTCCACGTATTCGTACTCAAAGTGTGAACGATGTGAAGTTTTACACTCAATGACCAGAATTACAGAAGCCTTGCTCAGTATGCATCACCTCTGTCCCCAATAGGAGCTGTCATATATCATCATATCAGTATATCATATGTCAAATATCAACATGTCATTAAGGCCAACCTGCCAGTGGTTGATAGGACAGTCCTTTCTATGGATCCTGCATCCCAGTACATCCCAAGGGTGTTCAGTAAGGCTGATCTCGGGCTACTGTGGTGGTCAATTCATAAACATAACAACACCAGAATGTTTTCGAACAACTCAAGGATGATTCTCGTACTATGACTGGGAGCATAATACTCTCGGAGGCACATCATGTCCATGAATGGATGAGCCGGGGTCCTGTTTTCCGAAAGCATCTTCAGGCTAGGATGATAGTAAAGAATCCATCTTATGTATCATCTTAAGCTTAAGCTTAAGGGGTGTTTCCCAAAGGTATAGTTGCTTAAGACAGAAAAATAAATAGATTAAGAACTATTAATTTTATTATATTAAATGGCTCTAGAACCAGCAGGAAGAACCAACATTTACATGTTTCAGTTTAGATTTTTATTAGCATTTTTAGGTATATACACTATAATGACCACCAAAACACTCTCAAAGGTGCTCTGTGGAGTTTTCTCATAAACAAACAAAAGTTATGTTTAATCGTATGAGGAGAAGCCCTGGTCTGTTTGAATGTTAAGATATATATATCTGACATCATGGTGGTGCAGTTGGAACCAGGATTTGTCAGACCAGACCACCTTTTCCCAGTGCAATGCATTGTGTGTTCGTAAGTTTTAACTGAGACATACCTAGATGTTTTGCTATTGTTGACTAACAGCAGACTCCACTGGAAGTCATTTAATTATTCACATCGCAAGTTATGCTGCAAATGAATTCTGTGACGTCTCTGTAGTTACTAGGCTACTTATTGTTTCATGTGATCTGTAATCCACCAATTCTGCAAGATCCATTCAACTTTGTAACTGAAGGGCAGCCATCAATATGCATTCAGCTCTGTACAGGCTGTGTTTAAAAAAGGATGTTTATATTAAACTCCACACTTCAATAATGTTTTTAGTGCATTGGAGGTCAATCACATGCTCAGAATGTAAGATGAACACACACACACACACACACACACACACACACACACACACACACACACACACACACACACAATCCTGTGGCAGCCAAATCTGGCTACGCTGGGCAGCAGTTCAGCTGTCAGCGCACATCTTGTGACCAGGGCAGAGGGCATGCATTTGCTGTGAGGCTCTGACCAACATCACAGACAATACAGTCAGAATGAATGAGACTGAGGATTGAAACACACTTTAAAAAGCAGGCCATACCAGCTTGCTTTATAATTACCATTTCATAATTTCATACACACAGTTAATTGGCGTGGTACAGAGGTGTTATTAACCCACTTGACTAGGAAGTCCCTGTTAAAGATCACTCAACTGAGAGACTTTTCAATACAACACTCCAGCCCATTTTGTAGTGATGAAATAACACAAATGCAGGTGCCCTAAACATACACAATAGAATGAATATGACGCTCATAGGCTCACAGAAGCTATTAAATGTGTTATACACGCAGTTACAAAAAAAAATGTAAACACACCGATAGTAATAAGGTGGCTATAGCTGCCTCACGACCACTTCATGCATAAAATTAAAAGTTTAGGGGAACAGTTGTAAATTCAGCCGAACCTTGGAAATATGAGTCATTTGGCTAATTTGAGCACTAGCTAGTAAATAACACATTTTTATTATCAGATTTAACTTTACACATCATTGCTGTTTCGACTGATGACAACGTAGTTTATAAATTCATTTCCATAAATGTGTTCATTACAGTGTCAGTGATACTAATAAGGCCCTGCACGTGTGGCATAAGACAGTGTACTTTTAGCCAAACCAGCTAGTTAGCCACCGAGAGCCCGGTGTCCTGTGCAAGACTAGTAACTCTGGTATTTTCTAAACTTGATAAAAGTGATTCTTTAAAATAACACCAACCTCGTGTTGTGTCAGCACCAGCTCCGACACCCCCCCTCTACCTCTCATATACCCGGTCCCGGTGTCTGTGCTCCAGTTTCCTATTTGAGACCATAGCTCCTCATGGAGGACGTCATTTCCTTATTTGGCTTCATGGGCGAAGCGGTGACAATAGCACCCCTACTGGCCACAGCTGATCATCTCTTCACACACACTGATCGTATCAAGATCACACACACAATTTAATTATGAAAACGTGAAAAAAATGGGGCTTATAAAGTTTATATTCATGTCTATTGAGGTAAATGTACATTTAAAAATGACATAAAACAAACAAAGAAGCAGGGATTATACTTCATAAGTGTTCGTACTTAAATTTACCAATTATTAAAATTCTCTTTCAAAGCTCTCTGGAATACAGGGCCAATCACTTGTTCGTTTATTTATTTCACTTTTGATTTTAGTTTCAATGCAGTTGTAAATGCAGACTTCCTTGACAAATCTGCCCTAGCACACTGGGACCGTGGAGATGAATGGAAAGGCATTCTGAAACCCACTGAAAATGAAAATACTGATATACTTTGGAAAACAGATGATTTGTAGCAAATGATTTAAACATACCAAACAATGTCTTGGTCCTTTGAATTTAAACTTTTAAGTAAACACAGTTTAGTTTATTCATTTAGCTTGTTAAATTTCTGGGTGGCAGTGGTTAGCCATAAAGCTCTGGGTACCTGCGTGGATTTTGCGTATTCTCCCTGTGCCTGCGTGGGTTTCCTCCCGGTACTCTTACTTCCTCCCCAAGTCCAAAAGACATGCAGGTTAACTCGCGACCATAAGCTGCCTGTAGGTGTGGACGGTTGTTGCGAGTGGTTGCCTGTCTCGTAGTGTCAGCCCGGTGACAGACTGCCGACCCCTCCAGGGGCCACCCTGTCTCTCGCCCAGTGTCAGCTGGGATTGGCTCAAGCCCACCCACCTCCCCCAGCCATTTTTACACCTCTCATACTTAGTGGCCGGACAACTTAGAATTACTGTTATTGTTTTATTCATCTGTATGGTTTTATCCACAGATAGTACCTGTTAACAAACATAAGGATCTACAGCTTTCTTTGCAGTTTCAAGAATGATTTCAATATTTTCAGTCAAGGGAATGATTGGTAGTTCGGGGGAGAGAGCGTCACCTCACTGTTGCTGAATTAAAACTCATGACCTACATATTTCTAAAATCCTGGCTATGGCCCTATGTATGAGTGCAGGTCCCTCTGATGCATGGCCACCCCACCTATGCCCCCAAGAATTATCCTACCGAAAGGAGAGTCTCTATAAAAAAAATGTAAAAAAGAAAGGTCTGAATTTTATATTTCACTTATTCAACTCTTAGATTATAATTTCTGTAAATACGAAGCTCTAAATTCTGTTTCAAAGCCTTCTCCACAAAGCCAGGAATCATACTGGTAGGGAGATAGCAAAATAAATACATGAGCATTTCACTGACAAGTAGTAGCGAATGAATGAACCAATCAATTAGATACAATTAGATAGATATGTGTCACTTTTCAATTCAATTCAAAGCGCTTTGAGCTCATCATCATTTGTCATTTTACAACCCTTAGCAAAGAACCTGATCACCCCAACGATGGCCACAAGCCGAAACCCTTTTGGCCCGACAATGGAGTTCTTAATTGTTGGAGAACTTAAAGTGTTGCTGGAGTTTCCACCCTTCAGGAATGCTTTCCCATCTGTGCGCACCTTGCAAGGAAAGTAGCCCTAGAGTGTAAAACTCCCCTCAGGCTGGTAAAAAGAAATTCACAGAAAAAACTGTAGAGCACATGGTCTCAGTGCCCCCAGTGGCAGCGCCAGCCCTGCACAGACACTATTTGTTAACTGATACTACACTGACACTTTATGATTAGTTGGTTAGTTACACGACACTTGTGTTTTAGAAAATGCAACTTCCATATAAATGTTGTTATAAAGTGTAAAAAGGAAAAAAAGAATTGTCTGACAGTCCATTCTCAGTGTGAACTTTGCAGCTTTATGAGCAACCAGAGCATCAGCATCAGCTCCAGCAAAAGTAGCCTTTCTATCCTCACTACCGGATTCTCTGTGTCCCCTGTAAAAGCTCCCTAGTTAACAGCTCCACCTGGTAAAACCTTGAGACCTAACTGACAATATAAAGTACATTTACCTTACAAGAAATAAACCCATGTGAGAAAACATTCACATTATAACACATATACAAAAACAAAAAGGCACAAGAATCTATATTTTCTGCCGTGGGTCTTCCTGCATCAATACTACTATTCTTCCTTCTACAATAGACAATCATTTCCAACCTGTCATTCAACCGTCATTCCATCTTGAAATGGACCTATTTCCATGTGTAATCATCAGACCTCCTCTGTTGAAGACAGTTAACGTCCCTGTTTTCAGGTCATTGTCCCCTCCCCCGGCAGTATGCGAGTCTGTGGTTGTTCCAAGCAGCTGTTAGGTTTGAATGAGTGTGTGAGAGGGACGTTGAAGTGACCTCAATGCTCGCTTGAACTCGTTCTGTGCGCTATTGCCGACACTGGCATTACAAAGAGGCGCAGCTGCGTGATGGGGATTCTGACACTCCAGCTGCAGTGCGGCAAACGAACCACAGGGGGGCAGTGCAGTATAGCGCTAACGATGATCAGCTTCCATCCCGTCTGCGGCGTTACCGTGGTCGCCACGTTGATGCCATGACGATTTCTGTACATGTGCATCCACCGTGGCGCTTTATCCTTATCGATTATTCATATTTTATTAGTCTTTACTAATGCCAATGTATCCCAAGAGTAAATCCTCCACTATAACGTGAAAACGATGTCATCTGGAAATTAGATTTCACATAGTAGCAGTGGATGTGCAGGCCTGGTTAACTACCAGGTTCAAAGGCTGGTGGGCATCAGAAACACATGCGCAGGGTGAAACTGGAAATGAGAGGGGACCGTCTTGACCCCGGTCAGAGGTGCTCGGTTTTTTACACCTGCCCATCTGCCCGTTTCTCCTGCATCCAACGTGCTGACTGGGAGAACTAACTCTTGGTTCGCCGTCTGCTGTATCCCAGACCTTGACGTGTGCTGTCAGTCGAGATAATCACCGTTTGCTCCCTCTGTGAGTGGACAGACTGCTTTGGCTCCTCACTTTATGGTACAACTATGTTCACACCTGCGCTGTAGGCTGAGACAGTGAACATGCTTTAACCACTATAGAGTAAAGATGTAAATTATGAATCGCCTAACCGAACACACACATTTCATTCAACTCAATGATTTGCGGTCAGAGACTGCGTTTCCATGACAACCGAGCGAAATCCATCTACTGATGAAAACTAGGAGATGCAATTGAAAACTCCAGAAAAAGCTAGCATGTAGACCTTGAGTTGCCATTCTTTTGTCTAACTAACTGTGTAGTTAGAGTCATATATTTCTAAAAGCCACTATGTGTAGATGTGCTGTTATCTGTGGGTTATTTGATGCCGATAGACAATCCAACAAGCCCTTTCGTCTGAGTGGCACTAAGGCTTCAGTTCAGTCATGGATTCTAATTTTGTTCAGTCTGTTCCTGGCTTCATTTAGTCCAGTAAGTACATGTAACCCCTCTTTCAAACGGTTAAGACCTCAACAAGCCTATCTGCATCACAAGCTTACGGTCATGATTGTGTCTGCAATTTTTGAAATATTTCAGTAAGCTCTCAACCAGTAAGTGACATACTAGACATCATGGCTAAACTGTCTGCTGAATGTCAGTGCCTTTGGTCACCAGTGAGGGGAGCTTTAGTGCAAACAACTGTGTTTTCGCCAGTGACGCTGGAAATTCAGCATGAGGTTTTTTTCCATTCTGTTCATTCGTGTACTGAACACACAGAATGTTCCTTGTAGGTAAAGGAGCAAACCAACCAGCACATGTAAAACTATGAGAATATTGTACATGTTTATATGTGCAGCATATAAATGAAAATGCATTGTCAGGTCTTTGTGGGCTCATGAAAGAGATACAGTGCATAAAAATAACAGATAAAAAATGAAAGATACATTGAACATCAAAACAGTGAAAAAGTAGAGGGGATTGTCATTCAGGTGGAGGAAGAATATGATCCAAATAGACAGGGATTAAAATAGCTGTGTTCCTCTACTATAATACTTACGTATTATATACAGAATGTATTCTATGCTAGTTACTAGAGTGTACTGTTTTTGCAGATAGTATATGAGAAATCAACTTACTTTCCTGCATTGTATTAGTAATATAACCAGCAGTTATACAATACAATACATGCACCAACAGACAGAGACTGTCCTCCTGTAGAAATGACCCCATAGGTCTGTGCAAGCAGCTTATTACAACCCATAGTTACGGTTTACGTTTAGGTGACCTCTAGTGACTGCAGTAATTATGACAGGAGCAAAGAGGAAAGTCAGATGACATAGTTTAAGTCCACATTAGGAGGAGGTTTGGGTGGATGGCTCAGCAAAACACGAGACATTCATAGAGCAGACCCCCGCTCGTTTCCCGTGTGAATCCTTTAGTCACCGTAACCGTTCCTTAAGCTTAATTGGCGTTTATTATTGGAACCATGATGACGAAGGTCCGGTGCGCCTGCTGCTGGTACGCCCCTATGGGTCTATGTGGGAGACGTGCTTGTTCTCTAAGTCAACGTGGTAAGGTATTTCATTCCATATGTCATCATAGCAACAATACCAATCTTTCACAATAGTTAACTTACTGTTAACGCAAACCTAACCAGGGGTTAGACTGACTAAAAGCACACTTTAAGAGATGGATGACAATGTCTGTCTTGTTCTTTTTCCAAGTAGCCTCGGAATGGACCTAATGTACAATGACTTGTCCCAATCATGTACTATGTATAGTAAGGTGGGAAAATGTAATGTGGATGTCAGAGTGCTAAATTCAACGAGCCACAAAATACAGAGATTCTGGTTTTGTAATAGACCTGAGAACATGTCTGCAATGAGGTCATGTCCTCTGTATTGCTTGTGAGAATTTACTGACCCTGAGAGGGAGTGAGGTTTGAGGACAGTGTCCTGTAAAACCGAGCCGCTGGTATATCCTATACGTTGTTTAGGTTGGAGGACTTGTTGGTCTTGAGGGCTGATTGTGACACCATTTAGACCAGCAATCTTTCAATTTGACTGTCTTTAATAAAAAATAAATAAATTAGATTAAAATATAGTAATATTTCTCCACATGACTAACATGTAGAAACTAATCGTGTTCTCTGTAACTTTACAAAGTTAAATGAATAAATAAAATGCAAAATGTTGTGTTGTGCTTTTTTAAATACTAAAAAACAGGGTCATGGGCGCCCAAGGCTCACTCTTGTCGTCTGGTCCAATCCCACAGAAGAACTACTGTAGCAGAAATTCTGAAAAAGTTAATGCCGGCTATGATTAGAAAGCTGTCACAACACACAGTGCATCAGAGATTGCTGCGTATGGGGCTGCGTAGCCACAGATTGGTCAGAGTGCCCATGCTGACCCCTGTCCACTGCCAAAATCGCCTACAATGGGCATGTGAGCGTCAGAACTGGAACATGGAGCAATGGAGGAAGGTGGATGATATTTTCTTTTACATCATGTGGACGGCCAGGTGCGTGTGCATCGTTTACCTGGGGAAGAAATAGCAGCAGGATGCACTATGGGAAGAGGGCAAGCCGGCGGAGGCAGTGTGATGCTCTGGGCAATGTTCTGCTGGAAAACCTCGGGTCCTGGCATTCATGTGGATGTTCCTTTGACACGTAGCACCTTCCTAAACGCTGTTGCAGACCAAGTACACGGCAACGGTATTCCCTGATGGCAGTGGCCTCTTTCAGCAGGATAATGCTTCCTGCCACACTGCAAAAATTGTTCAGGAATGGTTTGAGGAACATGACAAAGAGTTCAAGGTGTTGACTTGGCCTCCAAATTCCCCAAATCCCAGTCCGATCGAGCATCTGTGGGATGTGCTGGAGAAAGAAGTCTTATCCATGGAGGCCCCAACTCACAACTTACAGGACTTAAAGGATCTGATGCTAATGTCTTGGTGCCTGATACCACAGGACACCTTCAGAGGTCTTGTGGAGTACATGCCTCGACAGGCCAGAGCTGTTTTAGCGGCACGAAGGGGACCCACACATTATTAGGCAGATGGTTCTAATGCTGTGGCTGATCGGTGTATTTCCAAGTTCTTTGTTTACTATGTAATACGTAATGAGTTAAGTTCCTCTTTGACAAATATAAGTCAATATGGGCTTAACACTTGTGCGTGAGATAACTACAACTACTAGTACACGTATTACACAGCTGCTAATGGAACATGTTCCTATCAAAACTCACATAATGAAGGGTCTGAGTATGAGACTAAGCTTGACTGGTGTGATGTAGTAAGGGGAGATCGCCTGTTGTTTATACAAGTGAGCTCATCCCTGGTGTTTCTAAGTTGGGTGAAAAAAAAATGTACAAAACCATGGAAGGAGAAGGTTAAGAAAAAAAAAAGAAAATAAAACAAAAAAAAGGTACAGAAAACAAGGCAAAGACAATTGACTGTGAGAGTTGAGCAACAATTTCTGAAGGGACAAGATAAGAGGAGTCAGAGGAAGAGAACTATAGCCTCACAGTTGTGGCTGCTGCACAGTCGGTTGGTGCATTTTCTCATAAATATTTCAGGGAGTTGAAATCCCCCTCAACACCTCCATCCTGCACGCACTGCTGTGATTTGAACTGCAGACAGACAAAGAAAATAAATTGACCTTACCATTACCTCAACTCTGACACGATGTACAAGAGACAACAGCTTCTGTGGAGGAGTGGAAAATCACTCATTTTTTTTTCCACTTTGCTTAACTACTTCAGGGGGGGTAAGTGGAACCAACATTGCTGGTTGTACTTTTGGGCCAGGGAGTTTAAAAGATAAAGCTGCTGTTATTCTATAATTCTAATTATTTTCAACAAATCACATAAAAAGACCAAAATTAATACTTTCTGACTTCCCTGCCCTGTCCATGGCAAAAGCTTTGAAAGCAGCTCATAAATATATAGTTTCATTTTTAAAAAGGGCTCAGTAATTTCCTAAAACAGCTGGTCACTAGTTTCATCATATGTTACTCAAACAGGAGGAAATGCATTTGAGGGGGAACATTTCCAGTGGTGGATTAATCCACATTGGGTGCTCTAGTGAGTATTTCTGCCCGCAGGACGCTGTGTGTGGGACTGAGTAAAGATGACTTACAGTGTGCATTCATGGTAATGAAGGAACTTGTCACCCAGTAGTGCATTGTGGTTCACTGATGTGGTTTGAATAGTTCATGGGTAATAGTCGAGTAGAGGTGGGAATCATGAATCACTTCACTTATTCAACCAACTTCAGTTAAACACAAATACTTGTGGTCACTGACTATGTAGTATGTTCATTTTTTTCCTGAGTAAGCAACTGCATCACCGTTCAAATGCACATCGGTACGTACAACAGCTGGTAAATGCACTACTGTTCACACATGTTCACCACCTAACTGTTCATTTCAGTAGTACATTCAGTCTGTTGCTAGTCCAAGCAACGTTAGGTTCAGTACAAAACTAGCCTATAGCTACAGGCACTGTACATGGCTCAGCAGCCTATTTACAAGTGACTATGATTGTTTCTGTGCCTTTTGTAGTCTTTTAATGAGGGAGTAAGCCTTAACATCTCGTGAATCACAGCTGAGCTGACAATGGTGCTCTCTGTCACCAGTCAGTAGAGCTCCACTGCCGAAAGCTACTGATTCAGTCCGCGACAATAGTCATTTAGTATCGTCAGTTGACTTTGAAAATTCTTTGATAAAGATTTGTTTGTACACGTACTGAACACCTCTACAATGGCGCTCTATGGCACAGAAATAAAATACATCAGGCTTTGGACACACACAAACACACGCACGCACACACACGCGCACACAATATTTGTTAGTATGATAGATTCACTGTTGATTTGGATCTGCCCATGGGATTTTTTGTTGAAAAATATAGAAGATCACCAGACGTATCCTTTAAAATACTAAATGGGGAAACGTCTCGGGACATCTTGTGGATGGATGGAGAAGGGTAAATCTGAAAGGGATGAAAGAAATGAATAGAGGCTGGAGACAGGTGGCCAAGGGGAACAGATGGGGCACACCATGACAGTAGCACAATTACCAGGGGACCATAATGGGAATGAGGGAAGTATGACCCCAAAAAAAAATGAAATTATTTCTTCTTTTTTTTTTTTGTCTTTAATCTTAATCCTTTGATTCAAATGACTAGTTTTATTTGTCAGGCTGGCAAAAACGAGCTCCTGACCCACTATCAAGCCCTTGTTCCTCCCACTCTCTGTCAAATGTGCACGTTTTTTTTTTTTTATGCTATAATACTACCCGGTCCCTGATTTGCTGTGTGGAAATCAGATTACACTTTTCCATTTAGGAATATAAAACTTAGAAACAAAATACTCAAATAACAAAGGTCTTTAAACTAGATTTCAACAAAGGAACCCTGTTCAAGCAGGACATCAAGACCACATAATAATGCAGGACCCACACTGAAGGACCATGTGGCAGATTTTCCACATAAAGATCAGTTTACTAGTTATGGTGAGTACCACTCAGCCTATGAAAATAGTTTTTTGATATCTTCTTGAGGAACTTTTACAGTCTGAGAAAATAACCCTGGTGACATCACTATGACATCATCCGGGTTATCTCGCCAGGCTAGGAGAATACAAATTAATAACAGAGAAGCCTGCATCACAAACTGGCTGTGTTGAGTTTGAAAGATGTCGCTATTTACCAGTCAGGAGCGGTGTAATGAGAATATGTCATCCAGTTGCAGGATGGGAAATGTAGGATCCAGTAGCTTGACCAGTACTATAGACTAAAAGTTAGGCTCTGCTGCTTCAATTCTGACCATTCTTTGTCATTTAAATTAACCCCCAACAAGCTTTGGGTAAAGTTTTTGCATCCACAGAGCAGTTATATCCCATTCTGACCAACACAGTGACGCAGGTTAAATGCCTGTTCTGTATGAGTCAATCTGCATCAGCCAACCCTCTTTCATAACCCTCCTCTACACTTTGGTTGGACGTGGGTTGGACGCCGCCCAGCTTTGGTGAACTGGTATTGCTACCAGGAATTGAAATTAAATGTCATTTAACCCACCCACCAAAACAAAGAGAAAAATGGACAGAGAGAGAGAAATAGAAAGCGTAGACGTGGGTGATCAAGAGAGGGGGCGTGTAGACGGACAGACAGACTTGTGAAACTGAAACCTAACTTTTATCTGGTAAATTATTTAGTGTAATTCAGTGTAAGTCTAAGGTTTATCAGTGAAGTGTTTGAGACTATACTGCAGACCAGAGGCCAGTCTGAATGGGTCCAGTACAGGTCAGATGCAGGTCTACTGTCTGAAAGTGGTATTGGTAATACTGTCCTTTTTAAGTAAGGGTTCTATACCTCTACTGGTGATGCACCCACACTTACTGTAATTAAATTGGTCATAAGTACAGTAGATGCCACTTATTCTTTAGGAATGACTTTGCATCTTGGCTAAGCAGTGGACACAGGGACAGATGGAGCTGTGGTTCACCCATGAGGCTACAGAGACGGAGACAGGCAGAGGGAAAAAGAAAGACAGCAAGAGAGAGAGAGTTGCACAGAGAGACAGACAGAGATACACAGCTATTCAAACTTTTGTGTTCTATCCCAGCCTTATTGGGAAACCGTCCACAGTGAGCTCAGCACTGAAATTAGATATTGATCCTTCCATCTCCTCCCCAGCCTCCCCCCTCTCTTCATCTCTCCCTCCCTAGCTATGGGACTGCACATATTCCCTTCTGGTGATCCCTTCTCTTTTATTTAGTCTTCCTCTTTCTCTCTGTCACTCTTGGGATTTTTCTCAGCTTGGATTATTGCCATGTATGCATCCTTGCTTTGCATCTGGCACTCAAGACATTTGGAGAGAAGTGAGAAATAAATTCAAATTTATTTGCATTATTTTGTATAATCAGAGTATTTAATAAAATGTACAAAGTTACTGTGTGCTTAATTTTCAGTGTTTACATGACCTGACTTAACCAATGAATGATGGTTTTACTGCATAAAAAGGGGCTGACTGTTCCCAGTTTCTTTGTCACAATGGTGAAGACAAGAGAGCTGTCTGAGAACACCATTAGCAGCTTGTCATTATCAAAAAACATAACACTTCCAAAGGCTACAAGGCAATAACCAAAGATCTTGAAATCCCTGTTCTAACAGTTCGTAATGTTGTCAGCAGACATGTGCAAGAAGCTTCAAGATGTCTACAAGAAACTTTTAGAGGCTTTCAATGTTGCCAAAGATTCTGCAACCAAAGACCAGTGAAGGGTGCCAATAATTGTGTCTGGGCTACATTTTGTGTTTGTTTTATTTCACCATTATGCAAGTTTTGTTTTTTTTGCTTTTTTTTTTCAGTAACGTTGGACATTTTATGAAATATTCTGATTGTACAAAATTGGTTCATTTGCATTTATTTCTGAAGATATTCTAAATTCTATTCTTAATATTCAGGGGTGCCAATAATTCCTACCAGGCCTGTATTAGTTCAAGCTAAACAAAGCAGTGGTTGTTCAAGAAACTGAGAGTAACCCACACCTCTGCCCTCTGTCTGATACATGCTGGGATTCATCCACCCGTAACCCCTGTAAGGAAAAGGGGTAAACAGGTATCTAAAATAAATCAATATAACGCTCTACTACTATGTGTAAATTACAAAGTAATTTGAGGTCCAAACAGGATTCTAATCATTGACTACATCAGTTTGTTTTTTTCTTTGTTTTTTTTTTTCGGTTCCAGTATATGATACAACTCCTTAGGTGTCTATGGTAGTTTTAAGTTTTTTCTTTTCTGGGTGTGGTTGAAAGCAAACTCTCGCAGATGCTATATCTGATTATTAAAATTTATTTTACATTTGTTGTTACCATTACATGACAAAATTAAGATTTTTAGTCATTTTTTAATCAAACATTGCAATAATTAATAATTACATAATGAGTTCAGAGAGCAAAAAAATAGAAGGAAAAACGCTCCGCCAAGTAAGAAGAAAAAAAACACCTTCGCAGAATACAGCCATGTGCTTTGAAACAACAAATATATTCAGTGCAGATGGCCATTGAAAGTTTAAAATGGAAAATTTTCTTTCTTTCCAAGAGTTCAGTGAAAAGATATGTCATTTTCATATCTATGTTTTTGTATTTGTTTATTTTTATTTTTTTTAATTGTGCATGTGCACTGACTGTGCATGCAGCCGGTTGCAGCTGCTCCTGTTTATTTCCTTATTTTTCCAACTTTTCTAACCTTTTGTCAGACTTGTTTAAATGTTTACTAGCAACTTATTAAAGCTATGCCATCTCTACACATGCTAGTAGGGAGAGTTGTAGTCTGTTTTTTTCCATCGCGGAATTACTTTGTAGTGAGTGTAGTCTTACGTGTTTACATTCAGCTACGCTACCGTTGCGCGTAAACTCTATGGTCACATTGTGTACAACAGGGACCATCTTGATCGCGCTGCAACTGGACAGCATGGCGACCAGAACAACGGATATCCCTGCAGAAAGGATGACGTCAGTTTGGAGGTCACACAAAGGATGCAGAGGAGGAACGAAGAGACGAGGGAAGGGAGCTGGGTCCAGACATCAGATTGATGGAGAGGAGTGTCTCTCCCCTCTGTCATCGTGGGCTAAGTGAGATCACTAATAAGATGGACAAGCTACCAGCCCTTGTGAGAAATTGGAGGGACTTCTGTGAATGTAGTGTTTTGCGTTTCACAGAGAAATAGCTATAGGAAGGTACTCCGGATCCCATCGCTACCATCGATGGCTTTCAGGCAGTTCGGGCAGACAGGAATAAATCCGAGAGCGGAAAGAAAAGAGTGGCAGGCTTATCGCGTTTTGTTAACAACAGATGGCGACACCTTGGTCACATTACTGTCAAGGAACTTTTCTGCAGGCCGTACATTGAACTGTTAGCCATTGGGTTAAGTCCATACTACATTCCCAGCGAGTTCCCATACGCCATCTTGGTTGTTCACCCTCTCCCTCTGCTAACACCTTAACTGCGTGTAGTGTCATCCACTCTGTTCCCGTGAGACTCCAGACTCTGCACCCCAGTGCTTCTACATGAAATCCGGGGGTATCCATTGTTTTTCCAACTCAGTCTAGATGAGACCACGTCCACTTCCATTTGACGAAAGGCTCAACAGAACAACCAAGGCCGTGACCCTAACCCTAACCCCATACGGAAGTTGGTTTTTCATCTAAACTTGGTTGGAAAAACGACACAAGCAATCCAGGAACTGCAATCAAGTGACACTGGACACACTACTTTTTGCACATTTTTCTGTTCACTTACTGTGTTTTTATAATATTACTATTTTACAGTTGTTTTTACTGTTATACTTTTTACTTCCTCTTTCCTAGAGACTCAAGACTTAAACAGCAAGTTTGGTTCTGTCCAAAGTTCAGAAAAATGTCTACCAACAACTCTAACAGTCACTAATTAACACAAACCTTCTTTGTTTAACCTGTACACAAACAGAAATGTAAAAACAACACACATTGTGGGTTCACCCAGTACTTCTGTGCAGCGTCTCTGCTGGTTGCCTGGCAATTTCACTGTGAGGAGGTCACCCCTCCCAGCAGTTGTTTGTCAAGAAAAAGTTCTAGCATGGAAGTTCGGCTTACAGTCTTTATGCTAAGCTAAAAAAGTTGCCTCCCAGCTCCAGCTCCGTAGTAAGCAGACAGATTATGAGACTGACATCGATTTTCCTCTCAGCAAGAAAGTGAATAAGCACATTTCCCAAAATGTTGGATTGTTCCCTTACTCATCATGATCATGCAACACTTAGGTAAAGGCTCAGATTTTCATGTTATCACTTGCTGGCCATAAGACAATATCAGATTAATGAAAGAAGGCACTGCCAGCGTAACTCCCTTCCTCCTACATCACTGGCCACTAAATTGTTTAAAAGAAATACCCTGCACATGTCAATCATGTTTTACAATAAATACACTTACATTTTATTATGACTCCCTATAGCTTTCATTTTTGAGTACTTGTTAGCAAAACTAGATTATCCTGGACATTGGACCTCATAGAGGTATAACATCTAATTAATATTCAACCATCTTTGTTTGCTAACAACTGTGTGCTGAGCTAGCTAACATTAGTTAGCATCTTACCTTGGAGCAAACAAAGGAGTTTCTGTTGATCTTTGATGGATTCAGTTGTGATTGAGGTCTTCCATGCTGTTTAATTCATATCCGACATCTCTCCTCTTGCATTTCTGGCTTCAAAAAAGCGAAAAAATATAATGTCTTGGTATACTCTGAGTATACCTTCTGTCGGACTTGCAGATTCCATATGCACACCGTTTCAGCATTTACCCTTGTTTAATTAGACTTTATGAATTTCTTTTATCTTTCATTGTAGCATTAAAATGGTTTTCTATCAGTTTTTTTAGGGGTTAGGGGAAAGCTGTCTTCTGTATTTGATCACAAGTTCACATCTATATCATACTTAATGTCCTCTCATGCAATACACCTGGAAAATAATCTTTTTGCATGTCTGATTCATCTCTGGATAACTTCTGCAGCTATGTCCAGATATCTAGCACTCATTGTATCTGAGAGAGATATCTGATCGTAAACTTTCCACCTCTGTGAAGAAAATAAGTCTTCAATAGGGCTGAGGAATGCCGGGTAAAGTGGAAGGAACAGTGACACCATCCTGGGAAGCGCTGCAACCCATTGAATGAGAACAGTGAAAAACCATGTCCCATACAGTTACAAACGTTAAGCCTCACCTGCCCCCTTTCCTCACCTGGCACAATTCATTCATAAAGGTCATCAAGAAAAGTAGGCACTCAGTGTTTATGGGTTTAAACTTAATCCTTATGAGGCCAAATCAAGCATATAAGCTGTAGTATATGGGGGAGAGGAACCCCAAACATACTGTACAGTATTTCCAAGAAGCCATCATATCCAAGTTTTTCCATACCCAGATTTTTAATAAGGAATAGGAGTCTTGTTGGTAATTCTTGCAAAGATGAAAGAACAACTTTTAAGATGTTTGAAATATATGTAAGATCCAATAGAGAAAAAATGTATATGTTTAAAATCTTATAGGAATCCTAAAAAAATCTATTGGACGAGGTTAAAATCATATAGGAGTTTTTGAGTAGGGAATCTATCAATTTACAAAATTAAAGACAAGAAAAATACAACAAAATCTAATATAATTAATACTGATGAGACCTTATTTCATACACTGTGGAGGATTTTTTATTCCCATTTGTGCTTAAATAAGACATTAAATCCACATTCTGACATATATTCACCATTTAGTTTTTTATCTTGCATTCAGCAGCAAATCACCTGTTGTTATTTGCTTTAAAAGGAATGTAACAGAACAGAAATGGTAGAATCTATGAAAGCTTGCATGGAAGAAAAAACAACCAGGCATATACTCCCTTTCCATCACTTCCCTTTCTCTTTCCTCTCCGCCTATCTCCCTTGGGTTCACCTTCACTCATCACCTCAACTATCTTTCCCCTTCTGTTGCCAGGCAACAGACAGGAACAGCATCACTTGGAGACATCAAAACCACAGGAAGAGCTTGCAGGGAGACACATCCTGTAGATGTTCCATGGAAGAACCAGGGTCTATCTGTATAGATTTAAAAAACCTTCTTTTTGGCTGTACCACAACAGCGGGGCCATCCACACAGTCTCTGTCACTGACTGACTTATGTTACACCACTGGTCCGCCAGCCGAGTATTGGAGTTTCCCCAATGGCCGTTCCTCCGTCAAAATGAATTGGCACAAATAGTTTCTAATACATCATCGGGGGGCGTTTAGGTAGTGTTTCCAAATTAGTACCTTTGTCACTTTACCAACTTTTCAGTCCTCTTAGCGACTTTTTTTTTTTCAAAAAAGCACCTAGAGACAAATTTAGTGAGTTTTGAACAAACCTTAGTTACTTTCCATAGAAGAGAGTCACCAGTGTTGCCCCATGAGTGCAAGCTCGGGCTTTCTCTCCGCTAGCCCAACTCTCTGTGTCTCATTCAACTGACCACATAACAGCTGACACCGACGTGAAGGAGCCTCTAGATTTCTCTCTGACTGATCATTTTAGAAGTAAATATAGACAAAAACACAGCACAGTTGTTGTGTTTCACTTATGTGTGTGGTGATTTTGTCAGAGGACGTTGCAGAAATAAGATCAGGATTTTAGCAGAGCAGAGCAGCAGCTTGGAAACGATTTGGAAGTGACTGCTGGTTAACATGTGGTCTTCATGGGCCGTGTTTCAGTCACTATTTCATACTTGTTCTGTTGTCTGACAACAGAAACCAAAAAACATGTAAATGAGAACAGCTTTTACTGGGAATTCAGCTTTATTAGATTACTGTATATGTGAGAGTAGGAGAGAAGAAAACAGATAAAGGGTTGAAACGGACAGACACTAAGCAGAATGAAAATACGACGTGATGATGTCATGAATATGCTAATAGCGTATTAGGTCATCGACGAAGTTTAGCAACTTTTCCAACAGGTTTTAGCTACTTTCCATTGAAAGTAGTTGTTTACAGCAGTTACACAACAGTTTTCAACTATGTCCTCAATTTTACACATTGACCATACACTGTCCAGCCATATACTTGGTTTTGACATAGTCTTTCTCACCACTGTTCCTTGATGGAAAATGTCTTGGAAAAATGTCAAGGAGAATGCCTGAGCAGTTGGAAAAGCTTTAATGAGTCATCTACAACAGATTGTATACAGTCCAGACCATTTGAAAAGTTACACATCTTTTGTTCTTCAGAGTCTGTGATTCAGCACATTCAATTGGAATTAAAAGGATGGATACTACATTAAAGTGCCAAGTCTCAGCTATAATTCTAGTAGGTACACGTCATTGTTGAAAGTGTGGGAGATATAGCTCATTCAACACATAGCGTGCAAAGTTTAATGGGTTCAAAGCTAATTTGACAGATGCACATGAAGTCAAACAGAATCAAATTATAACATTTTGTGGAAAATCCTTTGCAGTCGATGACTGCCTGAAGTCTTTGACCCACAGACATCAGCAGACACTCTGCATCTTCTCGAGTGATGCTCTCCCAGAGCTTCACTGCAGCCTCCTTCAGCTCTTGCTTGCTGTGGGTTCTCTCTGTCTTCAATCTGGTCTTCACCAAGTGAAATGCTGCTCAGTCGGACTGAGATTAGGTGATTGAATCGACCAGTCAATGATATTCCACCTCTTCACCCTGAAAAGCTCTTTGGTTGCTTTGGTCATTTTTTTGTCCTGCTGAAAGATTAAATTAGTTTTGATGAATCTGATCACACAGAATGCTCCTGTATACCTCTGCATTCATCCTGTAGCTTCTGTTAGCAGTGAAATCATCAATAAACGACAGTGTTCCAGTTCCTTTGGCAGCCAGTGTAAAGCGCTTTGAGTGGTCGATGAGACTAGAAAGTTGCGATATAAGTGCGCACCCTTTACCCTTTTTTTTAAGGATTAGCAGGGGTTTGCATCTTGTGATGAATCCTCTGAGGTTATGGTCATTAAGTCCTCTCCTGATCATTGACAAGGAAACATGTCCGCCTACATCCTGGCACAAGCATTCTTGACTGTGCAGTCATAAAGGGGATTTTCTTTACCATGGAAATGATTTTCTGATCAACCACAAGACTTGTGCTCCTCGGTCTACCAGGTTGACTGCCATTTCTAGTCTTCCTGTCCACACCTGCTTTCTAAAAATGTACCTGCTGATTTTGGCAAACCAACAACCTTTCATATCTCTTTGATACATTTTACCTCATTGTTATCTTCTTCACTTACATCATGACCTCTTTACCTCTCCACCACAATCTAAATGAAAACGCTCAAGGTTAAAGTTTTTAAATAAACAAAACTAGCATATTAAGACTCCCCAGTATGCATTGTTGGAGAGTTAAAGGTCTCCAGAGGCGTTTGCAGTTTGACGTTGTTGTAGTTTGAAGAACCCATTGTGTGTCTTTAATGTATGTTGAATTTAATTATGGTTGTTTCTTTTTATAATAATAAAAAAAATGCCAATTATGATGAAAGTTAGTGTTGAATTCAGTCTTTACCCCATACACTTATAATATGTATTATATGTATATAGTACTATGGATTAAAATGGCTGTAATTCCTAAATGGGTTAAGCTGAAAGTCTACACCTTAATCACATCTTGATGGCTTCATTTCAAATCCATTGTGGTGGAGGCAAAAATCCATTGTACAGAGGCAAAATTACAACTACGTTACTGTCCTGTACCTAACTGTATCTTTTATCACTGCAACAATTAAAGGCAAGTGCACCATGACGGCACCCGTGGGCTACAGAGCTGCTGACGAAGGTGCACAAGTGTGGTGACAGTAGGCAATTACAAAAGTGAGCCATCCAGTGCATTGTTTTGTCTGCTGAGGTTTGGACAGGATAAATTTAGGGATAGCTAGCGGGACTTTGATACAGTATCTGACACAACCCAGACTGAATCGCCTCGTATCTTAAATGACCTGGTGTCATCACCTGACTTCATCTTTTGCTCCCTATATAATTACTATGGCTACCAGAGATCACCTAACAATAAAACGTGACTATGGGTCATAATGAGCTGCTTGCAAAGACGACCTATTGGGTCATTTTTTACAGGAGGACAGACTCTCTTTCTCTAATGTAAAGAAGAAGAATCCTTTATTGTCCACATACACACAGGAAATTTGACCTCTGCATCTAACCCATCTGTAAGTAGTGAACACACACACTAGAAGCAGTGAGCACACACATCTGTAGCAGCGGGCAGCCGCACTGTGGCACCTGGGGGGCAGTTTCAGGGTTAGGTGCCTTGCTCAAGGGCACTTCAGTCATGGATGTTGAGGGGGTGCTGTTCATTTGCTCCCATCTTTCTTCCTGAAAATTTTGAACAGGTGCTATATAAATAATAATAATAATAATAATAATAATAATAATGAATAATACTATTTAGTGTCTCAACTACATACACATGGCATGTAGTGCAGGATTTGATTGCCACTTGGAATATGTGTGTAGTGTGTGTGCGTGGCCATGTGTGAACCCAGCCCACTGCTCATCAGTAGTTGTGTGGTGTTTGCTGCTGCTAAGAAAATGTCCACATATGATTTATCTTCAGTCGGTAATGTGGCTCCTTTTCATGCAAGTAAAATTCATCCTTATCTCGGTGCAGCTCTCTTTCTCTCTGCTCTGCTGTGCTTTTGATTCTTTTTTTCTTCCTTGTGGCAAGCACAGCAGCAGCATTTCCCTCTCCTCTGTGTCACCTCCACTCCCTCCATCTCCTGCTGCTTCCATCCTCCCTTTTTTGCTATGTGTTTGCAGATGAAACGGGCAGCCTGCCAGTTTTTCATATTTCTTGGCAGTAAAGTGGCTAACCAACTTCCTGGGGAAGGGGAGTGTGTGTGTGTGTGTGTGTGTGTGTGTGTGGGGGGGTGCTTGTAAAAGGTTACATTTGCACAATGTGTCTGTGAAAAAACAGCAAAGAAGAGGAAAGAAAGGAGGGAGGGAGTGAAGAAAGAAAGAAAGAGAGGAAAAGCTGGCCTGGATCAGCTAAACGACTTCACTGTTCTGGGGTAATGGAAAAAACCCTCTGGGGGAATATTCAGTATGCAAGAGTATCATTACAATGATGTCTGTCTCTCTCTGTTTCTCTTTTTGTCTACCATCTCTGGAATGTTCCCTCCCTCCAGCACACACACAGAAACTCACACACACACACACACACGCACACACTTCACCTTCCCTCCCCTTCTCTCTGTCTATGTGAAAGTGTTCCGTGAGATGATAGCTTTGGGATGGGGGAGCTGGTCGAATCATAGCAGTTTGACAGGTTTCTCTGTGTACGTGTGTGTTGGGGGGGGCAGTACTGCTGCAGATTATATCCCAACAAATATCCACCACAGAATAACTGTATGCTCTGCTGTGCTGTCAGGATTCACTGAATGTGGTTGGACAGTGTGAGACAGGGGAAGTTAAACAGTTAAAGAGAGAGACTGAGCGGGAGAAAATTCAGTTGTTTACCTTTACATTTCATGTCGCCATCCACATGTCTCTGAGGAGAAAGCTGAGGAGAAAGACGCTACAATAAAATATGCAGGAGTGGTGAAAGTGCCTTTAATGATGCTACTGAAATGTCTTTAGGTTGACAAGGTAAAACTGATTAACATTCAGAGTTTGACTGACCCACTCCCCGTTTTAGATTTGATCTACTGTACCCACTGTAGTTGTCCAATTGGGGGGTAATACCAGTGGTAATGGTGGTGGTTATGTCCATGTCATTGTCTCCCTCAGGAGATGCTTTGACCTCTGTCTCATGATTGTTGTTGCTATCATCATTATCAGATTTTAACCATGTCAGGTCTGTAAACCACTCCGAACTCAAACGTCTCAGCAACAATTGGATGGATTGCCACAGAATTTTGAACAGATGTTTATAGTTCCCACAGTATGAAATCCTACTGACCTTGGTGATCCCCTGAACTTTTCTGTGGCACTATGAGGTTGAAATTTGTGGTTTTGAGTAAAAACTCTGAATAATTACTGGGTTGATGAAAATTGGTACAGACATTAGTGTCCCCCTCAGGATGAAATGTAATAACTTTGGTGATCCCTTAAAGTTTCACCTATCGCCATCCTCAGGTCAGAATTTTAATTTTTCCAGTACTTTGATTTTTGAACAAATACCTATAAAGCTAATGACATTTCCATCAGCCTCAGCTGTACTTTGGGGTGGCTTCGGCTCAGGAGGTAGAGTGGGTCGTTCACTAACCAGAAGGTTGATGGTTCAATCCCCAGCTCCTCTAGTCTGCATGTCAAAGTGTCCTTGGGCAAGATACTGAACCCCAAATTGCCCCCGATGTATCATCGGTGTGCAAATGTGTATAGAAAAGTGCTGTTTGTATAGAAAAAGTGCTGTATGAATGGGTGAATGTGGCAGAAGTGTAAAGCGCTTTGAGTGGTCAATAAGATTAGAAAAGCGCTATATAAGTGCAGTCCATTTACTTTGTGTTTAGTGCTAATAACCAATGTTAACATGCTACCATGATAAACTAAGATGATGAACATGATTCATCATCTAGATAGTTTGGCATGTACCTTTACCACTTCTGCAGTAGTGTCCTGCTTCCAGTAAATCAGCCTCATACTTTCAGACCAACGACAGCTCTTTTTAACTAAATGACCCTGTATCCTCGGCGCTTCTGTACATTACCAAATCAACTTCCCAAACTGATAACAATACAACCAGTACTAATTCCATTAATATAAAGAAAAAGTCACTTTATTTATCCATACTTTGAGTAACAATAGAGTGCTTCGGAGGTAGAATATTTCCCCTCCACAAATCCTCTGTGTTGAGACTGTTAAGTAATCCTGGTGAACCTGTATACTGAAAACTTTACTGGACGTAGTACAGAACACTGAAGATACATGTTTTTTGTGACTTGCTTTTCATCAAATTTTGTTGAAAGAATCACAACTAAGTGCTCATCTCTTGACAGAACACACAGAGATAGTTGTACAATACTACATACAAATGAAAACATTCATATTCCAATAATTTTGTCTTAGAATACCTCTAGTCTATGATTTGTTACAAAAAAATAATTTACAGTATTGTTTAATAATGGGGATAACAGCAGATATTTCAATCTCTCTAGGGAGACATATCTATCTGACGATCCAATATGCAATTTGGAAGGAGTATAAACCCTACATAATCAAATGCAGAGGTTGTGCAAGTGCAGTGAACTGACATCATTGTGGTTAACCTGTCCCTGAATTGCTGGTGGTTACACATCTGTCATATCTAATAAAAGGGTTCGAATCCTGGCGGGAGTGTCTTTACAATACTGTCTTGGCAAATTTTATATCTTAAGTACTGTAAAGAGTAGCCACATCTACAGACATAACCATACAGCCATAGCAATAGCTGTAGTTACAGCCATAGCAATAGCTGTAGTTGCACCCATAGCGAAAGCAGTAGCCATGGAAATAGCTACAGATGTAGCCATAGCAGTAAACATAACCTTAACCACAATCACAGCCCCATAGCTTCAACCATAGCCATAGCCATAGCCCTTATAGCACCCAGCCAGAGCCCGCCATATCTAAGAGGGGGAAGGGGAGTAGAAGGGCTGAGTTTCTGGGTAGCAGAGCTCAAGCACTGATAAAACAAATACTATGGCTGTTTCATGAACTCTGTGCAACTCTGTGCACCTTAGACAAGACGTACATTCTGGTATGTGCAGAAAACATAGGTTTGATAAGCTTTCCATCAGTGGATTTTCTTTGACAGGTTTGATGCGGGTCACATGAAACTTGGGATGCGTCCTCCTGGTTTTGGGGAGTTTGAGATGAACAGTCACAGGATTGATAACCTTGGAAATGGGGCAAATTGGAGGCCCAAATTACATGACTCCACCTGCAAGGGAAGGTCCTGAGTTGACAACCGGACCCTCAAACAAACACCCTGTCAAACACCCTGTCTGTACTGTTATGATTTCCTATTCTTTTAATTTCCGGCAGACTAGGCACAGAAAGTGCATTGCTGCCATCCGCTGGTTAATAACTACTTGGTCTTTGCTAACGGAATTGATGGTAAATGGACTGTACTTATATAGCGTTTTTCTAGTCTTATCGACCACACATTCACTCATTTACACACAAGTTCACAAAGCGCCTCTTCTATACATACAGAACATTTTGTTATACATACACAAACACACCCTCACACACTGATGATACATCGTGGGGCAATTTTGGGTTCAGTATCTTGCCAAAGGACACTTCAACATGCGGACTGGAGGAGCCGGGGATCGAACCACCAACCTTCCAACTAGTGAATGACCCTCCTGAGCCACAGCCACCCTGGTGATGTACGGTGATGTACATTTTTCTTTGCATATCGAGGTGAGATCCGATCGAAAGTGGTCACTTGAGACACATGTGGAGCCAATGCAAGCTGAACGTTGCAAATTACAGCGATATCCTTAATGAAAACTTGGTCCAGAGCATTCAGGACCTCAGACTGGGCCGAAGGTTACCTGCAACCAAGACAATGCAGGAGTGGCTTAGGGACAATTCTGTGAATGTCCTCGAGTGGCCCAGCCAGAGCCTTGCCTTGAACCTAAATCGAATATCTCTAGAGAGACCTGAAAATTGTTGTCCCCCGGCGGTCCCCATTTAACCTGAAAGAGCTTGAGAGGGTCTGCCAGAATTGCAAGAAATCACCAAATCCAGATGTGCAAATCTTGTCATATCATACCCAAGATGAGTCAAGACAGCCATGGCTACAGCTCCAATCATGACAGCAATCAAAAGTATATCATATATAGTCATTATCACAGCTACAGTCTCACAGAATCAGTCACATCAGCAGCTGATTATTATAACACAGTGTAGACAGCCAGGTTAACAAGCTTGGTTAACTTTCTCTGCTAATTATCTATCTAGCTGCAATGATACGTAAGTTGTGTGCGCCTGAACAAGCCACAACTGGGGATGTGTCCACTTGTACTTTGGACATCCAGGGGCAGTCTAATACATGATACACAATACTGTGATAATACAAATATGCAAATAGTAGTCTCCAGTGTCAGCCACTTTGTACACTCCTCTGTAAGAGCTTTTGAAGTGCAATAACAACATCCCACCGCTTGTGCCTTTACTTCTGAGAGAGAACAGTGATTATATGCATGTTAAGCATTTGAAAAAAGAACTGATGCTGTCATTTTTCTGGTGAAAACAGTCTATGGATGTCACTACCATGCTGTTTTCTGAAAATAATGCAAATGCTCTGGCCAGTCATCATAGAGTATTCTCCATGGCTATATATAGTAGTTGTGTGTTTTAGAATACTTTAAAGCTGCACTAATCAATATTTTCATATTAACAACGGATCAGATGACAACATGTGACTCTACAGTTCCCCTCAGCTCTACGGAGATTTTAGCCAAGTGCACACACTTCGGTATGTTCGTGGCCAGCTGCACCTGGTGCACCTGTGGCACACTTGGAAATGGTGTGGTTTCAGAGGAAATACGTTAACATATATTATAGGAGGCTGTGACAATCATGGCTAATCACATAAACTACTTTGATCCCCTGCAAACACATGACTCTCCCTGTCATGATGCACTGACAGTTTGGGAATCCTATGGAAAGATTTTCGCAGGGGAAACTTCTTGTTGTTTGGGGCATGCAGAGTTTCAAAATATCAATACAGCAGCTCAAATCTATCGTCAGCAGCAGATGATGTCCCTTTTAAACTGAATTCACAATTGAGTTCACTTTGGACATGTTGACAGTCTTACAGTCATCATGTTTTATGAGCATAATAGTGCGCCATTTTATTTCTTATACAACCATATTTCCACAACGATCTGCTTTTAAATACTAATTTAGTGTCATATGCACAGTGAGAGTAAAGGTAAAAATGCAGTAGTTTTTTTATGTTGTATTTCTTTATTTCTGAAATTATTTTTTATGTTAAATTAGTCTAGAATGGAGAGACGATTGCCTACAATCTGATAATGAAATAATTGTCTGCTTAAACATCATATTGTGACCAAAACATGATCCTGGTATGATACATAAATAAATTAGATTTTTAAAAATAATATTTTGGTGATTGCAGCTACATGTCTACCTACTGTATATTGTATTTTAAAATGTGGCGCTCCAGGTGTTATTTTGGCCAGCAAAAAAAGATGGAGTGCGCCGTTGTTGCCCTGGTTACCCCATGTTTTGAATTAGTCACTGTGAGAGGAATTATTATTATCGTGTTCGATAAGACTAGAAAAGCGCTATATAAGTGCATTCCGTATACCAATAGCAGAGAGAGACGTTCTAAATGATCTAAGATTTGTCATTAGACTTAAACTGTTTTAAGTATGTCAGTATCCAAAACATTTGCATTTGATTTGCAGGAGAAAATGTAGAATAATTAATCCAAATGCCAAATTTCATGTACACAACAGAGTGGTGCTGCCTGCACAAAATTCAGCCACGGATAATGTGTAATTGTGGCATGTCAGTGCGCAACATAACTCCTGTTAGAGACTGCAGATGGATGTAAAGAGAGTCACCAAAGTAAAGGAAAGGCCTTCAGTGTAGGGTTCCTAACTGTTGTGGATTACAAAGCTGGAAAGAATGACTCATTAATTATGATTCTGTCTGGCTGGCAATTTTGGGATTTAGCATGTTGTTGTCCATTTATCCCAGAATAATAACATTGCTTTGATAACAATATAAGTAGTCATAATGTACACTCTGATGGATTATTTAACTCAAGCAAGTTTCAAGTCTCTGTAAATTGATTTTCATAGTTTTCTGTAATAAACTGAAGCCAATTGAGACCTGGGGGGAAGCAAAGCCACATGCATAAATTCTAGAAAACTAAATTGGTTCAGTTTGAAAGAACTATCGAATTGAATGCCCAGAGGTTGGATGCTAGTAACTAAGGTGAGCCCCAGACTTTTTCTTTAGCGCCACCATGAGATTGACATTTTTGGTTCAGGCTGAAATGACTCAACAACTACTGGATGGATTTCCATCAAATCTGATTCAGGCATTCATGTTCCCCTCGGAATGAATTGTAATAACTTCGATGATCCTTTAACTTCCCAACTAGCACCATCATCATGTGAAAATGTGTCTAATACTTTGGTTTTCGACCAAATACCTGCAAACATACATGACATTCCCATCAGCCTCATGTTGTACTTTGTGTTTAGTGCTATTCGACAAATGTTAAAATACCAACATGCTAAACTGACATAGTGACCAAGATAAACATTATCTGTCAAACATCAGCATATTAATGTACAAGGAGTTTTTGTTATTTGGACTATTTAGGTTTGTTTCACTATGTCTTCAGAATTTTCACAATGTGGTTTGAGAGTTTTGAAACACACATTCAGAATTGCACTGTATATTGTACTGAACACATTTAGGTCTTATACATTTTACTCCTCATTATGGCAGGGTGAGAAGAAGACAGTTCCAAACGTGCTTTTCAACAATGCCTTTGAAATAACAGCTTCCACTGCTGAAATAATTCCATCTCTCTCTTTCTCTGTTTCCCTGCCACACAGAAACAGATGCACATACACAAACGTGCACACCACACACACTGACACCCCCCCCGCTCCCTCTCCTCTCTGCTGTGCTGCTTCTATAATTCAAATTCTGTCATGCTTGTTCCAGACTGCTGGCTCCAGACTCTCTCTCTTCCCCTCTCTCTTGCTCTCTCTCTTTTTAGGAAAAGAAAAGCAAGGGGAAAAAAGGAGAGGGAAAAAAAGCTCTTTGAGGGACAAAGCTGACAGAACCACACACAGACAAATGCACCAAGCTGAACTAAGCACCAAATGTGAAAAAGCCTGCTGTGCATTTGGATTCTTACAGGAACACTGAGCATCATCTGCACTCTCTATTCAACTCTTTCTTCTACTTTTTGTATCTGTCATCCCTGATTTTAGTGGTAGAAGAGAGTATTTTTTTTGATCACTTCCTTTCATCCAGTTAAAGGGGAACTCGACTGCACTTCACTAAAGTGGGGGACTTCAGCGAAATAGAGATGATCATGACAAGGATCAAAATCGAAGCAGCAGAGTTCAGGATATTCAGATTTTAGTCTGCAGGAAGGGTGAAGCTACAAAAAGATTGCATTCTACATTTACCCATGATGCAACTTGATAGAATATTTTTGTGACCACCTCCATGTCTCGTAAACATCCTTAATGAACAGCAGTCTCCTGTGTTTAAAGAACCAGTGTGTAGGATTAATTGGCATCAAGCCGTGAGTTTGCAGATTGCAACCAACTGAATACCTCTCCCTTTCCAAGTGTGTAGGAGAACCTCCGATAGCCTTAACGTGAAAACGCGATAGGCCCTCTCTCGAGCCAGTGTTTTTTTGTCTGTTCTGATTCTTAGTTTCAGGTGCTTATACATTAGTTAAAACTTAATTATGAATATTATATTCAATTTCTGCCACTAGATGCCCCTAAATCCTACACACCGGTCCTTTAAGTCCAATGTCTTTGTCGACTCATCCATCCTCCCTGACCTGCTCCCTATGTGGATTTTGTCGCTATAACAATGCCATCTCACTACCTCCTTCATAATGACCATGGCTGCTAGAGGACTTAAACATAAACATATGTAGTTTTAGGGCACTTGCTGAAATGACTGATTGTGTTGTTCTTCTTGGAAGTCCAGTCTCATAAAGACTAAGCTGAAATGAAACAAGAGTCTACAGCCACCATAGCAGCTCTGTGAGACTAAATGCTAAATGCTAATGTCAGCATGCTAACATGCGTACAGTGACAATGATAACATGATTAAAAGCTAATATTTGAAAATGTCACCATTTTATTTTAGTGTGGTAGCATACTAACATTAGTTAATTAGGACTAAACAGAGTAAAGGCTGAAGGGAATGTCAATAGTTTGGTCATAAATCTAACTATTGGATAAATTGAATTTTGGACCTGATGATGGCACTAGATAAAAATTCAGGGCTTCACCAAAGTGACTGGGATCCTCTGTTGAACATTGATGCCGCTGAGATATTTAATTCTTGAAACAAAGTTCTGAACCAATGGACCAACCTTGCCATCCCTAGTGTTGCTAATAAAAATATGGACACAAATTGTAAAAACTGGAAAATGTGGAGGTTCGACATCAAGAAAAAGACAACACATTTTATACAAAAATGTTTTTTTAAAACATATTGTGTGGGAAGCACTGTGCATTTAGCAATAGAATAGCCTCTGTTGATAAATACAATATAGTGCCCCTTGAATTTGCATTTCAAGGGTAAATGTATTGATCTCACATGTGGGAGTACATTAAATTCTAACTTTTTATAGAATATAATTTTTTGGAAAATTATATAATTAACATATAAATCTGAAGTTCAGAATACATTCTTGACCTTGGAAAGTTGAGGAAATGGTCTAATCAAAAGGTCCATTTTGCAGTTGTTCTGGGGGTTTCAATCATATCACAAGATCTTCTTCAACAGATTCTGAATCAACATGGATAATAAGTCTATATTAGAAGAACATTTTTTATTTAAACATTTACAATTCATTGACAAGTGGGCAAAATCTATCTTGTGATTATGATCAATGTGAAGTCTGGATTCTGAAAGACATGGATGTTTATCAGCCGGTTAGGGTCCACAGAAACACTTTATTGAGTTGCTTTGTGGGAAGTGCAGGAACCGGTGTTTTTGCAGCTTTATCTGTATTAGGGACTAAGTCAAAATATCAAACTTTATAGAAATGCAATACAAAATGTACCATTATGAATATAGGGTTTGTTTCTGGCTTTTAATAGGTAGTAACAGATATTACAGGTCAGTTAGCATTTGCTCGATTGCTGATATTCCAGCCAAACACAGTGCAATTAACAGAGAAAGTATTCTTTCCCCCTCTATATTGGTGGTAGTTTAACTATAAGAGAGTAAATCTGCCCCTGTATTCTCTTTTCCTTGAAGGTATTATTCTGTGTAGGGACCTGAATTTCTTTGGAGACAGAGAGCTGATGGACATCTTTCTTGTCTGATAACCTCCACACCTGATTAGCAGGAGGGTAAACATACAGCGGCTAACCAGTGTTGGCCTCTCAGGATAATTGTATCATAATGAAACATTTTCTAAATTCACACACATTGGATGAATTGTCCTGCATGTAATGGCTTTTCACACCCCATTAGTGACTTTTCTTCACAAGAGCACTTAGTGAACAACTTAGCGACTTTTTGGACAAGCCTTAGCTACGTTGAAGAGAGCCACCAGTATTGCACCACGAGTGTGAGTTTGGGCTTTCCCTCCACAGGATCACCTCTCTTTACGTCTCATTCAATTGACCACCCGGAAGCTGACACAGACGTGAATGAGCTTCTAACTTTCATTCTGAGTGATCATTTTAAAAGTAAAGTTAGCCGAAACGACAGCACACCCGTTATCTTTCACGTATGTGTATGATGATTTTGTCAGAGGACGTCGCGGTTATAAAATCGGGATTTTAGCAGAGCAGAGCAGCAGCTTGGAAATGGCTTGGAAGTGACTGCTAGTTAACATGGAGTCTTAATGGGATGCGTTTCAGCAACTATTTCAGATGTATTAAAATACTGTATATGTTGGAGTAGGAGAGAAGCAAACAGAAAAAGTGAGGCCCAGCGACATACCAGGTTTTGACCTATTCTTGTTATTTGTCTTCTTCCCCTTTGCACCAGCTCTAAGGTGCAATTCCAGATATAACTCTTTAATCCACAAAAAGATCATGTACTTTTTGTGGGACATGACTTCACAGGCATGGCAAGGGAAAGTCCAAAACTTGCAGCTGGTTTGAAGGATAATTCAAATTCAAATTTATTTGTATAGCCATTTATTTGTATATACCATCTCATACAAAAGCAGTTCAAATCGCTTTTACAGAGAAACAGAATAAAAAAGCAAAAATATACACAGAAACAACCTTGCAGACACACACATAAATACACACATACAAAGACATATATTGTGCAAATACAATGTGTTCTTTAAGGAAAAAGCTCGATTAAATAGGAAGATTTTTAGTTTGTATTTAAAAGGACACAGTGTTGGAGCAAGTCTAAGATTAGCAGGCAAATTGTTTAATTCTTTAGGTGCATAAATACTAAAAGCCATCTTACCAGACTTAGAATGTGCTCTAGGCAAATGGGGGAGATTTCCACTTTGTGACTTGAGAGATCTGTTGGGATGGTATACTGACAGCATGTCAGATATGTACTGTTGAGCCAGACCATGAAGTTTTTTTGTAAACCAAGAAGAGAATTTTTAACTGTATTCTGAAGACAACAGGTAGCCAAAGAAGGTTCCCAAGAACAGGAGTAATGTGGTCTGATTTTTTTGTCCTGGTTAAAACTTGTGAAGTTTTTGATAAATTGTAATCTATGGATAGTTTTGTTTGGAAGGCCCATAAATAGAGCAATAGTCTAGCCTGCTCATGAGCTCCTCTGAGTCAGCCTGGGAAAGAGAGCTTCTGATTCTGAAAATATGCCTGAGTTGGAAAAAGGCAAAGCTGTTGATATGGTCCTTAAACAGCATTCGCAATCCATGGCTACCCCTAGGTTTTTAATCTGCTCAATTGTTTTGAGTAATCTGGACTCCAGGCACTCATAGGCCAGCTGTCTCTGGTCCTTGGTCTCTTTAGCATCCACAACCAAAATTTCAGTTTTCTGCCATCCAGTGGTTGATTTCTTCCAGGCAGCTGATTAGGGAGTTTATGGGTTGGAAGTCATCAGCGGATAACGAGATGAGAATCTGTGTGCCATCGGGAAAGTTATGGTAGCTAACGTTATGTTTGCTGATATAGCCAAGGGGAAGCATGTAAAAGTTAAAAAGAGGAGAGTCCAGGATGGAACCCTGTGGGACCCCACACACTAGTTCATATTTGTTTGAGTGTAAGTCTCCAAGTGTTGCAATTAAATTTTGTACAGGTAGGATTCAAACCACCGGAGAACAGTACCAGACAGACCATCCCAGTTTCAGAGCCTTTTCAGCTGTATCCCATGATTCATTGTGTTGAATACCAAGCTTAGTATCCAGAGTATTAGGACCAAGGTATTTTTTTTATTGTCACTGTTGATCTTCATGTCATTAACAACTTTTGAAAGGGCAGTTTCTGTGCTGTGAGATGTGTGGAAGCGAGACTGGAATTTATTATAGATATTATTGTCTGTAATATAGCAGTTCAGTTGCTGATATACAACCTTTTCAATTATCTTGCTCAGGAAGGTGAGTTTGGAGATTGGCCTGTAGTTGCTGAGTGAATGTTGGGTTCAGGTTGTTCTTTATTATAAGGGGTGTTATAGCAGTAGGTCTCATGCAAAGATACTAGTCTGGGAAGAAGTTAACTAAAGACAAAATGTCAGCTGTTAAGTAGTTAGGAGATTTAAAAAAAGGTCACTGGGAGTGGATAAAAGGGGCTGGTAGAGGACTTAAGTCAATATATAGAGTCAGTGAGATAACTGGAGTCTACAGTGGAGAAATGCATGAGGCTGTCAACCTGCAATGGTAGAGGTATGTCATCTCAAGCTGTATAATTTCAAGTTGGGATATGTTGTCTGATGTTAACAATTTTGTCATAGAAAAATTATGCAATTCATTGCATTACACAGGTGAAAAATATCAGAGGAAACAACAGGAGAGGGGCTAATGAGTTTATCAATGGTTGAGATAAGGTGTTTTGGATCATTTTTATGGGTGTTGATAAGAGTTGAGAAGAATTATTTTCTGGCCTGTTTCAAGCTTCTATTGTAGTTCCTGAGGGTATTTTTGAATGTGTTCCGGTCAATTTGCAGTTTTGATTTTCTCCACCTTCTATCAGCTTTTCGGCATTCCCTTTTGACCTGTGTTACAGTTTCGGTATTTCTCCCCAGGGTTTTACATTTGCTAGACATTTTTTGGATCTCATTGGTGCAGCAGTATTAATATTGTCTAACAGAAGAGAATTAAAGAATTCATCCAGTTAGTTACAATTTCTGCTCTCAGAAAAAGGCAAGAAGGAGGACTTTTCAATAAGAAAGTGAGACTGAAAAGACTGCAGTGATGTTTTGCAGAAGTAACATTTCTTGACATGACTACTGGTATTAACTGGTATTGCATTAAAAGAAACACTAATGGTCTCACAGTGCAACATCATTGACAGCGGTAATGAGTTGGCTCCATAACATGTTGGGTCAAATCAAACGAGTGTAAGAGCTCACTAAAACAGACTGTGGTGGACGCTGTGGAATTATCTATGTGAATGTTGAAATCACCAGAAATAATTTCTTTGGAGTAGTCAATACAAATATTTGATAGCAGCTCTGCAACATTACTCATGAAGTCAGAGTTGTATTTAGGTGGTCAGTACATTATCAGAAGCAGGACTGACATGTCACACTATAGATTTAGTGAGATATTCAAAGCTCTGATATTCTCCTAGTGAGACTTGAAAAAATGGCTGCTGCTCCCCCACCTTGTTTTCCCTTGCAGTGTGTAGAAAGTTATAACTGGGGGAGATGCCTCATACAGCGTGAATACATAATTTGTATCTAGCCATGTTTCATTATCCCTTATAGGTTTGCTGACTATAAATGACATATTGTCCAGTGAATGGACATTCAATAAAGAAAAATTAAGAGCATGTGAGGTAGCATGACTGAGAATGATGGTGCTAAGGTTATCAAAGTTAGCTTTGGAAGTACCTCTTTTTATGTTAACTGACCTATCAGAGATCAAAACAGAAATAGCAGGTGGGAGTGCAGAGAAGAGCTTACAGGGAATTTGGCTTAAAATAGGTTGATTTGGGCTGTTACAGTAGGTGGGGTCAAATGTACAGGCAGGACTGTCCACCGCTAGTTTGTTGTCCTGATGCCAATATTTACTGTCGAACAAGGGGACACGTTTGTGGTGAAGACAGCACAGGATGTTGCTTGTCAGCACATGACCAAGGTGCACTGAGGTGAAGATCGTCTTTTGCATTAAGTTCATCATGAAGAGATTAGAGTTGTCAATATAGTTATTGTCGTTCTTGGTACAGACTGAGGACAACCAAATGTAAATACTCAGTAGCCTAGTGAAATGCTCTATGCCACGACGAGATACAGGATTAGGAACAGAAATGAAAACCTGACCAGCATGAGGGGCTCAAATAACATTAAAAAGAAGAACAACATCAGCCTTTCATCAATTCCGATTGACGACATGAGGTATCATTCGTTCCCGCATGAATGATGAGTTGTTTCACAGTAGGGTGCCTTTTAAGGATAGATTGCACCTTTTGTGCTATATTTAGAATTCTGACACCTAGATAACAGTACGATTTTAACCATCCTGGAACTGATGTTTCCACTGATCGAGTCATTGATAGCCAGGATTTGTGGATCTACTGTTTACTCTAGCAAACTAAATTTTACCTGGGAATGCACCACCAAGTCAAGTCAAGAACATTTTATATATATAGCACCAAATCATGACAGAAGTTATCTCAGGGCAATTTTCATATTATTATGTCTTTATTTAAAACTCAAAAATCATTGAAAATAATAGAGATGCAAGATAAAAGAAGAACAATCAATTAAAAAAAACATAAATACGATTAATACATAATGTAACATAAACAAAATCAATTAAAACGGGTACAAACAGAAGTTAAAAAGTTTAAGATTATTGATTTAAAATGACCAAAAGTTACCAACAAATTATTTTTTAACGTTATCTGTAGTGAGTTCCAGGTGGAAGGTGCAACGAAGCCAAAAGCAGATCTTCCAAGTTTTGTGTGAACACAAGGGACACGGAGCGTAAACTAGTCATTAATCCTTGTGTAATGTGGTCCATTGGACCAATCTAGCATGGAAGTAATATATGACGGCAACTTTCCAATAACGACCTTATAAATAAACAAATATGTATGCAAATCAAACCTCTCAGATAGAGAGGACCACCCAACCTTTTTATATAGGATGCAGTGTGATTGTTGAGTGAGTGTTATAAGCATCACGGCAATGAAACTGATGTCAGAATGGTACACAGCATCAAGGGGCTTTTGAGTCGCAGCTGAACCATCCCTGTACAAATTGTGACTATAATCTAAAACTTATCAAAAAGTAGCCTCAATAAGTGTTTTTCTACAATGCAATGGGAAGCAGGATTTATTCCTAAAGAAAAAAAGCTAATGTTTTGCCTTAGTTTACTCACCAACTTTGCACGATTTTTGAAAGATCTCTTTCCAAGGTCTTTTATATACCATGACTCTTTCAATACTGGTGCCTCTTTTAGGGGTGATGATGAGGTTATCCAAATGTATATGTTAGGCTCTAGAGAAAAACACACATTTAGTTTTGTCTGCATTTACAACTAACTTATGGTTATTGACTACAACTTCTAAATCAGCAAAGCAGTACTGGAGAGATTCTACAGAAGACTGCACAGTATCAGCAATGCAATACAAAATAGTATCATCAGTGTAAAGATGAATATTACACCCAGTTACAGCAGAAACACAAATCAGGGACTTGATTTATCTTGCACCCTCTGTTTTTTAAAGATTACATGCTTAACGACTACAGAGTTAGTCTTATATTAGTGGTCAAGAGCTAAATCAACATGAGGGATTTTAGCAGTATCATGAATGTCACTTTCATAAAAAATCACACAGGAGGGCTTGCTCAGCAAAATGTTTAAAATTCCTACTAATCACCATGCAAGGACATTGTTTTTTCAGCTTTGTATTTATAATACAACCTATCAGACAATGATCACTAAAACCAAGCTAAAATATTCCAGATTCGGAAATGTAAAATTAAGTCAATCAAAGTCAACTTAGAAGAGTCTTTTAAGTTGAGTTCTTTTTAAGTTCTTAGAAGCCTGTTAGGATCATTAATTAACTGTGAGAGATTTCCACAGACTTCTTTGAGATAATTAGAGGCAGAGCTAATCCAGTTTAAATTAAACCATGTAAAATTATCATCTCTAAATGTTTAAACAGAACTAAAAATCAGCTAGTTTATCAATAGCTGAGAAGGAAACAGAAGGGGTTCTGTACACTGCAACCACAGTAATTGACTCATTATGTGCAATATTCACTTTTAGATCCAAAAACTCAAAACATTTTTCAACTGTGATTGCATTAAGAACAGTGCAGGTAAAAGAAGCTCTTGCCACATCAACTCTACTTGAGTTTCGATCCATTCTAAAAAGGTTATAATCATCCAAGGCAACCTCAGGGTCACTCACAGAGCATTTTAACCAGGTTTCATTTAAGACGAAAATATCAGAATTTGTTTGAGCCACCAGGATTTTCAGCTGGTCCAATTTTTCATGCTGAATTATGCTCCTGATATTGAAGTGAATGAAACCTTAACCTTTCCTATTCTTAAGGCATAAAGGACTAAGAATAGGGTGTGAAGTAGACTTAGATAATTGGGTTTTTATAGGTGGTTGGAATGACAGAGCGGGGTTGACCTTGTTGCAAGTGGACCTAGTGCCTGACCAAAAATATGTTTAAACCGTCATGTGGTGAATGCCTTACATTAAAGCAGAGTAAATTAAATATTCAAAGTTGAAAGACAGGAACCTGCATGATTAGGGTGTAGATGATCATACTTGAAAAGGTCTGAGTAAAAAATAAAAGCAAAAAATGACAAGGTCTTAAAAAGTGTATCATAAAATTATTGCTTAAAACTGTAAAAAATGTCAAATTATGATAGAGCTTCTGCCAGGCAGAGCAGGTCTAGACTCTACTCTTTACAATATTATAATATTATATTATATACAATATATATTATAATATATTATTTATAATATTATTTACAGAGGCCCAACATTATATAATATAAAACTTCATGTACAACATGTACACAAACACAGCATCCAAAACTAATCAGAGTGAGAGTTAGTTGTTTAGATTGTTTTTACAAAACTACAGTGACAGAAGAGAGGACCGTAGGTTTGTAGTTAAGCTAACAAGGAAGGTAACATTACCTTGCATAGCATTTCAAATTATGCATCAATCCAAATACTCCCACTCTGCTAGCAAACTGGTGTTTTTAGGTCTTCGAGGCTATAAAACCCTTCCCACATTATACAGACAAATACCCTGCTATAGAGCAAATAACGAGACAGCAAGCAATGCAACTAATGTTAGCGAAGTTGCAGGTTAGCAAACTGTAAATACAGTTGCTGTGAAGCTAACATGCAGAGAGGACGAGGCGGATTCCCATAGTCAGCACACGCTCTCGTGGTCCTATAGCTAACATCCCAACAACATATCGTGGCAAACTGGAAACTAAAGCTGAATGTCCATGAGCAAGTAATTTAACGTTACTGGACAACGGTACCTGCTCGCTAACCAGTTTGGATTAGCTATCACAAACATTAGCAAACGAGAAATAACAATATTGACCTTTTGGCCCTGTGAAACATAGCAAAACTAATGTTATACACCTGTCAAGCAGAAACAGAGGAACCTCTGCATCCGTCTTCATCCTTTCAACTCCTGGAGGTCTCTCCACAGTTTCCTCACCAATGTTAATGCGGCTCTACGCCCTTGCCTGATCATTTCAATTTTTGTTCTTCTGACTTTTTCCTCTTTGGCTGTTTTCTCAGCCATCTCTCCTTCTTAACAATGTGATTATGTTGTGGAGTTCAGCACGTAAGCATGTACCACATTTACCGTCTCTCACTCCCACTGCCCCCTTTCCCCAATCTCCCCTCTTCTTATTCTTCTTCTTTCCCTTGTCATATGCATGAGCATGAACAACCCCTGTTGCTGATTGGCTGGAATAGTGCTGTGTGGCTTGGTCTGAGCCACTTTGTTTGTTTCCCATTTACAGAGCCAGGGCTGACTAGGAACACTGGATTTTTTTTCAGTAAACACACAGAACGGACAGCTAGTGGACCATGAGAAGATATTCACTGAATTTGACAAAAAGTCTAGTGGATTAGAATTTCTGATTATACATTTAAATAAAAGTTCGACAAAAGAGGATTCTTTGGAGAGACAATTCAATGCCATATGCCAGAACAAGGTCAAGGGTGTGATTAAAAGAGTGAGTAGTTTTATTTGCACTCTGAGAGAAGCTAATTGATTCTAATAATAAGATAAACACAGTGCTAAGGCTATCATTACTGACGTCCACATGAATATTAAAATCATGTATGATAATTACTTTATCTTTACTAAGAACTTAACTTAATAAAAACTCTGAGAATTCAGATAAAAATTCAGACTATGGGCCAGTAACGTGGTACTCTATAACAAATAGAAGTGACTGTAATGTTTTCCAGGTTGGGTATGAAAGACTAAGAACAAGGCTTTAAAATAAGTTATGACTGAGTTTAGGTGCAGGGTTGATTAATAGGCTTGAGTCGAAAACAGCCGCAACTCAACCTCCTTGGCCAGTTCCAAGATCACGGCACCAATGTGTCCTCTTTGCCGTGGTTTAAGAACCTCATAGCACATCCTTAGAAGCTGCCCAAAGGCATTGGAAAAAGGTTGGTAATGCTGGCAACGATGGCAATGTGCTGAAGGAATGACAGAGGACAATTCATCAGCCATCAACAACAGCAACAGCAATCTCTACTCTACATAGGAAGCATTTCACCTAGTTCTTACAAGCATGTGAACAGCCCCAACCACAGTCCACAGTGCCAACAGGACCTGTACAGTCAGCTCAAGCTCCCTGACACCATTACACCAATATAAGTGAGACCTGACGTGGTCCTACTGTCAGAAGACTCAAAGTAGCTGACTGTGCCCTGGAGAGATCAGATAGCGTAGGCCCAGAAGAGAAAGAGGGCAAAATATCAGAAGCTGATAGAGCAGTGTCTGAGGCAGGGAGACCATACAGCGATACAGGGATAGCCTGTTCTTACCATTATAGAGATGGGAGGATGAGTTGTTGGCCGCTTGCTCTGCTACAGAACCATCAGAGCAGACCCATCAGAACTACATAACAGGATGTGCATCAAAGAGCCTCAACATGTCTATGTAGTCTGATAAACGTTAGCTGGGTTGACCCTAAGTCATGTCAATGATGTGTCTAAGTGGGTTGTCAGATGGTTGAATTGCTGGAAATGGGATTTTTAAAATCAGATTAATGAGTTATGTTGAATTCATATTCATGGAGGGTATAATAGTCATATTTTAGGGGGAAGTAGGTTTGCTAAAAGACATAGAATTGTTTAATCATCACTTTTACATTCGACAATTTTGGCATTGTTCAAATCAAAATTTGTCAAAACTAAATAGAGGTGAACAAATAAACAAATCTGGCAGGTTGATTAACAAGCTGTGTTACATTTTTCCTTTGGCTGTACTGAGATTTACTAATTTCCCAAAGACAGTTGTGTTATGAGCCTCTTCACTGTTTACCTCCACCTAGCATAGTACAAGTACACAAACTAGAAAAGGCTGTCAAAAAGTTGCCAACTAATGCCTTCAGTGGTCTCTGTTGGTCACATGACCCTCCAGTTTCTTCTTGCTGCTGCCACCTACCTCGATCAATTGAGTCAGTGGTGACAACCACCTGAAAGTAACTTCTATACAGCAAACCATTACTATGTTGTTTATTCCATCCAACACTTTCGTGTTGTGGGGTGTTATGAGCCTTGCAGCCCGTATAGGCCATTACTTATGTTTAGATTTTAAAGCCCCCGCGCTACATCTGTTAAGACAGGACACCTCACACCTTTATGATTTTCTTTAAGCTTAACTAATCAATATTTTTTATATTAACAATAAATCAAATTACTCTGTATAATGTGTGAACCCATCACCTTGCACCACCAACTTTACAACTTGAATATGAATTTTAACCCATTGTTTGACTCATTGTTTTTAGCAAACAAGCTCTGATAAACCGGCTGTATGCAGCCGACACAGCAGAAAACACAAAGTTAGTGACCAGGTAATGAAGAAACATCTAGATGCTAAAGAGCCATCCTCAGAAGCAAAATTATTCTGCCAAATACTTGGGCCACATATTGGTGTTTCTTCTGGCCCATTATATGCCCAGTTACTTGGTCCAGGTCCAGCACAGATACAGCATGACTGTCATATGCTACTTCCACATCTGGACCAATGCTGGCGCACACACAGAAAATCTTCCCGGCTGTTAACCAGCTCTGGAGGATGACAGCAGGAATCAGCCCAGATGTGGAAGTAAATGGAATAGACCCAGGCCCGGGAACCAGGCATTTGTTGGGCATGAAGTTTCATTTTGCTATCTGGGCACCAGTTAATGGTTAACAGTTAACAGTTAATGCAGCTATAAAAAGGGCTAGTTTGGTAACCCCATAGCTTTTCCAAATAGACATTTTTTTCCCGACAGACATTTTGCCTTGTCATAGCAGGAAAAACACAGGCATATCAAATGACATTAAAGATGGCTCAGTTGCGCTTCGTGCTATAGGTGTACCGGCAAGGCATGTTACTGATTTCAGCACAATACCAGGACGCTCGAACTGACACACTTGGATAGAATACAGCCATTATTATTTAAGTTATTAATTACACCTGTGTTTGAAAAGTCCAAATGTTACATGAGTATACACTGAGACCTCTCTCTCCAAGTAACATAGTTTATTTTCTTAAAATATATCCTCATTGCTATCCCTAATATTTCCACACATATATTTTCAGACATTCAGGTCTCTGTCTCCATCTGAAGGAGAGAAGCAGCTGTCGAAACATAACAGTGACTGTCCTGACTTAGTTTGGGAATGTTTTATGTCTTAGGCAGTTTCACAGGTAATCTGATAAAAGTCTTGCTCACACGGCAGAGCAGAGTACAATCCTCAAGACACTCGATTCTTTAGTCAAGCAAACAATAGTATGAAAATAAAATTGGCGAGCCAGCCAGGAGTGTTGCAGATCTGTATAGGGTTAGAGACAAGAGACCACCAGAGGTCACTTGGTGTAGACATCGAGGTGCCTACACAAGATTTGATCAGGCCTGATGTGCTCCAACCTGTCATCCGTGTTAATAGGCATCAACGCTTTGGATGTCCTTTATCAGCAGTATGCAGACATTGCACCTCAGAGTTACCAGTCACTGCCAAATGGCTACAAAGTTGTCTTAAAGACCACTGAAGCCAGAAAAAGACAATCTTTTGATTCTAGCTTGGGAAGGTTGAGATTGCACATTTTGAGGCTATGGGACTCTTGCTGCTGCTCGGACCAAAGTTTTTGAAGGATCAGTGAGCTGATCTGTGAGCTGGATTCCAGCAAATGCTGGAAAGCGGGTTACTGATTGTTTAGCAAGTCTTAAATCCAAGCTACCACACTGCATACCAGTTATCCTTAAGAATTAATCTGACCATGATATCACTCTCTCACCAAAAACAGTGATAGCAAAAATACACATCATCCAGTCAGTGCAGTCGATCAACTCTCATGACTCTGACACTCCAACCAAACCTGACCACAAACCGAAACTCAACCGTGACTCTGGAAACTCTCCAGCAATCCATGGGTGGGAAGAGAGAATAACTGAAAAATTGAATTTCATGACAGAATGGAGCAGCATTTGCACAGCACAATCTTGACTTTAGCCACGCTGACAAAATAAAACACCACATAAACCCCAGTGATAAAACAGCATTAAAACACAGAGCAAGTTTTGCGCAACCATTTCCAGCAACTCCTTGATGCAGAAGTCATCAATGAATGTGAATCACCTTTCAATTCACCAATTGTAGTTGTCAGAAAAATGAATGGTGATGTCAGACTCTGCCGAGATGCATTGATTTTCTCACCCTGGACCTACACTCCAGTAACACCAAAGAAATCGTGGTTATCACTGTCCAATTTACAATAAATGTAGAAGCCTTTCCCCCACCAAACCAAAAAGCACAGACTGCTGCCAGATGCTTATCATCCACTATGGTATTCCAGAGAGGCTCCACAGCGATCATACTTCCAGTCTTGCACTATAAAAGAACTGTGTAAGATAGCTGGTAATCAAATAATGAAGAACACTCCATATCGCTCAAAGGGGAATCCTGTTGAGCATTTCAACTGTACAAGAAATTAAGTCACTGCGTTTACCCCGTTTGAAGTTACTGTATGTTTGGGTGACTACCGAGACTGCTTGTCACAACGCAGGAAAGCCAAAAAAATAGTAGACAAGTAGTAGTAACAAAACAAGGGTCAACAAACATGTTGTTGATTCCAGCTTGAAAGAAAGTGACAGAATCTTGGTTAGAAATGTGCTCCTTTGAGGTAAACATAAGTTAGTCCAATCAACTTTTTTAAACCTGTAAAATGCATCTAAATGAGAAATGCCAGTTTGTACACGTCTAGAAAAGATTTGGATTTGTAGAAAAGATTTATATTGGAAAAATTGTGCATGTGCAGAAAAGATTTTTTTTTTAAAAAGAGTGTGAAAAAAATGTATTAGCAAATTATATCAGTGCTGGGGTTACACAAAGACACTGTGAGGAATTAAGTGCTTTTGTAAACATCTGTGTAAAGATACAAAGTAGAAAACTGCACTTAAAACTCAGCGCTCAAAGTTCCCACACTGTGTGTGACACTGATATAAACGTACCACTATTGACCCTGTTTTTTACACATGAATCTGATTGGACAATGACAATCCAAACACAAAGCAGAGTCCAATCAGAGGACAGGTGGTTCCGTTACTTTCAACTCCACCACAGGTCTGGAAAGGTGTAGTAGATTTTCAAGATGGACAACGGCGCTTGCCCCTCTGTGAGCCAGGTGGGTTTGCATACATAAATAGCATATTAAATGTTTACCATTATTTCCTACAGCATCATGAAATATAATTAAACCATTAAACCTGGGTCACAGAGGGAGCACACCGTCGTCCATCTTGAAAATCTACTATACATTTCAAGAGCCCATAGAAATATTCCAGTTTATGAGACCTGAAACAAGAAATGGTCCAGTGCGAACCCTCCACTGAAACCTATTACTTCCGTACTGTGGACCCGGATGTTCTGGTTTGACTTTTGCTCTCCACATCTTTGGTAGAAAGTAGTTCAAAGGAAAATTCTTGTGTCTTTTGTGGATTGCCTTGACTAACCGGGACATTTCTTGTGGAAAGAGGCTTTTGACCATTGCTTTCAAATTTTTTAATAGATTTGCTCAATGCTGTGAGCACCACAATCTAAATCCCATTCACCTCCACTGTACTGGGATGGAGGAAGAAATCTCACATGCAGATATCTCAAAACCTGGACAAATAAAACCAAAACTAGCTGCATTGCCAGATACCACCAGAGGTATGTGAGAGAACATGATTTTTCATTACTTGGCTGAACCTATCGTTTAAAAATAGACTGATTCTATGGGCTTCACTAGTCTCACTGCAGAAAAAGCAAGATAAGCCTAAAGAAGGCAAGCTTACAAAACAGCAAGGAGCCAGGGCAACTCATGAATGGGAATTATTCCATTTGTAATAAACACACACACACACAAAGGATTAGTTTTAAAAATCCTACATGTATATGATTTTCCACCTCCTGATTAGATTTCATAAATGCCAACAAAACCGTTAGAACAGTTTCTAAAAGGCTGCTGAAATAAACCAACAGCAGCCCACAATCAGACACAGAAGGCAAGCAAGAAAAGGAGACAAAGCTGGAGGGCTGTGAGCAGAATGTTTGCAGGCTTTCCTTCTGTTCCACTGCTCCCCTCCCTCATTCCCTCCACCCCAGTTAGCTGGAGACACAGAAAAACAGAGGCTGTTTAGGGGGGGAAAAATAGAGGCAAAACGGAGCTACACAAAGGCAGCGCTTGCTTTCTCCTCCGCTAGCTTACTAATCGGCGTCTTTGCTGTGCTCGATCTATGCCTGTCGCCCGTTACACGGCAGCATTGCCATGGCGACCGGGGTCTGAGTAATCATTTGTGCAATGACCCCTATTCTCCAGAGGAAAGGCGGAGGGTTGGAAGAGCTGAGGGGGGAGGAGGCTGGAATGAAAGCAGAGCCAGCAAAAGCAGAGAAAGGGAGGGAGGAGGGGACAGAGGAGGGAGGGGTTGCGAGCAGCAGAGCAAAGCAGTAGGGACCCAGACAGAAGGAAAGAAAATAGATTTTCTTTCTACTAGCAGCAGGGAAAGAACCTTTTATGTTTTTATATAACGAACAGAACTCACCCTCAAAGTAGGGGACAGGGAGAACGCACGTTTAAGAATATAGCTGTAAGTTGCAAGAGGCAGGGTCCAGGATCATGTTTGACATATATGCATTATACGACAAGTGTCAACATGTGTGACAAGATGGTTGACAACACAGTGGAGAGAAACGGGATGCACACAGCAAGTTTGCCTAGCTGGATTCAAACCAGTGATACGTGCAGTAGGCTGTGAAATTTGAGTGGATCTGGACTGAGTTGAATGCTTCCTCTCATAGACATCCATAACAAGATTATGCTCTTTAAAAATCACTACCAAATAAGTGTAATATGCCACAAACACAAAAGGTAATAGCAACAGTCTCCTCAATAAGCTGCACATTTCGATGTTTGAATGATGCTTATAGCATAAACCGTACAGGACTAGTTTTGTGCTATAAGAATAACTAGACTTGCAGGCAAGTATAACAGGGTCCAAGCACCCTGGCACAATTCAAACCCAGAGCCTCACCAACCCAAGACACTCAAGAAGCTAAGAGCATTGACCAACAGGGTTTAACAGATTGTCTTCTTTCCAAAATCATCTGCCAAATCTGCTATTGCGCTCTGCTGCCTTAGTGTTACAGCTGTTGTTCATGTCATCTGGTTTTTTTTGTCCATAACACCTAAGTATTTCTTGGGGTTTTTTTTCGGCCTGCCTGCTTGCACCCCATTTGATATTATTTAGTTTTGTGTTATTGTGGCCTCTGAATAAGCCTTCATAAGGTCATAATCCTGTAAAATAATAATTTGAAGATGGGATTGAACTCTATCAAATCGGTGTTAAGATGTTACAATATTGTGTGTTCCATGAATACATTTATGCTATGGTTTTATTACAAAATCCACTGTAAAAATCCTCAGCCCTCAAAACACTACAAAACCCACTCAGGAATAAAGATTATTATTATATATTAGATAGATATTAATATCTGAGCTGCTTGTAGCCCTCAGCAGGAACCATTACACTGAAGTGTAAGAGTTTGGTAAAATCATATAACCTGTCAAATGTACGTGGATTATAAGTGGTATAAAAAGAAATTGATTTTCACAACGAAACTGAGGTGAGATCTGTCACTATGAAATAAGGAAGTTGTTTCTTTTTTTCCTAATTTCTCCTTTTAAAACAGAAAATAAATATAAACCCAGTGACCAGGTTTTGAATTCAAACTGAAACAAAATTAAGCCAAATAAATAAGGGGATCAAAATAAGATAATCATGGTATCTACATTAAGTAGAAAAGAATTAATGGTAGTGGTATTGACTTGCTTGATATAAATAATAATAAATAAAAAACTAAACTGCAGCTAAGTCAGCTGTCTGAGACAATGGCAGACGGTTGGTCTGATTACTAACCAGCAAGCACTGGGGCAATGGACTTATTGTTGTTATCATTTTATCAGTGCTGCTGCGCTGCTGTTCTGGTGACATGGTGCAGCAGTTTGTGTTACCACTGAATCCGATAAGGATTCTTACATTTCTTTATACTATTTCTATATACCTTACGTGATTTGACTGCTAGGTTAGGTGAAAGACCCAGATAGATAGATAGATAGATAGATAGATAGATAGATAGATAGATAGATAGATAGATAGATAGATAGATAGATGCAACTGGAGTTTGAGAGTGCTTGTGTAACTGATAAGTGTGCAGAGAGAAGGGGAAGCTTTTATTGATTTTTATTTAGAAATAAAGGTTTATTCACTGTTTTTGGGACTTTTTTTGACATAGCCTACCTCCCCTGCCTTGGTGAAAACTCTTACACAATGGCAGCGAAGGCTGTTGTATACAGAAACTGTATACATGAGCAACAAGTCACAAAATCAGTAATTTAGTAGTTGCTTTCAGGAAACCAAGAGTTTTGAACCTTGGGTAAAATGATCACATTATTTTGCCGAAACCAAGGCCTCGGTTGTCATTGACCATGTGATTCTATGTAAAATGATGCAAGTCTCGATACAAGGCTTCAGGAGAAACTGTTGTACATACTCAACAGACTTACGAGCCTCGGTGTAATACATAACATCATTACTATCTGAAAACCTTATCATGACAGAAGACTATCATTACAATAAAGTAATACTATTCCGAATATTTAATTAATGAAATGATCTGAGCCATATAAATCTGTCCTTGTACTGAACCTTCTTAACTTTAACCTCCATTAAACCATGTCTGCAGCAGGTTTAAGTTAAACCTCAGAAATAGTGACCTCTACATGGGTTTGATTTCTACATGACATAGCAACCCGGTTCAGACTGGACTGTAGTGTAAATCATTGGTTCTCACCCAATTGGAGTCACGACCCCCCCAGGATAATCACCCTCCATAACCATCTGCTATCACCTGGAAATTATCTCGCAACCCCCTTTGGGGTCAGGACTCCAAGGCTGAGAACCACTGGTTTAAACCACAGTTTCAAGTGATCATGTGACTTTGACCCCAACAGCACAGGTTTAAACCCATCCTAAACCTCAAACTGTGAACGACAGAGCAACAGCCCCAGGGTTTTCAGACAGTGAGAGTACTAATGGCCAACGTTCACTACACCCCACAACATGGAGGTGTTATTGATAGAGGGGATACAAATAAAAGTTTTGTCCTGAGGGTGGTGGTAGGGGAAAGGTCAGGGTTCATCCCTTGGGAAGCAGGATGTGCTCAATGAATTGACATGAATGATTGTCTGAGATATAGAAATGTGTTGGATACCAGAGGAAATTTTGGACTGATGGTAGTGTTACAGGAATTACCAATAGGAATCATCCTCTGAAGACCTTGATTACTGTAGAGCCACAGTATTGGCTCTACAGTATGAGGCTGTACTTAGGCACAGTGGTGCTTTTAGCTAAATGCAAATGTAATTAAAGCTGAGAGCAGCGTTGATTGGGCCCCCACGCCGTGGTGCATGTCAGGATGCTGGCAGGATGCCGGTTGACGCAGATATGCACTTTCACAACAACTGGAGACTGCGTGAACGAGTAAGATGTTATTTCCTTCATGGAGTGCGTGGCAATGGACATGAGGTATTGCACATTACGTATTAATTCCCTTGTCCAGAATATGGCACTAGAGAACATGCAACAAACATGCAATATGTTGATATATATCAAGTGTATACAAGATCATTAAACTTTTATGTAAATAAAATAATAATTGTCACAAAAGGCTTACTTCCTGTTGCCAGTAGGTGGTGCTATTGCTATGATTCAGTATAGGCTGTAGATGTCTTCAGACCGAGACTCTTATTAAACGTATTAAGTTTGTGAAAGATCTAATGACGTGGATTCAAGTTACAGCTGTTTCTTTTTTCATTCTAAAACATCTAAATTTGCCACCACGCCATTGAAACACTGTTCAAAGAAAACTCATAAATTCCACAATAAAGCATAATCAAGGTCTTAATTGTTTTTTGATCCCATCTGAGGTGGATCTGGTCAACCCACTAGGAGGAGTACGTCAAAGTATAAAACGTGTCATTTCCTGTTGCCAGGTGTAACATGTACCCGGTTTTGTGCATTTTTGACCATCCTTAACACCTAAACAACAACTTCCTGTCACTACCTGGGCCCTAAATATGCTAACATGCTCACAATGACAATACTAAATTCAGATGTTTAGCAGATAGTATTCACAATGGTCACCTATGTTTAGCATGCTAACATTTGCTAGTTAGCTTTAAAAACAAAGTCTAGTTGAGGAGAATATCATTAGTTTTGTAGGTAATTGGTCACATACCAAAGTAATGGACCAATTAAAGTTTTGACCTGGTGAGGACATTGGAAGAAAATTCAGGGGTTATTAGAATACTTGGATTTCATGACGCTGCTTCTTGTAACACACATCGAGATTTTCTATGAGACCAACAACGCCTGCCTGCTCCGTCTCCCACTTGTTTCTGTTTAATCTCTTCACTTTTCTCAATCTCTACTCTTAAAACTACTCTACTCTTCCGCTACTTACTGTGTGCTTACTCATATCATTTAGGACTTGCTACTTTTTACTTTGACACAATCTTAGTGTTAGCAGGTAGCCCATGACTGGCCTGTTAGTTAAGTTCCCAGTCTAGCCTACCAGTTTAACCCCTAATTACTCACAGCTAACGCTAACCCACTAACTGTTACGATGGTGTGTGTCAGCTGTCTCTGCTAGAGAGATGTGTCCGTCACTTAGAACAGCTCCACTCTCATACCTTAGATGTCAGGGGCTCTCCAGAAAGGGTCAGCCAAAAGCTTGATAGTCAACCTGTTAGTCTAAGCACTAGAATAACTTCATAGCAGGTGTAGAGTTTGTTTGCTGGCGAGGAAAGGCTTGCATGAGCAAGCAACCGGTTGTGTGGCCTGGTCTGCAGTCACCCCTCTTGACTGCAAACTGTTTTTCAGCCCTTGCCAGCCCTAATAGTAGTCCTGTTGATCTTCGATAATATGTCCAGCCAATGAAATCCTCAGAGTGCAGACTATCAGACTGATAGCCTGGTCTATAACATTTAGACTGTCTCCCTTCCCTGCCATAATACTCTTAAGTTCCCTAAATATGTGAATCACAATAGCACAAAACACATGATAAAATCCTTCAAAACAAAATTTCTCAGGAAATCACAATTGTATCTCCACACTGTTGCATGCGCAGGCCACCAAAATTTTCTACCAAAAACACAAGATGGCTTATTCCAACAATACACCATCTACTAGTAGCTCTATAGATTGGACAATTACTGAAAACTCCAGCCTCAATAAGACCCTCAAATTTGGTTTGACAAATATCAGATAATCTACTAAAGCCTTAATGATTAATTATTTGATTATTGAGCTTAATCTGAATATGATTGTTTTATGTTTTATGTGAAATATAGCTTAAAGGCGGTAGATGTAAGTTTTTGCTATGCTACATAGCCAGCGTTAGAATTATCAGCTGTTTAATACCACTTGGTGATAGTGAGTCACTGTAGCATTCAGTCTGCCCTCAGATCAACATTAGAGGATAAGTAAGTAGCACGTAAAGGAATGATGCTGAACTTGCAATGTTTCTTTTAGACTGTTAAGTAAATGTTAATGGTAATGTTAGCTATGTAACGATAGCAAAAACTTACATATAGCACCTCCAAACCTAATGTTTTCATAACATTAAATGAAGCTTCCCCCTGAGTACACAAACGCCTGTGTTGCTCGGGGGGAAGTGGGGGTGTTGCCTTGATCTACTATTTTCAAACTGGATATTGCATTTAACTCTTTTAAGGCTCTTGTATGAACTATTTATTATCTGCATTATCTTTGTCCAGGACATCATACTGGGCATTACACCTTGTGATACTCAACAAGACCACCTGGCCCTTACTCACAATTTTTAGAATTTGGAGAATTTCTCTCAGACCTTGTTACTCATTCTGATGAAATTCTATTTGAAAAAAGCCTCTGATCCTCTAAGTAAAGCCTTTCTGGCATTAACTGATACTTTTGGTTTCAGCCGGTTTGTACATGAACCTACTCACTGCAGTGGTACCTCACTTAACTTGATTCTATCTCATGGGATAGCGGTTTCCAATCTGACTGTGTCTCCTATCACATTTGTTATGTCAGATCACTACCTTCTTCAAAACGACGTGCCCTTAAGAAGGCCTGCAGGAGACTGGATTGCAAATGGCAAAAATTTAAACTGGATGTCTTCTAACTCCAGTGGGAAGTGTGCTCTGTGCACTTTTAGAGAAGCATATTTCTCTGACTTAATCAGTAACAATAAACATAATCGTGGACTTCATTTTTACACTGTAGCCAAACTTACTCAAAAGCAGCCATCTCCTACCTGCTCACCCTTTACAGCTCATGATCTCTTAGTCTTTTTCTGAACTAAAATAGATGAGAGTAGATACAAAACTAGTTCCAGATCTCCAGCTTTTTCTGCAGAACCAATTGAGCATTACACTGAATCCCAGATACTCTCTGTTTAAACAAATTTTGAGACTATATCTCTGGAATTATTGTTTAAGTTGGTGTTGGCTTCGAAACCAACCTGATCCACCCTCTGCCGGCTACACTTTTATGGGACCTACCATCCTAAATATGGTTCATTTATCACTAACATCTGGCATTGTCCCCACTAGCTTTAAAACTGCTGTGGTTAAACTGTTACTTAAGAAACCACACATTGATTAAGGGTCTAATTATCAACCGGTATCTAACCTTCCCTTTTTTTCAAAAGCACTAGAAGGAGTTGTGTTTTAGCAGCTTTCAGCCCACACATCTAACAGTAATCTTTCTTAACCTTTCTAGTCTGCCTTCAGGGCCTGTCACTCCACTGAAATTGCACTTACAAAAATGGTGAATGATCTTTTACTTACTATGGGTTCAGATTCCCCCTCTGTACTTCTCTTACTCAATCTCAGTGCAGCTTTTGATACCATAGATTGGAGTATGCAGTGATCTGTGGTTCAGGCTGGGTGTAGTTACTCTTTCAAATTGGAATATGTAGATACAATCACACAATTTGATAGCTCTGCTAGCAGAAACTGGTGGCCAGGATTAAGCCTAAAGAATAATGGTTGTCTCCATTCAGAGTCCAGTAGGTACAGACTCCCACTTTGAAAATGCTTTCAAAAAGAAACTTAACAGTCAATCTTGTATCTAGAGAAAGTACTGACCTCTTTGAATGTGTTGCATTTTGAGCACACTCCGCATCACAGTTGGGTGTGGTCAGGTGTGAATGGTTACATTTTAGACCACACCTAGCTGTGACATTGTGCCCTCTGAGGTGTTGTAGTTAGGGTGTGGCAGTGAATGCAGAAACCGCTAAATGGCAGCATGAACGGGGTTGTAAGGCCGGGTTTAGTTACTCTCTCAAAGGGGATTACAGGAGTTGATGTGATTGGCCTTTACTAAAGCTCACTATTATTACAACTCCACCTGCTGATACTGCAGTTTTACTAATATTTCTGTTCAACCTCGTTTTCAGCCTGTGCCATTCTGCAACATGATTATGGTTGTGCCACGACGTCCACTGCACCCAAGGGTTTGCACCGGTTGTTGTTGTGATTAGGAAATATTACTGAAAATGCTAAATTCCTAAAAAATACATATACATACTGCATATGTTGAATTATCACCATTTAGCAGATATTAAAGTTGCCCCAATCACTTATTAACATGATTGATGGATCAAAAAACTGTGTGTAATGTGAAAGGTATAGCTTTTAGTGATGAACCCACAGAGAATTATGACCAAACGCTCTAATTCACCTGTTCTACACATGTACAAACTGCCTCAGTTCTACATAGTGTTTTAGTATCTTTCAGCTCATTGTTTTGGTTTTACACAACTTTACAGTTCTGGTTCACTCTCACTGCTCCCATCAACCTCATTTCCAAGAGCAGTAGGCAGCTGTTTTCAGTGTAAAAATCTGATAAACCACTGTACACTACTTGCTCCTCACCACTTAGCAGACAGGCACAGTTAGGCCTCGTTCAGATTGCAAACCCAAATCCCTTTTTCGGCATATCCAGATTGCATCTGGATTGATTTTAGGAAGTCTGGACAGCAAAAAATTCAACATGATGTGATTTTTGCTAATCGGATCAAAACCACATTTGGAGTTGGTTTAAAATTTGATTCTATTCGGTTTTCTACAGATGCATCTAAGTTCCAACCCTTCACCGCTCAAATCGGATTTCAAAATGTCTCTTCTGTCATCTCGCAATGTCATCAAATCCACATTGACGGAGTGACCAGAAGAATCCATGCCACTGCTAGCTGGCGCTATCAGAGAGTATAGTTTTTTGGCCCTATAGAGGACAACGACGGAGGAGCTCTGCACCATTACTTGACTCCATTTCTCATGCTTCTGCATTGGAGAGCAGCGTCACCAGCGTAGCTACGCCTTTGGCGTTACCACAGCAACCCAAGCAGATAGGTAGGTGATGTCAGGACATACAAATCCAATCTGATCACTCGCCAATAACAGCTTGGACAATCTTCCCTGAAGATCTGATTTAAGAAAGAAATCAGATTTGCCTGCAGTCTGACCAAAGCCTTAGAGACTAGTTGGTGAATATAGAGGATAATTTGGTTGCTAAAAAGATGAATATTTCCCAAAAGAGTTGGTGAAGACCAAAAAAGTGCTTTGTTGGGTGGCAAGCAACACAACCCCAAGATGAATGCTAATGTTGCTCTGTGTCAGCTGAATGTGTAAGTAGGCAATTGTTGGCTAGAATGTTGGCCATATCAACTCTATATGGTGAATGTAGTCAGATGTTGTGTTTATAGCTTGGTCTGCTTCCCTCAAGTGCCCAAAAAAAAAAGAAAAAAGAACCTTACATTATATCATCTACTACTTTTTGTAATCAGGAGTAACAACCTACTCCCTTTGCTTGCGTTTCTGAGCACTTAGTTTTCATTGAAATATCTTGGGCCCTTTATAGAATAAGCTACTTAAATGATCAGTTTACCCACATAAAATTTGTGTTTCTGCTGAAAAAAACTGTCTTTATGAAAACTGTTCACAGCAAGGTATGTTGATAGTCAAGGATAACAGAGACACTGAGATGTTTATTTGGAATTTTTAAACTTTTCTATTTACTTTTTTTCTTTTTAATGAAATTTCATTCACCTCTATTGTATCGGGGAGGAAATAGAAATCTTAGAAGAACAAAAAAACTGCATGGCTAGAGATGAATTTGTAATTTGGGTGAACCAACCCTTTACGTATTTATATTGATTTTAATAGCGATTTTACTGTGATTGGCAGCTGCTTATAATCAATAAACACATCATCCAACATAAAATGACAGAGACTTATAGTGGAGTACTACGCAGATATATTGCCCAATCATTTATGATTATATGCGTCAGTCAAACATTGTTTCTCCGCTTAGGCCAACCACTCACATACATTATTCCCCAAAGATTCATTATAATCCAATCAACAGCATCTGATATATTTTGCGTGAAAGACATACAGGATTGGATGGAGAAATCAGGCATTATGCTCCCTCCCAAGCTTCCCTGTGGTAGAAACTGACACAAGTCCTCATCAATCAATCATCATGCTCCCAATTTTTACAGTTCATTACCTTCTTCTTTGGAATATATTGCTAGAATGTAATTGATTCTGCTCTTCTACACTTAAAAAATTCAAACAAGTAGAGGGGCATGGGTGTAATAACTATGGGTAAGGATGTAGGATTGTGGCAGCAGCACAGACAGATACCTCTATGGTCTCCAGTCCTGACCATGCGTGCAAAGAAAGCAGAGAGAAAACAGCATTTGCTTTGCTGACATCTGCAACTGTGCTGCAATGCTGCACTCCCTGTCTGAGGCGCAGGGAAAGAAATAAACATGCTTAAGAAGAAACAGAGGGGTGAAAAATAAGAGGATGTCAGTAGAGTAAGCATAGGAGTGGTAAAATAAGCAAGATACTATTGAGCAGTGAAGCTGAAAAGATGAGGGGAGAACGGAGAGAAATGGACGAGGGTGGGGGGACGGCTATGAACAGGGGAGTGCAGATGCAATGTGGAAAGACTGAAAATAGAAAGAGACTGCAATGTAATGGAAGAATATGTAAGGAGGATTTTTTTTAATGAAAATGAATGATACAAAAAAAATCCATGTCATGTGGCCTTGAGGGTGTACTTTTTTGGGATTAACAGTATTAACACTATATACTGATATGTATTCACTGGTAGGATGAAATATGTAAGAGTAAGCCTATAGGTACGCTATCCTAATTAAAATAATTCCTTTTTGTTACAGAACAAAAACTGCATAACTGCACTCACACCAGCCAAAACGTAATTAATTGTGATTGATTTAATCAAGATATAGTATACTGTATATCCATATATAATATCATTCTCATGTTTACATTAAGTATGTGGGTGGGGTAAAGATGTGATTAGCTTAACTCAGCATAAAGACTGGAGGAAGCAGGAAACAGCTAGTCTGGATCCATCCAAAGTTAAAAAATACACTCAACAACACCTCTAAAGGTGTGATAAGACAGAATGCAAAGCAATTTTTAGATACAGCGCAGCTGCATACAAAGTCATTGGAGAAATGCAGAGGCAAATTCACCCCGGGCAGTGTGAAATGAGGCAGTGACAGAACCACAGCACAAGTTAAAAATGTTTCATCATGAGCAGGGAATTTGTGGCTAACCTGGGGATTTAGAATCTACTTCATAAATGTACACAGATGAGTGAAAAAAGGAGGGAGACTGGGCTGACTGAGCTGTCACATGAACACACAGAAGCACACTAGGCACACAGACGTGCACACAGCCATTGAGTAAGCGGGTAGTTGCCTTCCATGTGTGCAGTCGGTACACAGGCAATTTAGGGCAAATAAACACAGACGGCACAAATATTTGACATTTGTTTGACGTTTAAATCGTTAGTGTAGTGTGTACACTAACACAGATATAAAAACAACAATCCGTAGTTGTAGTGGGAGTTACATGCTAGAAGTCTTTCTTGAACAACAGATTAAACACGTGAGATACGGTGTGTTAATCAGTGAGCTTTAGAGGTGTCACTGGTGTATTTTTGAACTTTGGACAGAGCCAAGCTAGCTGTTTCCCCCTGTTTCAAGTCTTTATGCTAAGCTAGGCTAACCACATCCTGACTCCAGCTCTGTACTAATCACACAGGCACGAGAGTGGTATCAATTATCTAATCTCACTCATGGATTGAAAACAAATAAGTATATTTACCGAAATGTGGAACTATTCATTTTCTCACCCCCTTTATCCGTATTTATCTTGTAGCTCTGCTCTGGAAAAATAAAACCAAAACTGTCCGTATGGCTATTGCCACTTGATGTGCTGTCAGTGAGAAAATGTGTTTCTTTGTAATGTGGCCTGACCCTTTAATTTGAACAATGACACAGTCTCTCAGCAAATGTCTACTTGAATTAAGAGAGTATGGAGTTCCCAAGTTGCTCCAGATGCCATCCATCACTCTGCTGGTAGACTCATAACTAGGGATTCCTATGGTACACACTTTGTCATAATGTAGCTACATATTATTACAATGCATTACTATGCATTATGTATTCGGTTATTTTCATTGTCTGTTGTTAAATTTGTGTTCTTTTTCTATTAACTCACTGTACTCGAAAAAGAGGGGTGTTGTTCTTAAATGTGTCATTTCAGTCCAACATTTAAAACTATACTATGCTTGAAGAACTCTCCAGACCCAAAGCTTCCCTCATTTACTGAACAGAACACTGGAGTGTGTGAGTGCTCTTCCTTTCATTACACACTGCGTCTCAGCTACATCACCTCCAACAAACCTTTATCTACTGAGCGGTGATCTTTATATATTAAATTGGAAGAAACTTGTTGCATCACAGGGACCCTCTGCGGCACACTCCTCTTTGCAAACAGCTACCCCCTCTGGAAGAAAAGATGAGCCTGTGTCCTGCTCCGCATCAGACATTCATCATTCATAGAGCACATTACAATCAGACGTCCTCCAGACATCCCTCAGTGTGGCCGCAGTCGTATCCTGAGAGGAGTTTCACGTTGTCATGACGTCTGGTTCATCCTGCATGAAAATAATTATCTTGTTAGACTCTGCCGGCTGTAGAAGCACTGTCCCACCTCAGAGGGAAAATTTGGAAACAGGAACAAAACAATAATCACACAGGGCAGAAAACTAGTGCTGCACTGGCCTCTACAGGTTCAACACAGGTTATTGCACTCACTTGGCAAGCATTTGAACCTGTGATTAATCTGTAGAGGCCACTGCAGTGCTGGTTTCCCGCACTATATGACTAAGTGGGTTTTAGTGTGGTATTACTCAGACACATACACAAAACCTGGTCAACGTGTGTTTTCTTTCATTCACATTTTACCATCCTTTATTCCTTCCAGGGGTTCAGCTGTCTTTAGAATTCGATAGTGTCACAGACAGTGTTAATGATAGAAATTTGTATTATTAAATCAAATGTTATTACCTTATTGTTTCTTCCTTCTGGGACACGGGTGACTGAGAGGAAGCAGAACTAATTTGTAACTATTTTAGACATATCCATCTACTGTGATGAAAAGAACAAACATTTACCTACACCTACAGCCAGTAAAGCTTAATTTGGACGAGCATGGGGAAAACCCCATGGGGGTGCACATGCCCCCAAAACATACTTCTCTTAAAGCTAAACTTGATATGGTGAACCGCTTGCCTATTTCCCAGGGGTATAAAGGTTCATTGATGTGTCTCAGAAAACTGGTACAAGACTCGGAGATTCAGCTTCATCGCTTCACAACCGTTGGTCCAGCCCGAATCCACAATGAATGTAATTTTGAAAAAATAAATAAACTGATAATGATATGTCAGTCAGTCTCCTCCTGCTAGCTCTCCACATTCTCTGCTGCCTAAAATCTGTACACTGCATTGGCTGTTTGCAGAACCTGCAACTGAGTCATAAAATCTGAACCACAAACCTTGCAACTAATTTAAGAAGCAGACTTGTGTGCTAACAGCAAAGTTATTCACAGGAGTAGTCAACATAAGGCACGTAACCCTAACGTCAGCAGCTAATGCTACTTCCAACTGCCCCCTGACTCCTCACGGTTCATGAAGCCATGTCCTCTTTTATTTATAGGAACATATGCACATACAGTATTATTGAATAGGCCGATACAAAATTTAGAAAGTTGGCATTGATACAGCAAGCGAGGTAAAACAATAAAATGTTACCCAGCGTATCAGTGCCTGTGTTTATTGCTCTTGGTGTGGTAGAGGACCTTATTTTAGAGGTATTTAGTATCTGAAATAATAAAATGTGGAAATAACTGATTTATTCCAGTAACAGTGCTGATGCAAGTGGTGAGACTGAACCAAAACAGAAAAGCTAGCGGCGATAACACCAAAACCATGAGCTGAAGGATGCTGAAACACTCCGTAGAGGTGAGGGTAACTGCAGAGTTGAAGATAATTCTCTGTGGGTTGTTCACTAAGAGTGACCCCTTTCATATCACGCAGTCATTTTTTTCCATCACTAATATAAAACTATTGATTAGTGCATGAAGTGCTTTAAGCCTCATCTTCAGAATGCCACCGTTACACAGAGGAAGTGAACTCAGAGCCTCAATAGAATTCTGACCTCCTATGTTAAAAACATACCGTCAACTGTATTTCAAGAGAGAAGTTGCAGTATTTTGATTGCAATCCTGTGCAGTTGGAGATTATTTTGGAGCCACCATCTAGTGGCCATCAGTGGCATTCTGATGATGGTGTCTGCTCCAGAAAAATAATGCAGGTCAGGCTTTGGTGACAGTTTTTTTTACTTGTCCAGGTTTTGGGATATGTATCTCTGAGAGGTCTGTCTCCACCCCAATACAATGGATGTGAATGGAATTTTGTGTGCCAATAATTTTATAATTGAAAAACTATTTCGTAGCAACTTTTTCTTTTTGTAGAAAGTAGCTCCAATTAAAACCGTTGACGATGAAGTATGGGAATCGTCCTGAGTAGCAGTTTCTGGAAAGACACACTTTTTGAATTTTGGAATGTCATTTTTCAGTGTTGTGAGCACCACAAATGCAATTCCACTCACCTTTGGGGTAGAGGCAGAAATCCCAGTGACTGATGTCTCTAAATACAACTACATGTAGGTGAGAAAATGTTTTTCTATGTGTCATTTGGATGAACTGGCCCTTTAAATAAAGGAAGAAAATAACTGCTTTGTGTCAAAAGCCTTTGTGCTTCTATCTTCTGGATACAAAACGTTTGTAACATAATCTCTTGCTGTGCTCTAGAGCTAATGTGCTAGACAACTGAGCATTCCCTAGACATAGAGGATGACATCAACAGATCCCCCATATACCTTATTTTGACTGATAACTTGCTCTCAACTGTTTGTACATGGACCCACTATTTCAGCCTTGTCCTCTTCATATTGCAGGTAGTTTTTTATTCTCAAAATAGTGTTGGCGTTACTGTATATTTTGCTTATATACAGTCAACAAATCCCATTCAATGACCAAATATTTTCACAAATTTAACTAGTACGTGCGTTGAATTAAACACTCAAATAGAAGACCAATGAAATACTGACACAAAAGCAACACATTTTAATGCAATACATCAAAATGAAATGATTTATTGGGTTTATAAAGACTATTATTTTACACAGATCTCCCTTTTTGCCTCAGGAGATCGACAGAATTTCTTTACAGTTGCAATGTTGACATGATGTGGATGCTATAATTTAATTTTTCTATTTGTTTGTTTCTTGTCTTGTATGTCTTAGTGGTTCAGTTAGGGGACAAACTCAACTCCACAGTTACGCTCTAGCCATCTTTGTCGAAAAGGTTAAAATATGCATATTTACTCGGAAAACTGAAATATAAGCTGTGAGAACTGTGTCTGTTGGATTTTTTGGAGTTCCCAGCTGTGGGACAACTGAAATATGGACACTCCTGTGACATAGCCTGGGTGGAATTTGAATAGTACAGAGGAACCGCCTAACGCTGATTGGCTGAGAACAAAATATTTCCAGCGCGCCTGCTTGTCTCTCAACAGATCTCGGGCAGCTGATTGGCTCCTCCGGAAGAGGGTGGTCGCACCGCCTTCACTATATACATATCGTGGTTTCAGGGCATCTGCAAATGATCGCTGGCTTTCGAAGGGAGGTAGAGCATTGTGTCCAATGTTTCTCCACAGAGCTGACTTGAACCTCTCTCTTCGAACAAAACCATCCCCAGCGAAACAGCTGCGAGTCGGATTTCCCCTCCCGGACAGGAGCTGGGGTGGTCCGGGGGAACATTTTAGTGATCACCACCATGGAATGCGCAGTGGACGCGCAAAGCCTGATCTCCATTTCCTTAATGAAGATCCACAACTCCAGGACGCAGAGAGGGGGGATCAAGCTGCACAAAAACCTGCTGGTGTCCTATGTGCTGAGGAACGCCAGGCAGGTCTACATCAAGGAGAAGTACGCGGAGATCTACAGGATGCAGCAGTACGAGGAGGTGATGACGGTCTGCAACGAGATCCAGGAGCTCAACCCGCTGGATCTGGACGCGGAGGACGCCGACGATGAAGAGCCGGCGCGGGCTGCTTGCTGCGGCGACGAGACGAATCTGTGCGACTCTGCGTGCCACAGAGGCGCGGCGCAGCCAGCGGCGCACGTCCGGGCAGCGAGCACTCTCCTCGGCTGCTCCCCTTTCGAGGACGGCAGCAAAGAACCGGAGCCGTCCGACTATCGAAGCTGCTGCATGGAGGCTCCCCCCGTGTCCCACTCCGACCCGTTTTCTGCAGACAACAGCAGACACTGCAACAAAACCACGGTGCTCGATTTGGACACGCATGTGGTGACCACGGTGGAGAACGGCTACCTCCACCAAGACTGCTGCTGCGACGCGCTCCAGTTCGGCCAGGGCGCGCAGTCGCCGGCCAAGAAACGGAAGGTTGAGTTCGGCTGTTGCATATCCGACGTGGAGGAAGTATCCGAAACAGCAGCTCGCAAGAGAGCGAAACGCGAGGACTGCTCCTACTCCAGCCCGGACTACACGGACACTTCCAATATCTCCAACCTGATCTCCATCTTCGGCTCGGGGTTTTCGGGGCTGCTGAGCCGACAGGCGGACTTGGAACAGATCTGTAGCAAACAGGCCCTGGCCAGCCTCGGGGCATGGACCCGGGCGATTGTGGCATTTTGAATCGAACACTTTATCTTACGGGAGACCGGGGCCGGTTGTGATGCGTTTTCCCTCAAAGCATTAGGCCTAGAAAGACAAAAACCAAACGGAGAACTGACTGTTCTCTACTGCCAGTGTCCGGGGACACGGTTCTAAGCTTAGGGATATGTCCCTGAACGTTAACAAAGAAATTCCCCTATTCGGTTCCCTCGGACAGTTCAGCCCACAACGTTCCCGTGTAGAAAACCGTGTCGTTTGGGGAACTTTTGGCATTGTTGCCCGGTAAGGGGACTCTCGGCAGAGGCTCTGCGGAGCGTTTTTTGGAATTGGTGAAGGTTCCCTGGCGGTATTTACATAACCGTGACAAAAAGTTATTTGAAACCTTCCAGAAATGTCCTTTGAACAAGTAGCCCATGGCAAACCAGAACTTTCTTGGGAGGTTACCGCAAATATTACCAGATGGAAACGTTATGGAAACATTAGGATATAGATTGAGTGGGGAAACTCGCCGTTTTTCCAAACGACTATTTCACCTCTTTCCTTATGTGCAACTAGTACGAGATGCATTGCCGAACATGTATTTGTTCAATCAGAAAGTCTGCGTTGCCACGAATAGAGCCCGTGCGTGGGGTCAGTTGTAACACTGCAAAAACACCCCCTTTTTCTGGTGACCCGTATCCGCTTGGGTCAGTGAGACAACCTCATTTAACGGCCCGGTCCTGTCAAAACCCGGTTGAGTAGCGAAATGACCACGTAGATTGCAGAGGTACTTGTACAGATACGCGACAGTATCAGAATCGGGCGAATCTTTACTCCCCGAGCTGCATTTCAAAATGTACAATGACAAGCTTAAAGCACACTTGGCTCTTACAAATCAATAACATGTGACTGCTTTATTGGCGGGCGCAGGCTGACATCACACCCACTTGCTTTTTCTGATTGGAGGAAATGCAGGTGTTACAACTGAACCCGGTCTCCCCTCTAATGTATGAATCGACTTTATTTTTGCAAGAAAAAGGAAAAGCTATTTAAAATTGAGCGATTTGATTACACCAGTTTTGACAGGGAGAGTAAAGAGTTTGTGCCATACCTATGATGTGCAGGCTTCCCTGTTTTCAGAATAGCAGACACGTGTCTAAAGAATACACTTTGGTGACTTAAATCTGATGAAATGGATTTACATTCCTTGCCTTAAATCCAATGCACTCCACTTCTAGCTACTGTCACAACTGAAAGTACATTGAAAGTGACCGAATGCCTCCGCTGTCTCCCCTGTCTTGGGCCGAGGAGTCCTTTGGGGAACACGCTTTCTCCATTCCTAAATGGACCTTCCGCATTCTGAGCAGTTCCTTGTCACGTGAAACACCACGCTCAAGACTCCCCAAAACACCTGTGAGGTACATGGACAAACCAGTTTATATCACTTGATGGAGTGCCAGCAGTTCAATTCTCTAACACTTTTCGGGGTATTACTGTGGTCATCACTACACCTTCGCTCCCAGTGTGTGGTAGTAAACAGTCCGGGTGATTTTGGCAGTTTGACATCCTCTCTTAATCGTGTTCGTTGCTCAAAGCCTTCACAGAAAATCAGAAATCCAACATGTCTCAGTTTTGTGAGTTTTACTTTGTTTTGTAAAAGAATGCTCTTAGTCCTTTTGTTTTAAAAAGGCAAACTCATGACTTAGCCATAACCTGAGAATCCATGCATTAGCTTTATGAGCACTATGTGTACCAAAATAAAGAGAGTATTCAGTCATTCTCTACATATTTTGTTGTTATTCTTGTATTTTTATGTTTAAGAAATTGTAGCTCTCCGGGTAAAACTGTTTCAGAAGATATTTGTAAAAAATTTATAATCTTAATAAAAAACGAACACCTTAATTTTAATTGTCTTGTTTGACTGGCAGTGCTTCTGTTAAGATATCGACCTACAGCTACTGATTGCAGCGACTGTAACAAACCCAAGCAAGTGACCATACTGTATTAGTTGTAAGTAATGGCTTTATTAATAGTCAATAAATCATTGACTAATGCTTTATTAATTGCTATAAAGACAATTTCCAAGTACAACTTTCTTCGGATAGCGTTTCCCCTCTCTGTTTGGTAATGGTGTAGTTCTAAATTTTAATAAATCAATATTAGGGGGTTTTTTTGTTGAATTTTTTTTTTTTTTTACAATAATCTTGTGCAGTGGTAAATGTTAGATAAATAATTTTGACATTTTGGGGAAAGGGTTATTCGCTTTCTGACAGAGAGTGAAATGAGAAAGTAATATTAAATGCGAATCCGCAGCACGCAGCCAGCTAACTTAGCTTAGCGCCAAGACTGGACAAAAGGTTACGCGGCTCTACATGCCTTATTCAGATAGTATTTTTTACAAACTGGCAACCTAATAGTCGTTTTGACTTATAACTGATTCATAAAGTATTAGTGAATGATTTAACATTGATAGAGGCATTAGTTACATCATAGAAATCCTTTGAAAGTGGGACATTACTGTAAAGTGTAATGTAATACAATGCTGCCCATTCCAACACGACCTAAGCTTCTTGATCGTTGAAACAGTAGTTTGACAGAAAAAAGTCAGAACAAAAACTTAACTCAACATCCTCTTACGAGCTTTTTCTAGGGCATTGAACTGCATCTCATGGTCTCTCTCAGTTGACGGAGTCTGCATTGCACCCTAAAGATGGGATTATTGCAGGGCTGTTGTAATGGACTTTGTTAGATTGTACTGGGTTCTATCCTTCTTTGCTCGCACAGTGTATATAACAGGTGCCAGATACTGCATTTAGTCGCCACAGTGTGTAATTTTAGAGGTTTTACAGGTAATGAATCACCTAATACTTGATGATGTAATGATATAGGTTAAGTTTGTCATATAATATATTTGCTAAAAGTTGTAAAAAGTTGTAAGGCCAAATGTGACTTAGCCTGCACTTCTCATCTCAGCCCGGAATTTCCTCCCCCTAGCAAAACCTTGAGTCCTGTTATCTCTGCTCTGTGCCACTTGGTGGTGTTCTTTAAAATCAATGAATGAAGATAACAGTAGGGCTGTGTATGCAGAGCAGAGCCACATCAAGCTGACCCTGCCTCAAACTCTCCACTCATTCTCCTCACACCCCTCCTCCTCCTGCCTTTCGTCCGCCTCCTCTTCCTGTCTGGCTCGTTTTTCTGCCTCTCGCGGTGAAGCATCGCTCTGCCCCACCACATCACATCCATCGCTGCTGCTCGTTCGCTCCTCCAGCTCTGCGGGCTTCTTGCATCTGCTGGTACCCATAATAACTTGCAGTAGGTAGGTCGTAATGGAAATGATGAGGCAATGTGAACAATCCATTGTGTAATGATGAAGAAATGCGGTGCAGGGGGATTTAATATCTGAATATTCACAGGCAGCGTCTATCTCCTGCATTAAGAAACCAATCCTCTGCTAGGAAATAAAGATTACTACAAAACAAAAGCATGAACTGATAGCAGATACAAACCATGGTTCAGCCCTTGGCACTACTGACAAATGCTGTAGACAATGGTTTTAATTCACGGTGTATACACAGCTCCTCCATCTGGTTTGGGAAAGACTGACACCCATGTGAACACAAACAATTAAATCTTTGATATCCTATTTGGCATCAATGATTTTTTTTTAAAATTTATTTAATTTCCCTTTTTTGTGATTTAGATATGCATTTATGTTTTTTGTTTCATTTTATTCAGTCCTAAAACACGAAAAAAAACATACTTGAAATATGTGCATAATACACAAAACAAAGAGCACTGATTCAATACTATAACATATGGATATGTGAGGGCAATACAATAAAAAATAGTTTCAAATAAAACAAGTAAAAATACAATAAAAGGTATGAATTTGCTTGACACTGAGTAAAATACTAAAAGTTAACTTATTTCCAGAGCATTCTTGTTTATTTAACCAGTGATCACCTGATCCACATTTAAAGACAATACCAGGTGGCGGGGGTGTCATGAGAGACGTGGGGTGAGTGTGGTGACTAGCGTTTTTGTGTAGAGGTACTAGGAGGAGGAGGAGGAGGGGAAGACAACAGAGGGAGGGGGAGAGGTGCAGTCTGGAGGGGGGTTAGCAGTGGGGCAGGGAGGCATGCTTTGTCAGGAGAGGGGGTAGATGTGTTGGGGGTTTGCGGAGGGGGAGGGAGGAGGCCACATGTGACAGCAGAAGGGAGGGGTGTTGGGGTGTACTGTAGGGAATCGGTCTTTTGGGAGGGGGAGGCAGACTGTGGAGACAGCGATTGCACAGGTCAGCCAGGTTGCAGAGAGGTCCGCGGGGGGAGGGCAGGGGTAGTGGCGGATTTTTGTCTGTAGGTTCTGACGCAGACCAGGTCCAGGCCAACATGGACCAATCCGAAAAGTCTCCACTTTTTTCAAGAGTTCTGGTCTAGCATGCAAACTAAGCCAGTGTTCTCTGCTATTATGACATTTTTTACAAAAGTATTTTCTCACTTTCCTTTAGTGGTATCTAGCCGTGGAGATCATTTTGGCATTTTGTTGGATGGTGCTCACTGTATTAAAAAAGGACATTTGAACAAAATTAGGAGTCTACAGTCATGCTACCTGCTCTGTACTGTACTTTGACACTGCAATGCTTTAAGCCAAATGCTAACACGCTCGCCATGAAAATGCTTACATGCTGATGATTAGCAGGTAATTTTTTTTACCAAGTTCACCATCTTAAGTTAACTTAAAATACACACAAAGTGAAGGCTGCAGGTTCTATTTGATCGTAAACCAAGAAAGTATTGGACAAACGGAACTTTTTGACCTGCCGTTGGCACCGGAGGAATAGTTAAGGGATCGCCAAAGTTATTTAGCATATATTCAGTGGGGACCATGGAAGTCTGTACCAGATTTCATGGCAATCCATTCAGTAGTTGTTGGGATATTTCAGCCTGGACCGAGAGGACCGGCCAACCGACATGGCCGTCCCTAGAGGCTCGCCTCTAGTGTGTCTAATAAAAATTCAGCAGCAACAATGTCAAGGTCACTCTGGATAATTCAAAGACTGCAGACAATTTTAACTGGAACGATTTCTACTAAAGAAATAGTCTACCTGTTGAAAGTGGGGTAGTGTGTGTAGATGCAGTACTGTACCACTGAATTTATCCTTTAAGCTAAGTTTCTGTCGACTGGGATTTTCTGTACTCTCTCATTTTGACTGCAAACATAGTCGATAACACAATTTCTTATCATTGACATACTGTGTGTTTCTGTCTTCAGATGCACCAGAATAAAACAGTGATCATAGATCAGAAGACCACTTATTTGTTGAAGGAAGTCACTGCAGGAGCCCAAGACTGACTGTTAGCCTTGGCTAATTTATGGCCACAAGTCACTATACTGGTTTTGTTGTTGTTGTATCTCCGTTGTGTTTTTATGTTGTGGTCACTTCTGTTTAGAAAATTGCTCTCTAATGAATATTATTATCATAAGAAAAACACGATTTTCTGGGAATAAAGTTGCTAAAGCTTTCAGGCAGACTCAGCATGAATAAAACATGTAATCCAACCTGGTTTCAGAGTGGTGCTCCTGATGCAGACTTAAACCACACACTGACACGGTTCTGCTTATACACCAGTTTTTGCCACAACATACCCAAATTATTTACAAGGGGTCAAACAGTTAAACTGATTTTCATACATTCAACACCTTTGTTTTCTGCTACGAGACGACACTGCTTGTCACAGTGTATACTTAACAAGGCCCTCTTGCTTCTGGAGATTAGAAGTGAGAGGGAAAACTCGAAGAACACAAATGAGCTGCTGATTATGCAACAAAGGGATGATAGAAATTAAAAACTGTAACATGGGTATGGGCTGCAAAGGGGGTTTGGCATCATAGGTCCAGTTCTCTGCATTATTTACATATTTAAGTAAAATGAGGCAACGGAACTATTTGCATATTTAATGAAAAGTAGGCCACGCCCCCAGTCCCGTATCAAAAAATGACATAGATTAACCAACCCAAACAAGGTTGTACTCAGATTTGCATACTGTAAAAATAGACCACACCCCAGTTTTCATACACACATATTTGCCGAATAACTGAATTTCTTACCACACCCAATTTACATAACAAAACGGGCCACACCCTTATTTTATCTGCATAATGTAGGATTAGACTATTTGCATATACTTTGCATGTCCCAAATGGCGAAATCCTTATTTGCATAAGGTAATAAGGCAGAAACAGTCCACATGCATGTCTTGTGCAAGCTCGTGGAATCTGTCACACATCCAAACCACACCCCTGTTTAACATTTAAAGAAACAGGACACACCCCTGTTTGAATATTAAACAGCCCATCGCTGACGATCTTACTGTATTGAAAACTGAAAACTAGGTCAAGTCCTTTTTTGAATATTTGCATATTTAAGACGAACTACAATATTTTATATGTATATCATAATAAAAACAAACTGGGTCAATCTTACTCATACTAAAAGGAAAAAATAAAAAATAATAAAATCACAAGATTTTTCAATGTAACTTGAGTAGAGTGGCACTACATTTAACGAACAAAATATCTGATCAAGTAATGTCTTAATATGATTATTTTCATAACTGGTTTTTTCTTTCATTTATATATTTCCTATCCATTTTGGACCTCCCTACCTTTTGGTCTCATTGCAGTGAAGCGCTGAACCAGAACTGATTGACCAATGACGGGGCTGAGTTCGATCGTAACCCTTTTGTGTACACACTGACTGTAGCTCTTTGGCCAATAACTATCCCTGCTGTGGTTTAACCTTTTACCAAAGTAAAGTAGCAGTAGTTCGGTCGGTCAGCCATTCTTCACAGGTTTGATGGTTCCACATGTCCGATTTCCATTTCTATTCCAAGTAAAAGTACATCTTTTCCTACTTACGTGAAAGGACAGAAGGATTATCAGCAAAATGTACCTAAAAGGATCAAAGTAAAAGTACTTGGTCTGCAGAAAAATAGCCCCTGTGAGAGTTATTTTATAAAATACTATACTATAAAATTATTACTAATGCATTCATGTGCATACTAAATAGTGGTAGTATTTTACTAGAACAGCTGGTTGGGGTGGGACTAGTTTTAACTTTACAATCAGTTTTTGTAGGTAGTTTAATCCAGTGGTCCCTAACCTAGGTGTTGGCCCCCCTCCAAAGGATCACAATATAAATCTGAGGGGTTGTGAGATGATTAATGTGAGAGGAAAGAAGAAAAAACGAAGTTTTGATATACAAATATGTATTCATTTTTCTTCTCTATAATCCTTGCTTTTTTGTGAAAGATTGTATAATTTTTTAGCCTTGAACGGTTATTTAAAGGAAACCATCTCAGTTGTTAAGAAGGAAAATCTCTCTTTGGTGGAACTGCTCACAACGCATAGAATTCTGAAACATTTTAGGGACCTGAAGTAAGAGGTCATGAGCCAAAATGGTTTGGAACAACTGGTTTAATATATAATAATGCATTGTATTGTAAGCTTTAATTTTTTATATGTATAATCTTAACCTAGAAAGCAACTATATCTTTCAGGTAAATAGAGGTCTTAGTAGAGGCATTAAAAAGGAATGCTGAAGTAAAGTACAAGTTCCTAAAATCTTACTCAAATACAGTACTTAAATAAATGTACCTAGTTACTTTCCTCCTCTGCTCTCCACTCTCTTAAGTCTCTAGCTGCATTCCATTTCAGAAACTGCCTCCACTGAAGTCGACATTTCAAGCCCAAACGTGTCAGAACGGGTCGAAACAGCTGTCCCATTCCAAACATTCTTCCCAATGTTTGGCCAAGAAATTGAGCCCCCCCTCAGATTTGTACCCCAAATGCATCATGTCAACTCACATGTTAATAGAGAATTTAGGCAGTCGGGATTATATCATAAAGTCGGCATTTTCCACGTTCAGAATTCAGGTAAATGTGCTTACAAGGGAATGCCTGAGTGATAAACCTCAGATGTAGACAGGTTGTGTGATAACCCAAGTTTACTAATTGTGATATTTCACTTCAACTTGATGGAAGACTGGCAAGCAATTGTCAGTATTATTTCAATTTCTGTATCAAAATTTGTGTATAGGATTTTAAAGCTAAGCTAGCAAATTACTATGGTAGCAAATCCACCAATTTGCTTGTGAGAACATGTCAAATTGATCAGCTGAAGTTGCTGAGAATAGACTACTGGTTAAACAGCCCACATGTTGTGTTAAGCAACATATTCAGGCCGTTAAAAAACAAACAGTGGAGTTAGTGCCTGGCTTCCAGTTTTTTTGGTGTCTTTTTTTTTACGATGGCTTTTTCAGTAGACCAGTTCATGTGATATTTACTGCTGACTGAACACCAAGACTCGGTACCTTGCGAGTTAAAGAGGATCACCTGAATGCACCAGTGCTTTCTCTCTTTGTGAGTCAAGGGGCAGAAGCTCATGATAGCACATTGATTCATCTGTAGAATGTCTCATCTGGGGAGCTTTCAGTCCTCTGAAGGACAAACCTCAAGGGCTACGTCCTACAACAGAGGCTTCATCTGAAATGGGACACAGCTGCTATTCTGGTTGAACAACGTTTGTACCGAGTCCTTCTGTCGCCTTTGAACTGCTGTGCTTTATGCCGTCACTCTCAGCTCCGCAGTCCAACATCGTGTATGTGAGGGGAATTCCACAGCAGTCCTTACGACTTGCGGTAGTACTTTAAAAAAAAAAAAAAAAAAAAGCTGTGTTGCACATTGTTTTGGAATTATAAATTTGAAATGAATCAGCATTCCCCTACTTCTATTAACCACATCTGCTAAAATAAAAATCATCCTTCACATGAAGGATTAGTATAAAGTATCCGAACTCATGCAATATTCAACACTTTTTCCTCATCTCAGAATCCATCTGGCTCACTGCTGGGTTCATCTCTGGGTCACAAGAAAAAAAGTCTATTTCCAATAAAACATTTGGCTTCATGCAAGAATCACTCCTACGTACAGGTATGTTCTTAAGTGGCATGTAAAAGTCATTCACAATAGTTTTCTCTTAGAAACAAACAAAATTTACAAGTGGTCTAGCCCAATCATACGAGTCATGCACAGATTATCCAGTGGGAAAAAAACCCCCCACTTATTTTACTTAAGAACTATAATGCCTTAATCTGCACAAATTGAGAGTTTAAATATGATTCCAAAAATCAACTAAAATCCAACATACAAATTTTATAATTTGTATATTTCAGCAAAGCAAGTGAGTTGTTGAAAAATTCTCATCTGACAGCCGACTGTCCAGGATCAACTTGTGGCACCCAACAGAGTAACATCACCCGCTGTAGGTTATAATATCCTCTTATCTAATATCTCTGTTACTGTGACATGACCACCTTTCATATTAGTCATGGATGTCTTTGCTTTAAAAAGATGTTTTTTAGCATCAAAATTCATGCAACCTAAACCATTCCCTCTTCATTTCTACAACAGTACAACTCTGCTCTGATAACACGCCATTGACAGCTTTATTACTCATATTTCCTAACTGTTTCGGGTCCTCTACTGACGCTACTAAATTTTTTATGTTTTAGTCTGCTGATTTCAGACAGCAGGACTTTAAGCTCCGCACTGTAAATTCTTCTTTTTACTCTTGAATGAATTAACCTTTTCCAAAAATGAAGCGCGAGAGAAAGACTGAACAGGTAGTCTTATATGGCAATTTTATGAAATGAATGAGGAGGAAGAGACAAAACAGATCATTTCTCACTTAAAGCCCCTATTTGTAGAATTTTTATGCAATTATAGCATCTTTCAAATTAGGAGCTTGCATTGCTGTATTTTATCATGCCACCAATTTTACCCATGGTTGCTTTAATGTAACATAGAAACTAAGAACAAAATTCAAGTACATGTTGGGGACACAAAACAAAAGATGAGAAAACAGGAATTTATTAAATCAAATTTGGCAGGTCAATCTAATAACACAAATATAGCTTTTCTTTTATTTAATTAAGAAACACATGATGTGATCCTTAAAACCTGCCAATGGAAACACATCCAAAATTGAACAGTGCAGAATCATTTTAAACGGGTTCAAATCTGGAGGAAAAAACTACAATATTCCACTTGGCTTGAGAATTCTGAGAAGAAAAGCTGCACAACACAACAAGAAGAATTTATTCACGTATGGTTTGTTTACAGTGTTTGCCACAACCGGACTGATAAAAATGAAGTGGGGAATTAAAATACTGGTACATTAGCAACTAAATTAAAACATTTGGCCTTAAAGCAAACCAATAATGCAGCTAAAACTGAACAAGAAACTATGACAAAAGATTTGCAAGAGTCACACAAAGTCTTATTTGTATCATCTCACTCAGTGTGAGTGCGCCTACTGCTCATGAGGATCCAAACTTTGAGGTAAATTCAAGCATTAAGCATCAATGAGCACACTTCTAAAAAAGAGGATGCTCCAAAATCACAACCACAACATGCTCTGCATTTTGTTGTGGATGACTTATAAGCTTTAATGACCACGTGTGCACATGTGGGAATACACGCCAGACTACATGTGGTTGATTTTTGCTACTGTTGTATTTGCAAGTGAGGATGCCAGAAAAAAGGGGGAAATGTAGGTTCCAACTGTTGGGATTTTGGTCTTTCCATTGTGTGCGTGGCATTCATCCATGAGAGTCATGGGTTCACTGGCTGGATGGACAGCAGGCTACCGAATTTGAAGTGCTGGATCACAGGGAACTTCTCCAAACACTGCAAATGGGAGGAGAGAAGAAGGAAGGAGGAAGGATCTTTTACTAACATGAGAAAAACAAGAAAAAAAAACAACAACCAAGCACTCAAAAGATGATTGATGCCTCTGTATGTTTCAAAATGTTCTGAATTTATCAGCACGTCTTAACGAAACATATAGTTCCAGAAGCTTTGTAACATAATGCCTACTTGTAGTCCTAGTTGGTGAACTACAGTACTGTGGCTGGCAAGGTAACTGCTAAGATGCTAGTCAGGCAACCAGCGACATGCTAGCACAATTCAGTCACAGCAATCACAATAGCTTCCCAGGCCTCTTTGTATTTTCCTTGTACTGTACCGTATTCCATCCCGCTGGTATTTTCACTAAAGTGACAATGAGTTTGCAGAGTTTATTCAAGTGACCTGTTTGTACCATCAACTCCTGTCTCATAACTGTCTGAAACCATGTTTCGTTTGTGGAGCAGTTTCTAACAGAGGAGGTTAAATAAAAGTGGATGGTGTAACAAGCTAATAGATACAATAGTTTCCTACTTTTTGCACTCTAGGGCACTTTGTTTCCTAAAAGGTCAGCAATGTCAACACGGCTCAGGAAGCATTGTGAATTTGGGGGTCAACGTTTACCACGCTGGAACTTAACGTGAAAAATCTGCATTGTTTTTACCGTGCCTCTGTGAGCGAATACACTGAAAGTGGCAATTACATTGAAATGAATTGATTTTTCCTGTGCAATTTCTCGGTTTTAAATGCGGGTGTTAATAAGCCTTAACTGCATCATACAATCACTTCCATCACATTTTGTGTGTAAAACTGGGTGCAACATCATGAAGCGCTTTTGAGGAGTGACTATCCAAAAGTATGCGCCTCAAAGATTCATCGTGTTGGGTCAACAAAGACGTGCAAAAGACACAGAACTCTTGGAGAAAGAGTAAAAACTCTATTGACGTTAATTACATTAGAATAAAGAAATATAAAAATTGACTTTGAGTGGTATCTGAATCTGGAGCCGGATATTATTTCCCTCTGATTTCTGACTTTAATCTCAGAACTGACCTGTTTTTCAGTCCTACCGTCCTTAAGAGTCACACCAACCCACACCATTTACCTCTGCAATGGGAAATCATTAGAGATATTTTAGGTTTACTCACTTTCAGTTTTACTTCCACATAAAGTGGTGTAGATAATCCGGATATACCGTTGGATTGTTTCCGACTTGCCTTATTTACCGACAGCTTGCGTTTCTTGCCCCATTGGACTAAATACGTTGAGTACAATGTTATCATAATTGCAAGCAAGTTTTTTCAAGTTGTAACAGTAATAATAATAATTTTAATAATAATGATAATTTTCCTTTAACTTTGTGTATATTACTATAGCATTTTTTTTTTATTTCAGCGATTTGTGGCCACCGTGAACTGATTATTCAATGTTAAATGCTTCATCATGAGATGATATAGAAAAACAGAGCAAAGATCAAGCAAAAACAAAAAAAAACAAAACAACTTGTACTGAAGCCCAAACCCAAAGAGTTAACCTTGACCTAAAGGGAGTGTTGCAGTTAACTCTTCCCACTGGCCTTTCACTTTTAACATGTTCAAAATGGCCGTGGAGCAGCCCAGAGAAAGCCCTTTGTGTGTATTGACATGGACCGAGTTTTGGGGAGCAGGGGTGGGGATTTTGGGTGTCTGGAGTGGGGGTTGGGAGACTGTGTTGGAGGAACACAGTGCCCTGACCTCTTGTTCACAGTCTGTCGGTATGGTGACAGTATCGGTCATGATCACCTGGGCAGATCTGAGGTGGAAAAGGTGCCTCTGAGAACTTTCGTCTAAACAGATATTTAGTCAGTGTTAAATATGTACAACCATCAAAGGGTAATTTATCAGAGATAAACTCTTAATACAAAAAAAAAAAAAAAAAAACATTTAAATGCTTTTATACTGTAGTTTATAATTCATATGCCAATCAGTAAAAAGATGAAACTGGCCGATTAAAAATGTATCCACATAGATTAATTAACATTGTCCGATAATGTGTATGGTAAACCCAGTACCTACATTTGTTAAATCTTTTGTGATCTATATCTTAATGTCATGTAAACTTTATAGTACTGTTCACCATTTTCTCACGAATACCATATTGTTTAAAGGATATGTCTGGTGATAGTGTATATTTTTCTTATTGTCAACAACTCCCATGACAACACCCAAAACCAATAATGAATGTATCGTCCTAATACGTTTCGTGTGTGTGTCCAAAGCCTGATGTATCTTATTCCTCTGTGCCAAAGAGCTCAACTGTTGTCCAAAAACAATAAACAACATATTAAGACACACTGTTAAACTGGGTGACAAGTTCGTTCATTAAAATGGACACAAATAGTGTAGTTTATTTTGACTCAATCCCACATACTCCTTCCTGCTGCAGCAAGCTAGATCACCAAAAGTCGATTATTCCACTTCTGAAAATGGTCCCCAACAAACACACCATTTCCTCCTGTTTGAGTAATATCTGCTAAAAACTAAGTTATTTAGCCTTTTTTTAAAATGAAACTATATATTTGTGAGCTGTTTTTAAAGATTTACATCTTCAGTAGGAACCAATAGTTTTCAGGCAGAGAGCCATAGACAGAGTAGGGAAGTCAAAGTATTGAGAGGTGGTCTCAATATGTTGGCCTTTCCATGTAGTGTTAACTTCGTCTAAGGAAAATTGTTATGAAAGATATTCGTCAACTATTAAAAAAAGAGACACTGACGAGACAAAACTGACATCATAAAAGATTAAGTGACAGTACAACATTACTGACGAAAAAGGGGTGACTAAAATTGAGTTAAAAACAAAAAAATATTTAAATGCTTTTATACTGTAGTTTATAATTCATATGCCAATCAGTAAAAAGATGAAACTGGCCGATTAAAAATGTATCCACATAGATTAATTAACATTGTCCGATAATGTGTATGGTAAACCCAGTACCTACATTTGTTAAATCTTTTGTGATCTATATCTTAATGTCATGTATACTTTATAGTACTGTTCACCATTTTCTCACGAATACCATATTGTTTAAAGGATATGTCTGGTGATATTTTATATTTTTCTTATTGTCAACAACTCCCATGACAACACCCAAAACCAATAATGAATGTATCGTCCTAATACGTTTCGTGTGTGTGTCCAAAGCCTGATGTATCTTATTCCTCTGTGCCAAAGAGCTCAACTGTTGTCCAAAAACAATAAACAACATATTAAGACACACTGTTAAACTGGGTGACAAGTTCGTTCATTAAAATGGACACAAATAGTGTAGTTTATTTTGACTCAATCCCACATACTCCTTCCTGCTGCAGCAAGCTAGATCACCAAAAGTCGATTATTCCACTTCTGAAAATGGTCCCCAACAAACACACCATTTCCTCCTGTTTGAGTAATATCTGCTAAAAACTAAGTTATTTAGCCTTTTTTTAAAATGAAACTATATATTTGTGAGCTGTTTTTAAAGATTTACATCTTCAGTAGGAACCAATAGTTTTCAGGCAGAGAGCCATAGACAGAGTAGGGAAGTCAAAGTATTGAGAGGTGGTCTCAATATGTTGGCCTTTCCATGTAGTGTTAACCGTCTAAGGAAAATTGTTATGAAAGATATTCGTCAACTATTAAAAAAAGAGACACTGACGAGACAAAACTGACATCATAAAAGATTAAGTGACAGTACAACATTACTGACGAAAAAGGGGTGACTAAAATTGAGTTAAAAACAAAAAAAAAAAAAATATTTAAATGCTTTTATACTGTAGTTTATAATTCATATGCCAATCAGTAAAAAGATGAAACTGGCCGATTAAAAATGTATCCACATAGATTAATTAACATTGTCCGATAATGTGTATGGTAAACCCAGTACCTACATTTGTTAAATCTTTTGTGATCTATATCTTAATGTCATGTAAACTTTATAGTACTGTTCACCATTTTCTCACGAATACCATATTGTTTAAAGGATATGTCTGGTGATATTTTATATTTTTCTTATTGTCAACAACTCCCATGACAACACCCAAAACCAATAATGAATGTATCGTCCTAATACGTTTCGTGTGTGTGTCCAAAGCCTGATGTATCTTATTCCTCTGTGCCAAAGAGCTCAACTGTTGTCCAAAACAATAAACAACATATTAAGACACACTGTTAAACTGGGTGACAAGTTCGTTCATTAAAATGGACACAAATAGTGTAGTTTATTTTGACTCAATCCCACATACTCCTTCCTGCTGCAGCAAGCTAGATCACCAAAAGTCGATTATTCCACTTCTGAAAATGGTCCCCAACAAACACACCATTTCCTCCTGTTTGAGTAATATCTGCTAAAAACTAAGTTATTTAGCCTTTTTTTAAAATGAAACTATATATTTGTGAGCTGTTTTTAAAGATTTACATCTTCAGTAGGAACCAATAGTTTTCAGGCAGAGAGCCATAGACAGAGTAGGGAGGTCAAAGTATTGAGAGGTGGTCTCAATATGTTGGCCTTTCCATGTAGTGTTAACTTCGTCTAAGGAAAATTGTTATGAAAGATATTCGTCAACTATTAAAAAAAGAGACACTGACGAGACAAAACTGACATCATAAAAGATTAAGTGACAGTACAACATTACTGACGAAAAAGGGGTGACTAAAATTGAGTTAAAAAACAAAAAAAAAAAACTAAGGAAATCTCTCCATATTTTCGTTGATGAAAAGAAGAAGAGATTAAATTACAATTGTACAAGCTCACCCATGAACGCTCTGCCAATGGTGCCAGCTTGGACCTAGCTATTGTAAACATTTTAACACTATGGCTGTGGGAGCTTGGACAACACACGGTGACGGGAAAAGAACATGACGGGAACAGTGCGATCTGGTCGGAGAAAACGTGTTGTACCCACTTCAAAAATACGGCTGCTGAGAGAAAAATTGAGTGTGTAGTATTGTCGGGAGAAAAACCCTGCGACTACAGAATCGCTGGGAAGAAAACTACGAACATGAAGAGACAACTCAAGGAGCGCCACACAGAAACCGAGGTAATCTAATGTTAAGATGTTAAATCACATTAGGTTACTTTTCAAGGCATATTAAGCCAAATACTATTTGTTTATATTATATAACACAATCCAGTACAAAACTTCCACTAAGGCCTACAAAATTACAGAATAAAATCAACACCTATCGGGCACAGTGCTGACAAAAGTGAACATTATAAGGGTCGGATTTTATTGCAGGGCTTTTGTACAGGGTTCTTTTAGATTGTTTAGGGTTATTTTTCTGGATTCTCAGGTTTTGTGTTATCAAACAGTGAGTTATGATCATAGACTGACATAGACTCAAGGACTCATTTATATAGCAAGAGTTGGATGCATTGGATTTTCTAATGTTATATTTTTCCAGAGTTCATTTTTTTATCTTCTTTCATGTCTGGATGTACTGCCTAAATTAATGACATGAGAGCAGTCACTGTCTCTGCAAAGCTGCATTCTTAATCTTACCACCTGCACCTCTGTGGCTTATTTTCATTTTAATCGTATTTAGCCTAAAATCAGTTGGATGAAATCTTATTTAAAAAAAAAAAGAGTTTGCTGAAGTTTGACTGAAATGCTCATTCTTGGTCTCAATGTAAAGTGTTTTCATTGACTATAATTAGACTAAAATGTCGACTAAAACTGGACTAAAAATAAAATGGATGAGGTTGACTGAATATGACTTAAACTAACATGGACCTTTTATCTGAGGACTAAGACTGAGAATAAATCTGAGGATAGCTGACAAAAGTAACACTATTTCCATGAAATTTAACAATAAGACAAATATAGAATAACAAAAGCCTTATCCTGTAAGTGTTTTTGATTGTGTTTCCTACTTTTCAGACAGTCTGGTCTCCATTTGCTTGCCTCCAAAATAAACTTGTTGAGACTTAAAACTGGCTTGTCTTTGACAACAATAAAAGCAGACATGATGTTCACTGTGATGAATTATCTAACGCAAGAAGGCTTCGTGTCTGTACATGTTGATTTTTTTTATAGTGCACTGAAATGAACTGAACCCCTTGAGAGGGAAAAACACTTTTAAATTACTTCTAGTAAATAGGCTACAATATGTAAAAAAGTATGTTAGAAGCATTTAAAATGTACATTATAGGTGAGAGGTGGGTGGCTGGTCTTTATTGAAAGTATGGACAAGATACTCTGTACAATATATAGCAAGTCCATTGACCATTGTTTCACTGAGCATGTTTGTCATTTCACACATTCAGCTTATGTTCCAAACAGGCGACTGAACCCCAGAATCAACTCCTCACTCAGACAGGAAACAGTGGATTCTTCTCTTTCTAGGTCTAGTACAACTCTCTGCCCGAAACCCTGTGTGGGGCCAGGAAAAGGGAGAGAGGAATGCAAGTCTGCTGATAGTTGCTCCAGGCTTGGAGGAAGGTCGGGAGAGAGAGAGAGGGGAGGATTTAATGAAGGGAACGGCAAAGGAGGAGGGGGTGGGGGTGGGGGGACCAGACAGCTTGGCCCCTCAGCTCTTTGGGAAGACTCACAGGCCACTCTGGAAAACACAGGATGTGGGCATGCAGGCGGGGAAAGAACAGGCTTAGACATCCCCCCAACCCCACCCCTAACTGTGCTTACACACACACACACACACACACGCACACGCACACACACAATTCCATTCTCTCCTTTCCTCCATTAACCCTTTCCTGCCTCTCTCCTCTACGGCCCAAAAGGAGTCAGTAAGGGCGTTTTGCTCTTACAAAAAATAAAAAAATAAAAAAAACGGTCACAGTTGGCATTCAGCAGTAACCTGATTTCTTAAATGTCATGTAAACAAGAAAACACAGTTCCGTAATTAGGGTGAAGGATTACAAGAAATCCAATTGACACAGCTACATTTTTTTCCCCAGTTTCTTGGCAATGTTTTTTAAATAATCAGTTCACAGGGAAAGTATCACTGTGACAGCAGTGCTGAAGGAAGAAAGGAAACATCATTACATGTACCAATGCCTCTTTGTATGCTAAATAAACAAGTTCAAATTAGTTGGAGTTAAAGCTCCAACTAAGAAAAATTTTTTTCTTCAAGCTACAGTATCACAAAATATGCTGGCAATCTTAGTGATTTAAGGTGAAAACAAGGGTCTACAGCCAATGCTAGTAGCTCTGTGAGGTTGCACTTAATCACAGCTGTACTTTGAGCTAAATGCTAACATCATCCGTTACATGCTCAAACTGACAATGCCAAAATGTTTATGTTAATGTTAACTGTGGTCACTGTCTTACATTAGCATCTACCATTTACTAAATTGCACTAAATACAAAGGACAGCTGGGGCTGATGGGAATGACATCAGTTTTTCAGATATCTGGCCATAAACCAAACTGTGGGATGACCCGATGATGGCACTAGACAAAAAGTTCAGTGATCACTGAAGTTATTACAGTTCATTCTGAGGGGAACATGAAGGTCTGTACAAAATTTCATGGGAATCCATCAGATAGTTAGACACTTCATGGTAAGTTCCAAAAATGCTCACTTCATGGTTCCCAGAGGATGTATCCTAAGGACTTTAGTGATCCTTCAACCTTTCCTCTAGCACCATCTAGGATTGTAGTACTCGAGTCCAGTTTCAAGATGTTTTTTTTAAGATCCCTGACTGGTCTCTGGGGTGTTTTGACTCAGACCTCACTTAGTCTTGGTCCCCGTCTCAATTTTTAAGTTTCTGGTCTCGACCAAGTCCAGCTGGTTTCTCTCTCCCTGTGTGTGTGCTTGTGTCTCTCTGTGTCTGTGTGCGACCCGCCCCTCCTCCGCCCCTCCTCCGCCCCTCCTCCGCCCCTCCTCCGCCTGTGCGTCCCACTGAAAAAAGTGCTGGTTTCTACCGTGTTCAACACTGTCTGAATCACACTGTGCCGTAAGTCCACAAAACGTGCAATAGTATCATAAAATATACCGGTGGCACACCATAAAGACCTGAGCTCATATATCATCATCATTTAAGGTTACAGAGTGAAGCTCTACCTGAGGTTACACTAACACTAGCAGCTAACTACTGACAAAGCACACTGGCCCCAAACTCCTTCTGTATGAAGGTAAGAACTGAAGTCCTGTAAAGCTTTTTCATTTACAATGTACCCATACAGCACTGCTGACAATAAAGAAATTTAGATCATGGATGTGGGGGTGACACTTACCTGAACACTGAATTAAAACCACTAACACTCAGCAGCACTTTAGTGAAAAATTCCTCCTTGGGGACTGGCCTTAAAGTTATCAATACTGTATCACTGCCAATGTTTTATGTTTTCATTATCACGTAGTCTACTCATGTGGCAAACTTTTCAGGACATTTTTTGTTAGTAAAGTCAAGCAGATATGTTCACCATGTTCAACGTCTTAGTTAACTACCTGAACTGCCCGAAAAACTATTGGAAAAATCTTTTTATGCAGGCTTAGTCACACCAGCATTTCTATCAGTGATTCTTCAGTCTGAAATCAGTTTATTTTGACACAATTTCTATGATCAGTGGATTTGCTTGTGTGGGTGAAGTAAAATTCACACAGTGTTTTTGCATATGGTACCGTTGAGCAAATGCAAATGAGAGCACTAACGATTTAGATTCCTTTTCTTTGTATTTCTGCAGGTCAAATTTGGTGGTTGCTGCATTTTATGATCTTTTCATTTAGTTTTGATTTTTGGTAAATTGATGCTTACAACCTGTATGTACTCTCTCCAAAAAATTATTGGCTGGACTAAGTAATGAATGAAAAATTGGACTGATCAGTGAGAATGAAAGAGAACGAAGACGGTGTACCTCTGCCTTGTACATTCTGATCAGGCCCTGGTTGACTTTGGACCAGGAAGGAACAGCGCTGATGTTCCACAGCTGGTTAGAGTGTTCAGCAAATGGACCCGTCTTCATCTACAAAACAGAGAAAGAATGACAAAGTCAAGGTAAAAGAGGGAAAAGCGAGACATGTCTGCTGAAAGTCATCCATACTGCACAAAAGGTACAGAACTTGAACGTAATGACAAAGTTCCAAATGAAAACTCAAATTGATGCTCGATTTCAAACAGCTGGTTATGTTGAAGGATGACAAGGAAATGAAGAATGTTCATTATTTCTTATTTCTTGAGAAACTGGGAAAAGTTCTATATTCAGGGTGAGTTGGGTTGGAATGACCCATTGATTAAACTGCTTTCAGCAACCAAAGACCATGCAGAACAAAAGGCTGATCTGTTGTTCCTGCAATCACCTAAATAACAATAATAAATTCTGGAATCAAAGGCGAGTGTGTTAGCTTACAGACAGACAATAGTAAAAATATGCAGAAAAACAATAGGTAGATATCCACTGTAACAAGTAAGACTGACAAAAACAAATGTATAAATTTATAAATGTATGAATGAAGTGAGGGCTCTAGACTGTTTTCCCAGCATTTTCTCCCAAGAGGCCGAGGAACCCAAACCCAGACCCTGGGGCATCAATCTAACAACCCTCTCCTTTTTCCTCTCCTTTTTCCACCCCCCACCCACCTCCCTCCTCCCATCCCCCCAAACACGCCACCCTCCCACCCTCCCACACACACACACACACACACACACACACACACACGCACACACTCACTCACACAGCTCTAGACACTTTCCAGGGCCTCACATGAGAACACATGGGGGAAGGGCATGGAAGAGAGAGGAAAGGGGGTGGAGACAGCCCGTATTCCCTGGAGGAAGGAGTGATTCACAGCAGCATGTGGTGAGGGAAGTGAGTCATGTTTAGGACAACGCACACACATGCACACAAGAGCCTTGTGTGTGAATTAAAAAAAGAACATGAGTTTGAAGTATCCATGTGTGTGTGAATAGGAGGAAAATACTTGGATGTACATGCTTACAGGCCTGTCTGAGCAACAGTAAACACAAGAGGAAAACTAAGCCTGCAGTTAAGACTGAATAAGGCGAGGCAAAACAGCAACTTTGCAGTCAAAATTAACTTTTTGACCTGACAAGGGCGTGACTGTGAAATGTTGTCTATTTGTGGTTTGGAGTCAGTGTGTAGGTTAAGGCCTGGTCACTCGAGCTTTTTCAAAAGCAAAATTCTGTGGTGATTTCAGTTCATTCCAATAGAAACACTGCAATCAGAGGATCCATTAGAGGAAAGGCAAAGTAAATCTGCGTAAATTTGCATTGAAGCACAAAAGTGCCTTGCACTTGACAGTGCTAACTTGTGAGGGGACGGAGAGCCGAGGAGTCCACAATAGAGGAAGCTAGCGTAGATTATTATTTGCTCTGCAACATTCATTTTAATTTAACCCTCCTCTATTAGTCTAGAAACTGCTACACCAAAGAGCACTGGTTTGCAGACAGTTAAGAGATATGAGTCCAAGGTAGAAATATGTCTTTTGAATAAAGTGTGTGAACTTATTGTCCCCATTAGTGACTGAGCTATGCTAACAAGGTAATGAGTTTACCAAAAGACCATTAGCATGCTCTTTAGTTGGGATTGCTTCATTTTCCCTCTTCAGTAACTTTATTGACCAAACGGTATGCAATGATGAACAAAATATCAAGGCGTGCAGCGGGGAGCAGGGAGTAAACAGAACAGTAGGGAGAAAATAGAGATAATCTCCAGGCACTGTTGTGACTGACTAGAACTAGCAAGTTTGTTGTTAGCCACCTACAACATTTCACCAACTAGCTCTGTATATTTGCTGCATCATCAAGCTTCTAGAACCAAAAGATTTTCCAGAAATGTTTGGATGAATTCCGCTGTACCACTTCCTGATGTGACCACCTTCTCCCTTTATAACAAGGTGAGCAAATGAATCAGCAAAAAACAAAAAACAAAAACTATTGCATTAATCGTATAGTAATTACATCAGTTTTTATACATAGTCCCTCATTTTCAGAGGCTCAAAAGTAACTGGAAAAACCAAGATAATTATAAATATAAGGATTATTTTTAATACTTGGATGAAAAATCTGATGTCTGGAACCCAAGGACATCATGGTGAGTTTCCTCCCTTGAGATGCTTTGCCAGGCCTTTACTGCTGCCGCCGCTTGCAGTTGCTGCTTGTTTGTGGGTCTTTCTGCCCTAAGTTTTGTTTTCAGTGAATGAAAAGCTGCTCAATTGAGTTGAGGTCAAGTGACTGATTTGGCCATTGAATAATATTCCATTTGTTTGCCTTGAGAAGCTCTTGGGTTGCTTTCGCAGTATGTTTTGCCTCATTATCCATCTGTACTGTGAAGCACCATCCTATCAGTTTTGCAGCATCTGCCTGAATCTGATCAGATAGTGAAGCCTTACACACTTCAGAATTCATCCTGCTACTTCTATCAGCAATCACATCATCAATAAACACCAGTGACCCAGTTCCATTGGCAGCCATACATGCACATGTGATAACACTGCCTCCACCATGTTTGACAGATGTAGTATTATTTGGATCATGAGCCGTTCCTTTCCTGCTCCATACTCTGCTATTCCCATCATTTTGGTACAAGTTAATCTTGGTTTCATCTGCTCAAAGAATCTTGTTCCAGAACCGGACAGGTTTTTTTTTTGTTTTTTTTTTGTCACCAGTGGTTTGCACCTCATGGTAAACCTTCTGTATTTACATTCATCAAGGCATCTCTTGATTGTAGACTTTGACAATGTTTCGCCTACCTCCTTGTGAGTGTTCTTGACCTGGCTAGAACTTGTGAAGTGGTTTTTCTTCACCAAAGAAAGAATTCTGTGATCATCCACTAAGTTGTCTTCCATGGTCTTCCAGGCCTTTTGGTGTTGCTGAGCTCACCAGTGCAGTCCTTCTTTTTAAGAATGTACCAAACTGTTGATTTGGCCACTCCTAAAGTTTCTACCATCTGTCTGATAGGTTTGTTTTGTTTTTTCAGCTTAATGATGGCGTCCTTCACATGTGTCAACACCTCTCTGGACCACATATGGAGAGTTCCCATGAATAGCTACCAAATGCAAATTCAACACTTGTAATCAACTCCAGACCTTTTATCTGATTAATTTGTCATGAAATAACAAGGGAACAGGCCACACCTGGCTACGAAACTGTTTGTCAATCAATGTCCAATTATTTTTAAGCCTCTGAAAATGACGGACTATATATAAAAATGGCTGTAATTCCTAAACGGTAAAGGTGATACAACGCGATAATGCGTGTACAGAGGCAAGGACCTTAAGGAACTATATGTTACTATGATTTTACATGAGAACAGAATATGACTGAGAAATCATTCCGATCTGTTCGTGTAAGTATCACAATATAATATTCACAATGAAGATTTAAATATATTATGGGATACTATGAACAAAAAGACAAATCCACCTAAAAGTTTCAGAGTTTCTGACTGCTAAAAGAATTTTAAATTGAACTAAGCTATGCATGCTGGGACGCTTCCCTAAATGCCTACCTCATAACTGCAATCACATGATCAGCACACAGCCCATCACATGAGTGCTAACCATTGGTTATCTCAAAATAAAGTCACAGTTGAGCACATTTCATTGAGGGAAGCTTTTAACTAGAGGCAAATTTAGAATATTCATTAAAAAAATATCGATTTTTAATTAAATTAACTGCATAATATAGTTAGAAAACTCCAGCACAGCTCTACGGGGCAAAGTTGCCATGCAACAATTCTGTACATCACAGTGAGAGTAATGCCATCTCAGTACTATAATGGTGTCCATGCAAGTTGAAGGTGTTTGTGATTTAAATCGTTTTACTACCTTTTACGTTAGGCTTTTACTGGCCTGTCTGTTGACTCTGCTGCTATCAAAGCCAAAGTTAGAACTTTGGCTTTGATAGCAAGAGGGAGAAAAAGAGAAAGCCAGACAAAGACAGACAGAAAAATATATTTCTTTTTAAATTACTGATTAATCTGTCAATTATTTTCTTGATTAACTGTTTAGATTATAAAAAGGTCAAGAAAAAAGATGGGGGGAAAAAAAAAAAAAAAAAAAAAAAAGGCAGACATCCTTCTTGACACGTACAGCAGCATCCTTTCATGAACTTGAGGAGGAAGGGGAGGTCAAGCAGCAGCAGTAGCAGCAGCAGCAGCAGCAGCAGCAGGAGAAGGAGGAGGAGGAAAAAGAGGGAAGGAGGTGGTGTGTCTAAGTGGGAAGGAGGAAAAGGATGTAGCTGCTCCACCAACGCCATCCCCCACTTCCCTCCCCTCCTTTTCCTCCAAAAAACAAAAACAAAGGGCAGGGTTCCTGCTCTGGCATTCTACCAACAGAATCCATCTACCTTTTTCCCATATTCCTTTTCCTGAACAAAAGCATATTCAGCTGTGGTCCGCCAGTTTATGTATGATAAAAATATTAAAATAAATAAATTATATATATATATATATATATATATATATATATATATATATATATATATATATATAAAAAATATAAATTCATTTAGATATGTGAGGGTCATGTTCACTAGGAGGAAGCAGACCATATTTGGAAATCTCCCCATGTGGCGTACAGAATTGCCAGATTGTTCTTAATCACCCTTGGGCTCAGCGAACAAAAATTAAAAACTTATGGTAAAACAACAGGGAAGGTCTGTGTAATTCTTGGATCTGTTGGCAACCAACATTTGCCGTATACAGTATACTTATATGTCCAATTTTTGATACATGTATTTTCCTGGGTATCTCTCTCAAGACAATGTCATCTCAAATCACAAATATTCAATTTTACTAAATATGTAACACTTTCTAGAAAAATGTTTGCACGTTACAGTTTGAGACACTACAGGGAGTTTTAAAAGGGTTAGTTTACCCAAATTACAGACAAAAAAAAACAAACAAAAAAGACCCCATCCACAGATCTGACCATCAACAGCTTTGGGAATAAAGAAATAGTCCCTAAGAAAACTGCAGACTGTGTGTTCTGTGGATTATCCAGAGTAAGGGCAGAATTCCCCTTTTATGAAGATACATGTTAACATCTCAGCAGACCTACGCAGAGAAGGGTGTTATGAGTAACCGTAGGTCGCAGAGGCTCACAAGGGAGTATACAAGCACACGTCCCAAATCTCAACGTGTCCTGCAGACCTGTGTGTCCAGCAAACTACATGGTTTATTCGGTTCTTGTCAGGACTGGGGTTCCATGAAAACAAATGTGAACGTTCTACATAAGTATAAAAGAAAGCTGCATGTATCTGAGCGACTCAGTTGTACGATTGCTTGAGTGCTGCCAAGATAAGTATAATTCTAGCTAAAAAGGGACTCTGATTCTGTAGAGCCCAAAGTGAGAAAATACTTACTGTACTAATACTAATTGAAATTAGGGTGAACTGACACTTTAAAGGAAAAAAAACAAAACAAAAAAAACAAAACAAAATATATACTGAATATATTTTAATTTAAACCTAGAAAAACAAATGTGGAAAAAAACGCCACTTGGGGGCAGCACAACAAACTGTACACAAAACATCGTGACCCTATAAAGTTGTAATGGAAAAGATATGGTGGCAAAAAGTTGCCTCTTTACATGCCTCTTGGGATCAGAGCAGCTTTACACATCCAGCAGAAACAGAGCAACATGAGCATTCATTTGGAGTTATGTCTCTGTCCACCTGATGAGTGTAAATCAAGTAGTTATTTTCCCTTTCCATTTTGTTTTGCTCTCCATCAACTATGGGGGTCAACGATTATCGGCCTGGCAGATTATCGGATCTGATGTTCAGCATTTTACCATTATCAGAATGTTTTTTTTGTTTTTTAAAATCTGATTGCAGATTAAATAAATTAATTTAAAAAATGCGTCAATCTGGCTCTTATGCAGCCACTTTTCCCTGTCTGTAGTCACCACTCTGTTGTCTTAAGCAATGTCTCGCCCACGGCACTATCTGATTGGTTACATGTCACGTGTAATAGCCTATTACTACTGAAGGCTACTACCACAGATGGGCACAGAGGAATGCATTTGCAGACTGGAGCAGCTCTGGTGACAGCAAATACTGCAGACATTGCAACAAACATCACAATCCTCTACACTCAAGTTGCAAAAACATCGCAATCTTATGAACAAGTTCATCTGTTGATCCAAACACACCAAGCAAGAGAGAGTAGGAGAGTGAGGGGAAGAGAGAGAAGCTACCGCTAACTGCTAAGGAAGCTAGTAAGTAGCAGATCTGAATAGCATGTAAACAACAGTGGGATAAGCAAAAAAGTTACAGAAGGAGAGAGGTACGAGTGCTTGAGCAGAGCTAGTGCAAGTGTAAATGCACAGCAGGTAATTACTGTTCTAATGAAGAAAATAGCAAATCCATACTGTATACTTTATGTAACAGAAGTTGTGTGTTGAGGTTTGTATTATTCTTAATTCTGACACCAAGATTTTTAGTTTGAATGCAAATGTCTCTCGGTTCCAAATATCGGTTATTGGTCTCCTTGTTTACTAATAATCAGTATCGGTATTGAACCTGAAAGAACCATATTGATCGACCCCTACTAGTAAAGAAAAATATCTGGCTCTTCAGCTGCTAAATGACCCACTATGTCCACCAGCTGCTTTCTAACTGTGCCTGTCTGCTGCTGAGCAGGTAATGGACAGTAGTAGGTTTATTAGAGCGTTTTCACTGAAAAACAGCTGCCTGCTGCTGCTACTGCTGCTGCTGCAAACAAGGTTGATGAGAGTAGTGAGAGTGAACCAAAACAGTAAAGTTATAGGTTATAGAACCAAAAGAAGGAGCTGAACGACTCTAAATTGGGAGTAAAACACGCTCTGTAAAGTTGAAGGGAACTGTAGAGTGGTGACAATTCTTTGTGGGTTCATCAATTCGAGTAACACCGGTGGGACTACATAGAATCCGTGGAACCAGTGTTAATATAGAAACAGTGATTAGAGCAGCTTTAAAGTTTTCTACAGTTTATTGCATTAATTTGTACTCAAGTACATTAAGCTGTGTTCCTGTTACTCTGACTACCCGTTACCTTCAGTTAGTATGCTGCACAGTAACTATCACCAGGTTTGTAAAGGGTTTACTTCATCTACATGTTGGACATATGATACAGAGTAACAACAGAGATTGCAGATGTACCGGTACAGGTGACTGTGAGTAAAATCTAGTTTGTTTAAAACGAACAAAAGCAGATAAAGACTGGCTTCCCCGTCTCACCTCATTTATGAACTTGATGCACTCCAGAAACATATAGTCTTGGTGATGCTCGTTAACCACCCTCTCATCAATGAAGTGGCGAGGCTCCAGTGTTGGGTGATCTGGAGGGAGATTTAGGTGTAAGTATACATGTTCACCACCAGGTGTCACCATTCATCTTCCCATTAAATGAGCTCAACCCCCCACCCCCAACCACAGCACTGTGGAGTTGCCGGGATTTGAACATTTAACAATGTCCTGTGGTCTCAAACCTCAACCTTTAACACTGCACAGGATGAGCAGAACTACAGCAGTGACATTTTATCAGTAAAATACAGCTGTCTTAGTTCTTATTCATGGCTAATTCTGCTTTCTCAGAAACAGAGAAAAGAAAAACAGCAAACTTTAAAAAAAAAAAAAAAAAACTAAAAACAAAATCTTTTGATTATTCTGTGCAACTTAAGTCATTATACTTGTAGATAAAATAAAAAATTGGACAAATTGAAAATTTGACCTGATGATGGGACTGGAAGAAAAGTTAAGGAATCACGAAAGTTCCCAAAGACCTATTTTAACCCACCTATACTGCTCGCTTATTTGTTTTAGATTCAACTGAAGAATTTTAATGTTATGCATTATTGGTTTACAGCACTTCTTATACCCACCCACAATGCAGAGGTTCAGTTTATTCCATATGAACTGCTCATGTAGCCTAAGATCCTTAGAGAGGGACCTCTGAAGGTATTTTTACACCTAACCTGTTTGGTTCTGTTCTTTCGGAAAGCAGATCCTGTTGTCAACTGAACCCTGGTGTGGGCTAAAGACCCGGATGAACAGCATGAATTCAAAAGCTAAACGACTATTAAATCCATTTACTGATCTTGATGTGCTGAAGAGGTGATCTCTGATCTGTAAGCTGTAAGTAATGTATAGCCCATATTTATGCAAGATAATTTGGTAACCATCGTAACACAATATGTGCGTCGTCATGAGTGCAGTGATTTTCCCTGAGTCAGTCATGAAGTGTGTTAAATCAGAGGTGCATTTAGATTTTGTCTTACTCTGCAGTGAAAATAGTGACCACACAGTGTCCATCTCTGAAATACTATGGTACAAAATGCTTCTTTCTTGTCTGTTTCTCTCTGTTCTTCACTATTTACTGTATATATACGATAATGATACGTGAGGACCAGTTACATTACACAATTATTTATTTAAGTTTAACTACAAGCCTGTATTTTCTGTGTAAACATGACAGGTTTTTACCGGAAATGACAACAAAGTTGTCTTGTTTCGACATGAATATAACCCAATAAAACAAAGCAGTTACTTGTTGTTGACATCCTCCCATGGTTAGTTTTTTTCTTTCAAACCAGTTATTCAGAGAGAAGTCAGCCTTGAAATACAATTCCCTTGTTTTCTATTGAAAAATTGACCAGTCAATTCAGCTCACATTTATTATGATATTACATAAGTTGTATAATTGACAACAATATGTAATATTCAAATATAAATGACATTCAAAAGTGGTGAAACTGACATGCAGCGACATTGTTAATTATGGAATTATAATTAAATCTTACAATTTGCTGCAATTAATTGTTCAGTTGTAGTTACTCCTGTGTGGTAATTGAGTGGATACTTCACATCAACTTGCATTTAATAATGTCAACTTTAGTCTCCTTTCACATTTTCATACATATAGTATGTCAGTCTTTGTGTAAATGGATTTGATTCCATCTCATTCCCTATTCTGGCAGTGTAACACCAACATCATATTCCTACATGTATCCTCTCAGGTACAGACAGCTCCATCATGCTTGTTTGTTTTTATAGTTTTTACTGACCCGCTGTAGTGAGACTCTTACCTACAAACTGGGAGCTGCCCCATATGAAGGGCAGAAACTGGAAGTCATCCAGTCCCCACACACCTTGGCTTCCAGCTGGCTCCATTCTGTAGGTCTTCTGCAGCTTCCTCATCAATGAGAGATACCTGAAAAACACACACGCAAACACAGGCAAATACGCACGCAAACACGCACACACACGCACACACACACACACACACACACACACTCACGCACACACGCACGCACACGCACACACACCAGGATGTTATAGCAGGTTCAGATTAGAGTTTGATCAATATTAACAGGTGAGCAAATGTGGTGCCACACACACTCTGGGTAGGAGGTAATGTGGATAAAACTGACACAATTTTATATTGTGATGATTGCGGTGCGCAGACTCATTATGTAGTGTGGATTTGTGACACAGATCTTGTTTCCCAAATCTCTACAACAGGGGTGGCAAGTGCAAGTTTAGTATGACCCATAGTCAGAACTGGCCACAACCAAGGTTAAAAAGTACAGGAACTTGTAACAGTGGTACATCAGATCCTGTGTATTAGAACAAGACATTGCCTGTGTCTGGAACTCAGTCACTACTCCCTAAATGATAGACACTCAGTAGTTTACTCTATATTAACCACTAAACAGAAATTTCAGATGCTTATTAATCATTATCATCAATTTCCATTCTCACTGATAGGTGCAGAGTCAAACAACGGCATTTTTCACAAAATGTGGAGCATTGGGATTGTTAGCAGTGTCATGGACGATACTTTTTTAAGTTCCATTGTTGGAAATTCTGAGGCATCTATATAGTAGATAAGTTTCACACTCAGAGGTCAGATACGTGGCAGAGGGTAAATTGAGCGCACTGTGTAGTGAATAGGAAATTATTTCTGACACAGTCCAATAGTCTACAGCCAAGCCAATGCCTCTGTGAAGCTGTAATGCTCATTGTTAAGAAAACCAAACTGTTAAGATAGATAAACCAAAGTATTGGGCAACCTGAGATTTTGACATGATAATGGTGCTAGATGAAAGTCAGAGGATCACCAGAGTCAGTAGGAATCATCTTGAGGGGAACATGAATGTCTGCACAAAAATGTCAGACAATCCATCCAGTACTTGTTGAGATATTTCAATCTGGACCAAAGTGGTGGAACAACTGACCAACACTGCCACCAAAAAGAAACCAATCACATTATCTCTATATTAATACTTAACATGAAGAAGACCACAACAGCAACAGCTCACCTGTTAAAAACCTTAAAAACAATAGCCAGCTGATCATCTACTCTGAGAGCTCCAACCTTACAGAGACAGCAGAGGAACGCAGCAAAAGCAGCTTCATGACCTGAGAAGACAAACACACATACAGAAAAGATCTTCAAACATCAAGATGAGCTGTGTGCAAATCAAAGTTTGGGTTTAATTATACACCTGCTTTATACTTTTTAGAGTATTAAAACCTTTTTTTTAATCCATTTACTGGTAGCTTAAAAAAGCTCCAAAAAATACATTTTAAAAACATTTACACATCAAGTGTCATCTTTTAGGCTGAAAACTAAGTCGTTTTCCTTATTTAGATTTCTTTCTTATGGTTTCACTTTTGTTGGACTAAATGGCTGCTGCCTTTGTAAAAATCTGAATCAAGCTACTCTGTTGAGTTGCAGCATATCACTGCACTTCCCAGCAGTCAAACATATAATATCTGTGTTGTATGTCTGTAGTATAATAAACTCTGATAAAAACCATTCTTAAGAGTAACAACACAGCAGCTAAGTATAAAAAGTGACTTTATAGTCATCTCTGAACATGATAAGACAGATCCCACCGGGGTTATGGATGGAAGTGCTATGAGTGGCCCCCAAAACCGGGAAGCTGGGGTGAGGCAATGGATCGAAAATGCATTTAGATACATTTAGGTATATATCATAAATTGGTTATGTTCAGTGAAAAATTCGATAAAATGCCACTGAACCCCATCTCTAGCAGAGGAAGAAATCTCAGAGACACAGATCTAAAAAGATCTACACAATGAAACTAAAAATGCATGGAAACATCTTTTTTTTAATTTGTTTTTTTGTTTTTTGTAATTTTGGTGAACTGACCAATTAGCATTATGGCGTGTCTACAAGCTGTGTTTTTCAGTCGCCATGTTTTTCAATCGCCTGCTGGAACAGGTATGCTCCTATTAATTGGCCAAGCTGTCTACACAGGCCATGTAATGGCTTGTGTTTTACTTTCACTATGCACTCGTAAACGTGACCCAAAGCCTCCTCTGTGGACACACACGGAGCACCGGAGCCGGAGCTCACACCACGCCTTCTGTATAGACACCATTTTGGAGGAAGTGCGGGTGGTGTAAAGGTTTGGTGTGGTTTTAACATAAGGGCAAGAATGTGGGCAGGACAGTGGTGGACAGTAACTGAGTACATTTACTCAAGTAATGTATTTAAGTACATTTTTCAGGGACATGTACTTTACTTGAGTATTTCCATTTTGTACGACTTAACTTTTATGCTCCATCCTATGTTGTACATTTTACTCAGATACATTCATTTGACAGCTTCAATTACTAGTAACTTTGTAGAATAAGATTAACATTAAGAGTGATGTATAATGAGCATTTAGAATACAATACATTTTAAAGATTTGTGTTTTTGTAAACTTCTCAGCTGGTTTAATTTAACTAAAAAGTAAAAGAGGTCAAATGATCCAAATTCTCACAAAAAAAAAAAACATGAATTAGAGAAATGCCCAAATAAAGAATATCAATTTGTGTAGCAGAACATTGTTTTTTCTTCCTTCCTAAATCATGAATCATCTCATGACTCCTAGGTTGGGAGCCACTGGACTAAACTAGCTAACTGTATATATATACACACACTATTTAAAGTAAAACAGGTTTTCTCTTATTTTACTAAGCTCTACTAAAGTGCTGATTAAATCAAGTATTTTTTATGGAACTATAGCAATTGTGAACTGAACTGAAATAAAACATGGACACACAGCACTGTTACCTGTTCCATAGTCTATCCTGGTGGGGTTCCCCACCGACTCTTTCAGATAGACAGCGATCTCTGGAGCTGCTGCACATTTGTCAGCAGGGATCACTGTTGACACCAAGGCCTCTGCTTCCTACTCAAACACACACACACACACACAAACATTACTTTTCTACATACAGAGCCTATGGTCTTATGCATGAATGTTCGTCAGAAAGTGAGGTAGTGTGTGTACTAACCTGATCTAGTTTGACGTACCAGCTTCTGTAGGCTTTATTACCAAAGCGTGATGGTTGATCAACAGGAGGGGTCTCGTTTATCCATCGGTCCAGTGTCCCTAAAAGATCTAGTAACTTCTCCACTGTCTGTCACACAATTGAACAGTGAACACCGTAACTGACCTTTATATCAATAAAAAGCATCATCATCACATGATAGTTTTAATGAGCATAAAGAGAAACAAAGAGAAAACAATAAAGCAGCACATTTAGCTCAGGGATAGGTATAATCAGACTCTCTCTGAGTTACATTCTGCATGATGTCCTTGACTATTTTCCAAATACATTTGGAAATGTGAGCATGTTTTAAGACAGACTTGTGAATGTGAAGCTATCCTTGAGACCCCAACAATAATAATTATTTAAACTTAAAAGACTACCAACACACCAAGGAACAAGCTTTTAGAAGCTGATGATAAGAAGAGAAACATACCTCAGACACTTTATACTGACATGTGAGCTTACTTCCTTTCACACCTTCATTCAGTGTCAGAATGAAGCCCATGTAATCAGCATATGCCTGGAAAAAGGAGAGAAGTGCTGAAAACTGGAATATATCAGGAATGTACAGTCAGATAAACCGCTACTAAAACTAAAATCAATACTTTTATATTAATACGAATAGTTTTACAAAATTGATATTGATCACGATAAGGCGAATGTATAGAAAAACAAATCAAGTAAAATAATAGTTTACTACACTGAATGATGTTCAGTGTAGTAAACTATGTCTCATTGTGGCGGACTACATCAGACAGAACTATTCACACATGCCCTTAGACAGCTCAATAATTTCAAGCCATTTTCTTAGGTTTTAATTATTAATTGATCTGAAATCTGCTAAACATAAATTCTAATAACCCCTCTATACAGTTACAGGAAACAAACCACAGATGAGAACAAAGCCTATGACATTTATGTTGATGGAGGATGGATTTAATGCCAAATTTATTTTTTATCTGTAAGAAATCAATTGGTATTAAAGGCTGATTTTAGAAACGTGTACTAGCCCCAGTCTCAGTATGACACTGAGTGAGGCCTACTAGTAATTTCAAACCCTCCTCTTTGTGTAGTTTGGTACTTTTTGTACACAGCATGGCAAGTCCGACAAAAACCTTTAGGACTGTGAAATATGTGCACACAGTCACAGGCAGGGACCTACTTGAGATCGTTTCCACTTGCCCATGTCAGGCACCATGCTGATTTCTTTCTTGGGCACCATGAAGGTGACTTCAGTTGCTTCATCCTCAGAAGTGGATCCTAAAAAACAGGTTGGAAAGTAGATATCTTGAAGTTTTGTGGCAGCTTACTTTGAGGTTTCCAAATATGTGAATTCAGTATTTACTGGATGTAATATTGCTAATTATATGCATTCTCTGTTCTGACTGCAGACTTATGACATAAATCCCGTGCATAAAACTCCAGCCTGGAGTTTAAAAGAAGTGAGTATTTACCAGGCAGGGAAGGTCTAACAGAAAAGAATCCTTTGAGTTGCATTGTGGGAAATGTAGGATTCAGTATTTATGGCGCTTGACCCAAAGTAGGAAATAAAATTCGGGGAATCTCAGCCTCTGCTGCTTCAGTGTTGACAATTAGTGTTTAAATCTCTCTCTTGTGACTTGACCAACACTATGAAAGTGCAATTAAATTGCAGGAGAAGCCTTGTAATCAGAATGTTAACTCAGCAGCTTGAATAACATGAATACTTGGCTATCGTCGTATCAGCGTTTGTGCATGGTTAGTTTGCGATGGCAAAGCGCAAGAATTTAATAATTTTTCCCAACGACTCTTAAATACAGTTTTTCCTGATGAGATTCTTAATGAGTAAACGGCAGTGGTGCAACACTGGAACCTGTCTCCTGCGAATTGACTCTGAGGGTTTTTAAAGGAAGTTGATAGCGACTCCTAACAAAACAACACTGGAGTTCAAGTTGGTATACAAATATATAACAAGCACAAATGCTAACTAACTTATGCAAAATGTATATGATAGCTTTGCTTGACAGCGGTGATATGCCTTCCGGGTTTATCTAAACGTAAAGTCAATTCGTTAAATATCTCATGTAGTAGTGTGATGTACCTGCTAACAATACAAGCTTTAAACACAACAGAGCACACGCGATAGAGAACTCACTAATGCTGGGCAGAAGCATTCAGCTGCGCTTTACCTGACTGCTGCTCTGTTTCCGCCATGGCGAGGGTTGACAGTCCTCTTCGTGGGTTTTAGGCTGATTTAAAACAGCCATGGCTCCTTACTGCCGCCTGTTGATCAAAAAGTAAGCGACAGCTCGGGTTCTGTTTAGTAGCTTACTAAAAATAAACATATTTTCACCTCCTGCCACTTTCTTTCTGCGGATGCCACAGTAAAAAAAAAAAAAAAAAAATTAAAAGTCATGCATTTTACTTACTTACATAAGTGCAAAAGTATTATCAACAAAATGAACTGAAATGATCAAATATAAAAAAGATCCCATTAGTCCCATTTAGTCTAATTTTTATTTCCATAGACATGGTATGCTGTATATGTATAATATATTATATATAATATATATTATTATTATTGACTCGGACTGTAAACAATGCATTTGCATATCTAGACTCTATCAGTCACACCTACCGTTTCTGTATGACAGCCAGACGCCCGGAGTTTACAGCTGAGTAACTTTACCCAGCCACTGTGTTCAGCAGCTGTCCTTTGCAGAGGTGCTCCAAGTCCGTCTCCGGTGGGTCTGACAGATCGCCGGCGAAGTACCTGGCTAAAGGCTAACCGACAATAGTGGACCTCGAGCTCTGACGGACCTGAGTCTGTGGGCGTTACTTTGCATGCAGAATGTGGGGCATTTGCAGCAGAACGTTGGTAAGTGAAGCAACTTTAGTTGACTATACTTGTTAACCCTGGCCCAAAGCCAACTTCAGCTGTCTGAAAATATAAGAGACATTGACTCAATAGATTCTGAGACAGCCTTAATGATAATGATGAGGAATCAGTTAACGCTACTAAAGCTAACTAGGTTTAGAAGGAATGTTTGCTAGCTAGCTGTTAGCAAAGTTAGCAACCTCGTATTGAACTGAGGTGGCTGTAGTTAACCGTCAGCTAACCTAACTGGGTCAAAGGTGATTTTGTGGTAAGCCAAGATTAAATATATCTTAGAGTCACTAAGGACAAGCGTGAACGAGACTATTATTCATCTTTATTTGCTCCAGCGTTAAGTCTCTGTACAGTAAACTATACAAACTTTTTTTTCATGGATTGATAAAGAGAGAAGATAACATCAATCAAAATCATATTATTCGTCATCACATTGATCTTGCTATTCGGCAAACACCTAATGGGCCTGAAGAAATATCATTTCACATCGCGTCAAAGATAAGCTTTTGCAGTAACCTGCAATATAATCTGAAGTAACCTGCAAAAGCTGTAAACGTGGTCATCTGTTCCCTAGGGTGAAACATCTCTCATAGTTACTATTCATCTTAAAAAGTAACAAATCCTACAGGATACTTGCTAAAAACTAATTTTTTTACACCCGATCGCCAGATTCATTAGAAATGGATCATATAAAACTCTACAACTAAATCGCATGTGCACTGGGTAATAGCTTATAGCTTCTGAATATTTTTAATATTCCTTTTCTCGAAGCCCTTTTTTGCTTAGTACTACTATGGTATGACTGGTCCTTCCCTACTGTGCTCAAGTTGAACATAAGTACAGACTGCCCTCTACCGGCGATATATGTCGCTTTTAAGGTGGCCATATTATGGTGGTCCTGAGTTACAAAACACAACAAACCAGAAAACACGACAACATTTCACCTTAGGGAGAAGGTAAGGACAGCAATTCTTGCTCATGAGTGGACAGAACCCAGGTCAGTTCAGATTATATGGAAACGTTTCATATACAGAAAGAAATAACTCGATGTATGATATTTACATGCCAAATTCACAAGATGGAACAAATAATTATTAATTGGATGTAGAGCGTTTCACAATATAAAGTTCCTCTAACTGAACAAGTCAAAAAAATTGCACAATTTTTTGAAGGGTGTTTGAGCAATAAAAGGAGAAGCCTATAGCTGTAATTGTTGACTGTCTCTGAAAAAAATTGAAATTTCCCATGAGTAAGATTTCACAACCCCTAGTATTTGTCTTCTTTCAGAAATAGTATAACGGATGGAATCCGTTAAAACAGACAGTGCTGATTATCTTGGCACTGTCCCTGTTCCCTTATTTTGTGTGGTAATACAGCCAATCAAGCAATATACTGTGTTTTGTGTTTTGAAATGAGTCATAATGTGTCTGCAGCATAATCATACTTACAACCAGTGACAACTGAAATGTGTGTGGGACAGAGCTGACTAGCCATTTGTGCCACAGCTGCTGGCATCTAAGCACTGCCGGTCATAGTTGTACATATTGGCTAATTAATATATTTAAACTCTGTGGTTCTTCTACTCCTCTGCATGTTTGAAAAAATGCATTTATGTGTTTAACCCTCATAAAAAAATCACAATAACTTTATTGTCTACCTTTGTACAAAAGTAGAAATTCATCTTAAGCTTACATGACAGTCAACATCAGTTATTACATCATACATCCCATAATCGGTAAGTTAAAAAAAAACATTTAAATACGTTATATTAGATGCAACTTCGTAAAAAGCAGGGAATAATTTATTAAAAATTATTTGAGATAATGAAATATCGACATGTCTAACAGTTACAAGTTTAAATTTAAGTCATGTATAGCAAGAGGGATTAATTTTTTTTTTTTTTTAATAGATGTTTTTCTTTGCACAGGGGACTCTACCATCTCCCTAAGGCAGGAGCTGAAAGTGATGATTCAGGGGATGGCAACAGATTTATAAGATTTTGTCTGTCAATCATGCAACTGCTTTGTCATGGTGATAAGCTAACGGGTGTTGTTTACAGCCTGATACTGCACTGCCAGGTTTGACTATTCTGGAGAGTTTGCTCTTGTTTTTGACAGTCAGCAATTTAAGTAAGGAGACAATGTTGAAGGAAAGAACATTTTTCTATGAGGGATTGATACACTCTGTTTAAGATGTGTCGACTAACCTCAAAGCTCCTCAGTTTGTTCAACAGAAGGAGCCCTCGTTGTCATTTTCTATAAATCTAATCCACTGCCCAGAAAAGGTGAAGGCCCACTCAGAAAGTGGGGGGCTGTGGCTCAGGAGGTAGAGCTGGTCATCCACTCATCGGAATGTTGGCAGTTCGATTCCTTGCTCCTCCAGTCCATATTTCAAAGTGTCCTTGGGCAAGATACTGAAGTCCAAATTTCAAACTTGAGTCATTGAAAAATCATTGTATGTTTAGAAAAAGCGCTGTATGAATGTAGTGTAATGTGCTTTGAGTTGTCAATAGGACTAGAGAAGCAGTCCATTTGATCCAAAACAGTCTCAAGGTAATTAAAGGGTAATTGTCCATCACAGGCTTAAATAAGGGGTTTGGCAAGGTGTTATTATTGCTGTCTATACACATCTCTATGGTTTTAGACACGTTTAACAAGAGATGACTGCTGTCAGACCACTCGGTTAGTTCAGTCAGATAGTCAGTGTAGGCACTCAAGGACTGCGCATCAGTTAGACAGGCCACAGAGCCATATCATCTGCGTACTTGATAAGTTTAAGATTTTTATTATTGCACATTATTTCATTTCTGTAAATTCTGTGAGTATAAGATTGGTGATGGAATGCAAATGAGAATGAGGGACTCCTGTGTGTAAAACAAGACGCTCAGACATAAAACCATTTACTGTGACTCTCTGATGTTGATTGCATAGGAATTCCTTTATCCAACAATGGCCTGGTCAAATTGAAAACACTCTTTGAGAGAATGGATCTTCTTTAGTGTAGCCACAACTTCATTGGTTGTGACTTGTAATGGTTTTTCCAAGTTTATGGAGACGGACTGCTCCATCATGGTATAGTGTTTATGATTGAAACGTTCAAAGAAGAATTCACCTCATTTGCAAATCTGGTGGGGTCCGTGCACTGGATGCTTGTTTATCTCTTGGGTGCGCCCCATCGTCAGATTGAGGCCTCTCCATGCTTCTCTGATCTTGCCAGAAGAGAACCTTTCCTTCTCTTTGCTCTTACTGTATTATTACGCTTTGTGTTCCTTAGTTTGGATAGTAATTCCTTGTTCAGGAATTACATCTATCACGATTATCCTGTAAAAATGCTTGTTTGGTGTGGAACAGAGCTTGTTTTGGGTCCTTTTATAATCACAGTTTTGGAAACACTTTCACAGTTTGTATTGTACAGAGTCTGTGCAAAACTGAAAATTAGAAGTTATTGAGTAATTGAGGGAGTCTAGGTCATTATTACAGCCTTTAAAAAAATACATCCCAGTCCCCGGGCCTCAATACATCCTCTGAGCTGTTCTATTGCATCCTCACTCCTCACTGTGGTTTCAGTTTATGTTGGGTGAGCTGTAAGTTTTTGGCTGTACCTTGGCAGTAAGTGAATAACATTGTGGTCAAAGAGACAAGATGGTGGACACCATGTTGAAGTGTAGGCACCAGGTATATTTCCAAAGCATTGTCCAAATTCTGTTCTGCCTGGTTTGGCAAGGAACATATTGTTCGATATAAGGAAGCAAAGCTGAGATATCATATTTGTTGAAGTCACCCATAGGTAAGACTGACTAGTTTGCCAATCTGTTTACTGCTCTGTTGTAACTATCTGTGATGCTCTCTGCTGCATATGAAAAGTCAGGGCCAGGAACATAAACAAAATCACAGTGATTTGTCCAAATTCACCTGGGGGATAGTGTGATGTAAAAGAAATAGTTCATCTGAAGGTCCGTAGATCTGATAGTTAGTCATCCAGATGAATGTCCATTTTCTAATTTATCCATGTTTCTGTGAAGCAGAATAAAATGGTGCGACAGTGGTCTCCATCATTTAATATACTGTAAGTGCAGTGAGTTTGCTGATCTTGTTATGCAAAGATTGTACATTGGAGAGAGTGATTGCAGGTAGTGGGAGTCTGCTGCCTCTTCACTTCAGCCTGTTTAGAATTCCTCCTATTGATCCACTTTTCCTAGTCTTTTCTGTCTGGAAACTTTCCAAAGGATGCATAAGGGTATGTTGGCATAGATGTTGCCTAGATTAAGTTTCCCATGCAGTGTGAACTGCAGGTCCAGTAGATTACCCCAGGTATATTGAAGCAGGCAATTCTGGCAAGGTATTGCTGATCCCAGTTCCAGACAGAGCAAGAAAATCCAGAGGAGGACGAACCACTGTGCCATCATATAACTACAGCTAGAATGAAACGCATGTTAAAGCATTATACCCTTAACACGATTAAGATGTTGAAAACACAAAATACACAATGACACAGGAGCTGATTGCAAGCCATGGGTCGTGGACAGCATTGCAGCCCGTAAGTCCATCCTTAAATGCTTTGGGTTGTTAGAGACCAGAAAGTCAAGAATGATAAGGAGAATGTTTCTTTTGTTTTTGTACTAGAATTGTCACCAGCGACCCAAGGTATTTAGGAGTGTAACTTTTCTTTCCCATGGGATGCTGGATGCAAGTAATAGCTGGTAATGTTGTCAGTTTAACCTCATACTGGTGCTGTTGTCTCACTGTTACTATGAATAAATGCAGACACATTGTTGAAGAAGCTTATTTTTATTAGCTTGTTGTCACAGTAACATGATGGTACAGCACCTGGGTACCAGGTTTAGTGCAGAGCAGCATTTTCTTTGAAATTGGAGGGTTTTGATGACAGCAGCTCTGCAAAATTAGGATGTGCCTGAGGCTACTGGTGATGAGGAATTACTTTTTGTGCCATTCATGAATCAGATTATTTAAGGGCAGAACTGGAGCATGACACTCCTGACTGGCACAACGGTCAAGATACGTCCAATTTAGAGTGCCAAGAGAAGTTAGGACTGATGAGGGAATCTCATAGGCTAGTTACTTAAGCTACCTAGAACCTGCAGCTCTAAATGCACAATTAGTTTTTTCTGGACAAATTTTCAACTTTGGAAGCCACAAGATCTGGGAAACACGCACTCTTATGGAAAACTTTGGCATTAGCTGTTGTGATCCTGAGGATCATAGATGCCCCACTTACACCAACTGCCAGGCAGTATACACTTCCAATGGATTTGAAAAGGATATCATTGCATTGTTTAAACTCTTAAAGTAGACACTATTTCGATAAATATAGTTTGGTTCAACGTGCCAACTTCATATTTTATGCACTTACAAATTAAAACATGCTCTTCCCAGTGGCATGATTGTTTTTAGGGTAGATGTCATAGTTGGGCATTGGGTACTTTAAATATCGGGTTGAAGTCTTTTTTCTTTCATTTTTAATGCGTCATAAATCAGAAATTTTTATTTCTTTCAGACATGATACTCAATAATCAAATTCTTTCTTTCTTTATATGAAAATATTTCTTCGCAAACTGCTTTTTACAAAATGATATTTTGCCTGTCCATGTCTTGCCTTGCTACTGCATATGTTATTCCAAGTTTTCTGGCATCCAGCATCAGCTAGTCCTGGTGTTGTACCTCTGTAATGATGCTACATGGGGATGTTGCTGGTTGTAGCGCAGCGTGGCAGAATAAAATGAGAGATTACTCTCACTTGTTGAAGAGTAGCTGCTCCTTCTTGTCAATCCTACATCTTTCAGGCATGAAATATTTGACCCCTTATAATGTCAAAATGTCATTCCATCCTTTCAAACTCGGACACGTTGTAGATTTATTGGACGCACCTAGAGTAGCCTCTCAGTAGCATCCTCATACATCCATGGCCAGTTAGCGCATCAGTGTGGTTTGGATCCATAAAGATGAATTGACTCGGGTTCTGTCCAATCATGAGCAAGAATTGTTGTCCCTACTTTTTCCCTAATATGAAATGTTGTTTTTTGACCCTCAGGGCCACCGTATCACATATTCCAAGAATTACAACCAAAAACTATACCTTGATAGGTTTTAGATAGAGTCACAGATTATGATAGTTGTTAAACAAAAATATCCATATCAGAAACCACAGAAAATTCCAATGTGAGGCTCAAGTTTTTTTTTTTTTTTTTTTGTACATTTAAAAACTAACTGAATTTTTTTAAAAAGAAGCCAGACCCATCGTGATCTGTTTTACATTGTCACTGACCTGCAACTACTAAGTATTTTTGTTTTACTTTTGGCAAACTGAAGGAGTCGTTGTAGTTATAGTTGAGTATACAATTAAATAGCTGCTATCTGGCAAAAAAAGTGCTGCTTCAAAAACTAATGCTATTAAAGAGCAGACTCTTTCAGCAAGTCAGGAAATGTTTTTTTTCATGGTTAACTCGGGAAATAACAACTCTTGCAAATGTATTTAGTATATACTCTTTTGTCTCTCAGGTAAAGGTGGGGATGGCGAAACCCTGTTGCTTAGTGAAACCAAATCACTTGGTGAAGCCTGTATCAGCAACTCGGGTTGCTGGTAGATACCTTACCCACCAGCAGGGCCTGCCTCGTCTGCCTGTTCCCCCACTGCAGCAGACCTGTGAGCGCTACATCACCGCCCTGGAGCCTATTGTGGAGGTGGATGAGCTGAAGTACACGAAAGAGCTGGTGCAGGAGTTTCAGAAAGCAGGAGGGGTTGGAGAGAGACTGCAGAGAGGCCTGGAAAAGAGATCACGCAATACTGAGAACTGGGTGAGCTCAACTTGACTAACAGCCGTGGACACTTCAGATTGAAAAAATAATGAAATATTGGTTGAATAAAACTTTTATTTCCTTTTTAATGAAAATTTTTCTGCCAATATCTCGACCTTTGTTTGACTCTGTCTTGTATATATGGCTCTGTGTGTTTATAGTTGTCAGAGTGGTGGGTAGGGGTTGCTTATCTTGAATATCGGTTGCCTGTGGTGGTCCATTCAAGTCCCGGGTTGGTCTTGCCTCGCATGAACTTCAGTGATAAGCAGGGACAAATAAGGTGATCACACACACAACACGTGTTTGGTAACAATTTATGACAACCTAAAGATGTTGTTGCTTCAGTAGCATTCTTTTCAGTTCTTCAAAAATTAACAAAATATGTAATTTACCCAGGGGTGGGTGTGTGTGTGTGTGTGTGTGTGTGTGTGTGTGTGTGTGTGTGTGTGTGTGTGTGTGTGTGTGTGTGTGTGTGTGTGTGTGTGTGTGTGTGTGTGTATGTATTTATATATACAATATATATGATGTGTGTGTGTGTGCGCGCATGTATGTATATATTTGTGTGCATGTATGGATATGTATATGTGTATATGTATATATGTGTGTGTATATGTATATGTATATATATACATATACATATATATATATATATATATATATATATATATATATATATATATATATATATATATATATATATATGTGTATATATGTATATATGTATATATATATATATATATATATATATATATATATATATATATATATATATATATATATATATATATATATATATATATATATGTATATATATATATATATATATATATATATATATATACATATATACATATATGTATATATATATGTGTATATGTGTGTATGTGTATATATATGTGTATGTATGTATATATGTATATATGTATTGTATATATATGTATGTGTATATATGTATATATGTATATATATGTGTATATATGTATATATATGTGTGTGTGTATTAGTTTGTATGTATATATATGTGTGTATATATCATGTATACATACATACATATATGTATATACATGAATAATCATGTTCTGTGTGCTTAGGTTTGCGGCCAAACTGATAGCGGGTGTTTTGGACTTCAAGACAATGATTGACAAGTGAGTACTGAGAAATGGGCCGTATTATGAAACAATGGATCAATTTTGTCTTCCCGAAAGGATTTGCTTTCGTTTACATGTTGTACACTGCTCAAAAAAATTGAAGGAACACTTTGAAAACACATCAGATCTCAATGGGAAAAGAAAATCATGCTGGATATCTATACTGATATGGATTGGGTAATGTATTAAGAACGAAAGGATGCCACATCGTTTGGTGGAAATGATAGGTCGTCTCATTGTTGTCCCTCAAGTGCATCTGTTGTTAATGTCATTAACACCAAAACAGCTGAAACTGCTTAACAACCCCCTCCGCTACTTAACTGACCAGATCAATATCCCAGAGGTTTAATTGACTTTATGCAATACTCTGATTAAAAAGTGTTCCTTTAATTTTTTTTTTTTCAGTGTACAATCAGTGCCAAAGGACAAAGTTCAATCACATGCATTTACAGGTTGAATTGTTAGATGTTTCTTCTGCTGGCTGAAAAATATTGTCATGGTTTTTAAATCTCCTGAGGCCAGAAATATAAAATCAGCTTCTCTAAAGAGTTTTGAGTTGTATGTATCTTTTAAAAAAAAAAACTATAACAATCCTCCACAATTATAGTTGGTACTATAATATAATATTATGCGTGCATCAAACCCTGTATCTTTATGATATTACAAGTTAGTGTGTAATTGCATAGTTCTTATATTTTGCAGCGAGACACTACCAGTGGAGTACATGGGAGGAAAGCCCTTGTGTATGAATCAGTATTATGAAGTGCTGTCATCCTGCCGTATCCCTGGTCTGAAGAGAGACTCAGTGGTGAACCACGCCAAGAGCTCACCGCCTCCCAAACACATCATTGTAGTGCACAACTTTCAGGTGAAGAGCACTGGTCCAAGTCACGTATCCAAGTCACAAACTGCTGCTTGCAGCTATATTTATTTAAAAAAATTTTTATCTGTCCAAGAGAATGACACCATCCGCAAACAATTAACTAGTGGACAATCTCCCCTCACTCTACCCTTCCCATACCTATTCGGTCTGCTATTGCGAGAAGGGTCTACCGACAATCGCACATGCTCGATCATGAGCGGGTCTACTACCAAACATGCTGTGCAGACAAAGAGAGAGAGAGAGAGATGTTCTCTGGTGTTATGTTAGAAGACACGGACATGGTAGATATTTTACAAGCACAGACCAGGTAAAGCAATTTTGAGCAAGTTTTGATTTGATTTTTTTTAACTCAACCTGTTAGTGAGCAGGTTAGCTGTTCCTCTTAAGTTGCTATGGTGATCTACCCTGCTTAAAAGTGAACCAGCTTCATAATGCCAGAAGACCTGAATTAAGCTCAAGGGTAGCTTGATAATCACTAATTTCGCTTTGTGATACATGTCCCAGGTCTTCAGACATTATTTTCATTACTTTTTAGGTCTGTTTTGGGATTTAAGGCTTTTGGGCCCAGGAGACCATTTCTAAAAGTCTTCTTGAGGTCATTTCTTACAGTATCCTTATGTTTGATTCATAGAAAATACTTAAGACAAAATCTGTACAGGCTTGATTTTAAAGGATCAGTGCGTGTGATTTATTGGCATCTAGTGGTGAGGTTGCAGATTCCCACCAACTGAATACCCCTCCCCTTACCCCTCCCTTTCCAAGCATATAGGACAACCTCCAGTGGCCTTCAGGTAATGTAAAAATGCGAAAGGCCCTGGAGTGTTTGGTTTGATTGTTCTGGACTACTTGAGAAACATTGAAGTGCAACATGGCGGGCTCCGTGGTAGAGGGCCCCCTCCCTTCGTAGATATGAAGGGCTCATTCTAAACTAATGAAAACACAACAATTCTTAGTTTTAGGTGATTATACACTAAGGTAAACATAATTATGAATATCATATTCCATTTCTGTTAATAGATCCACCTAAATCCTACACACTGCTCCTTTTAAGAAGCATAAAGGTATCTTAAGCACCTGTGATATATGAATCTCAAATTAACTTAAGCCTATAGTGTAGGGCATAGTACTGTTTAAAATTTTTGGTGCAGGTCACAAACGACCAAAGTGATACCTTAGTACCTTACTTTGAGCATATAAGGTGTTTTTGTGACAGTTTCTCATTCTTGATTCTACAGACACATTTGGATCTCTACTCAACAAGTACTCAGCTTCTATACCCAGTGTTTTTCTCTCTAAGAAACCTTGTTAAGTTGGCCATAAATGGTACTGATATAGGCTTGCAGAGAGCACACTAATCAGACAATAGACAACTGTATTATTTTTGTCTTTTGTCCGACTCAGCATTAATTAGTTGTTAACATTTGCCAGCTACATTTGTTGTTTTATCTTGGAAACCAACATTTGTCAACCAAAAGTGACAAGCCTAACTGAGCTTTTCTTTTCTCCACTTGTAATCAGTTCTTTGTTCTAGACGTATACAACTGTGATGGGACTCTACTCACAGGTGATCAGCTCTTTGTTCAGCTGGAGAGAATCTGCAGCGCCTCACTACAGACCAACGCGGAGCCCGTCGGCATCCTGACCACCCAGCATCGCGACTCCTGGGGCAAGGCCTATATCAACCTCATCAAGGGTGAGCCAAAAGACCTCTGACACTTAGTTAAAGGATGAAGGAGTCTTATGAAAATGCTGAAAAGCAGTGTGCATAGGCCACCAGTAAAAGTGATACTTCAAGAATTTCAAGTGGGAAATCACAATCTTGTAACTGCATTTTTAGAATTAAATGAAAACTATGATGTAATTTCAAAATAAAATTGCAATAAATTGTAAGTTAGTTTTAATAAATCATGGGGTGCACCCCTAATAAGGGAACTATTAATACATACAGTATGCAAAACCGTCTCGATATCTTGACTTGTAACTATTACAGTCTGATTGCATAATAACAGCGGGCTTTGTGTGTGTGTACATGACATGTCCAGATAAGACCAACAAAGATTCTGTATCAGCTATCCAAAGAAGCATCTTCACAGTGTGTTTGGATGGAGCAATGCCTGAAGTGTCTGATGAGATGTACCGCAGCTCTGCTGCCATCCAGATGCTGCATGGAGGAGGCCCCCAATGGAACAGTGGCAACCGCTGGTTTGACAAGACGCTGCAGGTGACCTACAGAGGCATTTTACACACACACACACACACACACACACACACACACACACACACACACACACACACACTACTTAATTAGTAGAATTTATTAGTAATAGCTCAAATAATTTAAACTACAGATTTTAGTCCAGATGGGGGCATAAGGCTTGTCTGTCTTTGCATTTCACAAATACCACTCTCTGTTCAGGTATGGGCCTCTGCTCTTTCAGAGCCATGTCTACATTTTTTTTAATGAATGAGGTTTGTTTCCTTTAATTCTAACTTTCACTAACTCATTTCCATGCATCTAAATGTGAGGTGTAGCCCAATATAAAAGCTTTAGAGTCACTGATACATCTATGATTAATTCTAAACCACAGGAGCTGTATTTCATAAAGCAATATTACCAGCTAAACCTTTCATAAAGGAGGTTTGAGTAACTCTGACCTTAGTTACCAGGGAAACGTATCCCTCCAGACTAGGCTAGTACTAGTCAAGTTAGTTCTCAGACTAAGCTTCTCCTCAGGCTTAACCAGTGTTAAAATCAATCTGCCAGACTGTCAGTACTTTTGTGCAGTACATTTATCACATTCTCACATTGGTAGCAATCATGTACTTAAAATCATATGTTTTTCAGTCTAAAGTATCTGCACAGTATCTCAGTTAACATCTGTGCTTTTAAATGCATTGCAGTTATAAAAACATCTGATAAATAACCTTTTAACAGCATTTTCACCATTTGTTGTCTTTGCAAATGTCATTGAAATAAAATGAAAGAAACAATTATTACATTATTACACAACAGTTAAAAATACAAGAGGGGCAGACAGGCATTCTGAAGGTACCAAGGAACATTTTCACCCTAGGAAGGCTGCAGTTCTATTTGATACTTCAAAGTTGTTGGCTGGACCACAACAGCGGGGCCAGCCTATAAATGCGGATATCCGTGACTAAGTGACTGAGTGATGAAAATACACCATTGGTCAGCCGGCCGAGTGTTGGAGTTTCCCCATTGGCCGTTGTTCTTTCAAATGAATTGGCACAGTTTCCTTTGCATCATCAGGGGGCGTTTACAGGCAGTGTTGCCAATTTAGCACCCTTGTCACTAGATTTACAAACTTTTCACACCCCTTTAGCAGCTTTTCTTCAAAAAGCACGTGTCGACGAATGTAGCACTTGTAGCAAACCTTAGTTACTTTCTGTAGAAGAGAGTTATAAGTGTTGCCCCACAGGTAGAGGTCGGGCTTTCCCTCCACAGACACACCTCTCTATATTTCTCATTCAATTGTCCGCACAGCAGCTGACACAGACGTGAATGAGCCTCTAACTTTCTCTCTGACTGATCATGTTACAAGTAAATAAAGCTGAAATCACAGCACAGCTGTTGTGTTTCACTTATGTGTGTGGTGGTTCTGTCAGAAGACGTCACAGTTATAAGATCAGGATTTTAGCAGAGCAGAGCAGCAGCTTGGAAACAGCTTGGAAGTGACTGCTGGTTAACACGTAGTCTTAATTGGCCGTGTTTCAGTCACTATTTCATACTTTTTCCGTTGTATGACAACAGAAACTGAAAAACATGTAGATGAGAACAGCTTTTGCTGGGAATTCAGCTGTATTAAATTACTGCGTATGTTTGCAGAGAGAGTAGGAGGGAAGAAACCAGATAAAGGGCAGTCCAGCCATATATGAGGTTTTGACCTAATCTTGTTTAATGTTGCATCAAATACATTGTACGTTAATCTTCAGCACTTTTGATACAAAGAAAATTTACATTACATATATGGGACTTGAACTCATGGTGACATGATCACATAAGAGTGCTGCACTAAACTGAGCTAACAGAGGAATTCAGGGGGATCAGAGTCCATCTCTGCTAATGTCAGGGTATGTTTCCAAAAGTTCTATTTTGCCTCCTATATTGGTGCATTTTTGTTAATTGTCATTTCATTATATATTCTTTGTATACATGTTTAAGATGTGCTACTCCATTACTGTGAACACTGCAGTTTTGTCTTTACATGTCAGTTTTCTTAATTGTGAATTTATGCGATATGTGCTTGTCTCAGTTCTGTATCATAAATCAGCAAGTCTTAAACCGGGCTTGACTGATCGCTTTAGGTCTGATTTATCTTATGAAACTGTTTAATCCTGGTTTGGTTTGTCGTATTCAAGCCAGGCAGCCTTTATGAAATGTCCCTCTGGTACTCTAATTCTGAACACATATTTAGTGTCAGTGCAGATTGTTGTTGCTCAGTCCTACTGGTAGAGCAGCATGTTGTTATTAGGAGGTTCATGAAAGGGGATAAATGTAACTGCACTTGTTTATGAACAATATTTCATCATTAAGGGACCCTCTTAGGATTCTTCCATGCCTTTACATCACTTGTAAGCACTGTATTTCTCTTCAGCAAAGTTCTAAGATACATGGCAGAATATCTGATGATAAAACTAAATAGTTAATAATAGATATTTTGCCTGAGGTTTTCTGGTACCAAGTAAAATTAAGAACTACCTTAAAGGTTCCCTGTGGAGTTTTAGACCTCTAGTAGTTATGGAGCTGTTTTTCTATTAGTTGGTCGCCATTTTCTTTGACTTCTGCACGATCACGAGCACGCACATGGATAACACAATACACATTCCTACCAGTGGTGTCACACTATTCCACTTATCACCGGGAGTAGGTAACACAGCAAGATATACTGCAATGTTTCAGCAAAAACAAGAGGAAGAGGAAGACTGCAAAGTACAGCTGTAAAAATGGATGTAAACAATGCCGGAAATGAAATTCTTAAAAAATTGACTTTGCAACTGTTTTATGAGGCAGGAAATGCAATCCACACATTTAACATAACTGTTTACAAGAAAACTCCACTGGGCCCTCTTAAGTTAAAACATGATTTTTGTTAAGGACAGTCATTGACAGGCTCAGAACAGCAGTAACAAAGCACCAGTTTGGTTCAGAAAAGGCTGGGTTGTCCGCTGAGTCAGGCTTCCTTGTCGTTTCTCATGTGGTTGCTGAAGTTGCAGAGCCAGGAAATCCCCTGGTACTGTCTACTCAAGGTCCTCGCCCAGAGATTTCAAGAGAGCTGGATATTCTAAACCTTTGGCTGCCCCAGGCCTGGCTCTTGCAGGGAGCCCTGGTTTCTTCAATCCAGAGAAAATGAAATATCAGGACAGACATAGCATCCTCTATCACTGATACAGTTAAAATCAGTAAGCCATGCTTCCAGACTAAGGTCTGGGGTTAGGAGAGAAGTCTGATTACTGAAATGCTGCTGTAACCAGGTTACTACAGTGCATGTAAAGGCATTCTCCACATAACCTGGTATCTCTGTGTAACCTGGTTACTTAAGTGCATGTAAATACATAAACTTAGGTAACAATTGCATGTTTGCCTACCCCGTTGCCTGGAACTAAATTGACTTGCGAGACCCATGAGGAGTTATAGACCCCAACAGCACATCCCTAGAGACACAGAGACATGCAAAGTCCTTCTCCATAATAAAGTGGTGATTCACAGAGGCCGCATTTTTTTAGACATTATGATGACTTATTTGCTTATGAAAACTTGACATTTGATTTGGACTTTTTCTTAAGGCCTTCACCTGCTTTAACCTTGTCAACAAAATTCATTAGACAGGATGTAATGCGAATGCTTGTTTTGTTTTCTTCTCCAAAAGTTTATGATCTTTCTTCCAGTTTATTATTGGAGAAGATGGGACATGTGGTGCAAACTACGAGCATGCCCCAGCTGAAGGCCCACCCATTGTGGCCTTGATTGACCATGTTGTAGAATTCACGTAAGTATGTTATTTAGGCTATGTATTTTTGTCTTATTATTACTTGTTCTTGTATCATTTTAATGTCAGCACTAAGATAGAAAGGGCACAGAGACTCCCACCATTCTGCTACTAATATGGACTGGCTGACCACAGATGGAAAAACCCATTTTATTAAGTACAGTTAGTGGTGACATTGTTTTTTACTACATTTGTTTTTGTTCCATCTCATGTATCCATCTTTTCTCTTGTGGATGGTAACAGGAGGAAGCCAGAGATGGTGCAGCGTCCCATGGTGCCTTTGCCCATGCCCCAGAAGCTACACTTTAACATCACGCCTGAGATCAAGAAAGACATTGAGGAGGCCAAGCAGAGTATGACCATGTGAGGGAAGCTTTTATAACCACACGAGTGACTAGTAACCTACATATACAGTATATGATATATATCGTGTCATAAGGCATACAGATACACCGGGTCTCACCGTCCTGCAATTTCTCCCACCACAGACTTGCCCAAGACCTGGATATGAGGGTTATGGTATTTGGCCACTTTGGAAAAAATGTCCCAAAGGCCCACCAGATGAGCCCTGATGCCTTCATACAGATGGCACTACAGCTGGCCTACTACAGGTGAGATGTTGAAAAGTCATGTGGGGATGGACTGTCTTTGTATGGAGGCTTTTTACAAGGGTAACTAACAAGTTGTGAAGGTTTTGTGTAAAAAAACATTGATTACACAGGTGAGACAACTGAGATTCCTGAATCTGCTAACTCAGATGACACGAATTTACGAATTTTCAGGGACTTAAAATAATTTGGGCCAATAAATATAAAACATCAAACTGCTCCAACATGCTACATGTGGTTACCCGAACGCAATCTCCTCTGCGAGTGAGTGTACACTGTCTGCAACAATCAATGTGTACAGAAAGCAGGAAACACAGAACGTAACGGCATTTGGTAAAACTTTTACAGTTTTTGTATGTCGACATTGTACAACACGTGTGCTGGGTTCTACTTGCTTTTATGTTCATCTGGTCTCTATAAATGTGTTGGTTATCTGATTATCAGTGTATTTTGGAAGTAGGTGAAAAGGAAGTGATTGGGTCGGGGTTCCCATAGACCTTGATGTTTCAAATAACAAGAGGCATGCACTGGGTCCATGGACCAGCCACAAAGAGGTTTGCAGGCGTTCGCAGGTGCTTTGCGAAGCCCACCGCAAGAAGCTTGTAGCCCGGTATGTAGTAACGGTTTTAAGAATGGTCTTAAACTTATGAGTCAAAAAATTCATAGTAAGTAGAAGGACTTTAAACCTTTACATAAAGAAGACACACGTAACGATTTTATTATATAGTATTTTTTTTCCGCATTATGTCCATAAGAGAGCAAACCAATTTAATGAGAGACATAACTACTTGGGTGCATATTTTTGGGATATGTCCCCAGGATGCTAGGGCTGGAATGCTAGGCTAACCGTAGCTTAAATAGCTTGCTTACAACATTATCTTGAGGTTCGTCTGCTGACCAAAATCTGAGGTATTTCCAAACAGGGTTTTTCAGACTGCTCGGAGTGCAAATTGCTCTCTGCCATCATTACCACACGTTTGTTGTAGAATCATTTGCTCGTTTCAGCTTGACCTACATTTATTTTCAATCACTGACAGTGGTGTTGTGTGACTCCTGTCCCTTGTACAGTGCATTCGATGCAGCGGCCCAGGCCCATGTGAGAAAACAGCCGTGGTAGTGCTCTTTTTGTTGTTGATGTTTTTTTCACAATCGAATATTCAGCGTTAAAATATATTGTATAGCGTGAGTAAAACACAGCCTTTGTAGACAGCTTGGTTTGATTAAAATGCAGCAGATTTGAATCATGATTAGCCCTCTGTAAGACTACATATCATTTATTGTATCCAATATTATAAATACTTCTATATATTGCAGAAGGTGTAAGGTGGAATATATAGGATATTTCCCCCTACGTTGTATCTTTATGTATCTTTTATATCATCTTATTGTATCATCATACATTTCCAAAATCTCATGTGTTTTGAAAGTGTGTTTCCTCTTACCTGGCTTAGCAGACCTCGGGAGTTGTTTTCTATTATTTGAGAGCTGACAACAAATACTAACACATTAAAACTAGTTCATGCACGGCATCTACTCTTACTTTTATTTATTTTTATAAATTGGATGTAATTAAAACCATTGTGTTTCTCTTAGCAGCTTCATACATAAAGGCACTAATGACTCTTTAAATTGGAACACTGAGAGTCTCTTAAGGGTTTTATCACTGTTTGTCCTCTTGGCTTGGCAGGATGTACAAATGCTCCTGCGCCACATATGAAAGTGCCTCCCTGCGTATGTTCAGATTGGGCCGGACAGATACAGTCCGATCAGCCTCAGGTGCCTCAGCTGCCTTTGTCAAGGCCTTTGATGACCCCAGCAAACAGGTCTGATGAGAGGGAAAATTCTAATGGAATGTATTCATGACAGCACCCATTTTGGCAGTAAACTGATGAACTCAGATTACAACCCAGAATCCCAGACATGATCAGGCTGATGGCTTTATCAATTAATCTAACTCTCAGTGACCCTGCTGTCACAGTCAAAGAAAATTTATAGCTTCGTCATGCACATGACCACCTAGACTTTTTCTACATAAGAGAAACATCACCTGAGACCTCCTTTTAAGAAAAGTTAAAACCAGAGATAAAGCCAGACACAGTGTCGTTGTACAGTGGCAAGAAAAAGTATGTGAACCCTTTGGAATGACCTGGTTTTCTGCATGAATTGTCCATAAAATGTGATGTGATCTTCATCTAAGTCACAAGTATAGACAAACGTAATGTGTTTAAGCTAATAATATACAATCATTTATAATCCTTTGTGTCTTTATAAAACACAACCATTGACATTCCCAGTGCTGGTGGAAAAAGTAAGTGAAACTTTGGATTTAATAACTTTTCGAACCTCCTTTACTTAAAACAAGCTCAAGTAGCTGTGGATCAGACCTGGTGTGGTCATTCCACAGCCTTTCTAATGGGTTAGGGTCTGGGATCTGACTGGGCTATTCCAAAAGTTGGACTTTGTTTGTTTGGAATCATTCCAAAGTAGAATTACTTCAGTGTTTAGGGTCATTGTCCTGCTGCATCGCCCAGCTCCTACTAAGCTTCAGCTGGTAGACAGCCACCCTGACATTATCCTGTAAGTTACTTTTGATAAATTTGGGAATTCATTTTCCCATCGATAATGGTGAGCTGTCCAGGCCCATAGTCAGCAAAGCAGCCATGTCATGATGCTTCGTCCAACGTATTCACCATTGGGGTGACGATTTAATGTTGGTTTGCAGTGCCCTTTTTACACCATATGTAGCACTGCGATTTCTTCCCAAACGATTCAACCTTAGTTTTATCATTTCACAAAACATTTTCCAAGTAGTGTTGTGGAGTGTCAGACTCCAAGGCCGCAGTGATGGTTTTTTTTTTGTTTTTGTTTGTTTGTTTTTTTGTTAACCAGCTCCAATGATCCCTTGAAACCTTTAGCTGTTATTCCAGGCCTCTTTTTTTTTTTACCTCACTGAACACTCTGTGTTGTGCCTTTGGACTTATCTTAGCTGGCCACAGAACTAATTTGTCTCCATTTATAGACAGTTTGTGTTACTGTGGACTGACGAATATCTGAACTCTTTGAGATGACTCTGTAACCCTTTCCAGCTTTATGCAAATAAGTAATTCTTCATTGTAAGTCTTCTGAGACTTCTTTTTGGCAAAGAATGGTTCACATCAGTAGATGCTTCTTGTGAATAGTAAACTCAAAATGTTTGAGTGTTTTTTGTAACTCAAAGTAGCTCTAACCCACACCTCCAATCTGCTTTAGTTTGCTAACTCCTGACTCCAGTTAGCTTTTGTTAATGTCATTAGGCGAGGGATTCACATACTTTTTCCAACCTACACTGTGAATGTTTGAATGATGTTGTCAATATGGACAAGAACAATACAATCATGTGTGTTATTAGTTCAAATAGATTGTGTTTGTTAATAATTGTAACTAAGCTGAAGATCTGATCATATTTTTAAGACAAATTCATACATAAATGCAGATAAAGCCGGAGGGTTCACTTACTTTATCTTGCTGCTTTATTATGAGAACTATTTATGCTTTATGTTGAGGAATTTCACTGTTAAACATACAGTTTTAACTCGATTTTTGGAATATATTTGAATACTGTTTGAAGGTTACTGTGAATACAGTAACCTGCTATAAGATGTATCGTAACATTCCTGTCTTCCTGTTCTGTTTTTCACAGAACACAGAGAAGGTTGATCTAATGGAAAAAGCTGTAAAAGCACACAGGTCATACACTAATATGGTGAGTATTCACAGCAACAGGGCTGGCAGAGATTCAATGACAAGTCTGGTGATGTTCTATATTTTTCTTATTGTAAACAAATCCTGTGTGCAGATCAAAACCAACAGTGAATGCAAATTACTAACGTGTATTGTGTGTATATCAAAGGTGTATTTCTGTGTGCCAAAGAGCTCCATTGTTGTCCAGAAGCTATTCAAAACACATCACTGAGTCACACTAATGGACTGGTTGATATGTTTGTCATTACCATAAACACACATACTGTAGTTTATTTTGCCTCATTCCCATGCTGAAGATAGTCCCCAAGAAATGTACTATTTCAGCTGTTTCAAGGAATACTGAGCTTAGTGTTTATTCTTAACTGCTCACATTAAGAAAAATATAAAATAATGCTTGCCTTATTTGTCTATAATTAAAATCTAGTGACTGACATGGCAGACAAATTAGTTCTCTCCCTCTTAACAGGCAATCAGGGGCCAGGCTATCGACAGACACCTCCTGGGCCTTAAGATGCAGGCTGTTGATGAAAAACTCTCCATGCCTGATATCTTCAAAGACGTTGCCTATGCCAAAGCCTTACACTACCAGCTGTCTACAAGTCAGGTATGGGCCAGGGTTGAAACTAGGGATGGTTTGCAATAGCTGTTTCCAGTCCCAAATTGGTAAAATATCTGGTTTCGTAAAGCTGCGTGGCTAACAGATCCCTTATTAAATCTTTAATTCATGTTCTGTGTTTAATTAGTTTCTTTTGCCTCTTTTTAATTCTCAACCATCAGTTTAAAAAAAAAAACAACAACTCAGTGACACTGTTATCAACAACAAACATGGCAGACCAGCTTAAACATTTCATATTCAACCAAACAACTGCAAAATGTATTATTTTCTGAAGAATACTCACAAACAAGGGGGAAAATAGGTTTTTTGTTTAAATATTTAACTGCCGGCCAACATGTTAAAGTAAGAACCTGTGTTATTTTTGATAATTTGAGAAGGTCGAGCGCTCAGCCTCAGCCTACCGCCGTATTCTGTGACCTGCAGCAGTAATTTATTTAGTTGATAGTCATTGAATGCTAAAGTAGAACTAGTAGCAAATTGAGCGATGACAGGATTAATGAATGTCATAGAACAGTTATAAAATTGTGTTGAAACCCTTCAACACAGCCGAATGTCCGTGGTTTAGTTTAGATAGTTAATCATTGTAGTTTCCATTGGTGTCAGTTTCATGCTTTTCTGGTAATTGGTCCATTAATCACAATTCAAATTACTAATTAGGTTATTAACATGATTAGAAGAGGCCAGACTCTTAAATATCAAGATGTATTTTAGTTACACAAAACATTCTCAACTTGTTATGTTACTGTGCTGAGTGAAATAAAAACAGTACATTTTAACAGATGTTTCATTCGCCACCAAACAAGTATTTTAAGCTACTAAAAAAGATTCAATAACCAATTTCAATAAAGGGATTTGGAACAGGATTCAGATTCAATAATATTCTATTGAAGCCATTCCTAGTTGAAACTGATAAAAAACAGAAAAATGGTTAAAGAAAATTAGTAGTTTAAAGTAGTAGTAGATGGAAATATGCTCTTGTTATTTAACCCTATAACTAAAACTGTTTCCTAACTAACCACTACATTCTCATGTCTACACAAGGTACCATCCAAGACAGACTGTTTCATGTGTTTCGGTCCAGTTGTACCCAACGGATATGGCGTATGCTACAATCCTATGAACGATCACATCAACTTTGCTGTGTCATCTTTCAACGCCTGTGAAGAAACAAATGCAGAAAGTCTGGCCCAGGCTGTGGAGGATGCACTGGTAGACATGAGGACACTGCTTGAACAAACTCCAAGACCCAAACTGTAAAGCTCCTCCAGGCTTTAATAAGCTCTTCGTAGATGAAATGGATGCTACAGGACTAGTCTCGGTGATCGCTCTAATGAGTTAAACCTGATAGGATTAAGTGACATTATGGTGACCATATCCCACACCTGGTGCAAGACTATCAAGCTCCAGTTGGTAGTCTGAACCAGTATGTTCCTTGCTGTTGAAATGCATAGACATTAAATCAAGTGATAATTATGTACACATTTTTTATAGACACTTCTGTTGTTACACTGAAGTGCAAACACTGAAATATCATCATCCAGAATCAAAAACCTGTTTACGACAGAAATATTCAAATGTTTGCCACAGAAATGATCTTGTTAATGGATATGGATTGATATCTTATGATCAACAAATCCCCTCATGAGACCAAAACCAACAATCAGTTGGTTCTAAACCTGCAACACACTATTTTAAACACTGATTAATCAATTATGTAATTTTTAAGGCAAAAATGACAAAAACTCAAGAGTTCCAGCTTCTCAAATCTTTATATTTTCTATGAATGTTAACTGAATATCTTTTGGACTGTTGGTCAGATAAAACAAGACATTTGAACTTTTTTTGGTTTATGCCTGTGTGCCTCAGATCTCCGTTGTCTGAAAACTTCTGTATTAGTTGACTTTGCACTTCATCAAAGTGAACATGGCCAGTGTGGATTATTCTGACATAAATTTATGACGGTATTTTTGATTGCTACATTGCTGCATTGTATGGGGCCCATCAGCAGTCATACGGTACAAAATTACAGATGGAGAACCCCACATGACGGGGACGGGTCAACCATACGCTCGGTTTAGCAGTCCATGCACTCAAAATGATAAACTCTTTGCACAGATTAAGAAACTGCATCCACAGGTTCTGTATCTCCGTGAACATTTTAGCTCACTGTTTTCCTCAGATAGTGACATCAGACTTGTCTGATTGACTTGTGGTGGCCAGTTAGCATTAAATCCATGTTTGTTGTGCAATATAGTGAACATACAGTAGGTGTAACGGATGAAATGAAATTATTATGAAAGTAGAAATTAAGGTAATTAAGGTGTGTGTGTGTGTGGGGGGGGGTGTGAGTGTTCAACACTTCCTTCTGATTCAAATACATTTTTTAAAACACGTGCTGTGACTTATTACTGGTTTTGTCCTTACAGTAGCATTTTTTGTAAGTTTTAGGGTGGCAACTTTGTCTTTTCTTTGCTCCATTGCCTTATGAGATGTTTGGTATCAGCAAATACCATGCACTTGTGCAGTTACATTAATCCAGAGATTTAAAGTTGCACTTCCATAAATTTTGGAGTCAAAAGAAACAAATTTAAAAAATGTACAAGTAGATGCAGAAATACCCAATCCTCTGTATGGGTAAAGCTCTAAAAACACTAGATTCTACATGTCTGATAATGCAGTTAGGTGGCATCTTTTTTGTCAGACCCTCCATGGCTTGTACACACCCACATCTATTTTAATCTGGTATCATATTTGTATAAAATCACAAAATGAGAAGGCAGATTATGTCTGGAGATCCTGTTTTAGGAGAGACTTAAATTGATCTTTTCTTCTTTCCTGAATTCCAGGAAACCATGGCCCTGTACAGTACTGTATTTGTCAATGCACTTGTTTGGAGTTTTGGGAACTCGCTTCTGCAACCCTCTGTTCATTTTCTAGTTCCTCATTTGTAGGTTTTGCCACACATATTGTTGAATCATCAGCATACAAACAACCCATTGCCTTGTTTGTGATTGATGGTAAATCATTTGAAACAAAAAAAAGGCAAATAATAGTTTCCCTGAGGTATCCTGCAACTTTTAGACTTTACACTTAAAAATGATCCATTAAAAAAAGAAAGCCTGTTTATGTTATTAATAAGGAATATAATTTTCACTTTGAATGACATGCCTCACATGAACATTTTCTCACAATCTCCTAATCGCATATAAACTTTGTTAGAGGGGAAATGTAGCAAAAACATAAGGCTATTAACAGTTGCTGCACACCCACACACTTGTTTTCAGTCATTCTGGCTGACTACATCATGCAGTCTGTTATAACTGGGCCAAATTTCATTGAAAAGTTTCAATTTTGTTGATTATAATCTTTATTTTAATGGCATTAAATGCTCGTATTTTCAACATATAGCCAAAATAACCAAAAGCTTTTAAAAGAAATGTAAACTTTTACACGTATTACAGTGTTATAAGCAGGTCTACAAGTGAGGTGCAGTAATGGCAGCTTGTCTGCTTCTGTCTACAACCCAGCTAGACCACAAGTGTTTAAGGAGTTTTAAATTCTAATTCTTACAACCAGGCCTGGTCCACTTCAAACCACTGAAATAAATCAAACACCAAAATGGAAATGCAGAAATCTCTCATGTAAAATAACCGAAACTACTCTAACCTTTCAGAAAACTATCTTCATGTAGGTACCCATAAGAATTACATTGAGAAAATATTTTCAGGGCCTAACATACTATCCTCTGAGGATTTAAGTTTTGTCTGTGATTATAAATGAAAATTTATACATTATCATTTTAAATTATTTTTCCTTAATTCATAATTCTAAATGTTACAGATTTCCCAGCAGCTGAAAAAATGTTTCAGCAGCTTGTAATACAAAGTCAACAACGTGACACCAGTGTAGTTAAACAGCTTAGTTACCATGTAAAGTATCCACTCTACTCTCTCAGAACTCTCATGTACATATTTACACATGGTGATGGACTGCCTTCTTTTTATATGATAAGAAAGAGAACGTCCTGTCCATGTGGCCAAAAAAGGCCTTGGCTCCAAGATCTGACACTTAATTCACCCTTTCTCTTTCTGCCAGCTTCAGAATGACTCACCCTGAACTCAAGTCTGTGTGAAGTCCCAGCCCATTCCTTAACAGTCATCACACAACACACATCCTCTCAAAATTCGAGGGAATAGTGGAGAAACCACTTTAAAACTAAAACAGCAGGCCCATGTGCCTCAGTAATTCCAATGAAATGGATGAAATCGAATGTGTGGTATTTAAATTGCAAAAGTTTAATTTACGTTGAATTATTTTTACATTTTCATGTTTTATTATTTGTTGTGTTTGTTTTCATTCATATTATTGATTATTTCAAAATGTCTTATGTACTTATATATTTAATATCAACAACTCTGGGCCTCCACAGATATGAGTGTTGTTACTATGCATTATGCTTCCTTTTCTGATTTAATGACTCTTATGAACTGAGAAATAGATTGAAAAAGACAGTAGTTGAACCTAAGAGAGATGTGATGAAGTTCGACTACCATGCACAAAAATCTGGTATATTTGAATAAAATTTGGTAGAGCTCTTTACGGTAAATGAATTTTGAAATGTTGTGCCACTACTAATCAAATCCAAATCAGCACTTGGCACGGATAACTATTCCTTGACATGTAGTCTTCCTGTTGAACTTTTGTAACTAAGTGGCCTCTGCTTCCTCTTCTGTTTTTACTCTCCCGTGGGAAAATGCGCACTGAAAAAACCTTTGAGGAACATTTAATTGAGCTGATAGAAATATCACATCTGACAGAAAAAGTTCTGACTTTGGTATATACTGTGTGTACTAAGTCTCTTCCAAACAATTTTTGCTTTCGGTTCCCAGCGTTGTATATTTGTACAGTATGTGGGCATGTGTTTGGCTTATGCAAAGTACTGCCTGGATCAGAGGATTTTTTTGACCGCATTGAAAAGGACTTGACGAAAGACTGATAAGTCTTTTCCTTAAGAGAACATTTTCAAGAAGTTGTACAGATTCCTGATTTCTCACAACAGTATATTCTGTACTGTGATCCATTTAATATAACTGTAATAAATAAAGCGGCGTTTTCTTGCTGCCTTCAGGAGGACCCACTACACTGAGATACTGAAACTAGTTCTTGTAAAGTCATTTCAAAGAATCAAAATATCCTGAGTCTGCATTAGGCATGTTGTATCTGGCCACTGTGACTCATGATTACCAGAAGGCAGACACTCCATTTCCTGCATTGACCAAATTGATTTCACAATCATTATGAGCTCAAGCAGCGAAGGATTTTTTTTTCAGAGCTTGTATCACTAGCCACTCTGGAAGGGAGTTTCAGGGAGTAACTTGACTCTCTGACTTTTTGTCCTCATGTAAGATCTGGAACAACTAGTCGGGATTCCTTATGTAAGTATTTTGATTATTAATGATAAAAATGCCTAAGGAATATGCTCTTTAATGACATATATATTATTTTAGTGACACTGAATAAATTGATATTTTTTTCCAAAGCCTGATTAGCAGATGCGTTTGAAGTCTTTTCTATGATGAATGCACTGAATCCACGAAGACTTCCTGATATATTTCCCATCAAGGAATAACAACAATTGACCACAAACCGTAATCGAAGGAGGATTATCATGATCCAATGGTTATTACTGGTCACACTGTTCTGTAAGAGCACACAAGATGGAAACGGACAAGAAAATGGTGAGTATGTCATCCACTAACTTCTACAGGCTTGCAGATACAAATATGCAAAGAATATCTGGTATTCTTTACATATAGCTGATACTATGCTGTATTAATAGCATAAGAAAATTGCCCTATTTCCAAGTGAATCCACCATGTAAATTACACTATACTTAAAAGTAGACAAGTGGTCTTTAAACCTGTTCATATTTACTGTAGATTGTAAGTGTATAAGTGCATATGCAGCCTATTTCCTATAATAATAATTTAGAATTTTTAAACGTAGCTTTTGTTTTTTTGTGTTAACAGTGCCTTTCTGTTTCGTTATAACTGGTGCTAATGTACTCCTGGTAATATGGATAGACACAGTATGTTTTAAAACAGCTAAATTTGGATCAATATGTAGTGTTGGGTAAAATGGTGGAGGTGCAGTCATACACTACCTTGGAACCAGAACCAGAAATTGATTCCTGGGGGTCCAAGAGAGGTGAACAAAATGTCTTCAAGATCATTTAAGGTCCATTAGATTCCAAGTGATAACAGATGTTTTGAGTATCAATGTGAAATAGGTATTCGAGATTTCTTGAATATAGGGCAGATTATTGATCATATTGATCATTCTCAGAATGCAGATCAGGGGGCTGAGTCATGAAAAAGGCTAAAAGGAAAAACACAAAAAACAAAACAAAAAACCTCCTACATTTCAGCTGCGACCCTTTCAGTGTACAAAGACTAGATGCTCATGCTTGTCTTTAAGTTATGTCTCTGCCAGTCATAGCAGAGACTCCTGACCATGCAACAACTCTAGCTCACAGCTCACATGCTCACAGCTCTGGGAGACACAGCAGTAATTTGAGCTAAATGTTAACGTCAGCATGCGGACGTTAACAGGTATGTTTACCACATTTGCCATTTTAGTTCAGTCTGTTGGCATGCTAACTTGCTAATCAGCGACAAACACAAAGTACAGCTGAGGCTGTCTGGAAACTCATTAGTGTTGAGGGTGTTTGGTCAAAAACCAAAGTACTGGACAAAGTAAGACTTTTGACCTGCTGATAGTGCTAGATGGAAAGTCAGAGGATCACCAAAGTTATTACAGTTCATCCTGAGGTGAACATGAATGCTCAGAATTTCAGTGGTTGACTGACCAACAGACACACCAGCAGACTTACAATGCCATCCATAGATCCATGCTAGTTCCGCTATCATATCTAAAAATCACACATTCATGTCTGTTTTTGAATCTGCTCATCAACAGAATTAGCTATGTCCTCTCCTGCTTAAGTATCTACAAAAAACAGAAAGTCTCCTGATTACTCATTGGTCATTATCTTGCCTTTTATCCACATAAATAATGCAGACAGACAGCTGCTACCTCCCATCATTTCCTAAGTGCGTCATCAGTACTTTCTCATCAGGTATCACCTCAAAATTTAACAGTGCTCTCAAATTTCCCTTGTTGTGTACTGGTTCTACAACTTCAAGTTGACCTGAATACTAGTGTCCTCTGAGATCAGTTTCTTGGCGGCCACAAACTTCTGATTTCTGTTACAGATTAAAAACACAGAGGGTTGATTCTGAACACAATGCTACTAAACATCTGTAAACCCTGAGAGCATAAAGGGACAATTAACCAAAAGGCAGAATTTACTTTGTGCTATTTGACTGATTTCAAGTAGTAAGGTCACTTTTTGGAGTTGGATCCACTGACTTTGGATCAGTAACGGACTCTGCGGGCTCACATAGTTCCTATTGGAGACACTATATTCCATACAGACGGGTTTTATACGGATGTAGGGCACCCATGGGCCTGGCCTAAGACCTAAGTGGTCCAGGGCAAAATTTGAACTCCTCCTGCCCTCCATGCCCCTGTCTCATCAAATGTGCATTGTACACTCACACACAAAAGTTAAGCAACAAATGTTTTTTGCAGGGTGATCCTCTGGCTTTCCATCTAGCCCTTAAGAGGGAACAGTTTTTACTTCTTGTTTTTTATTTTTTATTTCCCCCTAAAAATAAAATAAAACAAATAAATGAAATAATGTAAATTAAATTAAAAGTAAAAGTAAATTAAATATATAAATATTCAAAACAACAATGAACTAAAATGGAAATGACTAAAAGGAACAAAGTTAATGAACCTCGTAAGACCATATCAGTAACACGTGACTTTGATTCCCCTCTTTAGCACTTAAATAATATAATATATAAACACTGGAATTGATTAACAAACACTGGTGACAAAACTTTTTTGATTCAGGTTCAAGGATTTCTTACTAGATTTCCAGAGCTTTCAGCCACATCTCCTGGCCTCCATCATGAATGGAGTTTGCTCAGAGTGAAAATTATGTATTTGTAAATAAATACTTCATTAATACATGCAATAAACAAATATAATTAATATGATTGTTATATTTGACAAATATATTTCATACTCATGTAAAATATGAAAACATCTGACATTATTACAACCATGCTATATTACTTTGTAAACACCAGTTATATATGCTTCACAAAAGTTTTTGATGTTGACAAATACACTAATAAAAAATTAAAATGTCTTCATATCTGCTAATAAATACATTATAGTCTGTCATAAGCCATATATTAACATTATTACAACCATGCTATATTACTTTGTAAACACCAGTTATATATGCTTCACAAAAGTTTTTGATGTTGACAAATACACTAATAAAAAATTAAAATGTCTTCATATCTGCTAATAAATACATTATAGTCTGTCATAAGCCATATATTAACATTATTACAACCATGCTATATTACTTTGTAAACACCAGTTATATATGCTTCACAAAAGTTTTTGAAGTTGACAAATACACTAATAAAAAATTAAAATGTCTTCATATCTGCTTATAAATACATTATAGTCTGTCATAAGCCATATATTAACTGTTTATGTACTGTTTATAGATGCTAAATAAGGGGGATCAAAATAAAGTGTTGCTGGAAAGGGTACAAACATCTCATGTAAATAGTTCACCAAGAGAAAAAGAGGATTAATAATTATAATAGAATATTTGTTGAAAAAGTTTGAACCTTTTTTAAAAAACATATTTTTGGCAGTAAACTTATATTAACTTACGTCAGCTATGAGCTTCCGCTTGTGAATCATGAGATGAGGCTACGTAATACCCCAGTAAAGCCATCAGGAGTGCTGTCATGGTGTCCTGTAGCTGCTTCAACCCTGTCGGTGCAGGTGAGGATGTCCTCACTACTGTCTGTCTCTTTGCTGGTCAGGATAAGGAACGTCCTTTAATATGTGCTATGCTCATTCCTCAGGTGTTTTTCATTGTGGACCTCCGAATCTGACACTTAACAAATCTGTTCAGACAATCCTGTTAGCATGGGAAGACGACCCTTCATGCTCTGCAGTGCATGATGTGCTGATCTACGAGCTGGTGGTTCTCATAGCAGACAAGCAAGTACACTATGTACGAGTTGATTTGTATTACACCAAAGTTGCTGACCTCCATAACACTAACCTTCATTACTAGAACAGGCAAACAAAGATACCTTTAATTGGTTTATGAAAATGTTTTAGGATGAAGTTGCTGTGACGCATGAGCAGATAGGATCTCCTCACTCCTGGAACTGGACGTCCCACTTGGCCTTGGAGTGTGCTTCCCACACAGTCAGGCTCAGTTCCCGATACGAAAACCGTACAAGCCCATGGAAACAAGAGCAGACTCTTCCAGGTTAACATTCTGCTTGCCCAACTTCATATTTTGATCATCAGAAATATTCAAGATATCCTTCTTACATATTTGACAGTCATGGTATTCTTTCAGATGCTTACTATGTCCTATTATTATGCCTTTACAGGAAAAGAAAACTTGTCAAGGCCAGAGGTTTATCCACGGGACAGAGTGTTGAAGGTTGGCAGCACAGTCACCTTCTGCTGTGTTCTGCCGGCTGGGGAAATCTTTGACAAAATGTATCTGCCTGGGTATAATAGCACTATCATGAACACTACCAAGATCAACAATCGGACGTATGCCTTGACTGTCCGCCTGAACCAGCCATCACGTGACAGTTGTACTGATGTAAAATGTAAAGCGAGTATCCAGCATGTCAAAACAACTGAGAATGGGGCTTGTGCTTTTATTGGCTGTGAGTATGACCTGGTTTTGTGCTAAGTTTTGTGATTTTTGGAGTTTGGAATATGTCTTGTTAATAAATGCTGGCTTTTTTTTTTTTTGCTTTTTTTTGATAATCGCCATGACTCAGATCTACCTGGTGATAAGGATCTTCAGTGTGAAACCAGTGATCTGGAATCAGTCGAATGTCACTGGACAGTAGAAAGAAGCCCACACCTGCTCTCAAAAAAAACAGAGTATCAACTTCTTGGAAGGTACACTGTAGTAAAACTGTATCTGATGTAGCCATAGGTTGGAGTATGGAAGCAAAAATTGGCCATAAGGATTTGAATCTTAAAAGCAACTGAATACATAATTGTGAAATTTAGTCAATACTGAATACTTGAAAGAGTGCTCCTCCAATGTAGCACTGCATGCCTATAACATTGTTGGTTTCATGATGGACAGTTCAGTCAGAGATTCAGGTGTGTTGTCCTAGCAGCAGCTAATGTGTCCTGGAGCCTGTAGCCTGCAGCAGAGATGAGGAGTGGGCTACAGAGGTCTGGTAAGATCACCTCTTTCTAACACCACACCATCAGATTTCTTTGCTTTTCAGACCTATACTCTTCAGACCCAAACCATAGTGACTCCATCCCTCTGAAACCACTACAGGCTTTAACTACAACTATTTTCACATACAGTAGTGCTCCCCAACACCTGGAAACACAATCTGATGTGTAAAATCACCTGAGTTCTCCTTTAATCTTGAAATTTAAATATCACTGAATTTAAAGCATTTAAGTATTTTACTCAAAAACTAATTTATCTGAATTTATGTGGTTTGAATTCCCCTGAAATTTCGATGTTTTTCAGAGTTGTGTAATTTAAAAACTTGATTTTTGAAATTGTACAATTTGTCAAGTTCAGCATGATGCCAGGGTTCGCAAATCATTCAGATAAAACATTGAAATATGTCCACTACGGAAGAGTTTACAGCCATGCCATCAGCTAAGTGAGGCTGTAATTAGGCACGCGGTTTGAGCAAAAGGTTAACAACAACACGCTAATATGTTCACAGTGACACTGCTAACATGCTGATGTTTAGCAGGTATAATATTTACAATAGTCACCATTTTAGTTTAGTTTTCTAGCATGCTAACATTGCTAATTAGCAATAATCACACAGCACAGCTGAGGCTGATGGGAATGTGATTAGTTTTGCAGGTATTTGGTCATAAACCAAAGTACTGGACAAATGAAAGTGTTGACCTGAGATATTTCAGTCTGGACCAAACCAACTAGGCGACAGATCGACACTGCCGTCCCTAGAAACATGCTCCTAGCATAGGTAACAACTCTGTTCAGATTGCTCAGATTCAATGATCCAAGAGAGAGAAGTTCAGATGAATGACTGAAAACCTTGGGCACTTGAATTTTCTAACTGAATTTGTGAACCAGAAAAAAAATAATAATAACTGTAAATTCTTCAATGTTAAATTACCATGTGGAAATGTTAAAGAGGGGAAATCAAATCACCATAAATTCAGATAAATGGTTTTCAAAATAAAATACTTCAATGGAATAAATTTAGTGGCATTTAAATTTTAAATCAAGTATTCAAGTATTCAAGGTATTTTTTTTTTTTAACCTTTTTTTCCTTCCATGCTTGAGTCCTGGTAGTTTATGCTGTGGGAAAGAATTAACCATTTTTATATGTAGTAAACTAAAAGTTACATTCTCTTGGCATTTGCCCCTCCAGTCCATGTGAAGATGGGTCTCGGGGGAGATGCTTAAAAAAAGTGCAAGAGGATGCTGGTGAGAGAAACTGGACGTTAACAGTGAAAAATAAGCTTGGGAAAGTGGAGCTTTCAGACAGGGCCGACCTGACTAAAAGAGGTACAGCTTCATGAAAATTTGTGTTTTTGTGTGGTAAAATGCATTTTTGCATATATAGGTCTTAAAGCTTACATTTATTTTCAAGGGCAGTGGTGAATGAAAACATTTAGAGGCACTGATGAAAATTTAGGGACACAGTTATTTTTTTAAAAGAAAGAACATTAATGCATCTCTTTTTTAAACATTAAACTTACAATATGCATAAGACACAGGGGTGAACTAACTTAAATAGTAGATTATTAAAGAATTTGGAAACACAAGCCGACTTGGGACTTAACAAAGGACCGGGATGCATTGTGCTTCACAGATGCATCTCATTCGAAACAGCATAAAGTCTAATAATGCATTTTAGGCTTTAGAAAATAGGGTTGTGGTTTAAAGCTTTTCATCCAATCTGAATCCAGCATCAAGTTTTTTATGGAATTAACCTGACCTACCATTTTCACTTTACCTGGTGAAAGCAATGATAAGCACCTGCTAAAAATGAGGAGCTGTTACCGAAATGTTGTGTATACTGGGTCTTTCTAATAAGAGTGTCAGAACTACCAAAATAATTTTTCACATTCACACAGTCTACACACACATAATATTTACTGGCATATGCAAGTGAAATGCTGCACTGTAGAGCCCTGTTACATCTCTTTTTAATGATTAATTCAGCTGATTATCCCGTGTCTTCCATTTCAGTGCACATGCTCGCTCCAGAGGGAGTGAAAGCTTCAACTGTGAATGCCAGAAATGTTACCCTCGAGTGGAGCTGGAAAGTGCAACGGTACACTAATCTCAATTTAACATGCCAAGTAAACGTTAGCCATGGAGGAACAAATACAATGGTAAGATGACAAAGAAAGGAGGCTGAGACATAAGCAAGGTTTTTAAAGTATAATCCTTCTCTGACATCATCTTGTCCATACCGTGTTCCCAGAGTGAAAACATTGGACTTGGCCTTAGTTTTGCAGTTCTGACTGATTTGATACCAAATTGGACGTATAATGTGACAGTACGATGTGGAACAACACAAAATTTCTGGAAATGGAGTGACTGGAGCATAGGATTCAACTTCAACACAAAGGGTGATGGTAAGTAAATGATTAAGTAATGTAAGTAAAAAATGCAAACAACAAACTCCGGTAACACTTAATGAAACAGGCTGCAATTTACACTGTAAATTTTGTTTGTTATATAATAAAATACTAACCGGTTCCAGTTGATCCTTAGATGTAGGTGAAGTGGACGAAAACAAGACTATGGGGAACAACGGAGTAACAACTGGGCAGTTTAGACGAAAGGAGAACAAAATGTGTGTCCTAAGTATTTTTTGTAAGTACTGGGTACCTACAGGGTACAGAACTGACTAACAAAATCAAAAGAATTATAATAATAAATTCTAGGCTCCTCATTAAACATTTAAGATTAGCTATGCCTGATCCACCTACATCTATATGTTGTAGTATTAGATGACTGTATTTTGTGACAGTTTTTCCTCCTCAAATGACAATAGAGGCCTTACATAGCTGTACACTTGAGAAAGGTATGTTTGATCCCCCACTCCAGCATACCTGTTAAGAGCTGCTGCAGTTGTGGACGAACATGCCCTCTAGGAGCCAACTTTCAAACATAGCATCCCGTTTCTCAGCTTGTCCTTATGTGTGTAAGTCAGCTCTGCTCTTTTATATTGCAATTTCTACTACATACCGTTATTTGCTTGTTTGTTAATGAGTGAAACTGCAACACGCATTTCACATTACGCACTAAGAATTAGGTATGTTCGCTGTAATATAATTTGTGGCTGTTCTCTGCTTGTTAAGCTCTGATTACGCAATAAGAATCGGGTTGTTAACAACATTTTCCCCAAATTCAGCTCTGTACCCTGTAGGTTCCCAGTATTTACAGAAATACTTACAGTCTAATTTTTTACTCCTTTCCTCTAAAATGTCCAGTTGCTACTTCATTGTTCCCCACGGCCTTGTTTTTCTTCCACTGTACATACATTTAAGTAGCAGTTGGAATGGGTAAGTATTTTATTGGTACCTGATTCATGCAACAAAGTTACACTGTAAATCGAAGGCAGTATTATAAAATGTCACCCCAAATTTTAACTGATTTTGGCAATTTAATTAGGTAATGTTCATGTTTTCTGGTCACTGATTATCTATTTGCCCCACAGTTCCAGATGCTCTTGATGTTTGGATGCAGGTGAAGGATAATCAGATTATAATCATTTGGAAAGTAAGTCAGATTATTAACAAGGCATCCTTGAGCCTTTACAAGTTGTAATTAATTGCTTTATAAATGATTAGAAAACCACTGACTAGTGCTTAATAGATCAGCTAAAAGCCATTAATAAGAACACATTTTGGGTTGGCAAAATCTCTCTGGCTGGTGTTTACCTTCCTCCAGCACAACACTTTCTTTGTCTTTTTAGCTGCTCATAAAGTAGCTATAAGGAGAAACGGCATTAGCTAAATGTCTGATATTATTCACTAGTGTTGCTGTTATCTCCTCCTCCATCACTACCAAAAATCGTGCTTGTTTATAAATGAAGAAGAGTAGTAAAACTGTAAAAGTTACTGAGGTCCAGGCCTCAGGGACCTCAGTGGTAGCTGAGTTGGTGTTTTTGCTGTTGGCTCATTACAAAGCAAGAAACCTGCGAATCCTATCGAAGACTTAACATTTATAACTGCAGGCTTGATGAAGACCGATAAGACTTTCTCTAACCTTTATTACTGACTCACTAGCCTGATGGATTTTTCACAGCACAGCAACCTAAACGTTGTTCAAATTAATGACTTACAACTAATCTATACAGCATCAGTAAATTAAATGATTAACCATGAATAAAGTCATTAGTTACAACTACAAACTATTTATGGAGGGTGTTTTATTAGAAAACGGTGTTGACTATGGCATGGTGCTCTGTGCCAGGTGAACTAAAGTCCTGGTGTACCTCTCGGCAGATGCCACTTGCTAACCAGAGTCATGGACACATCCTAGATTATGAAGTTACCTGGGCAAAGACCAAAGCGACAGTGGCTAACAGCAAGCACCATCTTGCACTCAGTCTGGACACCACTGAAGACTATATCGTCGCAGTTACAGCTAGGAATATAAACGGAAGCTCATCCCCATCAACCATCACCACCCCCCCCTTCAATCCAAGTATGAAGCTAACAGAGCTGTACAAGTTACAGTTAAAGAAGAATTTTGACCTTAAAGGATAGATTCACAATTTTTCAAATCTGATTTAAAATAATAGTATTTCACCCATATGTACACTGAAACAGGTTTTTCTTGCTGTCATCATTATCTCTGTTCATAATAGCCATGAAAAGTGATGGGGGACAAAATCTGCAATTCTTTGTCCGTGTAAAAACGAAAACCAAAGCGAATATGAATCTTCAGCAGACTGAGTTAGACAAATCAAGTGGGTATCTTCCAAAGTGACAGTCTTTTTTTGTTTCCCCGACAGTGTCTCCTTGATGAGCTGCAGTGGAGAGAGAGTAACAAAAGATGGAATCTTGTTCTAAAAAGATTATAACTTTGGAAGATGCCCACTTGATTTGATTCACTCAGACTGCTTAAACCTTACATTAACATCAGATAAATTTATTTTTACAGAACGAGGACCGTGGATTTTTGTTCCCCATCACTTGCATTCGAGGCACATTAAAAAGGGATAAGGATAAACAGTCGCTCCCCACAATGGCTTTGAACTGAATGGATGATGACAGCAAGAAAAGCCTGTTTAAGTGTACATATGGGTACCTGATTATTGTTAAAAGACAGACTTGAAAAACAAAAAAAGCTAATCACTGAAGCTGTGATTAGCAATGTTCTGGTCTTTTTATTCTTTAGAGTGATATACAAGAAAGTTTGTATCAAAGACATTTATGTAATTATGGAATGCTTTTAAGATATTATCTTCTCATTGACAAAGATCCGCCACATGACCTGCAGCTATTTGTTTTGTCAAATCTAACTGACATTTTCAGACAAAACTGGAGTGAACAATTTGCAGATCAATCGCAAAAATGGAAGCTTCAGCCTGTCCTGGTCTGCCAGTCCTGCAGCTAGCTGTGGCTACATAGTGGACTGGTGTCCTACCTCCGGTCATTGCAGTTTGGAGTGGCTGAAAGTGCCTCCCCATGAACATAACGCCAATATATTTTCAAGTATGTCTTATACTTTGCCCGCAAAACAGTTGCACCTATGTGATTGGTTCATTTCCTTGTGTTACAACACATTTCTTTTGTTATTTCTCCACCCCAGAAAACCTAAAAGATGGACTGAGATATTCATTGTCCTTATATGCCTGCACCCAGGGAGCTCCAGTGCTGCTAGAAAGAGGAGAGGGCTATGTCAGTGAGGAAAGTAAGACAATTGTTGGACTTTCCTGTTGCATACTGTTTGCTCAATAAATGTGGCAGTGCCACAAAATAGCACTTTGTTCTACAGTGTTTTACACATGATATGCTTTGCCAGGAATAAAAGACGGCCTCTTTGTACCACTGAAATGGAAACAGCAGGATTCAGATGTTGAGGTATCCTGGAATCCAGTATCTCTAACAGAACAGACAGCTTTCATCCAGGGCTACATTCTGTATTGCACAGACAAAGACAACGACAACAAGATAGTCTGCAATGTGAGCACAGGTATTGTGACACACACTTATTTTAAGATAGTAGGCTACAAATGATGCTATGACAGAATTAGAGCCCGATCGACACGGGATTTTTGGGGCTGATGCCGATTTCAATATTTGAAAATCTGATAATGATATATCAGCAAATATTCATTTTTTAAAAGATGCACATAACAGACACTTTTGATAAAGACCCCTCACATTTAGGTATTTGGGGGGGGGGCATGGGTAGTGTCTGAATCAGCTTTCAGTCATTCATTTTTCTCAATTTGCTCACATTTACGTATTTCTAGTGAATTTCCGCTGGTTTTATAATCCCTCTAATATTACCTGTTCTAGCTACTATTTTAAAATCTGACTATCAGATTTTAGCAAAGGGGATTAGCGTTAATTCTGAAAAGGCACTGTGTCTCAGCTTTAAACTTTTTCACACAAACTACCCGTTTAATATCTTCGGTGAAAATCGGGAACGTTTCCAACACTCCAACTATAACTGTACTGACGTATGAGTCGTGGATATAGTTACCATTATGTCACGCAGGAAGAACGAGTATAGCGCTGTACGTTAACAGCTCTGTAGCTGTCTTCTATAGACAGCCATAGTATTAGCTAGTGTTGTGGGTAACTAATTCAGCGACAAAATAAACTTCAGGGATGTGTTTTATAGCACCTGTCAGTGCTATGCTGATGAGGGAGAAAATGATAGGGCCACTGTTCATTTACACACTAGAACTGTCTGACTGACAACATACGTTTCACAAATAAATGTAAAATCATATTTTTAAACGTGCTATAGCCTACACCCTCAGCTACTTTGCTGTGGTGGTTTACTGCAGCAAATCAGGCATGGCTGACACAACTGCTGTCAGGCTTATTTAAGTTATACCTTATGAGAAATAAAGGGGCATGGTTTATTATCATTCAAGTAATGTATTCCACGTGAAAGCATGTTACCATGAAGACAAAGTTCAACGAATGCCAACTCCATTCTGGTCTGCAGCTGATGCGTTCTGCGAATTCACAGCACAATAATGTGTTGCCAACAGAGGAGTTGCATTGCTCTCTCCATGGAGAAACTACGTAATAGCGACACTGGTAAAAAAAAAAAAAAACACAAAAAAAAAAAGGCTCAGGCACTTATCTTTGGCTTTCTGTTACTTTAATTTCTTGTTAATTATCTATAATGATAATAATTATAATTATATGTTCATATAATTGTGTAATGTTACAGTTGTTAGTTACGCTGTGTCAAATCAGATTATATTATAATTTAATAACTGTAGTTTGTTGTGACTAAACACCAGAAACAAATTTTCATATAATACAGTCCACTACAACACTACAATCGTTCTTGGTTGATCATCGTCACTGATGATGTCAGCTGTCCAAGACCTCCAGATCTGTCACTCTGTCCATATTTGATGCTTAGCAGAGAGCACAGGGAGCGCATGTGGAAATGCTCAAGTTGCGTGATGTGCTTCCTGTACAGGATCCAGGTCTCCCAGCAATACAGAAGACTGGAGATCCCAACAACTTTGATCTCGGTGGTCCGCTAGACATTTCTGTGGTCGAGCACGCATGAGCGCAAGTGAGCCATGGACTGGCTGACCTTGCTGATACAGGTTGATATTTGCTCGTCAAGGGATCCATCAGCAGAGATGATGCTTCCCAGGTACATGAAATGGTAAACTGTGTTGAGTACTGTGCCATCGATGGAGATACTGGGAGGATAAACTGCTGAACCAGGAGTTGGCTGGAACAAAATCTCAGTCTTGCTCAGGCTGATCGTCAGTCCAAACAGACGCGATGCTTTGGCAAATCGCTGTCAGGCCTGCCTTCCCAGAGAAAGGTGTATCCTCCCTCTGCCTGTTCCTTGGCTATGACGGCTGTTCTTCTGTGGGGCCTTGACGTATCCTTTCTATCGAGAAAGAGTTTGTACATTTCAAGCACCCAGTACTCTCCCATCACCACAGGACTTGTTTCGCCGCAAGCATGTGAACAAAGTGTTGCACAAAACCTGTGCATGAGTTGTTTTAAGGTGGGGAAGCTGTTTCACTAGAACAACCCTCTCGGCCACAAAAGTCAGTGGCATGAAGAGACATTAGCAACTAGCAACTTCCTTGGCTGCTTTGGTGGCCAGGGCTTCTGTCATGCTCCGACATGCCCTATACACTCAACAGTTTTCTCTGTCCTGCCTGTTGAATCAGCAAGCTCATTTAACCAGAACAGCCTCACGTTAGGACAAACAAGTCCTGCATAATTGAAGGATTTCATCCATCAGTTTAGCTGGCCAGCCAAAGCCCTTGCCTGGGGTGTGGCCCCTGTGGGACGTATACAGCTGTGTGGAGCCACATGTGAGGGTTGAGTGCAGGTGGGGTCCAATGGTAGAGAAACTATCTGAGGACATGGCAAACCCCTCCTGTACACGCCATACACAAAGTACATTACCAAAAACAACCATATAACTGAGCCAACAAACAAAAAGCTAAAGTAGTACAAAAAGCAGCTCAACACTAACAAGAAAGGTAACTGGTATTTATTGCGGTTCCATTTGTATTGTATTACAGGTATTAGTATTTTTCACATTCCACTCTCTCCATGCAATTGTAATAAGATTAGAATTCAACAGCAGCAGTATGTACAGCACCAAAAATAATGCATTTCTCTTTGCTTTTCTTCCTTTATTGAATCATTTTGTAATAAAGTTCTGAGCTAATCAAACAAACACAATACTTGGAATAGTTTGGTTTGTTAGGATGTTAGAATTTCTGTTTTAATCAGAGTGCAAAATTGAGCTGAAAAAATAACATTATCCAGGTAACCAAATGCAGGTTAGTCATGTGCTCTCTACCTGCCAATCACGCTCTGACTGTTTCTAAAACAAAATGTTTTAGAGCAGTGGAAAACATCCAAGCAAATGATGAGAAACTGCCAGCACAGGGCAGGTATATCAACCACAACCAGGAACTGAACCCTAGATTTCTGCAGTAATACCCCACATACCCCACTTCTGACAATATACAACTACTTGGAGCGATAGCATCTGCAATCAGAGAGCCAGGGTTGCATACAAGACCTATTACACATTCTCACTGAGTTAGCACATTCACCTTTGCATACACCTTTGCAAACCTTTATTAATATCAACATCCTGATTTTATTTCTATACATACCATTCAGATTTTCTGAATGAACTAATTGAAAAGTACTCTCCAGTTGTACATGTTGACCTTAAAGGTTCCTCAAGATTTATTTTTTTGTAGTAACAAAAGTCTCTTTCTCTTGGTTTAGACAATCCGGAGGCCATCACCCTGAGAGCAAGTCACCTGAAAATCGGTTCCTATGAATTCACAGTAAAAGCACGGACTGCGGTGGGAGAATGTGGCACTACATCCTTAACTGCCACCTTGAATTCACAGAGTATGTTGTTTCTACACCTTGTGTAGAAAATTTTCTATAGTAAAAAAAAAGGACCTTTTAATTGATTTGATTAACTCCTGTTCCTCATTTGAGCTGTTTGTCTTAACTCACCAGCTGATAACTTGATCAAGGCAGTCATCATTTCCCTGGTCACTGTTTTTAGTCTACTTTCCCTCATCACTGTCGTTTGCTTAAAACACTGGGCGTGGTAAGCAAATCTGTACAATGATTTTCTATGCAATTTGCTTCTGATGATACTCTGAATGAGTGCATGTTGTTACTATATCTTTGCCTGAGATTTATTTTCATGCATTCTTACCTCCAACAGCATCAAAGAGATGGTGTATCCTCCAATCCCAAAACCACTGTTGACGGACAAGTGGTTGACATCGCCGGTAGGTTCTCAAAACCATGTCTTACAGAGGCACTCCACTAATTTTACACGAAAATCAGTTTACTTGTCACAAGGAGTATCGGCAGTTGTATAATGTCTGCTGTGGCCCTAGAGGGAGCTATCTAAAGTCTGAGAAAATAACCTTGATATCACAATGTTATCTCAGACCTGACTTAAGGTTTAAGATTTTTAGACGGAAGGGCAGTGTTAGAAACTTGGGGTGTAGAGTTTGAAAGTCGTGGGCATGGGACATCTAATGACAAATATCCTAAGTTGCACCTTGGAAATGTAGGATGCAGTGTTTTTGGATCTTGACCCATGCTAGAGATTAAAATTTAGCATACTTTTGCTTCTAATGCTTTGATTTTGATCAAGCTTTTTTACTCATGCTAACGGTGTGGCTGTGTGGATGGTAATGTCAGTCTATCGGTTTGCCACTTTGATCCAGACTGAAATAACTCAACAGCTGTCGATGGATTGCCACAAGATTTTGTACAGACACTCATAGGCTTGGTCTTGGACTTTTTCTTCATCACCACCATGATGGATTGCCATATATGTGGTTTGAAGTGAAATGTGTCAACAACTATTGGGTGATTGCCATGAATTTGAGAGGATGAATTGTAGTAACTTTGGTGATCCCTTAAAATGTTAATTTGTCCAGTGCTTTGGTTTATGACCAAATACCTGCAAAACTAATGTTATTCCCATCAACATCAGGTGTACTTTGTATTTAGCACTTACTAGCCAATGTTAGCATGCTAATACGCTAAACTAATATGGTGAACATGGTAAACATTGTACATGCTTACCATCAGCATGTTAGTATTGTCATTGTGAGGATGTTAGCATGTTGACGTTAGCATTAGTACAACCTTATAGTGCTGCTAGCATGGCTGTAGACTTATTTTACTATACAGAATCTCTTATGAGACCTCCAGTTTTATGGAAATGCGACACTAAATTTGTGTATCACCCCTTTAATCTTTGGTGAAATTAAGTCCATGGTGTTTCACTGGTTCCTACTATGGAGCATTATTGATTCACCCATTATCAGTATTTTTGTACATGCAGGTACCGCCCATGTTTTCTATAAATGTGAGGTCATTTTGTCTGTTTTCCAGGGTGAACATAGTTGTCATCCTCTTCGTGTGGATCAGTGTCAACACAGTGAAGTGGCTAACATGGATATTCCTGAGCTGCATTGTAAATCAGGAGGACCAGTGAATGATTATGTCAGTCCCGAGAACATACCTTTTGTTTTTGCTCAGACTCCAAAGGGTTACTACAACCAGCCCCTGCAAAAGTGTACCCCACCACCCCTTATTTTAGCCACTCCAACAGTCCCATCTCAGTCAGGTTTACCATCTTCTCCAATCAGAGGTTTATTTCCTAACCCGTCATATAACCTGATGATGCAGGCTGGGGATCAATGGTCCAACCCAGGGCCTGAACTTCAAGAGGGGACATGTTTAGAGAGAAACTCCAGTGGATACCAGCCACAGAGTCGCACAGAAAACTTCACCCTAAATCAGACAGAACAGGATCCAGAGTGTTACATTTTGTTACCACAGTGACATTCCACATAGTTGTTGCATGCACATATAGTATATCGTAAGTATGAAAACAAATATGACAGTGCTGCGAGAAAACATAAATTTAACTTGAGGTTTGTGAATGTGTACACATTAATACATTACTATGGTATTTAAGCATAGTTTTGTTCCATAAATGACGACTGATAAAGTAACGTATACTGTGACTTATAACTTGACAGGTGTGGTTTTGCCCTTGCAGTTGGGGTATAGAATACAATATGATTCCTCTGTAAAACAAAATCATATATCGATGCCACTGTCTATTAGCTTACCTTAACAAATCCATTTGCTGCTTGAGTTATGTGATTGTGAAATCCATGCAGAGTTACATGCAGGAAATCCAGCTGTTGCTTTCTGGTAATCTTGAGTCCCAGATGCCAGACCAAACGTGTCGTACCTGGATCCAGAACACTTTGGTTCATGGAAAATAAACAATAGTGAAATCTAGATAGTGAAGCCAAGACATTCTTCAAACCCACAAAGTTTTATTTTAAATGTTGGTAGAGATCCCTAAGTTTCCATTTTTGGGGAAAAATATGAATGAACACATGTGGAAAATATGTGTAATAATAATAAAAGTAACTTTATTTATACAGCACTTTTCGAAACAAAGTTAGAAAAATGCTTTACATGGTTTTCAACAGGATTACTACATTAAGAACTAGAAATTGGGTATTGGAACAAATATTTCCATTTGATGTAATGGAAAAAATGTAATTGTAATTCTAAAAAACATGGGTCCTGGCAGGGCCATAGCTGACACTTAGGACGCTGAATTAATGTCTTCCGTATTTTGTCTTTTTTAAACTTTTTTAAAAGCAACCAAGATTAAAAAAAAAAAAAAAAAAAAAACTCAAAAAAGAAATTAGTCATAGCAGTGTAGAGAAGGTTTATGAAACCGCATCCAGACATTTGTGGTGGTAAATTTTATTTAAGTAAAACATAACTGATCAGCTGAATACCTAAAATGTGAAAAACACAAACAGATAACATCTAAAAACTTTTTTTGGTTTCCAGTCAGAATTTTCTGAAGGGGGGAGGGGTGTACACTGGGGCAGACACCCCATACTGTATATGAATTGCAAACTTACTCAAGCCCTGACAAGTTGTATAAGGATGAGTGAAAAGACTCACAAAGCTTGTCATTTTGTCATGTCTTAAAACAATCCTCACACCGGGTGGCCACAACGAGATCCCTTCTTACAGCAATTCCAATGTAAATCAAATGATGCGGACAAAAATCCACAGTCCTATTTCCATGCAAAAAAGAATTCCAAAGTTCAGTGAAAACTACAGCAACATGAGGCTGCAACAGTCTGAGTCAGCAAAATCAAGCTTCCAAAGTTGCAGCCCTTTTAGTACCACATTTTCTCTTTTTGTTGCTGTCCCTTCACTGCAACTCAGCAAGGAAACACTGGTCATGGAAATTACAGGCTCTTTTTCTGTTGATCAGTATCAAAAAGGCCACATTAAATCTGATTTTACACAAAGCTGTAAAACAACAAAACAGGAAAACTTTAAAGGCAAAGTACCCCAGACGACATGGGCCATGTGGGAACATTGTGCTCCATTTATGTTACGCTTTTTAAAAATGAGCCATGTTTTCAGAATATAATAAATCTTACTATTCCACATTAAATCATATCGTGTCTGATGCAGTTTTCTTTGAGTCTTTAATTCTCTCCAGTAAAATTTCTGCTTCATTAAATCCTCCCAGTTTCCCCAGTGTCTTCACTGGACAAACGGCTGGTTTTGAGTCTCTCTGCTGAACTTTAATGAAGAATGAATGTGTTTATATTTGTTACTGAAACCATTTCAGTTTATTCTGAGAGAAATGTGCTAAAGTTCCCGTTAAATTTTGACAGATATTCATTTAAAGTCATGAATATAAGTCAAAATTTAACATTAACAATATGTAACAAACCTGATTGTTCTTGACAGTTTCTGTAGCAAGCACTAGAGGGAGCCAGCTAATTATTATTACTGATGGGAGGATTCTGTGTGAAGTGAAACTATTGTACTTACTTACAGTTTTGAGGTTCTTGTATTTACTTGATTATTTCCATTTTAAGCTACTTTATAATTGTACTCCACTACATATTGAAGGCAGATTAAAGAAAAAAAAACAAAAAACAAAAAAACTAAGAGGAAAGCCATATGACAAGCTTTGAAAATACAATACATTACTAAAGATTAAACCAGTTGTTCCCAGCATTTCCGGCTTGTGCCCTCTTACAAACAAAATCAGGGTGTAGTTGGGGGCCCCTTGTCAAATTTCAGAAGTCTCTGACTAGTTAAAAATTCAATTAAGAGACATTTCCCCTCTAACTTCTCAGACAATTATTCATTTGAATAATTGTTCAAATTGTCCATCATTTCACAAAAACAAAGTTTGAAAATGAATCTAAATTTTTGTATCAGTGCTTTGTTTTTTTCTTCTGGCATTAATCATCTCACAACCCCCAAGATTTACCTCGGGATACTTTGGAGGGGCCATGTTCAGAACCACTAAACTAGCTAACTGTATATGAAATAGTAACTAGCTCCACCTCCACCTGCAACAGTAGCATGGTGCTTACACATTGATGCACCATCATTAATCTAATAATGACATATAATAATACCGTATATACAACAAAGGGGACATTTTACCCCAGAACAACTGCTTTTGCTTTTGAAACTTTACTGCAAATCTTCCACAGTAAAAGTTTGAATTCAGGACTTATACCTGTAATGGCGTATTTTTCTATTAATGTATTGCTAGTTTTACTTACATAAAGGATTTTAAGTCCATCATTACTGTACAACACACATATGAATACAACCAGAATGCAGACTACACTGAGCACCAGAATATGTTAAAGTGCTTAAGTAGAAACATTATTCCATCCGCTGCTTTGGCCGTTGTTTCTGTTAATTCAACACTCTTCCTCTTGTCCTGCCCTCGGCCTGAGCTCCATCAGCTCCTCTCTGCTCTCAGTCTCAAATGCTGAATAAACCTTGATGTGTCAGTGGCTTCCATATGCCTGCTCTCCAGGATCATTCCTGCTGATGATGACAGACTGACCACTGACAAGGACGAATTATTTCCTATTCTTTTCTACAATAGATGTGACAGGATCTCATCGTTAATATCCACATTTAATACTATAGGAGCACATGGTCAATAAGCTACAATCAAACAATCACATCAAGATGCATTTAGCTGTGAGTAGCATTTAGGCAATTAAATCCCACCATGGCTATACAAATTGTAGCCACTGACACTGCAGTTTTTAGTCTACATCCTCCCCGGAACATCAATAAAACCAGAATACTTAATGTCACTGATTCAAACATAACAGTTGGTTTCACACTACAAAAGCAAGCCCACAGCTCCTTAATATTAATTGAAAGGCTGGTGTTATTCTATATTTTTCTTTATTGACAACAAATCCCATGAAAAGACCAAAATCAACAGTATGTTAGTCTGTCTTTTAGCACTTTATGACTTCCCTGCCAGGTCTGTGTTACTCAGCCCCAAGCTCCTTAGTTCCTGCTGAAGATACAAATCTTGAAAAACAGGGGAGGAAATACTGTATTTGTTCGGGACTATTTTCAGTGGTGGATAAATACACATTTGGTGCTCTAGTGTGTATTTGTAGGGGCAGGACAGTGTATGTGAGACCGCGTCAAAATAAACTACAGTGTGTGTGTGTTCATGGTAATGAAGGAACATGTGAGCCAGTGCAACAGTGCGGCTCACTGTTGTGTTTTTAATAGTTTTCGGCAAGAATGAAGCTCTATGGCAAAGAGGAATAAGATATATTCACACAGTACAGTGCACACACAGTATTTTTTGAAGGATACCATCATTTTTGGTTTTGGGTTTTTCATGGGATTTGTTGAGAACAAGAAATACAGTCTATACAGTATACTGCACTTGTGAGGAACTGTTTACTTGAAAAAAATGAAGGGATAAATGCATCAGCTCCATTGTGCCCTGCAACGTAATTTTCATTTTCTGAAGTTAAGATACTCAACATGCTCTGATGATCGGATCCAGTTGTACATTTGTTAGCAATTTATGGAGGGATCACAGCCAGTTTGGACAGGATTAATGATTATAGTCAACAATAACTAATAACTAATAAAGTATGTGAGTATTAAGATAACACTTCATGCAGTCATTATTCCATACAGTCATGAAGCCTGGAACATTGTTTCTTTAAATTCTGGTAATATTTTGTTGTTATGTTTTTGTATTTGGAATATGTGCAGATTAAAATGACTTTCTGTTTGTAAGTTCCAAAAGAAAATTTCTTTCAAATATGAAGAGTTAACTTTTTGAGTGTCCTCTTTTCCTCTGTTTTCTTCTAGTCTCTCTCTCTCTCTCTCTCTCTTTCTCTCTCTCTCTCTCTCTCTCTCTGTCTCCTGCATAGTATGATGTCATCATGCCTGTTTGGCCATATGATGTCATGGCAGCTGATAACTCTCAGATATCTGAGAGAGATTTTTTTCCATTACATCAGGTGAACTCTCTCCCCAAGCAGCCAAATGCCCACCAAAGTCGGTTTCGCTCTGGCTACAAACACTATCTGCTGTGATGAGCTACAAGTCAGTTTACAGTTTGACACACTGTGTGTCACAGTCTGATACTGTACTGATCACATTTCTTTCACTCTGCATGCGGGACTATTTCCTGGCCAAGCACAGTCACTTCCTGACGTCTTCTCGTCACTGTGTGGTTTGTAGGTAATTGGATGAGTCTTCGGGAAGTCACTGCACCTGGCCAAGAAATAGTCAAGCAAGTAATTATCATAAAACCACAACTTGTTGTTTTTACATCTTCTTTTTTGTACAGAGTTAACAAAAAAAGATATAATGTGTTAATTAGCGAGCTTCAGATGTGCTAGAAGACTTTTTACATTTGGACAGAACCAGTCCAGTGTATGCTAGGGCACGCTTAACAAGAGAGATTTGTTATTGCTTTCCTTTTCTTTCTTATCTAATCGCGTACCTCCACACTCCCATATTGGGATCTCAGTGTTATGAGCGAATTAGTACAAAAATAATCATTTGGATACTTGGTTGGAGTATTAAGTTTAACCCTTGGTCTACTCACTATCACACACACGCTCCCATTAGCTCCCTCCCACAGCTACGAACCCGTTGCTTCTCTCCATCTCCATCACACACACACACTCATCTCTCTCTCTCTCTATGTATATATATATATATATATATATATATATATTCCAAAAATTCCAAAATGTATGTAAAATTTAAAATGTATGTCTGTATGAGACTCGTTTTATGAGACCAACTTTTATGAGACTGATTTGAACACCCCGGTTACAAATACATTATTGTTGGTGATAGTATTATTATTAATAGTTTTTAGTCATGCTAGTTGTGTGGCTGAAGGGATATGGCAATCTTGGTCAGTCCACCACTTCAGTCCAAACTGAAATATCCTAACAATTATTCAATGGATTGGATGGATGATGATGGATGGAAATTTTGTGCAAACATTCAAGTCCACCTCAGGATGAATTTTGATATCTTTGGTAACTGGGCACAATCATACTGGTCAAATTTTTGATTTGTCAAATACTTTGGTTTCTGACCAAATGCTTTCACTGACATCCCCATCAGCCTCACCTGTACTTTGTGTTTAGTGCTTATTAGTACATTTTAATATACTAAGTTAAGATGACAAACTTTATTTGTAATAAATATCAGCATGTTAACATAGTTAGCATGTTTGCATGCTACCTTGTGCATTTAGTACAAATCACCACTGTGGCTATGTACAGCCTCACCAAGCCACTAGCATGGCTGTCGACTCTTATGTATGGTTCCTGCACCAACCTGTGCTCCATCTTCTCTTAGACTGTGTGCTCACTGTCTCGAGCTTTTAATGTGTACATACTCTCACCAGTCATGCTCTCGCAGCAGCACATGGGAAGGCTGCCGTCAAGTTGATAACAGTGGGAAAAGCTGTGTGTAATTTTTTCTGTTAAAACCTTTACAATGGATTCATGACACCACTGTACAGCATGTCTGTTGTTTTTTCTAGTTGCATCCTCATTTTACTAACCTATAAAAATACATTGGTTGATACGTTGAATAAGTCAGGAGTCAGGAGTACTAGAGACCAAATCATTGACAGGAGCTGTGCACAGCTCTTGTAAAGGAATACTTTAAAAGCCCAGCCTACCAGCCTAGCCTCTAGTCACCACAGCTAATGCTACCTCACCAACTAACTATATGATGGTCTCTGTCAGCTGTTCAGCTGTCCCTGTTAGTTTGTCCCTGTGAGCCAACATGGAAAGGCTCACAAGGGTCAACAAGTGGTTGTGTGGCCTGGTCTGCATTCACCTCTACTGACTGCAAACCAGCCTTCAACCCTCACCAGCCCTGATGGGAGTCCTGTTGGTCTGTGTGCCTCCTCCACCTCCACCGACAGGACTAAACAACACGAAAAGCTGGATATCATTTTTCAACATACACACCAGTTTGATCAATTACGGTAACTCTTGACAACTGTGTGTTTTCTCAAACTCTGAGAACCAAGAACTTTAGTGTTGCCTTTGATCCTCTCGTCTATTTTGATCAGCTCATTAATCACATCAAGAGGACCACATTTTTTAAACTACAGTAACTAACATAGCTAGGTCTTTTCTCTCCGTGGCACATGCTGAGACCCTAATTCAAGCCTTTGTGTCATCCAGACTGGATTATTTTAACGTTTTGTTTTCTGGCCTGCCACATGCTTGTAGTAAAAATCTTCAAATGGCTCTGAAAGCTGCAGGTAGAATTTTAACTAAATCCAGAAAATGTGAGTACATTACACCAATCTTAGCTTCCCTTCATTGGTTTCCTAGCCATGTCAGATAAGACTATAAGGTGTTTGTAATGGCATACAAAAAACCTAAATGGGCATGCCCTTTCATATCTGTCTGATCTCCTACAACCGTATATTCCATCCCAACAAAACACAGGACTTTGTCTTGTTGATACATGAGACTGTTGGTATCACCATTAGTCATCATTGCTTCTTTTGACCATAACTTTTCCACAGCCTTAACTGCATGTTTACAATTGTAACCTTAATGAAGTATTTACAGTGGCATGAAAAAGTCTGGGTACTACTGGTCAAAATTTCTTTTACTGTGAATAGTTAAGCGAGTAAAAAATGGACTGATTCCCAAAAGGCATGATGTTAAAGATGGCACATTTCTTTAACATTTTAAGCAAGATTACTTTTTTTATTCCCATCTTTTACAGTTTAAAAATAACAAAAAAGGAAAAGGACCCAAAAACAAAAGTTTGGGCACCCTGTGGGGTCGGTACTTTGGCAAGTATCACAGCTTGTAAAAGCTTTTGTAGCAGCTAAGAGTCTTTCAGTTCTTGTTTGGATTTTCACCCATTCTTCCTGCAAAAAGCTTCTAGTTCTGTGAGATTCTTGGGCAATCTTGCATGCACTGCTCTTTTGAGGTCGTCCACGGATTTTTGATGATGTTTAGGTTGGGGGACTGAGGGCCATGGCAAAACCTTCAGCTTGCGCCTCTTGAGGTAGTCCTCTGTGGATTTGAGGTGTGTTTAGGATCATAATCCTGTTGTAGAAGCCATCCTCTTTTCTCTTTTCATTTGTACAGATTGTGATGTTTGCTCCCCGAATTTGCTGGTATTTAATTGAATGTATTCTTCCCTCTACCAGTGAAATGTTCCCTGTGTCACTGGCTGCAACACAAACCCAAAGCATGGTTTATCCACCCTTGTGCTTAACAGTTGGAGAGATGTTCTTTTCATGAAATTCGGCACTCTTTTTTTTCCAAACATACCTTTGCTAACTGCGGCCAAAAGGTTTTATTTAAACTTCATCAGTCCACAGGACTTGTTTCCAAAATGCGTCAGGCTTGTTTAGATATTCCAAGTTCTGACACTGAATTTTGTGGTGAGGAAGCAGGAAAGGTTTTCTTCTGATGAGTCTTCCATGAAGGTCATATTTTTGCAGGTATCGCTGCACAGTAGAACAGTACACCACCACTACTAAATCTTCCCGAAGGTCTTTCGCATTCGAAGGGGGTTTTTTGATATGCTAATCCTACAAGCAGTTCTCTGTGAAAGTTGTCATGGTCTTCCAGACCTCAAAGTGACCTCCACCCTGCCATTTCTTTATTACATTACAAACTGAGGAAATGGCTACCTGAAAATGATTTCCTATCTTCTTATAGCCTTCTTCTGCTATAGGGACATCAGTTTGTCAATGTTCAGAGTGCTAGGCAGCTTCTAAGAGAAGCCCATGGTTGGGGAATGTTGGGACAAGGTTTGGGGAGTCAGAGAATTGTATAAAGTTTTGAAATTTTCATCAATTGGCCTTTCCTAATGACTGTGAACAAGCCATAGCCCTAACAAGCTAATTAAGGTCTGAGACCATGGTAAAAGTTATCTGAGAGCTCAAATCTCTTGGCGTGCCCAAACTTTTGTATGGTGCTCCTTTCCTTTTTTTCACTCTAAATTTGTACAAAACAAAAATAATACACTAATCTTGCTTAAAATGTTGAAAAGAATGTTTTACATTTAACATTATGCCTTTTGGAGATCCATTCATCTTTTACTCACTTAACTATTTACAGTAACAGAAATTTTGACCAGGGGTGCCCAAACCTTTTCATGCCACTGTATTTGAACCCAAACCATGGTCTCTCCCTAAACCTAACCAAGTTGTTTTCGTGCCTAAACCTAACCAGACCATGACCATCCCATAAGCTCAACCCCATGTTTATTATTATAACCATGATAACGAATGGCCAGTACACCTGCTTGTTATGCAGATACAGGTCAGGAGCTTCAGTTAATGTTCAAGTCAAACATCAGATTGGAGAAAAATGGGATCTCGGTGACCTTGATCGTGGCATTATTGTTGGTGTCAGACGGGCTGGTTTGAGTATTTCTGAAAATGCTGATCTCCTGGGATTTTTCACACACAGCAGTCTCTAGAGTTTTTACTCAGAAAAAAACATCCAGCAAGTGGCACTGCAGACAGAAACACCTTGTTGATGAGAGAGGTCAGAGGAGAATGGCTAGACTGTTTAGAGCTGACAGAAAGGCTACACTAACTCAGATAACTACTCTTTACAACTGTGGGGATCAGAAAAGCATCTCAGGATGCACAAAACATCAGACTTTAAGGTGGATGGGCTACAACAGCAGAAGACCACATCGGGTTCCACTCCTGTCAGCCAGGATCAGAAATCTGAGGCTGCAGTGGGCACAGGCTCATCAAAACTGGACAGTTGAAGACTGGAAAAACATAGCCTCGTCTGATGAATCTGGATATCTGCTGAGGCAGCAGATGGTAGGGTCAGGATTTGGGATCAACAGCATGAATCCATGGACCTTACCTCCATGTGTCAACAGCCCAGCTGGTGGTGGTGGTGGTGGTGAAAGGGTGTGGTGAATGTTTCTTCGTACACTTTGGTCCCCTTAATACCAATCAATCGTGGTTTGAATGCCACAGCCAATCTGAGTATTGTTGCTGACCATGTACATCCCTTTATGGCCACAATTTACCTTTTTCTAATGGCTACTTCCAGCATGATAATGCTCCATGTCACAAAGCAGAAGTCGTCTCAAACTGGTTTCATTAACATGACAATGAGTTCAGTGAACTTAAATGGCCTCCCCAGTCACCAGATCTGAATCCAATAGAACACCTTAGGGACTTGGTAGAACAGGAGATTTGCCGCAAGAATGTGCAGCTGATAAATCTGCAGAAATGATGTGATGCAATCATGTCAACATGGAGCAGAATCTCAAAGGAATGTTTCCAACATCTTGTGGAATCCAGGCCACAAAGAACTGAAGCTGTTCTGAGAGCAAAGGGAGGTTCTACTGACTATTAGTATGGTGTTCCTAATAAAGTGCTCAGTGAGTGTATTTACTTTGAGGTGATGTCTATCAGAATGCCAAAATGAGACTGACACCAGGACGTCACAATTACATGTCAAATTTCCACAATAATAAACACGATACGAACTCAAAACATCAAAATCAGGTTTTGTTCAGTTATTTTCTCCAACATATTTCCCTCCACTGAAGGATGACTCAGTTCATCTACTTCTGAACAGGCACTGGACACATCTACTATGTGTGTGTGTGTGTGCGTGCATGCGCGTGTGCATGAGTGTATGTGTGTGTTTGTGTGTGTGTGTTGGCTGCTCCACCTACAGTAAGAACTATAATTACTTCGCCCTGCCAAAGTAAACATGCTTATCTGCCATTCCACAAAAACACACACACACACACACACACACACACACACACACACACACACACACACGGGTTTTGTTGGTTGGTTTTCAGACTGTTTGAATATTTGGAAGATCAAAAATGAAAATAAACAGAAACAAAGTGATTTCAGGTTCCGATCAATCCTGACATGATGAAGCATCAATCAGCTGTTTGATTCTTCACTGAATACACAACTGATTGACTGCACTTGTTTGTGTGTTGACAATTGCAAGAGTTACCACTGATGTCACAGAGGTCATGTCCTCTGTATAGTTTCAGGGAACTGGAGGATTATAATGACCCGAGGAGTTCTCTTTCTACTACTACACATGAATTACACGTTGTGTTTTTAAAAACATTGTTTACCTTTGAGCGTTGCTGTTTTTAAGGCAAAACAGTTCTTGTGAATTAAAATGAGTTTAAGGGACTTTGTGTTTTTACACGACAATGATATTCCTGCCAATGTGAAAATTCTTTGAAAAAGCGTTTAGACCTTCATGTAGGGAAATAAAATTATAAATATATTATAAAAATTACTGAGGTGGTGAGGGATTTAATGAACCCAGTATTGTTAAAGTCACAGAACAGTTTTAGTATCTGATGATGAGGAGGATGATGATGATGACAGTGATGACTCTTGGTTAAAAAAAATAACTATATTCAGTAAATAAGACTGATTTTTTTTTTTATTGTTGCTGTAATGTTATCAATTGCTAAATTGGTTTCTATTGCCCAATTTGGTGGCGATGTAAATTTATGATTCCATCAACATATCAAATTCTAGACTGGAGTCCACCGTCTTCAATTTAGTTTTGCATTTTTTTAGTCAATGATTGCAAAATGCCAAGTGAACCGTACCAAGCAATAGTGGGACGTCGCTTCGGGATGTTTTAGGCAGGGTGTGGCATCTCGTTCCCTGGTCAAGGGGAGTGTCCAGAGAAAAGATCAATAATGACGGACAGGTCCTCGCCTCTTACAAAGTGAAAGGTAACGTTCAGTGCCATCCCGTACCCAATCATTTTCGCACAGGCCCGTATTATTATGATGTATTTTTTAACAATTTCGGTTGTGTTGTTCTCAGTTTCAGCAGAGAACGTGAACTAACCCTGGGCTCATTTAAGTTGAACTGCTCTACTTGAAGTGGTCAGACTGAAATATAATGAAAGTTAAAGCAGATATTAATGTAACGTTTCAGACTTGACCACGCAAATTAATGACTTCATTAGGAAATGTTCTAATAAGCTAATGGACAGAAAACGTCAGCGTGAGTCACATTGTCATCGAGAGGGAGAGAGAGAGAGAGAGAGAGAGAGAGAGAGAGAGGGAGAGAGAGCTCAGCCTGACTGTCTCTCTCTGACTCACTCTGTCTGTCCTCGGACCGTTCAGCAGCTCCCCGCGTCTCTGTGAGTATGAGCCTTCATCGCACATTGTCACTGTCCACATTAGGATCGGGCGGTTGTGTGATAGTGTGAGGTTGGGGTGTCTGTTCTGGTCGTCGGTGAGCTGGGGATGGCCGTTGATCCATCAGCTCCAGCTGCGCTGCCTCGCTCCGTTTAATCCCAGTCTGAAGTTGCCGGAGCGGCTGTGCCGGTGCCGTTGCTGTCTCTGCTGTAACCTTAAGCCTTAAACTAAACTCAGCATTAACGGGGGGGGGGGGTTATAGGAAACGGACTTCGACACAAGACCGAGAACTTCGGCGTCTTTAAAGCGGGTTTAACATTTGATGAAGTCCTGAGAGATGAGAGTGTCAGAGCTTCTTTGCTGAGGGGTTATCAAGGTGAATGTGACTGTACTGTATCTCCTGAAGGGAAATATATTACTAATGATCAATTAATGAATTATTGTTTCAATCAGCATGAAAACGATGATGTGATTCCTATACAACCTTTTTTTTGTGAATAATGAACTGTGTGACGCGATATGAATGCTTACATTATATGGCATTAGAGCACTGGATTATTATTGGGCTACTGTTGCATTAACCTAATGTTGTAGCTGCTGGAGGTGGTTTGCAGTGTTTAACACACTGTTGGGCAGTGTACGTTTTAAAAATGAACCGAATTTTATTAACTGATCATATTTTTTGTATATATAATCATCATGTGCAAACTCCAGCTGCCAGCTCAGTGAAATTGAATAAAAAGTCCAGCACTTCCTTTTGAAATGTAGTGAACTATAAAGTAGCAAAAATAAGAAATACTCAAGTAAAATACAAGTACCTCAGAGTAGACCAGTTAATATATAATAAAACATATATCTTATTGTTGTATGTGTCCGCTAATAAGTAGCAAGAAATCTTGACACGTTGGAGGTCATTTTCGAAACACTGCGGTTACGCGGTTCCTCCACCAGAGAGCACTGACTAGTGGTAGGCAAGGCGGTCGATAAAATTACATCTTGATATTGTTTAAAGACACTTTTGCAATAACAAAATGTATGGCAATGTGAAAAACTCTTTTGCCTCTGTGTTACGTGGTGGACTCACAGGTTGTTTTAGAGGAGCGGAGAGTCAGAGCTGGGGCTCTTTAAAACCATTCAGAGGTACCATGTCTGTTAACTGAGCTCAGCTGATGGTGGCTGTCCAGCTGGTGATTTTCAGACTAACATCAATTTGGTGCTCCACCGCATGAGCTGTTAAATTTTCCTCATACATCCCTTCATAAATATACCATAAGTGATGAGCCTTTTGTCTTTACTCAGTTTTCCTTTTTTCCTGACACGCTGCTCCGATTCATTATCACGAAGCAAATGTTTGAGATGATGACTGACCTGAGCTGAGTCAGATCCTCACACGTCGCATCTCGTGGTCAGTTTTGTTACTGGTATGTGGAGTGTGTGGTGTAACCCCTGCTCTTTTAATTCTCAAAGTTAAAGAATAGGTTTACATTTTTTCATTTTACAGTAGTCACACGCCCACATATGGTAATGTATAGTTTTTCGGTTGCTGTAATTGTTTCTCCTCCTCATACTAGGAGGAGAACCCCTTCCTAGAGAAGTTTCAACTAAAGCAATGGAGAACAAAATCTATAGTCCTCGCTCTGTGTAAAAACGTATTCCAAAGGTCCTACATGAGGCTTAAGCAGTCAGACTTTAGACAAATCAACTGGTCATTTTCTGCAAAAATTCCCTTTTTGTGTTAGTGTCCCTTTCTAAGTAGCAAGCAGACACTTTCCCCTGAAGCACAAAGAAGGACTTCACTTAATGTACGTTGGAATCACTCAAGGAAGAGATTTTTTTTACAACCAGTTGTTGACAGGAGGATCGATTACAGTAGCAACATATTCTTGGAAAAACTGGAAAAACCCTATTGTTTAATGTTCTCACACCACTTCCAAATTACAGAAGTTGCTCTTTTTTGGAACCAGCTCCTCCACAGCAGAGCCAGCAGCAGTGTTACTTTCACTTTCAGCCATGTATGTTCCTGCTGTACATAGTCAACATGCTGCAATATCGTTTATACCAAGATATGGAAACTTTTTAAATACATTAAAATTTATGCTGGCATTTTCATGAACATTAAGTCATGGTATACCTCTGTCTGTTCCGTTTTGAACAGTAAAATGGTTCACAATTCTATAAAAACAATTATCAGCGATCATTGTAGAAAAATGCTTATGTTCTGTGCATATCTAAAAAAAGAAAAGAAAAGAAGAATATTGACAGATATATCAGAAGTGGATTTTTTAAAATTGTCAAATATCAGTCAGGCAACACGCAGATCTGTACTAAAGTACAGTATTTTCCCTGAAAAGATATTTTCTCACTTATTGTGAGTGGTGCAGTCCTACATGAACACAAACTTTACTGCCAGAGAGATTTCTGTATTTGAATTGTCTGCTTAGTGTTGACAAAGTTGATTTGACATATTTCAATACACCATCATCCAGTCAGGTTTGCTAACATCTGAATCACAATCGTGGGGTTGTTTGCTCATATTGGAAATAAAACGTGATCAAACCAAACCCACACAGTCCTGATCAAACAGATTGTTGTTACTTAGTATGACTACTACTAAATAATTAATGTTGTGTTTCAGATATTTAGTAATGAACATTACTAAATAAGCTCCATACTCCAAAGGGTCCCCGTGGAGTATTGAGCAATGCATTTATAAGTGCATCCCCATCTGTAGATGTATCACGCACACACACAAAGATGAACGCGATACACATTCCCGATGCCTGTTTTACACTATCCCCATTTCCTGTCCACACATCAGTGTGTCCTTAAGCAAAACACTGAACCCCAAATACATAGCTCCAGATGTGTACATAGAAGAAATGTTGCTTTGTTGCTTTGGACAAAAGAATCTGCCAAGTGAATGTGATGTAAATGTTGTGTATAGTCACAGGAACCTCCAAGTAATGTTCTTCACATTTTAAAAATAACCACAAAGGAACCATCAGTGAATGTTCCCTGACACTGTTTACTGTATGGAACCATGACAGAATGTTAATAGAACATTTAAAGGATATATTGCAACAATGTTTCCTGTTTAATTTATTGATAGGCAAATAGTAAAAATTAAAAAGAAAAAGAGGACAGTTCATAATGTACTAATTATGTAGTAATTGAGAAAACTAATAAGGAGATGAAATGGAACAAGAATAAATATCTAAAACACAATAGTAAAGTATATGAACAGTAGAAAGACAATAATGCATAAAGATCCTTTCCACCACTAAGGTCCACTTAGTAGTTGCTTCCAGACTTTCAACTGGACAGTTAAGAGCTAACATTACGTTCATGATGCTGAATTCAACTCACAGAGATTGAGAGAAAACAGCGGAACTAACAGTATTACAGAATAGAGCTTTATTTCCCAATCAGAGGCAGATATTTGTCTTCTGTCTCACCCCAGACAGTAAATAACGCACAACATGCACAGAAATACAGGAAGACATACACACACACACAGGGAGAGAGAGAGAGAGAATTACAGCAGCAGCATCAGTCGTGTCAGCACCACTTCACAGTTTACACCTCAGTAATCTCTGTCCTCTTGGTCCTCATCTTGCTCTAACAAATATTTTTGTTTTTCCTGCAGGGACTCGTTTTCTCTTCTTCTTCTTGTCTTCGTTTCTTCTTCTCTTCATCCCGCCTTCATCCTTCAGCTGCTGACATCAGGGGAACATTTCAATCTCCTCTGATATTCAGGTTAATCTAATTATGAAGATTTCCTCTGAGACGCTTCTTCGTCAATGACGGCCAAGATGGAAACTCCTTTTTACCATGACGACTCACCTGCTGTCCCCGGCTACAGCCAGATCGCCGAATACGAGCGTTACCCAGGAAACAAGATGCTGATGAATAAGAAGGCCATGTCATTGGTGGGCAGTCATCACTTCCCCAGCGGTGGTGCAGCAGGGGGGAGGGGCGGGAACCCCAACAACCTGGGGCTTGCCAGCAACAACTCCCTGATGACATCAGCTGCATCCTCAGCAGGGTCCTCAGCAGACATGAACCTGGTGAAACTGGCGTCCCCTGACCTGGAGCACTTGATCATCCAGTCCAACCAGGGACTGGTCACCACCAGCCCCGTGTCCAACTCCACCAACCCCTTCATCTATCGCAACCAAGCCACCAACGAGCAAGAAGGATTTGCTGATGGTTTCGTCAAAGCGCTTGCAGACCTTCACAAGCAGAACCAGCTGGTGGGAGGTGGACCCATGTCCCCGTCCTCATCCTGCACTGTCTCCCTACAGGCATCCTACCAGAGGAACATGATGTCTGGAAGTGACATGCCTGTATACACCAACCTCAGCAGCTACAACCCGGGCCAGATGCCATATTCTGGGGGGCAGATACCATATAGTGGTGGCTCAGGCAATGGTGGAGGTGGAGCCCCTCAGCCACACACCCGAGGCCTGGACGCCCCTCAGACTGTCCCTGAGGTGCCTCACCCACCAGGAGACCCCATGTCCCCACCCTCCCTCTCCCCGATCGACCTGGAGACACAGGAGCGAATCAAAGCGGAACGCAAGAAGCTCCGCAACCGCATTGCAGCGTCCAAGTGTCGCAAGCGGAAGCTTGAGCGGATATCACGGCTGGAGGAGAAGGTGAAGGTTCTGAAGAACCAAAACTCAGACCTGGCCTCCACCGCCTCCATGCTGAGGGAGCAGGTCGCTCAGCTCAAACAGAAGGTCATGAGTCACGTCACCAATGGCTGCCAGATCGCCGTTGGCTCAGTTGCCGCCACCAAGTCTGGAGGAGGAGGGGGAGGCACAGGAAGTGAGGACTCTAGCTGCTGAGCAGGCAGGACACAAGGAGAATTAGGGGTGAGTTGATAAGCGATTTTACAATTTTGGCATTTCACTCGTGTTCTTGGTCAGAGCGAGCAGAGAGTGAGCGGCTCAGTGTCAACGATGCCTCTACTGGACAGATGGATGTTTAATGGGAGTTACGTTGCCCGACAGTCCCCATAAACCACTGTCAATCATCCAGCCAGAGGAGGCAGAGTTTAGAAGAGAGAGGAGACAAGAGAAGGGATAAATCCCTGACGTGAGTGAGTTCAAACTTTGGACGATTTTGAATTCTGACCATGGATTTTTAAACAACATATGGTAACGGATTTAATTTAGAGAGACTGTTTCGCAGCAGAGTTTGACATTCAGAGTTGTGTGCATGAAGAGACACAGTACATTTATTCGACTTGTGAAAAAAAAGATTTCCAAGTTTCCAAATGATGACAATATTTTGACAACTTTATTTTCAGATGTCATTACATCTCAGTAAATAAACTGTCCTGGAAACAGAGGAAACTATGTTCCACCACTGGTAAATATTTTTAATTTATAGTAAAAACGTATTCAAAATTTCACTGAATCAGAGTAAAGAAGATTGCTTATATAATATAATCAAAATAACTTGTGAAAGTTAAGTTAAGTGAAATCAGTGATGTCATCTGTGTGGATGTGAAGTAATCAAACAACTTCTAACTAGAGAGCCAGGGCTGTAAATTGAATATTCTTGTTACAATTTACACTAATCTGAGACGTTTTTACTAAAATTTTGCAAAATCCAGTGAACACCTGCCTCCAAATAGCCAATGCTGCAGTTTATTTTGTAACCTGATTACTGTGATATTTTTACTTTTATTTCACTATAATCTAATTGTGTGGTAATGCAGATATGTAACCAATTTACAAAGATTTCCAGCTGCTTGGTGTTTCAGTTATCAGCTGGTGAAAACGTTTCCCAATTTTTCTGGAGTTTTCTGGGAACAGGACTGAAAGAAATGTTCAATTTAAGATCTGCTAGCAAGGACAACTGCATACGGTTTCAGTTAACGTGTTCAAAACCAGTGCATATTTATTTTGTATGTTTTCCATTTGAAAAAAAATCCAAACGAATGAGTTTTAATCTTTGGTTTTAACATCTGAATATTTTTTTAACTTTTCAACAAGTGGAATAAAATCCTGATGTGATGAGAGAATTTCTCTTAAAACTCAACAGCAGATTTAGATTTTTTTTAAAACAGTTAAGTTGTGACTGATTGTTGACTTATATTTTTCTGCAGCAGGAGAGACAATATTGGAGATAAATAAAGATGTAAAATGTCAGTGTCACTGTGAACGTAAAGCATTTCATATATACTTTACTTTCATTTCATAACTATACTGCACAAACAAAATATGACTATTGAGTAATATTCATTATTCTGATGATGATAATAATGTTAATATTATGTCTGTTATTCCGTTACCCTTTTACACTCGAAAAAAATATTGACATTTGTGAATTATTTTGGTTTGGTTTTACACAGGTTATAAAGAAGCCCACTTCTAACCATCATCTAAAGTATTTTACCCCCTGCTGGTAATGGGCATCCACAATTTTCACGACTTTCTAAAACACAGAAAAATAAATCTGCTGCTGGTCCTGCAGCAATCAAAAATAAACAGTTGAATATCACTTGACAAATTGGATATATTTTTACAGTGTAAAAACACTTTGAAAAAGGTGTCTGTGATCTTGAATGTACATCAAAATGTATATGAGGAATAATCCACTCAGAGCTCTGCAGGTATGAAAAATAATACCCTCTGGGTTGTGTACATTTATATGAAAATAATGCTCGGTGTGGAGATGACATCCTTAGGTCCTTCAGGGGGTTCCTTATGTCTTTGAGGACGTTGTAGAGGGGTTCTTGGGTGGGGGGTTCCTGAGGTCCTGGAGGAGAAGAAATCCTTGAGGAGGTTTTAGAGGTTGTTGAGGGAATGGTAAAGGTCTTTGAGGGGGCTCCTGAGGTCCTTAAGGACATTGCTGAGGTCTTTGGGGGTTTTTCTGAGATCCTTTAGGAGGCCCCTGAGATCCTACCGGCCTCCTGAGGTCCTTGAGAGGGTTGCGGAGACAGTCTAGGGTGTTCCTGGAGTCCTGGAGAGGGTAGTAGAGGTTCTTCAGTAAGTTCTCTGATGTCCTTGAGGATGTTGGAGAGGTCCTTTAGGAGGCTATAGAGGTCCTTGAGTGAGATAACTTCTAAAGGAGCCTGAAACATCAATACCATTGCCATGTTTATCTGCAGTTTAATATACTACTAGCTCTGATTTAGAACTGTAATTTTAACTGTCGACCTTAACTTTGTTTCACATGTTCACATGTATCATTTTAACAGATACCTGACAACCAATCAGAAACCAGGGTTCTATGTTGCCAGTGCATTAAGAGTGCATTACTGTTTAATAACTGCACACTTTTGCATTTTCTTACTTTATTATTATTATTTTTTTTAGTTATTTCTGTGTATACATCTCAGATATACACTCACCAAACACTTTATTAGGAACGCCATACTAATACTGGTAGTAAACATTCCCCACACCATTACACCACCTACACCAGCCTGGACTGTTGACACAAGGCAGGTTGGGTCCATGGATTCAAGCTGTTGACCCCAAATTCTGACCCTACCATCTGCATGCCTCGGCAGAAATCCAGAGTCATCAGACCAGGCTAAGTTTTTCCAGTCTTCAACTGTCCGGTTTTGGTGAGCCTGTGTCCACTGCAGCCTCAGATTTTTCTTCTTTCTTCTTGGCTGACAAGAGTGGAACCCATCCACCTAAAGGTTGGGCGTGTTGTTCATTCTGAGATGCTTTTCAATCCTGAGTCAACTGTAGAGACTGTTGTGTGAAAATCCCAGAAGATCAGTTTCAGAAATACTCACACCAGTGCATCTGGCACCAACAATCATGCCACGGTCAAATTCATTGAGATCATATTTTTTCCACATTCTGATGTTTGATGTGAACATTAACTGAAGCTCCTGATTTATTTCTGGAAGATTTTATGCATAGCACTGCTGCCATGTGATTGGCTGATTGGATAATTGCTTGAATAAGCAGGTGTACAGGTGATCTTAATAAAGTGCTTGGTGAGTGTGTATGGTGAAAAAAAAATCAGATTCGGCCTTTAATATCTAAGCACAGTGGTGTAATCCTTAAACAGAATATAAGGTAAATAGGTTGTTGTTCATGCAGTGTGTTGATAATTATTTTCATTAGCCATGAAGCTAATGTTCCCTTTCTATATTTTGACTCTATTTTGCACTGACTTAACTGTCCAGTCAGCATGTCTATATCATGTTACAGTTTTAATATTACAGCTGTCAGACAGATAAAACATATAACTGCAAATAAGTAAAACAAATAAGATATTTTGTGAGCGAACAAAAATAACTCCACTACTTTTACATTATTGCATTACATCAGAGATCATTACTACTTGTGGATGAAAAAAACAGTTTCAGTTATGTGTTTTCTGTCTGATAATAAACATGGGAGACTTTCAGAAATACAGTTGGTGAGAGTCAAGCAAATATTTATTTTTTTTTTACTTGAACAAGGCTTTTGACATCTCCAATGATTCTATTTTTGTACAAATGTATACAAGTTGTTGTTATTAATATACTGAAATGTGTATGTGTAAAATCTGATTTTATCAAACACTTTATGATTATTTATTATGAATATCTTTTGTTATACATACATGTGTTTATTTTCTTCATGTTGTTCTACTGTGTTGAGACGTTTGTGTCAATATATCAGTGATGAAATATTCACACACTGTTGGTATTCTTTTTGTTAATTCATGGTTATGAGGTGTCCACATGATAGGAGTGACATGTTGTAATGACAAATGTAATTTCCTAAACACCTGACTTGCTGATTTCAGCAAGGTATCCAAAATTTCAAATAAAGGGATTAAAAATCTGTTAAAACATAAATTCAATGTTTAAACTGCCAAGATTTCAGGTAAAACAAATGTTGGTTTCATATTGAGAAATTTGGGGGATTATTGTAATTAGAAAGTACATCATATACTTCCTCATTATGAAGCTGTTTTTAATTTAAAATGAGATACATGACAGAACCAAATGAGTGAATCCTGATGAAATAATCAAACTTGCAGATCTCCTTCGGGGTTTTTATAAGAAACTATTAACTCATTATTACAGTGAGTACAGGAAAATATTTATATGGAAATAAATATATTATGAAAATACACCTTTATTAAGAGGAATGGTGCCAAAGGATATGTGGACAGTTGAACATTCTAGACTTATGTCGTACAAATAATATACAATGAAAATCAGTGTGCAGGCATTACGACCTGAAAAGGGAGAGGATCAATAAACATGTCCGCACACAGTGTGCTGCATCTCTATCGGAAAAAACTTTAACTATTCTAATATGAACTTATAATAAAAGGTGCTACTTGTAACTCCAATGGCCTACAGCCTTGGAGCCATTTGAGAATATGGGCCATCGGACACAGACATGTAAAAGGCTCCTTACCCTTCCAGACTGTTTCTCTCCGTAGGTGTCTTGTGTCTCTCTGTGGCTGTTTTGCATCTCTTCATGGTCATTTGATTGACTCTCCAACAAGAAACAAGAAAAATTACAAAACAGTACACAAAAATTTGACTAGTTACGGAGGAACGAGTGAGGAACCAATCAGGAATGACCTAATAATTAATGACTTGTTAATGTGTAGTTCCAGAATAATTCCAAACTGACTTAATGGTAGATAATGATGAGTCATTAGAGCACTTGGTAACTATATTTATGAATCATTAAGTAATGACTAGCATCAGTGAAACAGAGTAATGACAACTTCCTCCATAAGTCCTTCCTGATTTACTCTGAATCAGCTGCTGAATGTCACAAACCAGTAAGGAGCCATTCATTACTAATTACTTAATCATTAGTTACCCTTTTTGTGCATCCCCAAGTAAAGTGAAGCAGTTTACTGAGTAGTTACTGAGTAGTCCCTCATTACTTCATGATTATCTAATCATGACCCTTTTTATGCATCCCTACATATAGCACTGCATTATACAGAGTCGTTACCATGTAGTTTCATATTGTAAAGTATGGTGCTGATGTAAAGAATGTAACTAATAAGCTAACTACTTATCACCTTGGTGGCATCAAGAGCAGCCAATCAGATGTCAGGAAGGGCTCGTGCTATCCCTGGACACCCCTCTGTCCCTGCCGCATTAACAGTACAACATAAGAAAAGAAAAAATGCAGAAGAGGGGGGCGCCAAGAATGGAGCTTTAAGGAAGAACACAGGCTGGGGGAGGGCTGCTGAAGAGGAGGCATCACTGTCCACAAACAAAAAAGTTGACGAGGATTTGAACCAGTCCAAGACAGTATCCCTGCATGGCAATCCAATAAAAGAATGATCGGCCGTGTCAAAAGCTAAGCCGAGACTGAGGAGAATAAAATCTGAACAATCTCCTGCATCATCTGAAAATAAAAGATTATTAGTATTTTTTATGAGAGTAGTTTCAGTGCTATGATGTGAGTGGAAACGCAATTGAAATTGATCAAAGATCTTCTGATTATTGATAAGAGTAATCGACTTTAAATAAAAAAACTTACACCCTAAAAGAAAATGGTCATTTGAAAATGGGTCTGAAATGAATAAAGTCAGTAGGGTCAAGGCTCAGTTTTTTGAGAAATGGGCACACTGCTGCATGCTTAAAACAGGAGGGAACACAGCCAGTGGATAGAGAGCTATTTACAATGGATAAAACTGTGGGACCAAAACCGTTAAAAACCTTCAGAAACCTGGCAGTCAGTGGGGCCATAATATACAGTGGTATCACTGGTGACACGACTGATCTGGATTCTGATTTCTTTTATTTTGTTTGCAAAAAAGGACAGAAATTGTTCACAGTAATAGGGGAGGCTTTAGTTTGTTGACTGGAAGGAAGATTAATTATGGAATCGTTGGTTTTGAAAAGGACTCTAGAGTTATGAAAGTTTGTTACAACGATGTTGGAGAAATATTAGGACCTGGCAATTTTTACTGCTTTTCTTTCAGAATTTAATGTTACAACATTAGTCTGTCTCCCCTGAATCTATCATCCCTACTCTTATTATTCCTGTCTCTGCCCTTTTATTTTGGCCTCTGTGATCAGTCACACTCCATCCACCCACAGGATTTCCCCAGACATTCTTTCTGTCTCCATATCTACCTCTTATTTCTTCTTATTTCGCCTATAAAGCAACTTCACTGCATAAGCCTGTCTGTGTGTCTGCATTTGGGTCCCCCATACCTGTGCTGGCACCAGCAACCGTAACACAACGTTCTGACCTAACATGGACACAGCAGACAACTTTCTTCTCGGCCTGCCATTTACCTGCGAGGACTTTGACGTGACTAAGGATACTTTTTCTTAATGTATCCTTGGAAGCAGGACCCTGAATTTGCCAAGGAGTTAGCCTTCAACAGATGGAAGTTTTTCTCAGTCGGCACCACAGTCGACTAGCCTGGCACCCCAGTCGGCTAGCCTCTGGCCTGCTAGCCTCCAGCATGGCTGTATACAGGGTTTCTGAAATACAGAGGTCTAAAATCTAAGCTTGCTAGGGGGGTTTGGTGGCATACCCCTGAAAAAATATGTACATCAATATGTACATCAAGGAAGGCAAAAATTGGATAACAATAGTTTTAAAAACCCATACGTGGGAATTACAGAAATGTGTCTCAAACATTCCAAAAACATAAGCAAAATTTGTTTTATACTATTATATATTTATACAATAATACCATATTATGACACTATAATTGTGCCAGGTTTATGTTGCTGTTGATATTGAGCATATAGGTTCCACTATAACTACCAAAGAGCATATATCTTTGAGGTAGTTAGGCCTACATTGTTTGAATGTGATCAGGTCAGTCAGTGTTTGTGTTGAACAGCACAGGGACATAATGCTAATCTAATCCAGGCAGCACATGCTCTTCCTCTCTCGTCCCCATCAGCTTCTCTCTTTCTTTTTCTCTCAGACTCCTCATCCCGTCCTGTATCTCTTCCCTTCCCAACCCTGAGCTTTGATTGTCAGTCTTTTCATTTTCATCTGTGTCAGAGAAGAAAGTAAACACAGGTTCAAATGATATTTATATACAAATCCGCTAGGATAATATTGCAGGGCAAATGAAAATACATAGGGACGCTTCATTTAAGCGTCCCTATGTATTTTGTACACAAGATAAATTGAAAGAAAAGCCTTCAACTTTTGTTGAAAGTTTATCAGTCTGACATCTGATGTATGGAATTAATGTCAGGTAGCTAGCTAGTTAATTAGCTCAAGTGAAACTAACTACCTGGCATCATGACGGACAGCCACTGTTTAATGTTGCATAACTGCACAGGAGCTATTTGTCCAGTGATGTTTGGGAATGAATGACATTGAATTACAAGAAGTCCATTAGTAAAATTCTCTAGTAACCTGTATCACGTGGTTCCAACTGCCAGTCTGGTTTTTTTGACATAATCAAAGAACCACAGAGTTGGGTAAAGATCTTGTAGTAACGACAAGATCATCAGCCGGTCTAGGCAGATGGCCACCCTCCATGAGGCGAGTTTTGTTCAAGGTTTCAACCTGTTAAAAGGGAGTTTTCCCCCATGAGTGCTTACTCATGGGGGAATGTTGGGTCTATGTAAATATAACTATAGAGAGTACGGCCTAGACCTGCTATATATGAAAAGTGTCCTGAGATAACCTCCGTTATGAATTGGCACTCTATAAATATAATTGAATTGAATTAAAATTGAATTGAATCATTGACTCCACCCACATGCAAGCAATGACGCTGGTGATCAGATGAGAAAGTTGGTTATCCTGGTGTTGTATAATATCTTTGCAGCACCAAAGTAGAGTTATTTTAAGCAAATATTTCACATTTTTTATTGTATACAGCTCAAAAAAATACTGATGTCCGGATCTCGGTGACCTCAAAGGTGGGTATGGCCATGGCCTCCAGCCTGCTTCCTAGTTGCCTAGCCACTAGCCTTCTGGCCACCAGCCAGGACCCCAGTCGGCTAGCCTCCGGCCTGCTAGCTTCCACCATGCAAGCCACCAAGGTGCTCTCAGTCATTATCCTTCAGCTTGCGTCTCAGCGTGCACTCCAGTCGATAAGGCTTGGATTTGTGAGCCTGCACTCTTCCTGTTGTGAGCCGGCTACCCTGCTGCACATCAGCCTTACATCCTTTGAGCCTTCTATTAACTGTTCACGGAGCCAGCCTGACATCCAGCAGTCATCTTTCAAGGCCATTTTCAAGGGGTTCCATGGAGGCCACAGAAGAAGATGTGCTCATCTTTACTACCGACGCCATGATGAGACTCAGCTGTCCAGCAACCTAGGGCCTCCACTACCCAGAACCACGATCGATGCCCAGACAGACCCCGAGCCAGATCTTGAGTCATCCATCTTGCCAACGTCTTGCATGTTCCTGAGTCGCCTGGCCAGGCTGACATCCCATCTGTTCCTGAGCCTGTTCCTGAGCCGGCTGTTCCAGTCAACATTTCATCAGTTCCTGAGTGTTTTCCTAAGTCTGCCATCCAGGTTGATGTCCCGCTTGTTCTTGAAGCTGTTCTTGAGTTGGCCAAGTCCACGATTGGTTCCCAGTCAACGGCCTGGCTAACACTTACTTCTGGTTCCAAGTCGGCCAAACCCACTGACAGCCTGCCATAAATCCATTCAGCAGCCCCCGCTGAAACACTGCCAGACCTCCAAGACCATCATCTGGCCGTCATTTCTGCCACCACCAATGAGCCTGCTCCTAATGCTGTCGTCTCAGCCAACGACAACCAGCCCGATCATCAGGCTGCCTGCCCGATGTTCTAGTTGCCATACTCAATTGCGTCTGGTTCTCAGCGTCAGCCGTCAGCCAGTCGAGGCCTGCTGTAACTGGCCAACTCCTCTGGACCCCAGTACCTAGCTCTGCCTCCTGAGGGGACCTGCCTTCAACCATTGGCCCCCTGCTCGACCTCCAGATGGATCATCCCTTCATCACCGCCCAACAAAGCAGTCCTGCCTTCATCCCTGCCTTTGCTGATAACCACCAAACTAATTTCATCTGTCTGAACATTGTTATTGGTACTGTGTACTGTGTGTGAGTTCATTGAGCCACCGGAACCCGGAGTCAGGTTCCTTGTATTAACAAAGATATTTTGCCAATAAAGTTGATTCTGTTTCTGAGAAATGAACCATTATTGTTTGACTTAAACTCATGATCATAGCTTTTCATCTATCACACAGGAAGAGGAAGAAAAAAACAGAAGGCCTTATTGAATACCTCAGCCTAATTAATATAAAGCAAGTATGCATGTATGTCACTGTCTGTCACACTATACTGTAAAATGAGACAGAGTCTCAAGAGTTCCTTTACCGATTGAAAATTGAAATGATGTGAAACATTTCCCTCTTTGAACTGTATCTTGTATATAAAAGTACATATTTTGGAAACAGTAATATCACACATTGTAAGAAGAGGAATTTCCAGATATAAAGGAGTTGATGAGAGAAGAATTTGAGTGGGTTGCAATTCTAACAAAGCACTTATGTTGGAGGAAGATTTTATGAAGGGTTGTACAAAATGTACTTGCCCATACTATGTTACAATATGTGAAGTAAGGACAGATTAAACAATAATAATGAAGGTTGTGGAAATATAATCCCCAAAATACCTTACTGTCCTGATAATACAATACCAATAGATCTGATCACTTTATTACTGACATGGATTGATGTTTTCTCTCCAATTTATGCTCTCATCGATGATGACTGTAAGGAATTTAGTGGCTGAGACTCTTTATATTTATAGATACTTCATTATTCCAAAGTCAAATTTGTCTCACTTCAGAATAGAAGAAGAATTGTCTTCGAAACTTTGACATTTTTGACAATTTGTTTGCTTTGAACCCTTCTGCATAGATTAAGATTGGTTATGATTGGATAAAATTTGTAGGGAGGAGTGGTGAAAATCTTTGCAAGGTTGCAAAAACTGTTGGAAAATTGATTTTGGTAGAAAAGGGCGTAGACCAGAGTGCAAAACAAAGGAGGTCTCAATTAGCACCTAGGACACCATAAAATATCAAATTCACATTTCTGGAATCTTTGAAAAATATATTTTATTCTATCATTAAATGTAGAGCTTCTTCTGCATGTTGAAATACTAAAAGAAAAACAGCAAAAAGAATGACAGTGGCCGCCAGCTGATGACATGAATACTGTCCCCACACATTTATGTAAACTATAAATTCAGGCTAATGAATACATTTAACCTCTGTGGTTCCTCTACTGCAAATTTGAAAAGCCTCACTTAGCTGCTATAATAAATATTTTCATACTAACAGTATATCGAATGACTTTGTATGTGAAGGGGGTCGCTTGAAATGACAAAGCCACAGAGAATTATCACCTCACTCAGCAGTTCCCCTGAGCTCTTCAGGGGGTTTTAGAGTTTTTCAGCTCATTGCTTTGGTTTTACAGCCAATAACTTAATTGTTTGGGTCCACTCTCATTGATCTCATTTGAATTAAGGGCCCACAAGCCATCAAAAACATTCTCAGACCAAAAGTACACGGCTGTCCACATACTTTTGGCTTAATAGTGTATCTATCAGTTTCACCTCTGAGTGGTTTACTTGTTTAACTCAATGAGTATAAGGATGAAGTGATTTCTCTCTCAGTGAATCGGAGCAGCAGAACTGAAGCAGCTATTCACCATATTTATCCAGTACATACTGTTTAACTATGTATATGTATATGTGTGTGTGTGTGTGTGTGTGTGTGTGTGTGTGTGTGTGTGTGTGTGTGTGTGTGTGTGTGTGTGTGTGTGTGTGTGTGTCTCTATGTGTGTGCGTGTGTGTGTGTGTGTGTTTGTATTTAATTGTTTTGTTTTGTTTTTTTACTCATATATATTCTTTGTACTAAACAAACACATTTGGAACTTTTCCTATGTTACAACCTGATGATTAGCTATGACACAAGAGGTGATACAGTGTTTAATCAGATGCTGACATGCTGTTAATGTGCTTGTGTGTCAGTTTCCGTCAAGAGGGAACTCACACTCATCTGGGAATTTTACAGAAATGTCTACACAAACAGAAATGTTGATTCATAAACGCAGACTTGGGTTTATGACATTTTTAGCATCCCCATGTTTAATCAAAGTTTGATATTAAATTGTAAGATTACTGAGAAATTCTACCTTCTACTAAAGAGTCAGGGCATAAAAAAACTCACATTTCTGGCTAAAAATCGAAGACTGACTCAAGATTGAAGTCTCAGAAGGCAGTTCAACATGACAGAGACCTAACAGGTCAAATTTTGGACTCATCTTTGTTTTGTTGTTGAGGATGGAGCCAAACTGAGTCATCTATGTTAATGACAGTGTTTATGGGAATCCTTCAATGATACATCAGTCAGACTGTTATCAGTCAAACACACAGGTCAGTCCAGAAAAAGTCCAGCTGTTCTCAGAGTAAAAACTCTTCAGTTAAAAATAAAACCTTCAATCAAACGATGCAGACCTCAAAAGAGGTAGCACATTTCAACCAACAATATATTTTGTGCTAAATTTCATGACATTCGCGAACTTTCAACAAATAAACAGAAAAACTGCACTTAGAAAACAGACTCAGTCAGCATGGCATATCAGAAAGGGTGTTCACATTTTTGAACTTAAGTGTGAAAGTTTATTCTTGTTCTTGGAAACTGTACTTTGACCGTGTTTTAAAACAAAAACAATGACGACAACAACAACAACAACTTAAGGTCCACTTACAAGCCTTTCCCAGAGTTTAAACACATCTCCCAGTCTTCCTCGGCAGATGGAGAGTAGATATCAATAGTCAGGTGTCATTTAATGCACTTTGGTTCAATCTAATGGGGCTCTCCACAAATACAAACCTCCATTTGCTGAGGAAGACCAAGACATGCAGTGGAAAGCCCATGCAAAATCTAGTAAGGGACCCCTAGCAAGAGAGTTGGGATTTTTTTCTTTTCGTCAAATTTTAAACTAGTTTTAAAGTGGTTTTAGTAACATTTCCCTTTTTTCAGCAGACAGCATGTTTCATTGTGTATTATTGTAGAGCTCACCCACTGGCAGATTCACCAGGATTTACCAAGCAATCCAGAAAAATGCAACATTTTGGCTCTACCTCTCACAAAGGTAGTACTCTCAGAAACTCCGTATACCTTTTTTTTTTTTTTTTGCCAGTGGCTAAATCTTCTGCAAAAGTGAATCTGAAAGATAACAAGTGTTTTAAGCAGCTGTTTGGTTAAGGTTTTACAGCCCCTACTGTTTTTACTTTGTACTGACTTCAGACTAACAGAACCAAGTTTTTGTGTTTAACTGTTTGGTAGAAAACGTTGTGTTGCTGTTTTTCCATATTCTACTCCAGATGGAGTGACCCACTTACTGAGAGAGAGGCTCTGTGCCATTTCTGGTGACTAATACCCCCTCCACCCACACCTCAACACACACACACACACACACACACGCACGCACGCACGCACGCACGCACACACACAAACACACACACAGACACAGAACAAGCAGTATTGGTGTGTTCGCTGTCTTGTTGTTTCTCTGCGTTTCTGTTTGTTAAAAATAAAGATGTTTGTGAATAAATGAGTGTTGACAGTTGAACGTCAGTACCTATTATTGTAGTTTTACATGTTGTCAGCTTAGAAACCTTCAGTCCAACACTCAAGCTGCCTTATGCCACTTTTTGGATGAAAACCGAGACCTTCAAATCAAAAGAAAAGATTACTTTTTTACACCAAACTGTGATACTTTTTTACAGGAAATTTTAAAATCCAGTAAGAGAAATTTCATAATAAATTGGGACTTTTGATTATGACACTTACATGTGTCCAGACTCTGCCATTAATCATAGTTTCCCACACATAGGTTCTCTCTCTTCCTGCAATTAAATTCCATAGAAATCTTTGAGACCGGGCTTAATTTTGACTGCCATGCGACTGCAGTTGTCCAATCTTGCTTCCTGCACCTTTACAACATTTCACAAATTCTTTTCAAAAAATCTTTTGTATCCGCAAAGAATAAATAAACTGTCATCTGGCTGAAAACCAGTGGAGACCAGGTCTCTGCAGTCAGGTACCTTTAGCTCGGGAATAACATGCTGGAGACAGTCAGGCAGACCAGCTCAAGCTTCTCTTGAACTGCTTTAATTGGGCAAGATACTCAACAATGCCCCCGATGTATCATCAGTGTGTGACTGTGTGTGTGTATGTATAGAAAGCGCTGTATGTACGAATGTGTATGTGAATGTGGGAATGTGGCAGTAGTGTAAAGCGCTATGAGTGGTTGATAAGACTGATAAAGGACTATATAAGTGCAGTCCATTTGCACGTTTTGTACTTAAGTACAAATTTGATATACTCAAGTAAAGTATACTTATATTTTATTTTCATGCTAAAGGAATTTCTACTTCTATCCCAATACATTTCAGAGGGAAATATTGTACTTTTTACCCAACTACATTTATTTTAGTCTTGTATTCATTACTTTTGCAAATTCTGATTTTACATACAAAACATATGAAGAACTTGGGATGCACTGTAATAGATTAAATTTCCCAACAGTATATACAATTAGAGCTGAAACAGTTAGTCAATTAATCAATTAGTTGATTGACAGAATAACTTAAAGTTATTTATCATGAAAAAATACCAAACAGTTCATGGTTGCACCTTCTCAATTGGGTCTCTGGAGTATTTTGAGAATTTGTTTATATTTCATGTTTTTTTAAAGTTTGTTTTGTCCAACTATTGGTTGTATATACAGTAAAGTAGTTACAAAATAGTTTTACCTCAGCTAAGTACAACAGTAAAATGCCGCCTACATGTTAAAACTGAGTAATAATAATCTAATATTATATAATAGTATAATGGTGGCATTAGTACTTTTACTTAAGTGAAGGATCTGAATTCTTCGTCTACCACTGATAGGACACACGAACGTCCTCAGGATGTTGTTACTGCTTTTAAGAAGCAATTTTTCTGATTCTGATTCTCTTTCTTCCTGTGTGACCACTTGAAACTATGATCTGTCAAAAAAGAGTCAACCTGAGGATGCACTATTTGAGTTAGAGATCAGTAGTGTTTCGGCGTCACAAGAATGTCGGGGAGAAGAAGAGAAATTCAGTGACAGATATGTAAATCAGATTACTCTCAGCCTCCTGCTCTGCAGCTGACCTCAGGTCAGATCGCAGGATCTGGTCCAATCAGGGATCTTCCTTCAATCCCTCTTTCTGCCTCATTAAATATTCATGAGACTCACCTGAGGCGTCACTAAGCCCACCTGCTGCCCTGAGCAGTGATGTCATACTGAGGTGAGGGTGGATTTCTTGATGCGATTAGGTCTCCGGGGGAGAAATGATACAACATGGTAAATGTCAGTGAGGATCTGATGAAAGGATGAGATCTGACTGTCTGACAGCAGCCGACTGACAGCAGAGTCTGCTTCACCTTCTCCATCAAAAAAGTGTCATTAGCTGCACTGTCAGACTGCCTGCAGCATCTGTCCTACTGCAGGATCTTCTGGCTCCAGAACCTTCACCCTGCCGCGATGAAGAAAATCTGTTCACATTGTGACTGATCATTGAAAAACTCAGGCAATACACCGAACGCAGGTCTGTGATACAAAGCAGAATTAAATCACATTTGTACTACCTGGGACTGAGACTCAGTTGATTAAGGTTAGGGAAGCAAAGACTGAAGGGTTTAATGACTTTGAATTTTTTAAGAAAAGAAATATTTATCATAATGCAGTAAGTAACAAATCACTGAGTTACCAAAGAAATAAGCTTATTCTTTAGAAAAACTTAGAGTTAAATCACACATTTCAAACTATTCAGGTTAGAAAGTTGCAATGTCATGCTGCGTTCCTCTGTATTTGTTCATGAGAAGGATTTGCCACAGGTTAGCTGGCTTCCTGTGTAGATTCACCCACACAGGAAGTAGCCCATGCCATGAAGGGGAAGGTCAGAGTGGGAGGGGGTTTCCACACTGCTGTTTCTGATGTGTCCTGATAATCAGACTGAATTGTCATTTCATTCCACGTCAGTGAGTTAGCCTGATATTGTGCTTATGTTAGCTGATTTCTCTGTGAACAGGAGGCATCTCATTTTGTTTGCCGTAACCAATCAGTAACGAGTGATGTATCCATCCTGTCTCTCCATGTCATTTTCAGTGAAAACAAGAGCTGTAGTAGCTGTTCTTAGAAGCAGTTAACCTCATGTTTTTCATAAAGCTCAAATAAATGAATAAAAATAATTTTTATTTCTGTAAGTTGACTTACAACATCTTGTACGGCTGCCTCAATGTCATCCACTCTTGTCGCTATTTCTGTCACTATTTTCATGGATGTAGCTAGGTGGTAGCTATGTGAGGGGATGTCCCCATTCGTAATCTCACCTAAAAAGCTCTGTTTAGTGCGATGTTAAGCCAATTAGGGGAAACAGTTTAGAATGAGCATGACAGCTGACCTGTTTGAATCACTGAACAAATTAGAAATGTGCCTAGTATTGCAAATAGTTCTGAGGCACTACTGAGGGAGTAGTGCCTCTATATTGAGATGAAAGGAAAAAGGACTACAAAACCTTAACTATTTTGTTCTTTTAGCGCTACAAACTGTAAATACTTTCTGGGAATTTGTGACTGCAAACTGTTGTGCTCATGCTGCTCATGTCATATCAGAGGTTCCGTTATGACTGGAAACTCAGATTGGTGAAAACGTGGATGCCTCGCCTCATCCAAAGTCGATGGTTCAGGGCAAGCGAACCCAAATTTAATAGATGTGAAGCTCTGTTGTCAGTGCAGAGGATTTTTAACCTTTATATGACCAACTCTTCAATCATTAACTGTGTTGAGTTGTCAAATAATGTTAATGCTTGCAATCCACAAACATGGGAACTTTTCCCATCTCTACCATCCAGCCCTTATGAACCCTGCATCAGTCTCAGTGGCTGACATGCCTGTGTTCTGCCCTCTGATTGGTTTGCTTCTTCTCTCATTCCCTCGTTCTTTCCCTCTCTTTCTGGTAATATTGTTGGCTTACTCAAAGAGTTACTGCCTGTTACATAACTACACATACACACACACACACACACACACACACACACACACAGTTGTGCATAACACACACACACATTTACAGTTTTCAGCTGTGTCTTTGTTTGGTGTTTGGGTTCGATGTTGCTACGGCAACACTGACTAGAAACGAAAACAGAGGTAGAAAATAACAGAGCCTGACAGGAGACTGTAAAAGACATCTGTAAACATTCACAAACTGGACCCATTTTTTTTTAAAGGTGCATTTGATTTATTCAACCAATTAAAGAGTTTGTGTTATTTATGTGACTTTGTAACCACCTTTCACCCCAGTGCATACTGGGAAAAGATTTGTTTGTTTTAATAAATGATAACAATCAATAAATGGAAATCATCCATTCAACTAAACAAATGAAACAGTCAGATTAAGTAAATGAACTAGAATGGCACTCAGTAGAGCACTAACCTCTGCCAGGGCCAATGTCAAACAACATACACCAGACCTCCAAGGAAAAAAACTTCAAATTTATCGTAAATGATCTGGATCTGCCACAAAATGTAATTGGTTCTTCCCTGGCCCATGCCCCATCCCTCCACCAAATTCGGTGTAAATCGGCCTGGTGCTTTTTGCATGATCCTGCTGACAAGTGAACTAACAAACAGACACGGGTGAAAATATAACTTCCTTGGCGCAGGTAATAAATTAATCTGTGAGAATGGAAGTGAAGGTCACTGTGTGAAAATTAAGTGATCACACTGGTGAAGGCTGAACTCGGAGCTGTTTTGTGCTATGGAAGCAAATGTTTATTTGTTCACCAAAGAAAACATCAATTTTTGTTTCAAAACAACAAAGCAATCCGGCAAGAAAAACATTCAGTGAGGATTTAAGAAAATCATTTTGATAATCAGTGTTGTCCTAAACCTGATGGAAGGATGAGGGATGGATGATGGAGGTGTGCAGGGATGGAGGGATGGATGGAGAAATGTATTATTGGCTCTGTAGATGTTTGAGGGTGACTCAGATGCTCCGCCCACAGACACGCTGAGTCACCATGAACTGCCAAGTACTCTGTGTGTGCGTGTGCGTATGTGTGTGTGTGATGTACCTGATTTAAATGTCAGTAAAGTGAGAATCTGACTCTTTCTAACAGTTTTTTCTATCATTCTGATTGGACGATGTGATTCTGAGAGATCACAACAGTAACACACACTTATATGCATTAAATGATTTGGCACTATTGAAGAACAAGCTTGTTTATGTGCATGCTGTTTAGGAAACCCAGAAACATAGCTGATTGACTGTTCTTGTTGCTCTTTTCCTGAAGCTTATCAATCAGTGTTTATTGTCTCCAAAGAAGAAATTTGATTTGCAGCCAGAGGCCTGTACTACAAGGCAGGATTTATTGTTGGCGAGGTAAGTTCAGGTTTAGGGTGTTGCTATGGTAGTTCACTTCCTACCAGGGTAGATCACTATGGTAGCTCAGCTGCACACCTAACCTGCTCCGGAGCAGGTTTTGTTCAAGATAACAGATAAACAAGTATAAAAGCACCACCTACTTATGAATCTATTCTCCTGGACAATGGCATAACCATTCATTGAAGACCCCATGGAAGACAATGAAAGACAATGACAGCCAACTAGAGGTTTCTTGCACCTGTCTGCTGGTAGTTTCTGCCACTCTTCCATTGCCATGCGTTTAAGGTCTTTTAAGTTTGCAGAAGTCTTTTTTGTAATGGCAGATTTCAGCTCTCTCCAAGGGTTTTCAGTGGGCTTTAGGTCAGGACTCATTAACTCAAACTTAGTTTTTCCGACATTGGGCAACACATTTTGCTCTAAAATGCCTTGGTAATCTTCTGATTTCATCATTCCTTTGATGTGTTCAATGCCTCCAGTACCAGAGGCAGAACAGCAGCCCCCCAGCATGATAGAACCTCCACCATGTTTTACTGTAGGTAGGGTGTTATTTTCCTTATGGGCTACATCATTGTCTATAAACAAACTGAAGCACTGACTTCCCAAACAGCTCTGCTTTGGTTTTATCTGTCCATAGAACATTATCCCAGAAAGACTGTGGCTCATCTATGAAAGTTTTTGCAAACATTAGTTTTGCCTTTTAGTGCCTTTCTTTCAATAGTGGTGTCCTCCTTGGCCTTTGCCCATGGAGCCCTACTTGGTTTAGTGTGCAGCGTATGGTACTGGCTGAAACCACCACTCCAGATTTTTCCAGGTCAGCCTGAACCTCTTTAGAATTCTCGATAACATTACGAACTAGTAAAACAGAAATTTCAAGATCTTTGCAGATTGCCTGGTAGCCTTTGGCATTGTTATGTTTTTTGATAATAGCATAATTCTGGTGCTCTCAGACAGCTCTCTTGTCTTTGCTGTTGTGAAAAAGAAACTGGAAACAATCAGCCCCTTTTTATCCATTAAAGCCATCATCAAGTGGTTAATTCGGGTCATGTGAACACTGAAAATTAAGCACAGGTCAGTCTTATTTGTTTTTTATGTTGTTTAAAGGACTAATGTAAATTCGTCAAAAAGGTGCAAATAATTGTAGTCTGTAGTTGGAGAGTGGAGCTTCTGATGGAGCACTGAAGGGAAGGGTGCATTTGTTTTGCTGTAAAGTTCAAATATGAAATCTTCTAGAAAATCGCTTACTCTTCCTTTAAAAGTCATTCCCATTCCTTTGACTTTAATTTTATCTTGTCGAAGTATTATTAACCCCAAATGCTTTTGCAGATGACTTGTGACCGTCACTGCATCATCAGCGGTGTTGAGACAATGTGGCCTGGGTTAGTCCATGACTCCTGGATCTTCAGGGAGTCTGCACTGTGCAACAGATTTGACCAGGGTAGGGCAACATTGCATATTATTTTGGTTATGTTCTTTAAACACGATTTTGTGATACTGACTGGCAATATTCCTTTTTATCCTCAGGGCTGTCCAGTGGGTTGCTGCTAGATGACGGGGGGGGGGGTTACGCCTGCCAGCGCTTTTTAATGACCCCCTATCCTGACCCTGACGCAGGGCCACAAAATAGATTAAGCATGGCCCTTACCAAAATCAGGATCAGGACAGAAATGACAGTTGGGATACTGAAAGCCCTTTTCACCTGCCAACATGGGCTCAGAGTTGTGCCAGATTGAGCTTGCAGAATCATGTCAGCGTGTGCTTTGCTCCACAATATAGCCACCACAGGGAAGGAGAGGGCCTGTCAGCCGACAGCCCCCTAATATTGTGGACCCTGTCACCCTAGACCACCCTACTGATAGGGCTGTGAGAGAGCCCATCACACAGCAATTTTTGCCTAAATAATACACACAAAAAACAGGCCTTTTGTCTTTTCATTTACAAGTCTTTATTCTTCAATTATCTTGTGTTGTCTCATTCATGGGAACGACAGAAATACATTTCAGATAATTGTTTCCCAGGCCTGGAAATAAATTATGATATTGAATTATTTTCTTTTCATATTCAAACTTCTCCACCTCGAGTTGCACTTTTTTGATTAAATGTTTTTTGTATTCAATATCAAGTTTTTTTTGTACTCAATATTGAGTTCCCAAGTCCTCTTGTAGAGACCTCACATTGTCTGCTCCAACCTCTAACAAACACATAATACAGTTGCTTTAACATTTAAGCACTGTCCCTTTGCAAGGCTCACTTGTAGAAAGGTGCAAATGTCAAATTGACTACCCTGTTTAACTTAAGGCTAATTAATTACACAAGTGTGATCCTCTTGGCCTAGAAGTGGAGGCCACAGGCTCAGGGGGAGGAAAATTTCCCTCTTCCTGCAAAATTAACATCATAGCAATGGAAGCAATTGATTCATTTCAGTATAGACAGCACTTGAAGCAGTTACTAGTCCCATGTGTCCATGTGTCCTATGTGCAAACCATCACAATTAGCAAGTAATTAAAGATAAATCAATTACTGCCAAGTGTCCACACCCTCACCCTCTGCGTTAAGATAGCCAAATAAAAAAACTGCATAAAATTGGTAACAGCCCTTGGTAATTCCCCTAACTCTCTCTCGGAGGATACAGACACCATCTCACATCAAGAGCCTCCCCTGAGAAAATAAGACATGTAAATGCTCTATTTAATCCATAATCATTAACCACAGATGACATGTCACTGTATATGACAGGTTGCTTTCATTGTTACCTCTGTATTTGACAGTGGGTAATTGGGTTGTGGCAGCAACCACTGCATCAACTGTAGAGAGAGAAAATACTTGTTACTTACTCCCACAATGGGAAATGGAGTTGCAGGAGATGCTCTGTGACCGGAAGGCACCTATGCTAGAGGGCTATATGGAGGTGGAGGTCAGACTCTTCCTTGAGGATTGGGTCCTGGGGAAGGTGGGCCAACCACCTCTGAATAACATTCTTTTTTTATATACACATTTCATGACGTAAATAAGTCCCAAACGGTGGACTCTATGACAGCATTGGCCTTGCAAGGTTCAGGATGATTTAAACAGTAGATGGCGTGTTGAGACATTTTCAACCCATGAAATTCCCATTTTTATAAATTTGGAAAGAAATGTTAAGTGTGCAGTACCTCTTTAAATAATTGCAGAAAAGAGGATCAATACTTTCTATTCTAATATTTTCTAATACTGTGCATATATCACCAAGTACAACTCTAGTTTTTATATAGTTTTTGTGTGTAAAAACGCTGCAGTGAACAGGCGCACAGAACGTACTGGAGACACCGCGGTGGTTGCCACAAACACTCTGCCTTCTATAGCCACCTCGCCTGACACCACCTGACTGCATAATCAACTCTGACAATGAGAGGAAAACCTATATGTTGGATTTCGTAGTTAAATACAGTGCTTATTATGTGGTTTTAGATATTTCGTGTGTAATTTCATCAGCTATGAACAAGTCTAGCCTATAGATGCTTAACAAATACCAAGAGGTGAGCTTCGATGTCTCAGTGCCTCTGCTGGTCGGTCCATACTCGTTCAAGGCACCCACCTCCATTTCTGATCATTTTGTTCAATTTCTGAAACTGTCCTGTTTGTTGCATTAACAGCTACTGCAGCCATCAGCCCTCAAACTTTGTGTTGTTTGTAACACTGCCTCCATCATCCACAGGAACAATATGTGTATCAGTATTCATGATGGATTTGTATTGACCATTTATGGTTAATTGTGAGAGTGTGGAGCTTGGGTGGAGCATGAGGCTTGCCAAATGGCGCAATCAAGTCGATTGTGATTTATAAAGGGAAATTGCATGGAGACGTGCATGTGCACAGTTTTATGAATCTGATTACTTTTGTGCATACGCAATTTTTAGCTTTTGTGCACACGTACACTTCTAGTATGGGTTCTACGCACTGTTTTATGAATGAGGCCCCTGAGCTCTTGATTTGTGTTGGGTGAAGAGGTATTATCTCTGGTTGGAATACCAGTGATCAGTGTATGGATTCTACTTTATTCAGTCTGTCTCTGCCAGGTAGCTAATACCAACCAACAGATGTCTGCAGATATCAGGCTTACGTCTTGTCAGCACAAACACTGCAGATGAATTAGTGAGCAGACTAACAGACATCTGCTACTGGCATTCCATTTGTAGCTGTATGGGATGGCATTTATTTTTTTAAAATATGCATAATGATAACGCCCTCGTAAGTGTTGCAGGTTTTTTACTATTCTTGCTTTTTTTGCATAGTTTTATAACCGGGAAATGTGTTTACAGCTTAGCCTATAATGTGCTCTTTACACAGTTTTGTATTCAAGAAAACAACAGTGTTGCCCACTTCTTGAACGTAGAAGAAATTTAAGTTCCAAGGATAAATTCTGATAGGTGCTTCAGGCAACATTGGTGTTTAGCTGATGTAACTGAATCATCAAGAAAAAAAATCAAAATGAATCAGAACTAAATTGGATTGAGTCAAATTGAATAAAATGTCCATGAAACGAATCAACTCTGGACTTTGTGAATCGAAATTGAAATCAAATCGAATCAGGAGATTGGTGCCGATATCCAGCCCTCGTTGTTAGTACGCCTTAAAGACAAGATTTCCGCTGAGAGGGAAACGGGAGTAGTTTATGAAACCATCATTGTTATGACATCACATGTAGTGGCTGTGGGAAACACTATATCAGTGAAGCATCACGGAATCGGGACAAGAGATATAATAAACACTGGAATAAGTCAACATCTCCATATGCTAAAAGAAGACTGTGACAGAGAGAGCAATTAAAATCTGTATAGAATCTGTATAGAGCACAAATTAGGCAATCCTAGCCATGAATTACAAATGAGTGTGTTTGATTTAAGGGGGTATTCCACTGATTTTATACATTAAGCTAAGTTTACTCATTACGACTCAGCCTGTGAAACAGCTGTGCAATTTCCTCTGTGCTTTCCAAAGTTCAAAATAATAACACTGATGATGTCATCAGGGTTGTCTCAGCCGTTTTTAGAAACTGGAAGTGTGGTATTGGAAGAAATGGGGATTTAAAATGCAGGGGGAGTCTAATGGATAAAGCTGCTCAGTTACATTAATTAATTTAGGAATTAGTAGTTAGTGTTAACAAGTGAAATAATTCTAGTGCACAAATTACTTAACAGTGTGCAAAAAATTAGATAATTTTGTGTTTTAATTTTAATTAATTTTAGTGCACCATTTAGCAATTACTAATTAGTGAGCACCTTATTAAGTAATTCTTGAGTAATTATCGGCTGTGAATTACTATTAAATGTTACCAAATTAAGTATTTTTAGGGAGTAAGTTAAGTAATTGTAGTGTTAATACTGTATATTAATTAAGTTTCTCTATAACAGGAAACAAAGTAATGTGCATGAATTAAGTCATTTTAAGGGCCAAATTAAATAATTCAAAGCTTATGCATAAATGCATATACTGACAGGAGTTATATTTGTGTGTAATATGATTAATGGTTTTTCTGCTGTCATTGTTACTTCTAACATCTTCGCCATATGACGTTGAACTCTGGTAAGTGACATTCACTGAAGAAGATCGTGAGATGCCATTGGAAGCTACAAATACAGCTAGTTAGTGTTTCTGAGTAGTGAGCGTTTTTGTCACACTTAACAGCTCCAAAAGATTAAGAATGAACTTCCAATGTCATACTTGTCCAAACTTTTTTAAGCTTCAACATGAATCTGTGGTCGTCTTCAGACTATCTTTAGGTGTTGTTTGTTTCTCTTCATGTTTAATGAGCTCAGACTCTGAGGTTACATAAAGCTTGTGTCTCATTGAGGCTCGACCAGAGGGGTCCAGACAGGTATGCTCATTGGCTGTCACAGCTCGTCAGATGCTGCCATAGTGTGATGTCACGACTCGTTTTTCATGCTGTAAAAAGTGACGGCCCTGCTTTAAATTTACTGAGGGAAAAAAATAAAAGCCTTAGCAGCAACAGATTAAAAGCCTAGAATTATAGCTAATTCTTTACCTTTTTTTCGGCTTTTTTATTCAAACAAAACTTGTTGTTTGACAATTGTTAACATTTTCTAAATGTTTATTTTGATTGTTGTGTATTAATGGTTCTAAAATTTGAAAAAAAGAGTCACTTTTTTTAAATCTTCTTTTGGAAAAGCTGATTTCTACCATTAGCTACCATGCTCGACAGCTATCTTGTTATTGTTAATTGAACAACTCACTAACATGCATGTTAGTCACAGTTAATATGTTTAATAATTAAAAATTACTGTGACTACCCTAGAGGTGACAGCAATGATAGACAAAATTTTATTATGAAGGAACCTGTGATAAATTCAGGTTTCTAGTTAGCTAGCTTTTTAGTGATCTGATGCAAAAATCATGTCTACCCAGGGGGCATTTTTGTGTGAAGCCCAATAGCAGAGTAGCAGCAGCAGTACTGAATCGTTTTCACGATCTCTGATGTTGTATTTGTAAAGCAGAAAAAAATAAGCTTGCGAGGTGAGTGAAACATGAGCCATTACATGACCTGTGAAGACGCCTGGATTGATTCAAACGTATGTGATGCATTCTGGAAGAAAGGACATTACATAACGCGTATGTGCCAGCGATTTGCATCTCCCTGTCATAGGCTCTGTCATGATTGGATTTTTATCCAGTTTTAGGCCACATCTTTTTTATCTACTTTTAGATCTTGGTCGTTTCAACCATATCTTTTCAACGGATAACGGATTTTAGTCATCACATGGAAAATTAAAGTTGTTTTAAGGACCTGTCTTCTGCAGGTACACTCACAGAAACGCAAGAACACACGATTGAGAACACTGCTCTCACTGATCATGGGGGTGCTTTAACTTGGTTTTAAGTTTTCCATTTTAACAATCCTGTTGTTTTGTGAGTTATTCTTGTATTGAATTCAGCTATAATGGTTGTGTGTGTGGACTGCAAACAACAATACTCATAGTTAAGGGAGGATTTCCACCACCTGAAGTCAGAACTTCAAAACAGGATCAGCTAATTTACAGCTTTGTCTCCATAGCTGCTGACTAGGTGAAGAATGTCTCCTACATGCAGTCCTCCAGCCTTACTGCCCCGGTGGCCCGATTGCCCTCCATCCTGGTGTCACAGCTGGTCTCTGCCTCTGTGGCCACCCCTCCCTGGCTGGCCTTGATGCACACTGGGTGGCCCGCCCAGAGGTTCCTGCAGCCGAATTGAGCAGTCATTTCTCCGAACGAAAGCTAAGTTGTGGGCACATCAGGCACTACCACCGTTGTCGCTGCACTGGACTTGGGCATCAAAACACTGCAGCCACCAGCTGATCTGGAGGTCAACACAGGAGCTACACAGGAGCCGAAGAGGGATCCGGATCCCTCTTCGGCCACGATATATAACGTCTGAGCCGGACGGCTGGGATGGCTTTTGAGTGGAGCTATGAACCAGGGCCATTAGCGTAGCTCCTGTGTTGGGGGGAGGGCTTCTTCACAACCTCCTTTAACTCTCTCTAACCACGTCATTTCCTGATGGATGAGGCTCAGATCCATCCTGGTGATCCCCCTACAGTCCTGCTTTCACCCAAGCTGGCGGACCCCACGGGCTCCTCCCGTCACCACTGCATCTTCTCCACCTGTGGCCAGCAGAGATCAGGCAGCTTGTTACTCCACGAATGGGACAAAGCGCTGTAGGGTGCTGCAGGAGGCCTTCATCAGACACTCAGGAGGATATCCACAGGTTGAGCCTTCTTGCTCCTGTCCACCTGCACAGTCCCTCCAACCTGAACTGCCGTCCTCAATGCACAAATAATGCCTGTTGTCCACCAGGTAGCTCCCACACATCTCCTCCTAGTCCCCCCCCCCACATTAATCATTGGCGCTTCCGTAACCAGGGACATCTGCTTCTTTAACGCTATTACATATCGTTGCCCTGGTGCCACTGTTCCCATAATTTTGGACATACTACTGAATTTACTGCTCTCACTCCAAACTTCCATTACAAGAATAGTGCTGGGTTTATGACACATCCTGTCAGGAATCCAAGCACACGAAAAATGATTTTAATCTCCTTTTTAACTTTTAAAGGACTGTAGAAAGTCTGTTTTTATTTCTGGCCCCATTGCCAACCCTTGCTTGCGAAGGTGAGTGCTTTAGCAGTATTCGCTACGATGCGGTCAAAACCAGACGAGTGCCCTGAATGAAGTAACCCTTCCAGCCTTTACCTATGCTCGGACAACTTGGCTGTCTGGCCGAGGTGGGGGGTCGCTATAATCTACAAAGACAATTTTTTCTATAGGCCCATACAGCTACAAATGGAATGAAATCCTAATTTCTTGTGTCAACAAGCATTAGCCTATTTTATTCCTCTTAGTCTACTGCCCCCCGAAACCTAATGGCACTTTTATCTCTGGATTCTCTGACCTGCCACCTATCATATGGCTTGAATATCGATTAATTTCTGTGTATCCAATCATGTTAGTATTTTGTTTAATTTCTATTCTCCTCTGCCTCCCAAAATTACTTTGGCCCCTATTCAGCTTGTAAATTTTCATACGCATTTTCGACCCTCTCATCTGATCTGCCCCTCTTCCCTGATACTGACCTTCAGGTAAATTCCTTTAACAACCTCTGCTGGGCCACATTGGATTCAGTTGCCCCAGTCAAAACCAGAGCCGGTTCATCTTCAAAAGTCCCCCTGTGGTTCAATGACCACACCTGTTTCCTAAAGAGAGAGATAAGCAAAGTGAAATGTAAATGGAAGGCTTGCAAACTTCATGTTCATTATGAGGTTATGAAAAATTTAATGAAGATATACAATGCTTCAGTTAATGATGCACAAGCAACTTACTTTTCCACCTTGAGAATTCTGAATTCCGAAAATTTGAAATTACTGTATAAAACACTTGAACAAATTGTTTGTGTCCCATCTAATATTAACCTGCATTCATCACCTGACCTATGTGAGCAGATTAAAATATTTTGAAATGACAAAACTGAAAAAATAAGATCCCAGACTGATAGCACTTACCCTTACAATTTACTTGTCCCGGAGTAATGAACTTACAGATCATTTCATGTTCTATTTTTCAGCTGTTTTACACTAGTGTCTCTCTCTGTACTCAATGATATAGTTTAACGCATTAAGTCTTCGTCTTTCCCCTTGGGTGCGGCCCCTGCAAGCCCTACAAGACTACTAAAGGAAAACATGACCACTACTGGTCCTTTCATGCTATCTACTGTATATAGCTCTCTGAACTCTGGCTCTGTTCCCCACTATTTAAAAACTGCTCTAGTCGAACCGCTCCTTAAAAAACCCAACTTAGATCCCGCCACTCTGGAGAACTACCGACCTGTCTCAAAACTTCCATTTTTATTCAAGATCCTAGCAAAAGTTGTGTTCAAACAATTCCAAGTACATTTAACAGATAATAATCTGAATTTGCTGTATTGGCTGAAAATGCTGGTGACTGCTCCATCTTAGTTCTTTTGGACCTCAGCACTGCTTTCAACAGAGTTGATCAAAACTTACTCATTGACAGACTGGAGAATTGGGCAGGAATCACTCAAAATATCAAAATACTGGATTTCAGACAACTTCCACCAATTAAATCATCCAAAATCTGAGGTATTTGAACTTGGTCCCCCCATCAAAAGAAATCAAATTATGCAAATTATGTTAAGTCCTCAGCCAAAAATCTTGGTGTAATATTTGATCAGGACTTGTTTTTTGAACTCCGGGTAAAGAAAGTTTTTGAGTCATGTTTTTATGTCTGAGAAATATAGCCAAGGTTAAGTGGCTACTTAACCTACTTTTAAGACCAAGCATGGGCTGGCCTCTCCCTATATTACTGAACTTAGATCTACCATGAGCCAGGACGCAGTCTGAGATCCTCTGGTAGTGCATTGCCATTCCAAGGTCTAGGATGAAAAACCACAGAGACAGGGGCTTTGCTGTTAGGGGCCCCTAGACATTGGAACAACTTGAGAGGTCTCAAGGGGAGATCAGACCTGCGAAGACAGTTCCCCTTTTTATTTCACTTCTTAAGACACATTTTTATTAAAAAAAAAAAAAAAAAGCTTTTATTGTTTATATTAATTACACTTTTATTTTGCTTTTTTCTGTTGGTCTGTTTTATATTTACTGTTGTGAAGCACTTTGTTACCTGTACTGAAAAGTGCTATACAAATAAAGTATTAGTATTATTATTATTACTACTGTTTCATCAGATACACCTCACAAGGACAGCTGAAACACATGGAAGCATTTCATCAACTCCATCATAATGGGCTTGTGTCTGTTTCAAACTTGCACTGTACTGCAGCAGGCATGCACATGACCCCTTGTGTCAACAGAATCTGGCTGTGCCACATTCTAGCTGCGCCTCCGTCAACACTGGGAGCGTGTCCTGAGCAGTACATCTTCCTGCGCTCTGTTTGTAGCAGCCACTCTCTCTCTCACTCTCTCTCGTTCTCACCCACAGTCTATAGCAAGCAGAACATTTCTGGTGACCATTGCCTGCTTTACCCGTCAAGGTTTTATTTGCACAGTTTTAGCAGAAAGTGTTATGTTGATTTGTTGTCTGTATTTGCATATCATTGTCAGGTTAAAAAAATAAATGTTTTAAGTTCAGATAAGTAAAGACAAGGGTCAGTAGAAGTGAAATTCATTGTGAAATATTAATTTACTTGAAAATATAGCCATTTTAAAAACAATCATCAGTGATTTTCATGAGAAATGAGACGCTGTGCATAAATAGACTTGGTGCGTAAAGATAGCGGAGTGGGGAAAAGATTGGAGCATGTGCATGAGATGTGCCGCTCATTTACCTGGTAGACACAAAAACGCCAGCTACTAGAATGGCATTGGATTGTCCCCAGCAGCTACAACGGAGCCACAAACGCCACGCAGACACTTCCTGTGGACGTTGCAGTTGGTAATAGTGACTCAGATACTGACAATGATGACCTGAACTTGGCCACACAAAAAAGTGGAATAAAGTTGGGAGCAGAAGAAACCAAGAGAAATGTACAGCACAGTCATTCAAAGACAGACATTTGAATTATGTCATCGTTTGAAAAAAAAGTCTGTGTAGTTTTGTCCGTCAACAAAAATATAGAAAGATTTTTTAATAGGTTTTATTGTGGGTTCCACCCAGTCCTCTTGGCTCTGTTTGACTGTCAAGAAAGGGGTGAGAACTTTCTATTTTCTCCCACTATAGCAATAAAGCATCTACCTCGAATGCCTCTGTCTGAAAGATTTCCAAAAAGAGGCACCGTTGAATACATTATATTCAATATAGAGAGCACTGTCTTTAATGTCTCTGTATTGGAAGTTCAGAATATTTTAACAGTATAACAGTTGTCATGCCCCTCACATCTAACTTGGAATATAGATCTGAAATGAGGTGTTAATGTAAAAAAAACTTTGTGTACCCTTCATGCTGCACCCAGGTGTTCACTTCTGTTTGCCCCATTAACCTCACCAATGTGCTTTGTCAAACATATTTTGATCTGTGACCATATCTGTGCAGCAGTATTGTGCCAAGCATTGGTACCTTTTGTTGGTCATTTTGAGACCATGACTTTCCCCGCTGTCACTTCTGCTCCATTATATATGCAATTTCCTGGTTATTCCCATTGTTGAGGGAGATGCTTTTCTTCCAAAAATCCTCTTTAATGCTGACTTCACTGACGCGAAAGTCAGATCTTCACATGCTGTCAGAGCTAGTTATCGGTCTTTTATATCTAAGCATGCAGTATCTAGCAATTTAAAGGCTAATACTGCATCAGGAAGTTCAAGTTTTTACTGTAGCGCATCCAACAGTAAGATTGTTCAGCATCAATTATATAGTTGATTATATGGTATATATATTATATAGCTCGAGTTAGCCTGATAGGTTCAATCTTTTCCTTCCTTGAGAAACAAATGATCAAGTTTTGCTACTAAAGTTTTCATGCCAGTGTCCTTATTCATCATCTACTGGTATTTCCATCATTGCTTCTTTTGTTCTTCCTAACAGTGCCAAAGCCACAGCAAGCACTTCAGTTTTCTCAAGTTCCATAACTCTGGTCCAAATTGCGACTTCATCTTTCCAACTTTCCTATGGCTTCCTTGTCAAAGTTGGGCAGAGAACTCTGTTACTGCTCACCACCGTCTGCTACTAATGTTACTGAACAGAAAGACTTTCTTTTGAAGTTATTCAACAACTATTTTACTGGCGATGGCCATGTTCACCACATACAACATCCAAATGACAACAAAAACAAATCCTGTCACATCACAATAAGAGCTCCCACTGCTTCCCAATGCATGATAACATGTATGCTCTTATACAGGCAATTACAGCAATTACCTGCATTTATTTATAAATGCTTCTAAGTTACAATTATGAACAAACACAATGTATTTGAACTAATAACACACGTCATTGTATTGTTCTTTTCCATAATGGATATATCATTCAAACATCCACAGTGTAGGTTGGAAAAAGTATGTGAACCCCTCGGCTAATGACATTAACAGAAGTTAAGAAGAAAGACTGCCACATCAGCCAATTCAGAGCGATTGCCCTGCTAAAGGTGGAAGCTTGTGTAAATTAGCCAAAATCCTGGAGGCACACAGGCTGGAAGCAAACAGGGCCAGCCTTGCAACACCACAGTGGCTGATCCAGTTTGTCAGTTGAGGGGGTGAGGCTCAGAGCAGCAACACCGAGGTTGTGGTCCCTCCTGTCACAAAGTAGCACATGAGAGTTGACCTCAACCACCATTTGAAGTTCCCACGAGAGATCTCCATAACCTCCGTACAGCCAGATATTGTGCTCTGGTTCAACTCTACTTGGACGGTCATTATGGCTGAATTGCCTGTTCCATGAGAAGAGGGAATGGAGGCTACCTTCAAGACAAAGAAGAAAAAGTACATATGGCTGTCAGCTGTGTGCTCACAAGCAGTGTGGTGGGCGTTCAGCTATCCAGTGGAAGTGGGTTGCAGAGGCTACACTGGAACATCCACCCAGTGGTTCCTGAAGTCTTTTGGGATCACAAGCTCCCAGCTAAGGAAGGCTCTCAAAGACCTGTCAGAGGAGGCAGAACAAGGGAGCTTCTGGCTCTGGCTGCGAAGAAAGGACAAGGCATGGGGAAAGTGAGGATCCTAGAGCCGGCTGTAGGTGTTGGTAGGGAGACATCCCTACCACTGCTCCACCACCAAGAGATGCAGCTGGCGCAATTGGCACCATCTGAGGTACGTCAGGCAGAAATGTCCAGCAGATGGACCCACCTGTGCTCAAACCTAGGAGTTAGCAAACGTCAATTAAACCAGATTGGAGGTGTGAGCTACTTTGTGTTATAAAAAACACTGAAAAAATTTGAGTTTGATATTTACAAGAAACATCTGCTGATTTGAACCATGTCTCGTGGACAAAAGAAAAAAAGATCTTTGAATACTGATGATCAAGAATGCTCAATGAGGTAAACGCTCAATGAGGCTAAAGGCTTAAAAGAATCAGCTGGTTAACATCTCTGTTCATGAATCTACCATACACAAATCATAGTGCATGTTTGCATGGAGCATGGTGTCCATGGAAGGACTACACGGAGGATGCTGCTGCTCAATTCTGACACTCCACAGTGCTACTGGGAAAATGTTTTGTGGACTGATGAAACTAGGGTTGAATTGTTTGGGGGCAATGCACAGCACTATGTAGGGCATAAAAAGGGCACTGCATACCAACATGAAAACATCATCGCAATGGTGAAGTAGTAGGATACTGTCAGGGTGGCTGTCTGCCAGCTGAAGCTCAGTAGAAGCTGGGTGATGCAGCAGGAAAATGACCGTAAACATGGAAGTAAATCTACAACAGAATTACTTCAAACAAAGGAAATCCGCCTTTTGGACTTGCCCAGTTAGAGCCCAGATCTGAACCCAATAGAAATGTTTTGGAATGAGCTCAAGAGTACCAATTCACACCAGATATCCTAACAATATGGCTGAGCACAACCAGTTCTATTAGGAAGAATGGTCCACAGCTACTGGAAGCACTTGTTTGAGATTATTGCTGAGGTTATTGCTTTCAATGGAGGTTCAATCAGTTATTGAATCTGAGGGTTCACTTACTTTTTTCACCAGCACTAGGAATATTTGATGGGTGTATTCAATCAAGACACTAAAGATTCTAAGTGCAACTGAAGGAGCTCCAAATGAAAAAACGACTTGCTGGAAATGTATTTGAAAAATGAGAAAGCTTGACTTAAGCATGCACTTTGAGACAGTCCCTAACTGCAGCTCCTGAGTTTTCTGTCTTCTGTCAAGTCATGCAAACGCGCACAGTGCATCATAAGGTAAAAACAAAACTAAATCATATAAAGTCCAGCTGTTTAACTATTATGGCTGTAGTAAATGAAATAAATCTTGGTCAACTGAAATTGTATCTACTCTTCAACCAATTGATTGGTCACAGGGAAAAAAAATCTGCAAATCGGCCCCTGTGCACTGAGTTTTAGCCTTATTAGCCTAAATGAATTATAAATAAACATAAAAAGCTAGCATTTTCAGCATATTAAATCTTTTTTTTTTTAATTATTTTATACTGAAATGACAACAACAGACTCACAATCAACCAGTGCGCACCTGCCAACATTCAAATGATTTCCAAAAATAGTACTATATCAACTGTGTGATATGAGCACAAGAACTATTGAGGAATACCCACTATATACAGCCTCAAGCGTTAAACACAAAGGTTGACGCCTGATCCTAACGCAAACAAGTTAGCCTACTGTTTTTAGATGATATGCCATCTTGTTTGTTGAGTTCAGGATATGCAAACTGCTGTTTTCAAATTTTACACTCGACTTTTTGGTCATCCATTTTATTAAAATTCATCTTTGACATGGTGTCAAATAGTTTGGAGCCGACTCTGAGTAAACATTCAGTAAACATTCAGTAAACTTTACATAAGTTAAACCTAGCATTCTCCATTAAGTTAGTGAGAAGTTGTAAAAATGGTGGTGTTTAAAAATAAAAACCTGTTTTTACATGTAGTCTGTCCCTCCCACCATCGAAAATAATGTATTAATCCTTGAAGACTATTGATATAGTTCTTTTCCCCTTATGGAAGTAACACTGGAGATTGTCCACCCAATGAGAATTTGGTAAGACAAAAGCATATTGACCAACCAACAGACCAGTCAACTGAGAGACTACAGCCCTATTAACTACTAGTAGTCCCTGTTCACACTGTACAGACAACAATCAACTGAATTATTTTTGATACAGAAGGAAAAGTCTGAACGTGCTGACTAGGACCCAAGATCTGTGGTTATAAACAGCGCTTTTTAATGGGATTTCTAACTGGATTTATGGAAATCTATCCTTGATTGACATCCTGGTACCACTGTAAAGATTTATTCCATTGATTCTAACAAGGTGTGTATGTCTCTGTATTTGTATTTGAGTTATCTGAGTTATATATATATTTAAATCTTTCATTTTTCTAAGGGAATTAGTCACATGTCTCACATACAACGCCGCATCCTTTAGTTGCAGCTGTAACAGTATTGTGTGTCAAAATGTTCCATGTACAGTACCATTATTTCTGTAGAAATACAGTATTTCTACTATCTATTTTAGCACATGGATTCAGATGAGGAAAAGGCAGATTCTGGGCCAGAGCCTCAGAAATGGTTTACTAGTTTGGTGTAGAAGAACTTGACTGGCCTGTACAAAGACCTGATGTCAACCCCATCCAACCAGGACCATACACAGGGTCTTAGAAATACCACGGTCTAAAAACTGAGCTTGCTAAAGGGGTTCAGGGGCATGCCCCCCGAAAAAATGTAGAGTTCTCTGACCTACATATGTGCATTTTAAGATATTTGGAGGGCAAAAATGGGATAACAATAGCTTTAAAACCATGTTAGTGAGAATTATAGAAATGTATACTATACTATAGAGTATATACTATACTATATTAAGACAACTAACTATGCTAGCTTTGTGTTGTTGTTACATTGAGCACTACTGTACCATACCATACCATACTGTATCTCTTCCCTTCCCAACCCTGAGCTTTGATTGATGCAGTCTTTTTATTTTTGTCTGTGTCAGTGAAGAAAGTAAACACAGGGACAATTGATATTTATATGCAAATGTTACCGGCCTCTGCTAGGATAATCTTGCAATGAAAAAATATATATATAACGATGTCTCATTTGCATTTCAATTTTCACATGCATTTCACCCTTTACACAAACTGAATTGAAAGAAAAGCATTTCAACTTTAGCTAAAAGTTTGACACTGGATGGATGGAATTTAAAGCTGTGTAATGCAGGTTCCATATAAAGATGTATAATAATAATAAGACTAATAATCAAGTCATAATTATAATGATAGGGCTAATAATAAGACTAATAACAATAATAATCGGACTAAATATAATAATAATGATGAAAATAACAATAATTGAAGCAGTGCGTTTTCAACAGGATCATGGGGGCAGTAAGTGGTTTGCAGTCACAGATCCAGACTCTCCAGCACCAGGGGCAGAAATACCCACAGAAAGCAACAGGAAGAGAGAGGAGAGAGACGAGAAAAAGCACAAAACAACCGGAGAGGGAAGAAGTCAAGTTAGTAACAAGCATGGATGGGATATGAAAGTGTACAGATGGAGAGGAGAAGAGAGGAGCTCGGTACATCATGGGAAGTCACCCGGCAGTCTAGGCCTATAGCAGCATAACCAGGGGGTGGTTCAAGCCAAGCCTGAGCCAGCCCTAACTGTAAGCTTTATCAAAAAGGAAGGTTTTAAGCATAATATTAAATGTGGAGAGGGTGTCGGCCTCCCGGACCCAAACTGGAAGATGGTTCCACAGAAGAGGAGCCTGATAACTGAAGGCCTTGCCCCCCATTTTACTTTTGGAGGTTCTGGGAACCACAACAAACAGCACTGTCCATGATTCTGGAAAAACAGCGCTATGTTTCATGTGGAAAGCCTTCCCATCAGCTGTGAAGAAAAAGCAACGCAAACTTTGAAGCTACCACTGTTACAGCACAAAAGTCCTAATGAGAGTTGTTAGGATGGATATTTTTTTCCAGTGTGGTGTTGAGGGTGTTTCCTCCACTGAAGAACATGTGACCTGGAGTGTCCCAGCCTCATGCTGAGACAAGGGGTCAGGAGGTCACAGCAGACTTCGACCCTCCTCTTCTTCCTCCTACTTGTCCTCACTCTGTCCATACGCATCACTTCCTGCAGGCGTTTGGTGTTTTCTCTCTAAATAACAATAGCAGTTTATTCTTCAGTTTGAGGAGCAGATTTGGTTGGATGTCATTCTGGATTAAACTGTGCTGAGTTCCAGTCTCATTTTAGCTCTGGCCTCCGGGCTGCAGCACACATCAGACAGTCTGCTTCCAAAATGTCCATGTTGGAGGAAGAGTCCAGTTAGCAGAGACAGACTTCACCTTCAGGCAAACATAACTGCTTGACTCCTAGAGGGTCCTGTAAAAATAGTAATGAAATATAAACTGACTCTTCATTTAAAGCTGCGACCTAAAGTAGACTTACCTGCTGGTTTCACTCTGATCAACTCACCTCTGACTGAAAAAGGTTTTGTTTCTTCCTGCTAAAGAGTGGCATGTAGAAAGAAAAATGTTGCGTATTGGACTTAAAATTTTGCTGCTTCCACAGGTGGATCTTTTATTTGGTTAAAAGTAATGACAACAAAATATAAAATACTCAATTACAAGTCAAAGCCAGTATTTAATATTCTACTTTGAAACAAGCCAGTACTTAGACTATATGGTTTAATAAAACTGAGTTTGGAGATGAAAAGTATATGAAATATAATCTGTTCAAGAGGAAAAGGTCCCTGGGTGCTCCACTGAGGTATTTTACCACTACATCTGGAAGGTTGACATATGTTGGTATTGATGAATAGGATGATGAAGACATGTCAGTTACGTAAGTTAAATTAAATGTTCTTTGTTTTATATTGTCCTTTATTTCATGATCTGAGAAGAAACCATCCTCACAAGAAAAATGAAACCATCAGTCAAAGAACTATAGACGCTATAGGAATTCTTGTTTGAGTCTTGTTTTCTACGAGCAAAGGAGGAAATGGATGGCTCAACAAAATGTAAGACTTTGATATGGGAGACCGCTGTTTGTTTCCAGTTTTCCCTAACTTTAACCAAGCAGTTATTGTTATAACCATGACAACAAGGTTCCATAAGCTTAATGAAGTAGCAATTTCAGCCCAAACGATGTTTCCCTAACCTTGTCCAAGTTGTATTTGTGTCTAAACCAAACCAAACCAAACCTTAATCATAGTTGTGTCTGATCAGAAATCTTTTATCAGAAAGTGTAAAGTAGGTTTGTTGGGTTTGTGTCCTAGTCTGTGCACCTTGCGAGTGTCTTATTAAAAAGTCAAATGTAGTGACCACCTTATGGGTAATATTACAGTAAAACGCACCTCTTTTTCCTACCTGTTTGTATTTGGTTGTCGTTATTCATAAAATGAGGTGGAGTTGTTGTCTCGCCCCGTATTGCTCTAATCAGTTATTGCTTTCTGACATCACAGAAAATGAATAACCTCGTCAGGTTCAGTGAAGAGCAGCATGACCTTCTTTCATTGGAATTTGATAGTCAAGCGTGGGTCTGTGGAGTGCTGATGATGCAGGATGACGTTGTCGAGGTTACAAGCTGTCATTTGCCATTTTTGATCGGCTGCCAATACAGTGGCATGCTGCAGATAAATTCAAGACGACCCAGTAAAGGACAGTGCCTTTTTTGTGCAATTATCAGCCATTATTTTGTTTGACAAACATTATTATGGAAAACATGATAATTTACATCCCAATAGAGTGTTAAATGCAGGTTTGATATAACTGAACGTAAATGCAGGAAATAGCAGCAATGTCATTCAAACTTTTTCTTGTGTCTCTTTGTTCTATTTACCTGTGTCCCCACCCCTGAAACCAAACCTATACCCTTGGGATCGGATGATATTGAATGTTTTGATGCTTTTATAAACTTTTTGATACTTATCTTGAACACGTGGCTCATTAGATTCCACAGGAAATGACATGGAGTTTGCAGCCACATTTAAATTCTTTAGTAGGAGAGAAACAGGGGGATTTTGGTGGATTATGTCTTTGACAAAGATTTTTTTTCAGGGACTACAACACTGGTTTTAATTGTTAAATCCCAACTTCACATACAAAACAAAACACAGGAACAAAGACAAAATGTAATCGATTAAAGACTTACAAATAAAATGGAGGTGTGAAATTAATTCAAAAACAGAAGAGTATATGATGAAAATAGATAATCCAGTCAAAAATATTTTTTATTCATAAAACCTCATTAAACCAGTAAGAATGTTTAATATACACTGTGTATGTTGTGCGTTGTGTGTGTGCGTGTGTGTGTGTGCGTGTGTGTGTGCGCGCGTGCGCATGTGATCTTCACAGCAGTGTTTGTCGATACGTTTAGACAGCTGCTGTTTCCTCACGGCTTCACTGGTTGATGCCTGCAGATACACATACACACACATACCACAAAGCCCTACATGCATTCACACCTAAACACAAATACACACAAACGTAGACAGGCATAAACACACATTACACGGCTACTGTATTTGGCATGGAAGTGTGTTGTAGGATAATCAGACACTCTGGATTTGTTCTACACCATAGAAAAAATACCCCAAACCATTTGTGACCTTGTTGAATTATACTTAATTTTTTAAGAGTCTATGCTTACTGTCTATATGTTGGTCTGATGAAGGAAGGGGTCTTTGTGTCAGTAATCCCTCCCTGCAGTGTGAGCTAACCAGCAACAGTCCACTGTAAGAAATGAGGGACAAAAACCCATAACCCTTGTTCAATACAACATCCAGCTGAACCGTATGTGATGCTTCATGCTAAGGATGGCAGAACGTACTCACTTTGTAGGCTTTGCTGGCTTAAACAACATGCCTGGTTAGGGCTGTCACATTGCATTTGAAATTCAAAATTATCATTCTGATGTGGAAAAAACTTTGATATTTGATCTGAAATTATCTGTCTGAATTCAAAATTCATTGTGCAACATAAAATCAACCATCACACGGATGTATTTCCTGCCCCGTTGCCTTGTCAGTAAACTCGCTGTGTCTATACTATATCCAATAAAGGCAAAATGCCAAAAAAAAACAACAAACAAACTTGAATAGAAAAGCTTGAGGTGAGAAAAAAAGGAAAAAAAAGATTTTTACCGCCATTAACAAATCTAATTTGTTCTATGGATTACAAGAGCAAAACAAAAGAGCTGCTCCATTTTTTATTATTTTTTGTGTAGATGTTGTATCTGCATATTGCTGCCAACCATCATTCAAGCTCTCCATTTTAGGAGAAAGATGAAAAAAGTTATAAAGAAGATAAAATAATAATTCAACAACACCACCAGTGTGTGAAAAGATGAGTTTGTTCATCCAGGGCAGAAACAGAATGTCACTTTTGAGGGAAGCAGCAGTGAAATGCCATGCTTTTGTTGAAGATGTCATTTTCTTGTGCTGTGACTTTTAGACAACCTGTATTTAAGAACATGTTGATGGAAATCCCTACAGAAATCTGAGAACAGCTTCAAGAAGACAAGATGATACCTGTCAATCCTGTTGACTATAGGATTGACACAGAAAAACATAAGACTAATAAATCAAACAGAGTTGAACTGCTGAGGAGAAGTGCTGCTGCCTGATGACACCTGACTAAATCTCACCTTTTCCCCGTATTTAAAGTATTCTGGATTTTTGATCAAAGGAAGAGTTTGCCATTTCGCGAAATAAACTAATTCACTTTCTTGAGAGTTATATGAGAAGAGTCAGACGGGGGTAGCCCACTGACACCTTTTCTATTTAGATTCACCATTCAAAGCTGTGCAGTTAATTAACAGAGGAAATGATGCAGTACAGAGCACAAAGTTTCACACGAGGAACAAGAAGTTTAAGCTTATATATGTGAACTAGCTCTAGTTCACATATATTTAATGTCATAATTAATGAGAGATGTCGGGGAAACTCCACGTCACTATAAAGTATTTGGAAGGGAAGTGGAGCCACTGGTACCCATAAAGTCTCTTTTTTTCAAAAAGTAACATTTTTGTCTTTACTACGGGCTGTAATGTTGGTGATGGAGTAACTGAAGGTCAGTCGACGAGAGATGAAAACAGAAATCAAATCCCTGTCGTGAAGACTGAACAGATTCTCCTCTGTGGAGATATGAGGTTTCTGTCTCTGTCATTAGCATTAGTGTCGGTCTGAACGCAGCACATTAGCCACAGGTTTTACTGCGCTATAATTAATCCTCTTCACACTCATCTATAATTCATGGAGGTGTTTTTTTTCTCGGATTTGGAAGAGAGAGAGAAGCTTATTTAAATGTTACAGTTTGATGAAAACAAGGTGGCGGTGGTGTGGGGGACTATGTCTCTGTGATTAAACTAGTTTTTAATGTTTAATTTTATTTTTAATCTTACTATTTTCCCCCTGCCGCATGTCTCTGGGCTGCGGGGGGAAACCTGATTTTAACCTTTAATCCGCCAGAAACCAGAAAACCAGTGAAAACCACAGTACAACCAGACTGATGATACTGAGATATGAACAATGCACAGACAAAAATCTTCTGTGTTCAGTCCCTTTCATTTTGTCCTCATACATAGGCTATTTAACATCAAAAAGAAATTTAAATTAAAACAACCCTTCATTATATTTGAATCTGATGGATGTAAGATGAAGCTGGCTTCCAATTTTTGGAGAATCAAATCTGTTACATACAGTTAGGTACGTAAGTATTTGGAGAGTGACACAATTTTCAGAATTTCGCCTCGGTAAACAACCACTGTGGATTTGACACAAAGACATCTAGATGTGATTGAAATGTAGACTTTCAGCTTAAATCAAGGAGTTTAACTAAAGTATGGCATTAACTGTTTAGGAATTCCCTGATCCGGCAAGGTGATATACAACACTGGGACCAGCTGACTGACTGAGTGACAATGTTACGCCATTGGTCAGCCGAATGCCTTGTGACTAAGAGCTGAAGTCATACCATTCGCTGTTTCTCTTTCAAAATGAATCAGCACAAACAGTTTCTATTGCGTCATCAGGGGGCGTTTGCAGGCAGTGTTGCTAATTTAGCACCTTTGTCGCTAGATTTACTAACTTTTCACAGCCCTTTAGCAACTTTTTTTTTAACGAAAGAATCTAGCAACAAATCTAAGGACGTGTGGGACAAACCTTAGCTACTTTCCTTAGAAGAGAGTCGCCAGTGTTGCCCCGCGAGCGCGAGGTCAGGTTTTCCCTCCGCAGGCAAACCTCTCTATGCGTCTCATTCAATTGATCGCACGGCAGCTGACACAGACATGAATGAGCCTCTAACTTTCTCTCTGACTGATCATGTTACAATTAAATAAAGCTGAAATCCCAGCACAGCCGTTGTCTTTCACTTATGTGTGTGGTGGTTTTGTCAGAAGACGTCACAGTTATAAGATCAGGATTTTAGCAGAGCAGAGCAGCAGCTTGGAAACGACTCGGAAGTGACTGCTGGTTAACATGTGGTCTTCATGGACCTCGTTTCAGTCTCTATTTCATACTTGTACTGCTGTCTGACAACAGAAACAGAAAAACATGTAAATGAGAGCAGCTTTGTGGGAATTCAGCTTTATTAGATTACTGTATATGTAAGAACACATAAAGGGGAGTCCAGCCATATACGAGGTTTTGACCTAGTCTTGTTATTCGAAACAGGCTGAAATACTCTGCTCCACTTCTTATATGAAAATAAACTTTTTAGCATTCAAATATAGACTGTAATTTGTTGATAGGCTGGAGAATATTTGTTTCTATGAAGAATTTTTCTGTAGCATTATTTATTCAAACTGCAGAATTTTCTTAGATACAGATCCTGAAAGATGAAATTTTTTAATCTTTTGCACAAGGAAAGTGTTTACTTAATGCACACAAGATAATCCCTTGTCCACAGAAGACAGGGCTATAATATCTTGTACACACAGATTATTACCTTATGTGTACAAAATAATAACTTGTGCGCACTAGAGTTGTATCTAATATCTTCCACATGGAAGATAATATATTACGCATGGAAAATATAGATATGTTACATGCACAAGAAAATAACAATTTAATGCATTCAGAAAGTATTCAGACCACTTCACTTTTTTGACATTTTTTTATGTTGCAGCCTTATGCTAAAATCATTTAAATTATTTTTCCCCTCATCAATACTCAATACCCTAGAATGACAAAGTAACAAAACAAAATTTTAGAAATTTTTTCAAATTTATTAAAAAGGAAAAAGTTAAATATTCCATTGACATAAGTTTTCAGACCCTTTGCTATGACACTTGAAATTTAGATCAGTTGCTTCACATTTTGTTTTGATCATCTTTGAGATGTTTTTACACTTGACTGAGTCCACCCGTTGGTAAATTCAATTGACTGGACATGGGACCCTATATAGACTGGACTGTCTATATAGGGTACCCCTGCTGACAATGCATATCAGAGCGAAAAAGAAGCCACAAGGTCGGGGGAACTGCCTGGAGAGCTCAGGGACAGGATTGTGTCGATTTTAGCATAAGGCTGCAACATAACAAAATGTTAAATTTGAATACCTTCTGAATGCGCTGTATATTGACCTAATAAATTGTACACGCAAGCTATGGATCTTGTGTGCAAGAGATAAAAAATTAACATGTTTCAGAAAAACACTTCTCGATGTTGTCTCTTAACAAACAGGTTTAATGACCAGAATGTGTCTTTAAATGAACAAATTACCATTTGAGAAAATAATGCATACTTTTACATCATAAAACTTGTAATTACAAACACAATAAAGTAGTAAAGGTAAACTTAAGGTTAATAATTGTTTTTTTCCTAAATGATGTTTTGTAAATTAAACCCTGATGCCTTTTTTCTTCTGAAGCCCCCGGGAGCAGATCAGAGTCTAATCAACATGGATGAATCACTCTCAGAAACACTCCAACATCCTCCTGCTCGGCGTTACAGAGCCGTGAGTCACTCCACTGAAGGAACCCAGTGAGGGATGAAAGTGGTATTAGTGCCGGTTAATTCATCCTGACAGTTGGAAATGTTAAATCCTGCAGGGGGCTCAGCTTAGTGCGCTCGCTCTCTGCCTAAGTAGGTTAAATACAAACCAGTGTGATCAATCTGCAGACACTAAATAAATACACGCAGCCGAGCCAAACACCGGCTGGAGACTCTTGCGAGGGGGAAAGTGAAGGAATAGAATCACCAACAATATGACAGAGAAGCCCTGGATTAAGGCCCTAAACCACCAGCTGCCCAGAGGCAACCAGCAGATGGATTACTAACCAGAACAATGGGACCAGTATCCCTGGGACTCTTATCACCAAGAGCCTCTGACAACCGGGGGCCTTTTACCACTAGGACCCTCTGACCAGTTGAAAAAAGGAACAAGGAAGAACAGTGAAAGTGTTGTAAGCAGTAAGGAAGAAAAAAAAAACATACAATTGGAAGTGGAAGGGAGGAATGGGAGACATGGATGAGGGAATGCAGACAGAAGACTAGAAGACGGGAAGAAGGAATAAAAAAAGGGAGGAAAGAAATTTAGAAGGGAAAAGGAATATGAAGATTTAAAAAGAAGAGAGGACTGGACAAAAGCATGGAAGAAAAAAGTTCTTTTAAACTTTTCCACCACAGTAGAACTCTGCTTCTCAGCTCACATGTGAAACAGTTCAGATTATCCATGCCAGCTAATTCATTTTCACTTTTAACAACAAAAACACACAACAGCGTTGCAGAGCCTAACGTGAGGTCAAAGACGGCACCAATGCCTCTTTCTACACACACTTCCTGTCACACTGCTGGTAGCAGCACAGTCAGGGTGGACCACAGCGCAGACACAAAGACAGGATCTTGGGAATCACTGGGAATATGTGTGTGAGTGGGCAGGGAAGCTCAGGTGATAGAAAATAGCAAAGAGGTGAGCAGTCGGATATGAAGACAGAAAGTCCAGAGATATCTGGTGGGAAATGCAGGTCTGGGGAGATGAAGGGAGGAAAATGGCCTGGAAGAAGTGAGCAGGGAGTGGAGACAGGGACTGAGGGGAACTGAGGAGCAGACCATGACACTTCCTACAAACTTCCTGCTTGCTCAAGTAAACTCTGCCTTTCCACCTTCATCTACAGCAGGTTTAATACGTCAAACAGCACACAAACAATAAAAACGCTATTAATGTATTATTCAAAAGAAAGAGTGCTTACTTTTGAGTAGTGGAACCCTGTGGTTGTATCTGGAAGCTCTCAGTATGAAAGTGTGGAAGCACCAGTATGATGCAGGAAGCTGAAAAAAAAAGCAGGTTAATCTTTGTAGGCTCCTCCAGATTTCATACATCAATGTGAAATGAAGGAATCTTTCCCCTGAAGTGGAGTTGTGTGGCTGAAAAAGTCATGTCACATCAGAGTTGTTAAGGCTCAGTCATAACAACATTTAAAATGTTGGTTGCTCCTTTACGCTGCATCACAAAAGAAAGCTGAACTACAGTGAAGTTAAATGTGTCGTGACGAGAGGTGATCAGCTCATCACAGTCAGCACTGCATGTCGCCGATTGTTCCTCTGATCAGTCAAATGAAACATGTTGACGGTGGCTGTTGACAGTTTGGAATGGTACTAAAATGAGCACTTTCCCCGTTTCGGTCGGTCAGCAAACTGATCTGAACACACAGTATATCATCGATTCATTCACAGTTAGTTGAATTGCAAACAAAACACTTTGAGCTTCATTTATATTTATGACATTAAAGGCAAGTTCATTGTTTCTGCTCGCCTTGGGATGCAGATACGGACGTGCTTATATTCGTACTACAGTCGGCAGTATGCGTTGGCAGACAAATTCCACAGCACATGATGTCGACCTCCTCTCAGCAAGAAGAAAAGCTAGTTTGTGTGTTATATTTGACTGAACAAAATGAAAAAGTGAAAAAAAAGGCAGGACCGATAGGAAACAAACAGTACATACATACGATGCACGAAATGAACGTCCAGCCTGCCTGTCTGGTGTATGTGCAGTCGGTGTGCTCGGGGGGGACAGTCCGCTCAGACTCGAATTCTGGGTTCAGGTGCGGACTTGGGCAAATGCTGAAATTTACATCACGCGGACTCTTACAGTCATGCAAATGCTCTCATCCACACGGGCATTACTGTTGCTCTTCGACACTGTGGTCAGCGATGCTGCTCCAGCAGCGGGAAGCAGGAAATGCCAGACATGACTGTTCTTTGTTAAAACCTTTTTACAGTTTCTGTATGTCAAACCTTGTGGAGCTCGTGTGCTGGATTCTACTTGTGGAGTGATTAATTGGTACTTGTCGACTCTCTGTTTGGCTTTGCTACCCACGGGGAAACCTTCTCTCTGAGTCAAGCTGCTGCTCCAAAGCACACCTGCATAAACATGCGGGGTTATGTGACAGAGATTCATTCAACCTGATTTCTTTAATTATGACAGACAGCAAGACACCTAATCTCAGGCAACAACATCAGATCTAATTCAGAAGAAATGTTACTTTTTGGAATCCATAGTGGGACAAAAACATTACGGGGTTCAAGCCAGAAGCCACAGCTGTTGGCTGTGCCCTGGTGCAGATTAATGCACATGAAGCCCCTTTATGTGCAGGAGGCCCAAACTGAGTAGAGATTTTTCAAAAAATATTTAATTTGGTGAATGAATTGCGCAAACTGTACTGTCCCGTACCTGATGGTGCTAAGTGGGAAATGCCCCCAGTCAGTGGGAGAGTAACGCATTTCCATTTTAAATTTAATTCACCCAAATTTTGTAGCCAATGAATAATGTGTCCACTCTATCAGACATCTTCTCCATCATCAGGAGCACTCACAGGGAGCAGACTGGACTACAATTTACATAGTGCTTTAGTTATCATTCATTGATTAAAACATTGTGCATCACGATCACTGTCCAAGATGCTGATACTGCGACCTCCATGATGCGGGAGATGATCAGCAGGATTGCCGTCATACTGGGAAGGATGCGGTCTCGATGGCGAACAAGATTTGTCGTTTCAAACATCAGTTTCATTTTAGGAGGCTTCGTGATAGATGCATCGAGTATTGTGCCATTTTTCTTGGGTTAGCCGACTTGAACGGATTTCAATTTGTACCAGGCTGTCAATGACACAGACATCGCGTTATGACAAAAAAGGCAAAAAAATCACATAAATGTTGTCTTTTAATATAGCTGAGCCCTATATGATTTTGTCCAACATTGTCCAGAACAGGCCTGCTTATGCAATTCAGGCATCATGTATATAAATGGTTTGTGACATTCAGATATCTGCAGCAAAAACTGCGGGGCTCCTCTGCCTATGTCGCTCATTGAGCTATCTGCAACTGTGACCATGCGTAAAAGCAAACCCAGCTGTGCGTTAAAGAGCCTACCCGTCAAAAGTGTGAGAGTGCCCGCTGCTCACAGCTTTTTCTCTTTCGCTTCCGCACGTCAGCAAGCACTACACTGTAAACTACCGACGGCATTAACGCGTGTTTTGATATTTAACGGTGCGCTCTTCGGAACAGTTGTGTGGAAGGTACCTCTGCGACGCGCCTGGGCGTGCGACTTGGCATCATGTGACCCCTTTGATTATGACAGACAGTCAGACACCTCATCTCTTACACCTCATCTCCTATACAACATCATCTGATCTAAGTTATATTTATTTTTAGACAGTTTGTTGTAATTCAGTGTGGGGTGTGGCTGCTACAGAGCTGGAGTCTGGTCACAGTTCGCAAATTCGTTGGATGTAAACCCATTTATCTTCTCTTTATTGAAAATTAGACAGTGGCTTGTATTCTCACCTTTTTGTTGGGTTTGCCATCAAAGTTTGGGGGTTTGATTTTTTTATAAACGAAATATAAGGTTTAGCCCCTCTCTCCACCCTGATAAATTTCATACTATTCCTTGTCAACTAGCCTTGCAAAACTTGCAAAAATCAAGCATCTTAAAATGAAAGGATTCTTGCTTAATTCACGTGGAGTACTGAGCCAGTATTTTCTTCTTCTTTCTTTCTTTTTTTTTGGTTTATACCACGTGTTGTGTGACCGTGTTTGAAAGCAAACGTGTTCCCAACCAGCCACACTGGAAGGTGTGCTGAAAAGCCTGCCATCATAGGGACGGGTGAGGCATAAAAATTGTTGAAGTGGTATCAGCGGTGCCGACTTTCAGACAGCATCTGCAGAAAGACACGGCGCTGGACTTGTTTGTACACACAAAAAGTGGCAGAAATAGCTGTGTGAAGAGTGAAGAATAAAGAAGAGAGCTTGAGAGAGAAGTCTAAAGTTAATCAGGTCTGGTTCTAACCGTGTCCAAATGCACAACATGGCCTTCAGCCGCTAAACCGTCTTTAAAAAGCTGAACAGTTGCGTTCAACAGAACATAATAATGCAGAACAACCGCATTATTTGTAACTGTTATTTTGTGATTTCAGTGCGGGTTGGCTTGAGCTTCATTTTGGATAAACCTCTTGATGTTCATCTTGCGACCTGCTCAGCTGGGACTGGAAGCGTGATCAGACAGTCAGACGGACGGACGTTGGAGGAAAAGGCCCTGCAGCTGCTCTGCTGCATGAAATTATAGGAAAAAACACGACGAGGAAATTTATGCTGCTGCTTCTTTGTGTTCACGCTGCGAGAGAGCAAGCTGAGCGGAAACTGATCAGATCTGATCAGAGCCACGTTCAGGACAAGGCCAGCGGTGCAGGGCTGACTCTTGGTGTGTGTGTGTGTGTGTGGTGGGGGGGCGTTGCACATTCACGGAGCCATAAACTAATTTCATCCAGAGTCGTGGTCGCAGCTCGTCTAAAAATAATAACGCCTCACATGTTTTATCTTCAAACTGGAGGTCAGAATCAGAATCAACAGCAGCTTTCACTTCTTTACTGCAGCTGTCCTACATTTACAGTTTTGGTGAATAAAAAAAAAATTTAAAAAAAGAATAATCATAATGTTTAATTTTAGGTGACATCTGACAACATTTCTTCAGGCTGACTTTCATGTAATTGTATTCCTTTGTGAATTTAATTAATATCTTTCCATACATTTTATAACTAAATTCTACTTTTAATGTCCATTTTGACCTTTTGTCTCATTTCAGTCTTTATTTTATCCATTTCTAATTTCTTTCTTTTTTTTTTTTGCAATATCGATTATGGTATTAAGATATAATCAAACTGTTTTCATGCTCTGGGTTTCATTCTGAAGGTCAAAGGTTCTCGCAGAGCCGCTTGGCCGGCTGAGCAGCGATTAGTCAGTCAAGGTTCAAAATGATGTGTAGGCTAGTCAAGAACTTCAGGCCAAAAGCCAAAAACAGCCAACTGCTCATCAGCACCACAGATGATTCATTAACAAGGTCCAATTAACAAAATTAGGAAGACACTCAGTGAAACTTCAGAGGAAAACAGAAACGAAACACACTAGAAATACACTTTAGAGGACCAGACCGCTGCTTTTATACACATATGAACTCCTAATCATTCACTTCCTGCTAAGTATTCTACACACCGTACCATCATGTTTGGCAAGCGGCTACAGGCAGCCATTTGTTTCAATTCATTATGAACAAGTCTGATTTCAAAGTAAAAGCACTGTCATACTCAGTAGATCAGTATCTCAGTCTGTATAAAACCACACACATTTCAGCTTTGTTAGGCATCAAACTCAAATACATGAAATGACATCTCTACTGTTACTAGAGCCACCGGCTGCAATAACCGGTCAGTTATCCTGATAAAATACACACATAAAATGGGACGAGCAATGCATCAAAAGATACACAGAATACAGTGAAAACCCTGAAACCACAAGCAATGGATGGATTATTCAAAATATATATTTATATATATTCATATTTATCAAGAGAAGTTCAAATAGGGGATATTGACAGATCAGACAATGCTAACTGTCTCAGGTGTTTGTTATTTGACTTATTTTCTAAAGATGTTATTGTTTCATATTTTGATTTTAATGCCTGATGAAGATCCAAAGTTGAATGTTGCATTTTCAATAAACTCAGTGCTGACAGTGTTGGAATTCACCACTTTCTTTTAGTGGTAATAAGGTCTTGTTTAGTGAACATTGATTGTACACTCTTTTTTACGATGCATTGTGGGATAATTACAGTCCAATATTTAAGGTTTAATAGTCCTCAATGGACATTTGAATGACAGGACAAAATAGTGAACTATTTATGTTGGACTCTGAGTTGAGCTGGGGTAGACTGAGGAAATAGCAACCTCTAAATCTGAGCAAACTCTTAGCTGCTATCAGAGCTAACCAGCCATGAGAGCTAAGGGTCAGGGGCATGGATGTATTAGAAGAGGTGGATACGGCGCCACCACTGAGCCCTGCTGCAGCCTGCTAATTTTACCCAAAAAGAATTTCCCCCATAGTCCCCCATTACAAAAGCGCTGTTGTTAGTCTTTGTATTAACAGTTTTGTATTGGTAAAACTTCTCAGAGACAGGAAAAGTGATCCCAAATGTAAAGTCGAAGAGGTGAGGGGGAAAGTATGGGCATGGCCAACAGGGGAAACACTAATGCTAATGTGCAGTGGGCAGCACAACATGAAATCAAACCCAGAAGCTAGGGAACCTTTTCATTTTTACATTCAAGTGAGCGGGCGCCACCTTTGAGTCCGGTTTTCACCTCTTATAATAGATCCATGGTCAGGGGACACGGGGCACACTGACTGACTCAGTGCGTCACTGACCGCGATGTAGAGCCGGTCACTGAGCTAAACCAGCTGTGAGCAGCTACTGTCAGACTCTCTGTCTCTGCTGCACAGACAGGGCAGCTCTGCTACGAGGACTCAAACTATTTCTTTTTTAGACCAATCTGCAGCCTTGGATTAGAAATATCACCTTTACTTCATTATGTTGGCAGTTTTCTCAGTTTGTCTTGTAGAGGATTAATGTTCCTGAATTAAAGCTGACAAATCCCAAACAAATGACTGACTGACACAGGTGTGTGTGTGTGTGTGTGTGTGTGTGTGTGTGTGTGTGTGTGTGTGTGTGTGTGTGTGTGTGTGTGTTTGACGTTGTTGACATGCATTCAGTGTTGATTTGGTACACTGTCTGTACTTTCAGATTATTATTAACAACAAGGCTTAAGGTGACACACACAGGCGAGTATGCACATGAATTATTCATTAGTTTTGTCCACATACATTTACATGGATCCATTATAGACAGACACACAAAATAATGTCTCACCTAGATCGGGATCTTCTGCGACAGACTTTATTATTTTCTGTTTTTTTATGTAGCCTCCATGATCTATTTCAAAATATATTTTTTTTAATCTTATTTTCAGATGTTATTATTCTATACAACATAAGAAAATATCATTCACAAAATAAAGAGAGAACACTGACTACCAGACATGATATCTGTGTCATTATGACCTGTGTAACATCTGTTAATGTTTATCTGAGGATGATGGAAAACGACAACAACAAAAGTCAACATTCATTTTTTTTAATTAAATCAAAATTGGAAAATGACTGTTGTCCTGTTTTCATTTTCAGATGTGTAATTTAATTAAATAGGACAAAACGTGTGTAATTTATGTCTTTTTCCGCTGCAGCAGGGAACATACAGATATGCTAATTTTCCAGTTTTGCCCCCAAAATTGCAACCTGTCTGATCATCTGTTTACTTGTGTTTCTAGACACGTCTGACTTCTTTGTAGTGATATCACTGCCAGTTAATAGGTTGCAAAAACCTGCAGGTTTCCTTTAAAATAAAGGGGCTAAAGCCTTTTTTTCAGACACTGAATCTGTAACTTTTGTGGCTTCTGCTATCTGTTAAACCAATATCTTTTTGTCATTAAGACATAGGTGTCCCTACTGCAGAACAGTGGGAGTTGGAGAATATTGATATGATATGAAAAGTTTATCTCCTTGGCTTAATTAAAAAAAAGCACTGCACTGATTTTTTAACAGAAAGCCTCCGTTACAAAGTGGAACATGGATTTTGAAAGCAGTGGACATTTACCAGACAGTGGAACAAAAAGATGTGGGGAGATACAGGATACAGTGTTTTTGGAGCTTAACCCATACTAGGGACAAAAAGTCACTATATCTCTCGACCCCTACTGCTTCAGTTTTGACCATTCTTTCTTTAATCTTTCTCTCGGAAGACTCCCAACTTTCTGGACGTGTAATAGTAAATCGCTGTAGTACTCCTCAAGGGGCCCACTTATCAGTAGTATAATGACCCCTGTAGATCTACTAATACATTTTCTCATCAGAGTCATTTATTACAGATAATATAGGACTGAGCCATTTAGGGACTCATTTAATTCCTATTTACTTACCTGCTGAATGCAAAGCATCTTGCTGGATGTTGAGTAACTCTTTAGGGAGACTAATGGTCTGATTATTATTGTGGCTGCGTTTTGCAAAGCAAAGGGGAAAAATCCTTCTTACAGATTGAGCTGACATAAGAAGAACCTCCTTAACAACTTTTTATTGGCTCCTTCACAGTGTTTCCTGGTTTATTAAACTGATTTAATTTTCTTTGTGCACATGAGATGATAAATAAATGATACATATATTACAATGATCTTAATAATGTAGAACAAGATGTGCATTCAATATCTCAGAGAATTTTAACCTTGCGCTGCTGAAGCCTTTACGTTAATTTGGTAGTGTTACAGAAACAATACAGATCTAACCTTGTCAGATTACTATCGTGACTTTTACTTAAAGGTGATTCAGGTGGTTACCAGAAATTACGAGAACATTAACGTAACAAGGTGCGTGTCTGAAAGGGGTTCTGCAGAAAACAACAACTGCATCTGAGCTGTTAATGTTTAGTAATGTTAAAGCTCTGTATGCTTCATTACCGTTTGTAAACACAGCAGCAGTGATCAACACCAAATGATAATTTTTCATCTGTAAAACACAAATCGTGCAATCTGTAATTTGAGTATTAAAAAAAATATTGATGGGCCTTCAAACATTGAATATATCATTTAAAGTTGTGTGTGTTACGATGTTGTGTAGTATTCAGTCTGTGTGTTGAAGTCAGACTTTGCTGCCTGTTTTCTTTTGAACTTTCTCATGACGTCAGGTAGGAATTAAGCCGTCAGACATGACTCAAACCAGCAACACACAACTCTGCTGTGTTAATGCTGAGCCATACACTCGCACACACATATAGAGGAGGTGAAACCACGTCGTTATGGTTGCAGTGTGTCACAGCAACGCCCTTTGGCCCCAGAGGAGTGATGTCACATGGTCTCCACCCAGGTGTGCGTCATGGTTTCGCCAACAGACAGAAACCCAGACAAAATAACAGATCTGTGTTTACTGAGCGGATAAATACACACACACACACACACACTGAAAATCATCATACATCTGGTACTCAGTTTTTCCTTCTGGAATAGAATAATACAACGGATCAGAATGTATTGTCCAACCAAGACTATGAAAACAAAACTACTATACATATATATATATGTATATATATATATATATATATATATATACAGTTAGCTCCATAAGTATTTGAACAGTGACACAGTTTTCATAATTTTGCCTCTGCATACCACTGTAGTGGAGTGTAAATGAAGCCATCAAGATGTGGTTGAAGGGTAGACTTTCAGCTTTGATTCAAGAGGTTGAACAAAAATATCACATTTACCATTTAGGAATTTCAGCCATTTTTATACATAGTCCCTCATTTTCAGACGCTCAAAAGTAATTGGACATCCAACATAATTATAAATATAAGAATGATTTTTAATAGGATGAAAATACTTTGTAGTCAATGACTGCCTGATGTCTGAAACCTATGGACGTCACCAAATGCTGAGTTTCCTCCCTTGAGATGCTTTGCCAGGCCTTTACTGCAGTTGCCTTCAGTTACTGCTTGTTTGTGGGTCTTTCTGTACTCGGTTTTGTTTTCAGTGAGTGCAAAGCTGCTCAATTGAGTTGAGGTCAGGTGACTGATTTGGCCATTGAATAATATTCCATTTCTTTGCATTGAAAAGCTCTTGGGTTGCTTTCGCAGTATGTTTGGGGTCATTATGCATCTGCACTGCGAAGCACCGTCCTATCAGTTTTTCAGCATCTGGCTGAATCTGATCAGATTGTGAAGCCTTACACACTTCAGAATTCATCCTGCTACTTCTATCAGCAGTCACATCATCAATAAACACCAGTGACCCAGTTCCATTGGCAGCCATACAGGCCCATGTCATAACACTGCCTCCACCATGTTTGACAGATGTAGTATGCTTTGGATCATGAGCCGTTCCTTTCCTTCTCCATACTCTGCTATTCCCATCATTCTGGTACAAGTTAATCTTGGTTTCATCTGTCCAAAGAATCTTATTCCAAAACAGGGCAAGCTTTTTTAGATGTTTTCTGGCAAAGTCTTATCTGGCCTTTCTGTTCTTGAGTGTGACCAGTGTTTTGCACCTTGTGGTAAACCTTCTGTATTTACATTCATGAAGGTGTATCTTGATTGTACACTTTGATATACTACCAAGACAACTGGTACTTTAAATAGTTATTTATGGACCAATTACCAGAAAAGCATGACACTGACACAAATGGAAACTACAATAATTAACTGTCTAACATAGACCATGGACATTCTGCTGCGTTGAAGTGTTGTAGGGATTTCACCACATTTTATAACTGCTCTGTGACGTTCATTAATCCTGTCCTCACTCATTTTGATCCTCATTGGGGGGCTGTGCTGCAGCTGCACAAGTAAAAACAACACGCTGAAAATAATATTAGTCCTACTTTATCATTCAATGACTATCAGCTAAATAAATAGCTAATTTTTTGCTGCGCGTTGCTCTAACTTTACCTGAAGGCAAACTTGTTGTTGCACTGCTGCAGGTCACAAAATACAGTGGTAGGCTGAGGCTGGGCGCTCGACCTTCTCAAATTATCAAAAATAACACAGGTTCTTACTTTAACATGTTGGAAGGTAGAAAAATATTTAAACAAAGGACTTAGGGTTTCCCCTTTGACATTAGTACTGTGAAGGAAAAGTTGGTATATCATTCATTCACTATTGGTGATGCTCATATAGAAGTTCAAGGTCTCTCACAGGGGCCTTAGACAGATGTTTTATGAGTCCAGGGGGACTTACCTATGGGGCAGCCTGTAGCCTTACGATAAATGGTCAATAAGCCAAGCTATGCTGTGTCTGAGGTTCAATTTATGGCCAGTGCATGGGCAGCGCATGAACATTATATATGTTTCTATCTTATTGGATGATGTGTTTGCGTTGAATTAAAGATAACCAATTGGGACTAAGTACTTTGTCTCAAGAAAAACTATAAAGAGGATTGTAAGACTCTTTCTATTGAGAGACTCTCCTTTGACTTCTTTTGATAATGTTTGTTTGTCTCCTATATTGTAGCTTACAGTATATTTCACTTCAACCCTATCAATGTTTTGTGTGTTTAATTGTGTTCAGAGTCTTTTGTAGAAAATATTCCATGACATTTTGGAGGTCCCACTGAGATTATTATTCTGTGGATGTCTTCTGGAAGGACATCATTCCCTGGCCGGGACATGGAGTGAGAATCCTCAAACCTCACAAGGGGTTTTCTTCAGAGATGCTCAGTGGTCTCCTTCCAGAAAGCACAGCACAGTAAGTGATCACATTTTTAAAATATATATATGGGATATAGAGAATTAACTGGTATTTATTGTTTGTGTGAAGATTTATTTTAAAATTCTTTCTTAAAATGGTTTTAGGTTTAAAGTACGCACTGATTGGTTGAATTTTTATTGTTTTTTGATACCAAGCTTGGAACAGGGAATTCCTTGAGGGGATTCGCCTGAAAAAGGGAGAGATACATGGGGATTTCTGTCCTTAAAGTGTATGGAAAACAGGGGCTGGTGGCCTCCCGCCTATAGGCGTCCCTTTGGTGAAGCTGATAAAGCTTGCATGAAATAGGGGGAAAGGGATTCCTGCCTAGAGATTCGTATCCATTGGTTGCCAGGGCAGATTTCGGCTGAAAAATTTCAGGGCTGGAAACACTGGCAGCTACTGGATGTTTTGTTTACCGGTACTGGTCGACACTAGAGAAAATTTTGACCTGTTCAGTGTCTGTGTTTGTGGTCTGTGTATGTGTGTGAGGCCTCCAGCCCCTCCTTTTTCGTCTCTGTTGTTTGTGTGTGTGTGTGTGAGGTTTATGTGTGAATGTGACTGAGAAAGGCGGAGAGATTGAGAAGGCAGCAGCTGTCTCACTTTAAATTACTGTGTGTGTCTCTCTCTCTCTCTCTCTCTCTCTCTCTGTGTGTGTGTGTGTGTGTGTGTGTGTGTGTGTGTGTGTGTGTGTGTGTGTGTGTGTGTGTGTGTGTTTGTGTGTGTGTGTGTGTGTGTATGCAGGGGTGCGCGCTGAGAGATTGAGATTGTTTTTTTAGTTCTCTTGGTGGTTTGTGTGTATGTTGAAATACATTCTATGAGAATGGGTGAATAGATTATTAAAATAGTGTGTAAATGTTTGCCTTGAAGGTTTGTGCTGAGCAGTTATTTGTCTTGAAAAAAAAAAGAAAGAAGAGCAGTTGAAGAGCAGTTATATAGAGGCTTTTGTTGCTAAAGATGAGTGGGCATCTCTTGTTAAGCAGAGTCGAGACGCTTCACAATTAGGAAAATAGCGTTACAGGGCTTTGTGTGGTTGCCTTGTTAACTGCATTTGATTTGAGACCCTTTTCCTTTTTTCTTTTGGCCATGTCTGTGGTGTTGAAATTAACTCCACTCATTTAAAAGTGCTTACATTATTTGAGTTTGACATTTGACTTTTTATTACCATTTTTGAGGGAAAAACAAAGCATAATATTAATTTTATACCGGTTTAGATTTATTGCATGACTAAATTTTAATTTTCTTATTCTAGGCTTTCCACTTTACTTTTTCTCCTTTTTCTTTTTATTGAAAATAAAATAATCAGTCTGTTTATGGATCGCCATGGGTGCCGAAAACAGCCATCAGAAAAACCTTCAGGGTCCAGCTAAAGTTACGTGTGATAAATATGGCTCTACTGCCATACAGTTCTTGCCAAAATGACATAACATATTAACATTTCCTCAGTATGGGAGTTCTCAGCATGCCTCTCTTAGAAATTTGAGAAAAAAGATGGTAAAGAGATTTGAGGGTAAAGCATGTGCTTGTAAGAAAGTTAATGTTAAGTGGACCAAACAGCTTGAAAGTTTGAAATTGTGGGAGAGAGAAGCAGATAATAGAAAGAGGACTGAGAATGTGTGTAAGATTGTGAAAGTATTTGTTTCTTTGGGTGTGGATTAAGCACATGATAAAATGATGCATATGACTCCTAGAGCCATTGTTGAAGATGTCACAGGCTCAATTTATTACACTACACCATTTTGTGATCATGTAGCAGGGTTTGAACCAAGAGGGCCACAAGATGGTTCTTTTGAAAACTCCTTTATGACATTATTGCATGAATTTATAGATCCTCCTAATCCCACAGGGCCTACTGACTGGAATTGCGAGTATATAGTAGAGTGTCTTGGGGTCTAGGATGCCATTGGTCGAAAGGTCTGTCACACAGATCAGATGATCTCAAGCCACCATAAAACAGTTCTAGTCAGTGTTCATAAAGTTGATGAAATTGACTGCCCTGTAAGAACACACCCTCCACAGCAGGGAGATTGAGCTCCCCCCAAGTGGCAATGTCTACAACAGCGCTCACCAGAGAATACACTCCAACCACAGCTTGAAATTGGAAGTACCAAAGCCAGAGGCACAGACCGAGGCAGAGGTAGAGGCAGAGGCCGTTTACGAGGGATAGGTAAGAGCTTCCCTTATGACAACAGAGAGGAATCTGATGTTTGCTGGAGATGCCATCAAGTGGACCACAATTTCTAGAAAATGCACAGCTACGATACCAGAAGTGTGGGATGGTGAACGAGGAATGTCACGCCCAGCATCTGGCAAAGTGTCTGTGACTAGACCATTTGGAGACAGGAATCAACCATCACAAATGCCATGACTATCTACACAGGTCTCAACTCCTGATACCACTTGTCAGGAGAAGAGTGAAAAACCCCAAAAGAGTGACTGTGAAGATACTGAACTGTTCTATCTTCCTCTCCGCTATAAGTCTGAAGATATTTAAGATCCAAGTTCATGGTACCACCTATGAAATGGTGGCTGACACAGGAGCCACTGAGTTGTCGTTGAGGTCAACAACAGAAGCTTTTCAGATGTCTCAAAAAACAAAAACTTGAAGTGGGGTTTCAGAAACGCCTTTAAAGTGTGAAGTGACTAAAACATGTCCGGTCGAATGCAAAGACTTAGATGTTCCAAATGTACATCACTCATTTGTTGTTGTCCCAGACTGTCCTGTGAATTTGGCGGGTAGAGATTTGTTGTGTGCTTTGACATTGACTATTGTTTGTACCGAGAATGGTTTGGTATTAAGAAATTCTGACCCTTCCAATGAACTTTTGGCTGTTATGCTATGCCACTCCTCAATGGCTCCAGATATGGTTACTGTTGGAACATTGATTCCTCTTCTGTTACACAAGAGTTCTGTGATTTTTTTGAAGCCCATAGTGGTAAACATTTGTGAGACATGATCCATGCACTTATAAGTGCACGTCTCATGAAACAAGTGAAAGTGCAGATGAACAGTTTGAAAAAGAATGGTATGAACAAAGAGGTGAAGAACAGTTACCAGGTAATGGCATCATGGTCGCAGAGGATTGTGTTGTTTTGCTTGTTGATCTCAAATGAGATGCAGAAGAAAGTGTTTCGGGAGGACTGGCGTCCCTCATGTTGTTGTTGCTAGATCATTAGCATTTTCAGATCATGACGTGGAAGTAGCATTGGAAGCTATGGATGTGTCTTGTTGTGACACTGGTGTAGTTACAAGCCAACGCATGTACTGCAGGAGGGGAGCCATTGTCCAGCTTTCTCGCTGCACATTGAGTGCTCACAGAACGATCCAATTGTCAGATTTTGATCCATCTTCTACCATCGTCCATAATTTTGTTTTGGACAGTCTTGAGTCAAAAAAAACCCATCCAGTGTTGCAAGGAGTTGCCAACCAGCTCTGGGCAACTCATGAGTAAATTAGGCTGTTTGCCAATGCTTTCTTTAGTGTTCCAGTTGATCCAGCATCCAGAAAATACTGGTTCACCTTTAAAGAAATAAAGTACTCCTGGACACGTCTCGCACAGGGTTTTTCTGGAGTCCGCCTCTGTTTTTTGCAGGAAAATTTGACTGGTTTTGTTTTACCCAAAGGAAGCACTTTGATTCAGCATGTGGATGATTTGTTGGTTTGCTCCACATGTGAAGTAAACTGCATCATTGATACAAACCCCTTATTGAAATATTTGGCATCGCAGGGGCACAAAGTGTCGCTAGAAAAACTCCAGCTGGTGAAACAACAAGTGTACTATTTAGGACATGAGATCTCACAAAACCAATGGACTGACTGTACATGACCAAATGACTTGGACTCCTGAAGCTACTGAATCTTTTGAAAAATGGAAGGAAGCTTTGGCTTCTGCGCCTGCTTTAGGCATTCCTGATATGTCGAAGGACTTCAGCCTAGGGGTTGATGACAAAAAATGGTTTCTACAAAACCATTCTGCTGCAAAAACACGGTGATATATTTAAGCCTTTTTTTTTACTATTCTCAAAGACTTACACTAGTTGTGAGAGGGCTTCCTCCTTGTTCCAGAGCAGTGGCTGCAACTGCAGCGGCTGTAACAGCTTCTTTTTCTTTGGTAGGTTACAGACCATTGAAGGTTTTGGTTCCACATGCTGTAGCTGCCATTCTTTTGCAAGACAAAACAGTTCTTTTTACTCTTGCTTCAACTCTTCAATAGTACAACATCTTCAGTTTTCCACATGTCACTTTGGAGAGATGCAATGTGTTGAATCCAGCCACTCTTCTTCCCACTGAGGAAGATGGTGAGCCTCATGATTTTCAGTACCTGCCCAAAAATATTGCATTTAGCATGGGTATTCAATGATTTTGGACAGTTTAAGCCAGTCTATTGCTGTTAGAAACAGCGTCACTGAGTTATTATGCTTTTTTCTACGATATCAAAAGGACATCTGTAGTGTAAGACAGAGAGGCAAAATAGACTAGCTAAAGAGAAAAGATGTATGAAGGATTCGATAAGGAATGAGTTGGCTGCAGAGCGTAATGAATCTGGGTATTTAACCAACTCGGAACCGGATCAAAAACGGAATCAGCTTTTGGAACCCATCCCTTATCTCAGGGGGTTAAATCAGGTCTCAGTCTGAACCTTAGATGAATGTTTTTGAAATTGGCAAAAAAACAAAATATTTGCACCCCCTGAAACAAAAACAGCAGCATGAAGCCACACTTTCATCCTCATCCTCCTCCACTCATCCCTTCACTCCTGTTCATCTCACAGCTTCTCCTCTCTGAGTCATTTTCCTTCACTGCCTTCAGATCCACTCAGTACAGAAACCCTGTAAAGAGAATAAAGGAATTCTAGAAAACGAATTACTAATTTGTGTGCTCTGATGTGTGCACTTTCTATTGAATGAGTTAAGTAATTGTGGGACACAAAAGTTAAGTAATTCCAGATCACAAAATATCATTTGTGGAATTAAATAATTGTAGATCACAAAGTACTAATTAATGCATATTAATTAAGTAACACAAGTGCACAAATCACCAATTAGCTACTAGAGCACTTATTACCAAGAAGTGAACACAAATGAAATAATTCCAGAGCTCATGTTAAAAAGTGTGCACAAATTAAGCAAATTATGTACTTAGAGTACGTATACTCATATGTCCACATACATAATGCATGATGTATTAATTAATTCTACAGCATGAAATACTTATAGCTAATTGGTGCACATGAATTACATACTTCACACATTACTAGTTAGAAATTTGTGCACACATTTTATGTAACTCTAGAGCACAAACAGCTAGTTGGTGGGCACATATAATGTAATAACGGACAAACTGTGTAATTCTAGGCCATCAAAATGCATAAAAAATAAATTGCATTACTGATTCTTGTGCCCTCATTAAAATATAAACGTGCGCAAATGGCAAACTTCTAAAAGTCCGGATTACTACTTAGTACAAATGAACAGTCTAGGGAAGAAACAAGTATTTCAAGTGCATGAATTAAGTTGTTGTAAAACACAAATTGATAATTAATGTTAACAAATTTAAAAACTCAGTAGGGTTTGGTAACTGGTAATTAATGCACACATTGGGTAATTCTAATTTTAGAACTTGAATTAGGAGATTCTGCAGCATTAATGACTAATTAGTGCACATGACCATGGGTACTTCTAGTGCAAAAGTTACTAATTGGGGAACATGCATGAAGTTGAGAACACAAATAACTGATTCTTATGCAGGAATTTAATACACTGTACTCCTTATACCTGCCGCTCAGCCTCAAAGAGTTTGAATTCCTAAGATGAACATTGTTTTAATATTTTATATATAGGATAGAACTGTACAAATGTCCTTCATGCTCATTTTTTTTTTCTTCAGTCATATGTTATAGTTTTGACATCCTGTTTTGGTATCCTCAGCAGCTGCTTTGCTCAGCAGCACTTCAGCAGCATCATCCTTGTTTCATTGAAGCGCTCACTATGATCTTTTTCTTCCCTCTGGGATTTGAACCAGCAGCTCTCTGCTCACAGTTACAGCAGGATTCCTTCCTATTCCCTCTTGTTTTTTCTCCCCCATCCCCATCCTCTGTTTCCACCCTCGAGGTGTTTTTTCCGTCTTTTTAAGGAAGCCACAGATTATTGGCAGAGAGATCAGACAGTGCTATAGATCTGATAGACTCTGCAGGGCAGATTTTAGATTTATGGCAATGTTTATATTTATATACATCACGATCTTTATCGTCATTATGTTCTACGCTAACCTCCATTTACTCTGAATCCTCAGCTCAGTGCTCCAGGTTGAATGCTGTGAGTCCAGACTGAAGAGAATGCAAAGTGAAGCTGTGTAGTCTCTATCTGGGTCAGAGGATGAACAGATTAATCAGCAGCAGAGTCTGAACAGAAGAAAACGATCTTATAGATGCAGAGACTCTGATGTGCACAGACTGTTCATATTTAACCTCTGGGTTCCTGGCTTCTACTTAAACGTACCCTTAAGTGGCATCAAGTCTTCCATGTCATGAATATACAGTACATACTGAATAATGAACTACATACATACATAAACACACACACACAAGTTTATTCAAAATATTATATTTATATTAGTGTTTTTTTTAAATCATGTTTTAAAATACTTATTAAGTAATGATTTCATCAAAAATTAAAAATTTGATTTTTTTGAGTATTTTTTTGGTTTGGTTTAGTTTTTTCTTTTGGGTATGTTTCATAGATTTTTTTCATTTATTATCTTGTATTTCTAACTGTGGTTTGTTTTATTCAGATGAGAGCATTTTACTGCTAAAACATTAAGTGACATGTAATATTAACTAGCTTTGTTTATATCACAAAATACAGAAGAAAAAGAGAATGAAATCTAATCTCTTTTATAGATGAACAGTGTGCAAAACTTCCGTAAATAATTAATTATAAACTAATGAAGTTCTTACCATATAAAAATTACTTTATACAAAACCCAACATTAGGCTACCTTTGTTTTTATTTGTCGATGGCAGTAGCAGCAGAGCATGCTGGGAGCAGGAGGTGATCCAGGTGTTGTTTAATCAGAGCGGTCAGCCTGCAGCCTGAGGACCGTTACAGTTCAGACAGGACGACCTTGATGCTGCGCCGGGGGCTTGGAACTTCATACCAAACACGTCAACCTGGATCAGTTTCAGCCCCACAAAGGTCTGTTCACCTGAGGACGGTCGAGGGGCGAAGCTTGCATCTAAACTGAAACTCAACTGAGAAACATCAGAGCCTAAAGTCCTCCTAGTGTCCCCAAGAGGCTGCAATGCTCATTACAGCCACATTGTGAGTGTAGGACAGAACAAACATACTGACGATTTAACTATTCTTAGTCTTACCAGTAGTCACTAGTGGAACTAATCTAAAGATGTAAAGTTTGTCCTGAGGGTGGTGCTAGAGAAAAGGTCATTCTAATTTACAGGGCTCATCCTCTGGGGAAGAGGAATGTGATTAAGAAATGTATTGTTTGTTTATTTAGATCCCTATTATATCCTCACCGCTACCTTAGCAGGAACTAGTCCTAGGCTCCATATAAATATTACAATATATTCTACAAATGTTTAGACCATATCATTAGTTCCCAGCCCGGGAGTTGGGATCCCCTCAATAGGTTCCAAGAAAAATCTGGACTCACAAGGTAATCAGAAGGATACAAAAGATAAAAACATTTACACCCATGTTTTTTCTCAAATTTTTGTTTTTTCTTGTGAAAACATAGAAACTTTCAAATGTTTAGACCTTTAAAAATTGCCAGAATGGTTGGGTACCACCATACAGCAATGTAAGTACACCAAACACAAACATATAACTCCAACTACCAACTTCATTTGTGCTGCACATTTCCTGCAGGTCAGTGTAATTTAAAGTGCATTTTGAAGCAGTATTCACAGCTAAATGTGTATCCAGCGTGGGTTTAAGTGTACTGCTTGTTGGGGCACACTTTCTACTTACTTAGTGGTGCTCAGTGTGATCGGTGATCACAAGACCACCAGAGAGACCAGAGAGAATACTGCGACAAACCTGTTTTCTGACATACAGCTCTGTGGCACCACCTGCTGGCCAAAAGTATCACTGCCGTTTGTCTTCCCCCACCAAATAAAACAGGAGAACGTTGTATGTTCACATAAATTGACTGAGCCCATTCAAACTGACATAAATATAATAATAATATAATAACAACAACCGGTAAAAAGTACGAGTAAAAAGGGCATATGCAGTCACCCCTTCTGAGTTAGACTCACCGAGACAATAGAAATATATTTTTTTTACTAGTTATTCTGCTCTCTTGCATTACCATTCACTTTACTTCCTCATAGTCTGGGTTATCTTGCAGGCCATTCAGAGCAGTGGTATTAGCTAATCTTAAAGGAAAAATCATGGATGTGTTTCAAAGCAGTATCAGTGTTTTAACTAATGATCAACTGATTTTAAGTGGTAATATTAATATGAATAAGTTTTGATGTTGGTGGGTTTTTTTTTTGATCTGTATTGTTATAGTTCCCCATTTCCTTCTCTGCCCTACTACTCTCCCTCCCTACGTCCTCTATTCGCTTTACAACTTCCTTTATAAACTCGGAATCAAACGTATTACCCAAAATAGTACATCCAAGTGGTCAGCGTCAAAAATAAACAATGTTTCAAAAACAAAACAACTGCAAAAATCATTAATAAACAATACAAAGGCTGTCCAACTTGTTTCCTCATCATCTGACTGCTCATGTTTCTCGACCTACTGGACTTTTTTAGCATGGTCATTGCCTTCAAACATTTCCACACATTGCAATGGATCTAGAAAATCTTAATCAGTCTCGTTTTTTTTCTTTTTACTTAAAAATTAATTTTGGAGGTGGAAGGGTGGGATATGAGGGGTTTGATTGGGGTTGGGAGTGGGCAGGCATCGCACACTGAGGCTGGATCCAAATGTCCACCCTCCAGACTTATGGACTGAGCCTCCAAAGACTTTTTTCATGCATACAGTGACATCTTCACTATTATCACATTCAGTCTGCAAGGCTGCTAGACTTCATGACGGTGAAATGTGCTATGAGAAGGGATGTAAAGACCTCATTTGTTTCCATGGAGATGAACTGAAATTTGTGACCCTGTAACTCTTTCAAAGAAGGTTTCTGAATGGTTCCTGACAACACAGATATTTGCAGTTTTTGCAGGTCTGTTGCATTACATATAGGGGGCATAAGGGATATGGTCAGAATGTGGAGTAAAATGTCCCCTTTACATGAGCTGCTAAACATCCTCACACCATAGGACAAAAAAAAAAAAAAAAAATCAACCTGCAGATTTTAACAAATCCAAATTATTTAGCCTATATACATATACATACTCTATATGTGTAATATGAAACTTACTATAATCGATACAATTATACGACAAATATGAAAAAAGTAAACATCTTCAAAAGTAAATATAGTACATTATTTATTTATTTTACAGTCACATCCATATCTCTATGGATTATGGGGTAGAAAGTCTGGTGAAGTCTGCACCCTATGTGGACTTTCTGAAAGTACACAGAAAGTCTGCTCGTGGATAGAGCCCCCTTGTGGATTTGATGAATTGTGGATTTGGACAGGAATCGGGACTCACTGACTTTCCAGGAACGCGTCGCCCATTAAGTCTGCCAGTCTGCAAGTGCAGTGAAGTCCAGACACTAGCATTCAGCCTGACGTTTTGGAGAAAACCTATTTTTTATTCACCTTTCCAGTGTGATAACTGCAGACTGTCTGGAATCAGTGTGTAGTCTGTCGCTGGCAAAGAGCTAGAGACGGTCACTTGTAATCTCAGAGAGGAACAGACAAAGGTCCTGTTATGGCTTCAGTGTGTTTTAAGTTTATTGCACACAAGCAGCTCTTCAGTGATTCTGCATTAAGGAACACACACACACACACGTATGACCTTGTTTGGGTGTTTTGTGACCTTTTTTTTGTTTAGGAAACATTTTGTCAAAGACAAACAACATAAATAGGATAGAAGTCAAAGACGTACATGTTTTTTGTTATAGTGTCCAACTGCATCCCCAAATCCCAAACCAGGCTCTCAAAAGGAATAGTTCAATATTTTTGAAAATATTGATTTGCTTCCTTTCTGAGAATGATATAAGAAGATACATTTAATATTAAATCTCATATCTGTGTGCTAAGTACAACCCTGGAGTCAAGATGTGGTTAGCCTATCGTAGCATAAAGACTGGATACTGTCTTAAGTTCAAAAATGCACCTACCGGTACCTCTAAAGCTCACCGACTGATATCCTGTATCTTATTGTTTAATCCTTACACAAGCACTAATGTAAAAACAGCAGTTCGTGATTTTATGGGGGGGGTCACATGCTGAAACTGTTTCTTGACCAACAGCAGTTAATCCACCAGCCCAGTACTTCTTTGCAGCATCTCAGAGTCACTGCAGCCAGCCAGTCAAGAAATTGTTTCAGTATACAACTCTTTATAAAGCCAAACTCACAATATTTAGCTTTTAATTTAAAGTGAGTTCATTTAAAAGGTGCAACATACAAGTTTTTGCTATCACTACATAGCCAACATTAGCATTAATAACTGCTCATTTACCAGTCTAGAAGAATTGTTGCAAGTTCAGCCCTAAACTTCATTCCTTTACTCATCCAGAGCTGTCTCCAGCGGTGGAAAGCAACGCCAATGTTGACTCTTGTTGTGCAACTATTTCTATCACGTCTTTTCTTCTACTGAAGTTTGGATGCTAACCGACTAGACACGTCCCATCCCGTCTCATACCACTTTGCAATAGTTTGTAACTGTAGCGACCAGTCTGCCTTCAGTCCACCATGAGAGGATGAGTCGTAGTAATAGCACATAAAGAAATGAAGTTTGTTGCTGAACTTGCAACATTTCTTCTAGATCGTTAAGTAAACAGCTGTTAACGCTAATGTTGTTATGTAGCGATGGCAAAAACTTACATGAAGCACCTTTAAAGTTAGTTTCACTGCAGCCTAATCAGAATATATAAATAAATGAAAAGCAAAGAAAAACATGGATATGTAAGGAGTTTGTTGTATCCACCAAAACAGGCTGAAGTTTTCCACATCCTGCATTTGCATTCTCCAACAAGTGAGTCCTATAGCTCTCAGTTTGGGAGGCGCTGCCTTGCTCAGCACCAGCAGTCTTCCTGGCTGCTTCTGACAGATCTGAGATGGAACCTGCAGCAGAATTTTATCTGCTGGTCAGTTTGACCACAGCTATTTTCTCCTTCTTCTCCACCTCATCACTCGATACCTTTGAGTGTGTGGTAGATTTGTTTTGGTAAAATCACGTATCCCTCGCCAAATGCTGCAGGTGGCTCACGACTGGTCCTGGTCACTTCACAGGCGGCCTTCAGCCTCTTGAGCTGCCTCTCCTGCCGCCGACACTTCTGCTGCGTTGTCTTCAGCTTCTTTCTCAGACGCTCCAGCTGCTCCTCCAGCTGCTCAATGCGCTTCTTCTGCTGTGCAGAGTCCTCCGCCGTGTAGTTGTGGTCGCAGGAGACCGCCACCGTGTCACTGTGTGTGTCAGGCAGGCTCTCCCCGGGTTCAGGCTCCTCCTCCTCCTCCACCGCTGGGTCAGAGGTCAGAGGCAGAGAGATTGGGAAGTGGATCTCTGAGGGGAAGGGGTGCTCCAGGGACTCTGACTGTCAGACAGATGACACACAAGAGTTCTGATGCTGCTTCTTCAACCAATTCAGGATAACATAGTATTAACCATATCTAGTCTCAATAAGCTTAACACAAGTAAAGGATTGATTTTTTAATTTTAACTGGAATTATCTTTGGCAAGAATGGGCTCTAATTTGACAATGACGACCGGAGCTTGTCCTGATATGGGAATAGAGACAAAATTTTGTCTTTTGTATCAATGTGATTTAAGGTGCCTTTACACCAAAGGTTCCAGGAACTTAAGTTTCCCAGGAACCAATGTCCAGAAACTTACCCAGAGGTAAAAGTTCCTCCAGTGCATTGGGATTTTCATTTTCACAGCTGGGCCAAACCCCAGGAAGATTAAGCTAATTAGTCCGCTGACGTATCAAAAGCACTAAGGTCGCCTTTTACGTCATTTGTACAAAAAAGGACAACAGAGCCTGCACTTCGTCGTCAGTCCATCGGTCATAAGATCTGTTTGGCTGCTCAATCCTGATAATTATTGGCTACAACCTACAAGCAAAACAACATGTTTGCAGTTGTGTGTTTTTTAAATGACGGATTTATGACGGGCACACTTGATCCAATCAGTGACTATAGTACTGCTTTCTAAAGGTTATCCATGCTGAATCCAACACATCATTAACCTAAATTTGTTCATATCTGTTGATTAATATCCATCCTAAAACCATCTTATAGGCACACTGCTGCCAACCACTGAACTGGTGTGGCACAATAGACCATGGTGAATTGTGGGATACAATTAGTTCACAATACTGCTCTAACGCAGCATTAGGAAAAGTGCGCATCAAATGCAGGTTAAGGTTTTCTGACATGGGACGTGCCAGCAGTGCGTGAACAAACACTTAATTGTGGGGAAAGTTCCCGTGGTGAAAACGCAGCCTTAGCTTAAATCTGTTTTTTTATTATTCTTCCAAACCCCAAATTGTAAGAAAATCAATCAGCAACCATTTTTGATAATCAAATCATTGTTTGAGCTATTTTTTAAGCAAAGTGGTAAACAACTGGTTGCTGTTCCTCATATGTCCAGATTTGATGCTTCTCTTTGTTAAATATAATAGTAAACTGAATATCATTGGTTTTTGGACTTTTGGTTGGACAAATCAACAGACTTCACGATTTCACTTTGGGCTGTGGGAAATTATAATGAACACTTTTACTTTTTTCTGACATTTTATAGACAAACCAAACCGATTAATCGAGAAAATAACTGGCAGATTAATCAATAATGAACAGTTAATTACAGCTGTAGTTCACGGTAATGTTTAAAAACATCAGTTAGCGGAAACTCTGGGGGTTTGTCTTTAATGCTGCATGTCAAGCAGAATGGAACGAATAGGGGAAACTTCCCATTATTCCAGTTTGGGAGCATTCATGCATTATTCCAAGATGGTTACTCCCACTATTAGACTGCAGTCACCAGTCAGTCTCCTGACATCTGCATCACCTCTCACATCTCCAAATCATTCAGTAATTCAAATAGGTCTACCGTTTTGCTCATTAATGGTTGGAGAAACAATCAACCAATCAGAGTTTAGTAGGCGGGACTAAGGACGGGGATATAATCTTCCCGCATAACTAGCTAGCTACCAAGCAACATCTATAAAAAGTAGACACAGCATGTTAACTGCTCTTTGCTACCACAGATTCTGTCAACTGAAAATTACATTAACAGGATGGATATGTCAACCTCTGCTGGGTAGTTAGAGCAAAATACACCCCAGTCTCCCTCAGTGCCAGTGATGGTGGCTATGCAGCCATTTTGCAAAGGTTTGTTGACCCTTCTCTAGTTCTTCTCACCAAATGGGATATATCACAGCTACCAAAAGTTAAACTCAGAATTACAACTTAAAGTTTGACATGACTGAGCCTGTTTTCTCGACTGCTTGTAATTACGGTCTGTGCAATATGATCTGAACCTAATATAAAGCTGCTTTACACTTTCGACTTTTCACTCGACTTTCATGGAATTTTATGACAATATGATCGTATTATTTTTATAAATTATTTAAAAAAATGTTTAAATAAATAATTCCAATGAAATTGGAATTAAAAACTAAGTTTTAAGTTGTTTTACTTTTTGAGTGAATTGTTCTTAATGCCTTCCAAAACAGAATTTTCTAATATTTCTGATATACAGATATTTTTCATAATGTCAAACATATCATTATGAAAATAACAATTATATTTAAAAGGGGAAATCTGCTGACTTGACAATTTAGATCGAGTTCCTAACCATGCTGAGTAGCACTCAGCCTGTGAAAACAGGCATATTTTGCCATAGTAACTGAGTGAAATGCACAGTGATCATATCCTCATCACTAATAGTAGTCTTTCTCAAAAGCTAGTAGATGTAATCATCTTTAAGCTGATTTCACCTCTAACCTGTTTGGTTCAGTTCAAATGAACATTGGTGAGGTTGCCCCTTTGGCTGGCATCACTTAGTGTGGTGTGAAAGCTCTCTGCCAAACAACTTAACAATCACACCAAGAACACCTGAAAAAAGGGTCTTGGTCCACTTTCAATCGGACTGGGGTGCAGTTTGTTTGTGGTGTGGAGGCTAAACGGACCAAACAGAGATAGTATATATTTGATTTTGGCAAGAATTCAAATGATAAACTACTACTAAAATTATGATTGAAATCTTTAAGTTTCTGATCAAACATGTAGACAGGTTTCAGTCTCCTTGCTGCAGCCACATTTCAATCAGGACTCAGTGAGTGTGTGGACTCTGCATTAGATGGAAATGCTCTGAGCTGCCTCACCTTGATGCTGAGGCTGAAGGTGAAAAGGGATGGCACAGCATTCTCCTTCAGCACTCGGTTGTTGCACTCTCTCTTGAAGCAGTCTTTGGTGAAATGCTGTGAGCAGATGTTGCTGTACTTTGTCGGCTTGAAGTTGTTCCTCCTCATCGCTGCCACCCATTTACCACAAACATCTGGACGTGCTAGAGGAAACCTAGGAAAGTCAATCAATCCATCAGCAAATAAAATGAGAGATAAGACTAAATGATAAATGTACTGCACTTATATAGCGCTTCTCTAGTCTCATTGACCACCCAAAGCGCTTTACAATACTGCCACATTCACCCATTCACATTCAGACATCTCATTCATACACAGCACAGCCCTGAGGAGCAATTTGGGGTTCACCATCTTGCCACTTCAACATGTGGACTGGAGGAGCCAGGAAACGAACCACCAACCTTCCGATAAGTGAACGACACGCTCTACCTCCTGAGCCACGGCCGCCCCTTTTCTATTCTTTATTATCCCACATTAAGCCTGATATTCGTCCATAATCCTATTACTACCAAAATAAAGGCATTAGCTATTCCTTTTCTTGTGTCCTCCACTGGGCGACAAGCCTGATACTTTCCTTTTTGCTGACTGGCACCTTCTGGTTGTCTGCATTGCGCCAAAGTCTTCGTCTTCCTCCAGGCTGCACTTATGGCTTTCCTGGCATCCCAGCATGTAAGGAGAAGGACCTGCCCAACTGCATTGGTGACATCATTTTAATGGTCAATCTGGCTAGGTAGATCGCTTCATACTCCTGTAGCTGATGCACAAAGCGCACATTGGGGTTGATGCAGAACCTTCTCTCCTGGACGTGGCTGAATCCATCCCTGTATTTCATCCCAAATGTTTCTACAAGGTATGCAATCACTAAGGCAGCACCTCTTGATATCCCTCCAAATGTATACTTTGGTCCTCTCAGGATTTGTTGTTTTTCTCTTGGATTTATTTTATCATCATCAATGGGATATCAGTCAGTTCCTTATCAATAATTCATCTAGGTTATTTATGAAGTAAACTTTGTCAAAATTGTTAGCTACAGCCTAGTCCTGTCAGAAACCATTGCTGCTGGACACTCAAGAGGGCATCTAGTCCTCCACACAGAACACAGTTCAATAAAACAGCAACTGTTATAACAGATTAACCTATAAACTCTCACCTGGCAGTCAGTACTTTACTCAACCTGCTGGGATTAACAGGGAATTGAACATCTCACAATTCTTCATCTTTATCATAAAAACAAAAATAAGATTTCCAAGCAAAAGCATGACAAAACCTAACCATATAATAACGTCACCTACTGTTACTTTCATTTTGACCACTATATCCTAATTTTTCTAAAATGTTTGGGTACAACCACTTTCGGGATGTGCCGACTGGGAGGTGTGTCTGTGTGTGTGTGTTTATGTGTCTGGCTATCTTTACACTGCTTAATCTAGCCAATGAAAATCTAGGAAAATCTCTGATGTAATCTGTATCGGAGTTGGAGGAAAACAAAGAAGTAGGCTGTCTAAGAACAAGTAAAAGTTGTCGTCACAAGACACTTTAACAAAGAATCACAAGGCAAATGCAGTTGTTTGTTGTTGTGATGGTACACATTAATAAAAACTGAACACTAAATTATTTTCACATTAGCTATTAAAATGTTGTTATTTTCCGTGCTCATAATGCCTTGCCTGACCCAGGACATAGTGACGTTACCTCATAGTCCAGCATGACAGGCTAATTTTTGTCATGATGTTACCACTAACAGGAACCATATTTATTACCAGTCACATCCCAAATGTTTTCTTTCATTCCCTTCAGCCCTTCAATTAATCATCTAATTCTTCACTATGGTCGCTCGATAGCTCCTTATCTCCTCAACGTGTACCCTTCCCCATTGCTAAGTGAGTTTCTCATAACTGCTGTGGGTTCAGATGTTTCCGGTCACGGTAACCAGATTAGCTGTGTGCTGATTTGATACGGGTGGATAGTCGATTGCTGGTTTGTATTGAGATGATGTATGAGATGACTCGGAACCCAACAGAATGTAATGTGCCATCGTCCTGCAATTACCACCTGTGACCACAGGGGCCGCCGTTGCTGCTGCTCATCATTAATTACGTTGATTCGCTAAAATCTGGTTCAAGTGGTCCCTACCTACAGATTCTTCACCTTTAACCTGTTCCAGCAATGAAGCTGATACATGAGGAAGTGTAACCAAATTCCAATCAGAATTAACAGAGTTTACTGTTCCCGTATATTCCCTCAAACTTGTTGAGAGAACATAATAGCAAGTGTTTTACAAACATGTATTGCCCAAACTATGGATTAAATAATGTCCCAAACTGCAAAAATCTTCATTCAGTGTAATGGACTGCACATTGATTTTACCATTACATCTTACATTACATTCCATTTTCCAATTCAAGTGAATAGGAAAGTGAAACTTTTGGCCCCACTGTAAACATGTCAAATACCAAAAAAGGAGTAATAGTATCTATTCGTTTTCTTGGCATGTTAAAAATGAGTGTTGGCAGTGTTATAATACCAGGACAATGTCTTGTTGTTTTTCTTGAATATTAATATAACCAGGGGATTTTTGTCCCAAACACACAGTTTATTAGAGGTCATTCAGTGTAACAAACCAAGGTCACGTTGCAACAGATATTTATGTAAAAATGAAACAAATACTTATACTGTACTAATGGTTGGAAGACAGTATATGGCAAAGTATAAAGATTTAAAATTACAATTAATTAGTATTTGTGGGGCTGCATTGTGATCTTTAAAGTCTTTTAATATGACATCTAATTATTGTTGCTATTAATATGCCTCGATTTTTTTTTTGTATATGAAGTGCTGTTACACTGAGTGACATTTTAGTCTTAGATCTTCTGTAAATCGTGGGTAAAACGTATGATAGCCATATTTTCTTTGCTGAGAAAATTTTAAAATTAAAGAGGATACATTCTAAGGTACAGAAAAAAGGAGAATGTAAAGTTGTATCACACTTTTTTTGGACCCATTCCCATGGTAAATTCTGCACGTGAAAAATGTGTGAAACGGAAACGTAGTTAAATAAATGGCTTCTAGACTGGAATGTTTGTGTGGCGCCATCGTAACTACGATGTATGTTAACTTGTTACTTCGGTGGAAGGGGTGTGCGACTGGCGGGCAAACTTCCTACAAGACTTGACATTTATTTGAGAGGGAAAATGTTGCTTGGCGAGTTGTCTGTAACCCGATTTCACCGATTAATTCTGCCAACACATACAATGTCATGTATCCACTTCTACCACTCATACGATGCTGGCGATGAGCAATGAAGCTTTATTAAAAAAAAAAAAAAAAACAGCTCAGTAAACGCAGGCTGGTGAACTCTGCACTGTTCACCAGTGCAACACAGTGCTTGTCCACCATGTCTGGACAGCTAATGCTAACACGCGCTCACTAACACCCAGGGTTTTAAAAGAACCTACTTGTGGAAGGAGATGTCTTTGTCTTTGTGGTAGCGGTTCTTGCATCCGTACGCCGAGCAAGTCTGAACCATGGCTCCTGCCCGAAGAGCACTCACTGAAACCAGGACTGACACTCTGCGAAGCTCCGCTGATGGTCCTCCTCACCTCACCGAGGCTTCACTGCCACTAACAATGATGGCGGCGGACACGGCGTCACGTGACCTGCGTTTTCGGGTTCGCGTTGCACGCGTCCCAGTAACTTATCGCCGCGTCCACCAGGGGGAGACAAGGGGGTTCGTCCCAGTTGCCTTACTTGATCGCTCCTCGCTCGACCCGGAAGTCCTTCCGGGTCCTCTATCTTGAGGGCCATCCCAAAGCTCTCAATCCTGCTGCGAGGAGGCACCAGACCACCCCTCGCTGAAGTCTTCTAACTTTATTGGAAACCTGTTGGTGATCGGACGCAGCAGCTGATCAGACTGATCTGAAACCATCACTGCAGTTTTATACCAAAGTGGACAAATAACAGAACGACCTCAAGTATAATACCCCCTAGGTTTTAGATTTTCTATTTTCTGATTCACCATCCAGTATCTAAATATGTGCTGTGTGTGCAGGTCTGAGTAGGTTAGTAAAAATAAAATTATGTTATTTAAATAATTTCCACTTTCCCTAAAACATTTGGGCTAATAAATGATTTCTTTAAATTCGAAATCATTCTAATCCTAACCCGTATTATTAGATAATGGATTTACAAACGGAATATCAGAAAAATGCAGATGCAAATAATAGTAATTGAATGAATAAAAAACCGGGTTCTGCCAACAGAAGTGGCCCCTGTCCACTGTAGCTGCAAACTCCAAACCAGCAGAAGTCGCCACACAGCTGTAGGAATCCGACTGACAGCTGATCCAGCTGTGCTTCATCAGAAAAACGGTTGGCCCAGATGACGGATTGGAGGAAAGGGCGTAACGTTTCTCTCTGGATGGGAGCGGGTTTTCAATGGGACTGAAGTGCGGGAAACAGGGATGTAATTAAGGGAATGTAGATGCACCCATTCATTCACTGCCTCATGCTTGTCAGTTAAATTCAAAGGTCATAATTGAATTTGATTAGAAACTGATTAGTAAGAGAAATAATTGATACTCAACCTGAACATTACTTGGATTCTTTTTATAGACAATAAATGTAATAACACATCTCTTAAATACTCGTTTTATTCCTCTTTATTGAACAACATGAATTTACAGACATTCAGCTGAACATGGAATGATCATTCTAATACATCTGCAAATCCAATGTGTAAAAAGAAAAAATATAAAAATCAAACAAATATAAAATGTATGAAAAGATGAACAAATCATTTTCTTTAAAGTAGTAAAGAAAGTAGTATCTTGATATAAATAAACAATAACATCAACAAAAGTCAATATACCTTAATCGGGCAGCACTGAGAATAAATCTTTGAAGTAACAGTGTGCATTCACTTTTGTTATTTGTCATAAGGGTTAATGTAACGGTGTACAGATTGAATTCAACCAGAAAATTATTAAGGCTTGCGAAGGACTTAGAGAATCTTGCCTTATGTATGTGAAATTTACCAACTACAAGAACACAATTTATAATGTAACTATTATTACATTTGAATGTAGTATTAATGTCTGTTGTTAGAAAGAAACTTCTCTATGTCTCTCCAAAACACAGAGGAGGAGTGACAGTGACGGTAAAAGTATGATTTATTTATTATGGTTCAGCATCACAAAAGGGGCATTTAATATCTACGTCAATAAATGTGGAAATTTTAAGTGTTACAGGGGTAAATGTTATGCAAGATTTTCAAATTAAGTTGTCTGATCCTGTTTGAAACACAGAACTGGAAGGGGCACAACCATGCCCTTATGCCTCTTTATAGTATCTAATTGTGAATTCCAAAAATGTTTTGGGTGAAATCGTATTATAGTTTTGAAATTCTTTCCTTACATGATTGTTTGTACATTTTATCTCTGTTAATTTTATCCCCCCAACTTTTGAACCAGGCCTTTGGACAGTAACATAGCCTAAGTGACCCTTCATTAACTCAGGTATACCTGTGATAATAGCCCTTATTACAGAAACAAATTCTTTGTATTTGAACAGACAAGATTCAGCTCTTAGGAAGTTTCCGTAACTATAGAGATTAACTTTATAATCAAACAAAGCTGTAACAAAGATTATACCCCTTTCAATACAGTTCTCTTTGTATATACTTTTACTGTTAACAGTAATATTACTGTTGTACCAAATTATACCCTTATGTGGTGAAAAGTTGAGAACATAATACAATTTCCAAGACAGTAAAGCCTGCTGATAGAAATTTGAAAATTTTACTGGCAATTTAGAAACATTGTAGTCACACTTAGAAACTTTAAGCCACCTAAATCTTTAAATATATTGTGTAGAATGAAATCCCATAATGATTCTGGGAGATCCACGCATTTTTTAAACTATGTGATCTCAAAAGGGCAATTTAAATGCACAAAATCAGAGTCTTGCTCCACTCGCTCTAAACTGAGAATTTCTTTTTTAAGGTGGTGGTGTCTATTTTTCTGCACAAATTGATAAATACATTATAATATAAATTATATTTTCTTACAGAACACATCATTAACAAAAAGTGACAGAGTAGGATAAAAAAAAAATCTTGATACACCTTCAGCCTTTGTCAGAAACACTCTTGAAAAAAATGGAAAAGTCTCTCACACATTAAGAATTGACTTTTCATTTTTTTTCTTAATTTTGAGAAGAAAATTTAGCCTCTGTCAGAGAACCGTATCTTTTGAAATATAGATACCGAGATATATTACACATTGATTTACAGGGTTATTAAACACAACTTTCTACTTTGTCTCATAAAAAAATACATTTTCTATTTTGTTGATGTTGAGCTAAAGACTTGAAGATTCTGAAAATTCTCCAGTTACATGTTATGCCTTCTGTATTTGCCATTTATCCTTAACAAATAATACTGTGTCATCAGCTGGCTGTGTAATTTTTTCTCTCTCTAAAAATTTTTATTCTCTGAACATCTGGACTGTCGCGATCTGCCCCTTTGAGTGACTTCATTTGTACTTCCTGTTTTATTTTGACATGCGTGTCTGTTGATTGCTTTGCTTCCTGCCCTCATGTGTTTCCCACCTTTCTAATTGCCTGCCCCACCTCAGTTAGTTTCGCCTGTTCCCAATTACCCTTGCCTCCCTTGTGTGTTAAGTCCCTGTGATCCCCTCACTCATTTGTCAGTTCATCTGTTTTGATTCCTGTGCTTGTTCCTGGTTTTTCCATGTTCCTGGTGTTCCTGGTTTCCTGTTATTGGATTACCTTGGCACTGGACTATGTGAAGTTTTTTTTTTTTTTTTTAAGTTCAGCAACAGTCAAACCATAAACAAGAAATAGAATGGCCTTGGCGTACACCTCTTAAATTGCAAATCATTTTCGAAATGTCGGGAAATAGAATATCTGAGCTATTTGTCCTTATAGAACATGACAATGTTATTAATATTATTTCCTAAATCAAAAATTTGTAGGAGTTTTATGATGAATGTTCAATTGTATCGAATGCCTTCAAAAAGTCAAGGAATACAAGTGATGTGTTTGATTTTATGTAGCTTGAATAGTCAATTTAAGTCTAATAATAATCTGATATTACAGCCAACATGACGTTTGGCTCTGAAGACATTTTGGTTCCTGCTCATTATCTCCTCTAGATTTTTTTTAATCGTTTAGCATAAACTTGCAATAAAATTTTATAGTCTATATTTAAAATTGAAATTGGCCTCCAATTTTCAATCAAAAGATCTTTGTATGGTTTAGGAATTAGGGTTATCAGACCTTGTTACATGGTTGTTTTCATCTCCTTTCTATCTATGCATTCTTTAAACCTGAGTAATAGATGGTCCTTAATTAAATCCCATGAACAGGGATAAAATTCTACCATGACACCATCATTTCTGGGTGATTTTTTTTAACTTCATTGAGTGTACATCTTCAGTGATTTCTGAGCATAAAAGCTCATCTTCACAACTCACTTTGAATTTTTCAGAAATTAGGGGAGTACATTTTTTAACCGTGGCCAGAGGGAGACAGTTTTAACCCTCCTATTATGTTGTTTTATATACATTTTCTTATTGGTTTACAGTGTGTTTCATTCATTCTCTCTTTAAATGTACACATGCAATAACAAGACTAAATCCCTTGTATATGGAAATATACAGTATGTGGCCAATAAAAGAATTCTGATTCTGAACTATGTGTTCCTTGATGTTGTTCTGAAGTGTAAACTTGGGTAACACTTTCAATTACAGTCATTTTTTGTAGGTTTAAATTGCTGGGGTCAATTTGACCCCGAACATTAAAGATATCTGTTTAACATAATAGCAGGGTTAATTTGGATTTTGACAATAGAGGATGCAATTAAAGTTCTGAGGGTCACTGTTTTTCATCAGTGGCTCACAGGGTCTTCCGGTTAGACATTGCCTTTCACGTGGTTTAATAAGTTGTTTATAAGAAATTGTCTGATAAATAAATTGATTTAAACATTACATAAAGCATTTAAAGAATTGGTGACTTTTTACGTACTTACTTCATTAAATTTATATTGGCCCATTTTTAAAATCTTTTATAATTGCAAACTTAAAATATTGTATACAGCCTTTAAGAGAATCAATTGACTTATAAAATATATTTTTGATGAATAAACTTTGTATATTTTTTTAAATGTGTGCTACTTAACAAGAAAAAAAAAATAAGAGGACCAACTTTCACTGCTGAGGTTACGTGCGTTCCTGTCAAGCGCAGAGGTCTGCCAATTTGTCTGCTAGCTACTTTTGAATCATCCCCTTGATGAATATTTTTATAAATTATTTTTCATCCACCAACTTTGTAGCAAAAATAACAATCAAGGCTCAAAAATGTGATGTTTTACTAACTAAACACACTTTGAAATATCCTCTTGTATAATTAGCCAAATATTCTGATTTGTGCAGAAGATTTTTGAGTCAAAAAAAAAAAAATGCTGTAGTTACGTTGTGTTTGTGACCAATCTGTAGTACCACAAAGAAGCATGAAAATAAATATGAATTGCAATATATACTATAGTTATTAACAAATTTACAACCACACTGGCACCAACGTTGTATGTACTGTTATAGTTCAGGGGTATTTATAGTTTTTAATTGTGAAAAATTGTGTTGCTGTTTGAGTTGTGTGCAAAAAATAACATAAATTGCCAGTTTTCAATTCGTTCAACTGCCAATCAAAGAAAATACCACGTAAATAGCAAAATATTTTTAATTTCAACAGTTTACTGGGAAAAAAAAAAAAACCTGCATTATTTTAAAAACAACCACAGAAGTGCCAATATTTTTGGCTGTGACTGCATGAAATCCCAATAGGCTCTGTCAAAGCCTGGAAGCTGTACTTACTGAATGCCAACCAAATGTTGTCACATATAAAGCGATGTGTTCAGACGTTACTGTCCTCAGGCTTCAATGTCTGTATATCATTCAGGTCATATAAAAATTCGAAGTAATATTTTACAGCTATGGCAGGCTGATTCATGGTATATGTAGTATATGCCACCGAATTTCCAACAAATAATTTGTCAAAAAAAGAAACTTTATTAATACAACAGGTGTTTTCAACAGAGCAGGTTGGTCTGAAGCGAAAAGAGACCAGAAATACACTGGAAAACAAGTAAATACACAAGCTCTGATACGTAACCAGGACGCATGTGTTTGTGTGTGTATCATCATGGTACTGTATAACAAACTGAGTCCAGTGGTTAAGTGAAAATCAGAAAAGGCCACAAGGCTCTTAAACACTCTGTAGGTTCAGTTTCAGTAGCTGCACACTGAAAACTGTGGCTACAGCTGGCAGTTTCTTATATCCATTTGGTATGAGTCCCCTTAAACACACCATTTACAGAGAGAGGAACGAAGGAATAGAGGGAAGATTAAATGATGGGAGTATTAAAAAATAGACTTCTGGTTAGGGACATTATTTGTCCAATTTAAACATTAGCACGAGAATGCATCATTGTAACAGACTTTAAAAATGTTTTTGGGTGGGGCCCAAAACACGATTTCCTCTCCTGTCACATTGATATTTTAACATTTACAAAAATGTTTGACCTAATTAAATTTAAAAACTTTCACTGAGTTCAAAAATTAAACTGCAAGCAGTTTTCTGCATTTAGGAGAAATGTCCAGAATCTGTGATTCGACATGTATGAACGAAACAGAAATTACTTTTGGTTTCTTTTCATCTGAATCTTATTTTCATAGTTCAGTCCATCTTTCGTGTCAGCTGTGATAACATTTCACTGCAAAAAATTCTTTTCAGTAGATAAAAAGGGTGCTTTGGGCTTTGTGAGGTTGGTTAGGAGAACCCCCAAACTCCTTTAAAAACACCTAACTTTTCTTCATACTATAAATGTACATATCAACAGGATACTGCAGGCTGAGATCAATGTGTTTAGAAGGTTAACTTTTCTTTCAGCTGTTTGTATGTTTCTTGAGCTTTCAGCCACATCTAGGGTCTTCGTTTATTGTCTTTAGTATACACCATTCCCAAAGGTCAGTGTCTTTGTTTATCAGAGCTTAAGTCAAACAAACACTCTTGTAGAGTTTTAGCTCTCAGTCACATCAGTTGCTCTTTCTGGACAGAAACCCCAAAGTGAACACACTTAAAATGTGTGTGGTTTTGCAATTGCAATGGAAGACTAAAAATTAAAACTTTGGGACGGTCACAGGCATTCTAATTAACATCTAACCTGTACATTATTTTATAATTAATTGTTTAGGCTATGAAATGTCAGAAAACAGTGAAAATGTCTGTCACAGACGTCTTCAAATGTCTTGTTTTATCTGACCAACAGTACAAAACCCAAATATATTCAGTTTACAATAATACAGAACAGAAAAGTAGCAGATCCACACATTGGAGAAGGTGTAATCAGAGTGGCTGCAAAGTCAAATGTCCTTGTTACTCATAGCAGAGATGGACAAAACTACCAAAAAATACAGACGCTTCTGCAAACATTGCCTTTAAACTGTTACAAATAAAAAGCTACTGTACAAGAAAATGTACAAGTGTTTGACTTCATTCAGTCTAAATCCTCTGCTGACATCATGCCGGAGCCTGTCAGACAGATACATTAAAAAAAAAAAAAAAGCAAAACAAAACAAATAAACATCTGCTTTGCAGGAGCCGAGTACGATTTAATCTCTTATTCAAACGAAAAAGCAAATGAAAAAGAGGGAAAGTGCAACAAAGAAGAATCTGAATGCTGTCAGTTGGGTATGTTGAATGTCTCTAAATAGTACAGTACCCATAAGCCTCAGCGGCCACTGTCCATCCAGACCTGTGAAATCAGTTTCATAACATTCAAAACACTTCGTCCATGCAGTCAGGAACAAAACAGGAGCCTGAAACCCTCACAAGTGTCTTGCTATGCAATGCTCTCTGGGACTTGCAATTTAATTCTCTCTTTCTGCTGTTATGGACACAGTCGGTTAACTCTGACTTTCTCTTCGTTAGTAAAGGAAAATTTCTTCAACTTAGTGTTTCAGCAGGAGAACTGTCATGTGTCACTGAGCTGATCTTTCTCTTCCTGCTCCGGCTGAAGCTGCAGAAACCCTGACATCATCCTCATGAACTGTTAGCTGTTGGTATGCCGCTAGTGATCTACTTGCCTCTATATTGGGATCAACAACAGGCATAATTATGGATATAGTGATATGTTGTCAGTGCATAGTATTTTTAACCCTTACTTGACCAACACTGTAATCATACAACCATCTTGATTTGTCTGATAATGTGAAGGTTTGCAAGTAAACATGGGAATGTCTCCCATCTCTACCATCCAACCCAGTTGACATGAATGCAGCATTAGCAAACCACTAAAGTATTACCTTTCATCAGTGACAGGTTCTGTCATGGAGTGATCATCTTCCAGTAGGACATTAGAAATACTAGGTTTACAGAACACCTGCCGGTGAAAAGCGGCAGCTGTCAGTGGAACATCAGTGACATGACGTCTACTTGGGATGGACAACTGGGATTAGTAATTCTGGGATATAAAAATAAAACCGGCTTGACTTGACATATGTTGGTAGATCAGCAGCAGCAGACATCATGAGTGACATTTCAGAACTAAGTCGGTTCATATATAGGTGACATATCCATCAGCCACGTTTCAATCTCACGATCTGTCTACAGCTCTGTCCCATTTCAGGCTCCACTTCCTTCACAGACAATGTTGTATCGCTTCATCGAGGCTTTCCAAATCCTCCGGACATCTTTTTGTTGCATGTCACCAACGTCTGTTGCTATAGGGACACGATATGACCATGAAATCCTTCTAAAGGCAGTTCTTAGTGTTTTTAAGTTCTGATAGAGAAGAAACTGTACAAATATGACTCATTTTCAGGGGGCTAAACTTCTTAGTTCTTCACAACTCCTCCTCTGTTCTTCATGACAGTGTGGATCTATTTCTTCCCCTCCTCCTGCTCCTCTTTTTCCTCTTCCTCATCTTTCTCTTCCTCTCTGCCTCCTGCATCACCTCCTGCAGTCTCTTTCACGCTGCTGTTTTCTCCTCCATCCCCATCTTCATCACCACCGGCCTCATCCTCACCTCCTTTAGACTCTTCCTCATTGCCCTCCCCCGCACTCTGAGAATACAAACACATATTACCCTTTAGTGTCACACCGATGAGATGTTTTCAGACAATCAAACCCTGCTAAATTTTAACAAAACAGCTGTTGTTATATCTAAACTAATCTTAGTCAGAGCAACTCACTCATGACTAACATTCGGTTCTTATCTGGCGGTTTTAAGTTTAAAGTCAAGGGACAGTGTGTGATGTGGCTCCAGATGTGTACCTGCTTCAAGCGGCTCCTCCTTCGGCTCGGGACCCGGGCCTTCATCCTCCGGGACAGCGCCAGCAGCTTGTTGTGTCTCTGCCTCCTCTTCGCCTTCTCCGCCTCCTCTCTCCGCTTCTCCTCCGCATGGTCCGAGTCCGACTCGTCCTGCCGCTGCAACCTGCTCCGCTTCCTGGGCTGAACCATCCTTTTCGAGTGGCTCCTGTCCTCCTCGTCATCGTCGTCCTCATCATCGTCGTCCTCCTCCCCTGGGCTGGAGGACGAGGAGCTGTCGTCGCCTCCCAGGAACGAGCGCTTCCTGCGGGTCACGGAGCGGCTGTCGTCGCTGGAAGTCGCCCCGGACTCGCTCCGGTCCCGGTAATCCTGCTCGCTGTCGTCTTCCGGGGAGCTCTGGAAGTCGGACTGAGATCCGGAGGAGGAGGAGGAGAAGGAGCCTTCGTCACTGTCGTCCAGTATAGAGGCGGGCAGGCCAATCTGCCGTTTCTTCGATGCAGCCACCTTGGTTTTCCGCATCGACGCGAACATTTTCCGCTTGTACAAACTCTCCATGTCTGCACGCGGTACCGGAGACCAGTGACATTAAACAGAAAACGGGAAGCGGACTAAGTGTAAACAAGCTAACCGTGCAGCTAGCTGTCTTATACCGTCTGTGCGTCGCAACGACGAAAACAGCTAATGTCTGCTAATGTCAAAACCACAACGTAACATCTGAATTTTCTTCAGTGTATTTTTATTTCGGACTCTTCTCAACGGAACCCTTTTGTCCGTATATGTTAAAGCAAAATTAGCGACCTAAAACCTGAACATTTCAGATATTTCCACCCAGTCCAGTTAGCTGTGTGTTTTATTATGGCTCCTGCATCTTCTTCACTGGAAAGAATTACAGCACATATTGTCAGAGCGCCCCCAAGGCAGAGCTTACACACTGATACTGCAGACTGAAAGATGATAAAAGCTGAGATCCGTCCTCATAAAGCAAGTCTATAAAATATGACGTAAAAAAATGTAAAATCAAAAATAATGAAATTGAAAAAGAAATCTAAAACTAGACCAAAAATAAAATTAGAGACAAAATAAAAGAAAGCATAATTGAAACAATAAGATAGCTGCACTGTATGGTATCCTATATAAAGAACCAAACTAACCTTTAGGTAAGCAGCCAGCTGCTCTGTGTTTGGCAGCCCCAACAGCAGGGACAGCCCTATAAATGCAAATGTTCATGACTGACTGATAGTGACAGTGAGTGAGTGATAAAGTTACACCATTGGCCAGCCGAATTCCGCCTGACTGAGTGCTGACACTACATCATTGGTCGGCCAACCGAGTGTTGGAGTTTCCCCATTCGCTGTTTCTCTTTGAAAATGAATTGCCTCAAACAGTTTCTATTGCGTCATCAGGGGGCGTTTGCAGGCAGTGTTGCCAATTTAGCACCTTTGTCGCTAGATTTACTAACTTTAGCGACTTTTTTTTTAACGAAAGAATCTAGCAACAAATCTACTGACTTGTTGGACAAACTTTAGCTACTTTCCTTACAAGAGAGTCGCCACTGTTGCCCCGCGAGTGCGAGTTCAGGTTTTCCCTCCACAGGCACACCTCTCTATGCTTCTCATTCAATTGACCATGTGGCAGCTGACACAGACGTGAATGAGCCTCTAGCTTTCTCTCCGACTGATCATTTAACAAGTAAATAAAGCCGAAATCACAGCACAGCCGTTGTCTTTCACTTATGTGTGTGGTGATTCTGTCAGAAGACGTCGAAGTCATAAGATCAGGATTTTAGCAGAGCAGAGCAGCAGCTTGGAAACGACTTGGAAGTGCCTGCTGGTTAACATGGAGTCTTAATGGGCCTGGTTTCAGTCTCTATTTCATACTTGTACCGTTGTCTGACAACAGAAACAGAAAAACATGTAAATGAGAACAGCTTTTAGTGGGAATTCAGCTGTATTAAATAACTGTATATGTGAGAGTAGGAGAGAAGAAAACATAAAGGGGAGTCCAGCCATATACTAGGTTTTGACCTATTCTTGTTGCTTGTTAATATTGGATGCACCAATATAGCACATATGTACAGTGTTTTTTCAAAGATGATATTTTACATGTCCCAGAAGGAAAAGCACAGGTGTGAATAAAAACATAAATGATGACTGAATTGCATTTAGCTGCTTCAGTTTCAGGGTCCTAGTATTGTTCATCCAGACTCACTACCACGGTTTACTGGGTAACTTGAATAGAACAGAGCCATTGTTAATGTTATAAGTAACATCTATGCTTTTAATATGATGACTAAGTTAAAATGTCTGATTTTAAAAAGGTCTGATTTTAAAAAGGTCTGTTATAACTGAAATGAAGGGAACCTTAAGCAGTGCCGAATCTAAGATTTTAGCAAATATAAGGACAAAAGTGCATATTCCCCAACCTATCCAAGAAATGTGTGGTTAGCCACCAAAAAACTGGTTAGGGAAGAAAATCAAATGTTATCGTTTATTTTACCTCTTTAGTTATATTCTCTGTAAAGTTTATCTCTCTAAATTATAGTCTGAATGTTGTTTCAAAGCTGTCACTACAGTGAAAGCTTTGTAATCCTAAGGGAGAATAGCTGCAGACAGATAAGCAGGTAACTTGTAAAACCACTTTAGTATTTATCACTCTGTATGTCATTACCATGTTTTATATGTTATTGTCCTCTCTGATAATTGGCTTTTCATCAATAAAAAAAATACTTTCAAAATGAAAAGAACAAATTAAACTGAAAATATATAATGGTAAGTGTTTAAGCCTCTGTTAGTTAATAGTTTTGGTTTTAAAGCACATTTACGGTATTGTTCAGATTCACTGCTCTCACCAGTGTTGTTTCCAGAAGCAGCAGCCAGCTGTTTTCAGTAAAAAAGCTCTGATAAACCCTCTGCTCACTACCCGCTCAGCAGCAAACAGCAGACAGTCAGTTAAGAGACTAAAGAGCCAGATATTTCCCTCAGGAGTCGATAGAGACCAAAAACAGAGCAAAGCGTGTGTGAATATTGGACTTAGATTCATCAGCTGACCAGAAACACAACTCCAGTGGGAAGATGATATTGCTCTGCTGGGCAGGGAAGTGGGCAGCTGCTTGCTAACATGTTAGCCACAACAACTTTATCAGGTGATAGCATTGTGGGTTAGGGTTGTGAGTCTGACAGACTATTGTGGAGCTATTCTGCCCCTTAGAGGCCTGGAAAAATCTCTGAATGCAGCTTTAAGAAAGAAACCAGCTCTCAGATGAAACTTTTACTGGGATTTTAATGTTAATATGAATTTGCAACAGGTTGGTGAGTTTTCACTGCTTGTATCACGTCATGAAAATGTTGACATATTTATTAGATTCTGAAATAATCTTCATCAGTAAATGAGCAAACTGAATGTCTAATGACCTCTGACCCATCGAGTGTCCTCTTATCAAGTCTTCAGTCAGGACTTCTGTGCCAGGAGCGTGCTCAGTTTGATCTTCCCATCCATAGAGGCAGTCAGGCAGGTGCCACAGTCCACTGCAGAGCACCAATCAACTGTCACTACCGGCGCTTTGTGCCCACCCAGCGACAGCACACTATCCAGAGCCTGATCCCCATTGGTCAGCTGGAAGAGGGAAGGATGGAAAGCGGGATAGGTTAGCAAATCAAAATGTAAAACATTTAAACGAAAATATGAATTTCGATTCAGCAAGAGAAACAAACACTGATGTTCAGGAGAAATGTTAAATAAAAATAAATAACTTAAAAATAAGTAAAAGTACTTAAAGAATTAAATGCACTAATAAAATTACACACACACACACACACACACACACACACACACACACACACATATATATATATAATATGACTAAACATAACAAATTGTACAAATGAAAATAAGTAGATTTAACCAGTAAAAACCTCACTGTTACTGATCTTCATTTTACTTCCTATTTAAAAGCCAACAGAAAACCAAATAGCATCAAAAAGATACCACATGAAAAGCTACTTATCATTAATATGATATAAAAAAAATGATGGAATTATTATTCAATACAAATAAGATTACTGAAAATAAAACATTAACAAATACATAAAAGAATCAGTAACAATATCCACAATATAACATTTAAAGGGCCTTGAACAAGTGTAGATATAAATATAAACATTCAAAATAATTTCAAGTTTAACCAGAACTGTCGAGTTTGGATTAGAGGTGGGCTGATAATGATGAAGGTGAAGATGAAGGTCTTTACTCTGTATATGAGTCCTCCGGTGCTGGAACAGGTCAAGACGTGTTGTCCTTCAGAGTCGAAGGCGAAGAGTCGACCTCGAGGAACCTGAACCTGAAAGAGAGAACAAGAGGTCATTCTTGTTACATTCATTTTTGAAAATCTATTTTATTCTTTTACATAGTTTTATATCCGCAGCATTTATTTTCTTGTGACCTAATTTACTACAGTCTACAGTAGTAGTACCATCGTCCTGTTGTTTAATAGTCCTTCACTTTCACTATTGTGTTTGTTTGTGATAGAGCAAGTGGGTGTTTTGTGACTCTATTTGTTCCACTTGTTTTGGACAATGTTAATCACAGCAACCCCAGAGGGTCGGAAAGCCTCGTGCTTCAGAGTATATGTCAGAAATCTCTCTAACACCTTCAGTGAACTGTCTAGATTTATGTTTGTGTGAGTGCTTAATAACCAATGTTGCTTTTCTTCTATTGTGTGTGCGTACAGATTTCCTTAATACAACGCACCCAACTGCATGCAGAAACACTGATAATGGAGTAAATTGACTGTTAGTACATTAGTATACAAATAAATGTGTCGACGAATGCATGTTTTTATTTCTTCATTTACTTTCTTATGACATGATTCACTGATTTACTCCATATTGACTCAGATTTGGTCCTGTTCACTTATAATGTTGCCGAAAACTTTGTCATCCTGTTCTCTAGTGCTGTACTGGTCTACTGCAGGGAGGTAATGTTCACATCAGTTCTCATGGTATGTTTTGTATAAAACAAACTAATGCTGAAGCAGTCTGGGAGGTAAACCAGTTATTTCCATGGTAACACTGCCTACCTGTTTGTATCCGCTATACCCTGACAGGACAAAAGGTCCGGTGGCGTCCTGAGGTAAAACCTGCTCCGATTGCTTCACCCCACACCGATGGATGTTCCACTGGATGAACTGAACACACACACACACACACACACACACACACACACACACACACACACACACACACACACACACACACACACACACACACACACACACACACACACACACACACACACACACACACAGAGTCGTTGTCTCTGGTTTGAAGTAGACTTGAAAAAGGTTCTTTTTTTTGGTTCCACTCTGACTAAACTGCTTGCAACTAGCTACTGCTGTGTGTTCTGATAGTTGTTATATCTGGTATTCTCTGCAAATTTTCTACAAAAGCGAGTTTCGGGGGACAGACTCAGTCATGCCCAGTCTCACTGTGTTGCTAATGCAGTCTTAGCTGTGTGAAGATCACAGATGAATAAGTCCTCAGCTGTATGATAACTGGAACTTAGTATTTGAACAAAGGGCAACGCTGCAACATCAGCCCTCATGCTCAGCACTCCTCATGTTAAAACCTCATTCGCGTACAGATTGGAGAGCCTACCTGTGCGAGTCCACCAAGCAAGGCCAACAACAGGCCATGTCTCCAGACAAGACCACAATCTCAAACCTTAATTCAGCTCAAATTGATAACTAGAGACTGGTCTCACTACTACACTTGAAGAGTCCAAGTGTCACTTTCTTTCCACTGGGGAACCGCATAGTTTTTCTTACCACACAATGATCATACCCACTCTATTTGTCCTTCCTACCAGACAACCTGAATGTTTCAGCTCAAGTCTCAGTCTGCCTCTATGATATCTCAAAATGGATGATGAAACACCACCTTAGACTCAGTCTCTGTAAGACTGAACGTCCCTCTGGCAGGGCTGCCAGCATGCACTTTAACAACTCCGCAAATGGTCCAAAATGCGGCAGCATGTCTTGGCCTTCAACCAGCCAAACACAGCTCATGTCACTCCACTTTTCATTACTCTCCACTGGCTCCGTTGCTGCTCACTTTCAGTTCAAAGCACTTATGCTCGCCTACAGAGTAGCCCCTAACACAGCACCCACCTATCTGAGTTCCCTCATTCAGGTGTTTTAGCTGTTTCATTCACTACGGTCTGCAAATGAACTCAGACTAGTCCTTCCGTCACTGTGAGGCAGGAAATCTCAATCCAACCTCTTCCCCTGCTCTTCTCCTTGGTGGTAGACCAAGTTTATCAAACTCAATTCGGTCAGGAGAATCCCTTTCTCTCTTCAAACATGGCTTGAAGGCCTACCTCTGCTGAGAGTATTTTTACTCACTTAATAAGTCCCTTCTCTCTCCCTTTATGTCTCGATCCTACTCCAGCTCTTTTTAGGAAAAAAAAAAAGTTACTTCATGTACCTGCAATCCTAGTGGCACTTGTGTAAGGTGGATCGTGGAATTGAGCACTGACACACTTTTTCTCTAGGACTTCTCCTTGATCTACTGTGGCTTGGATTTGTACTGCATTTATATGTCACTTTGGACAAAAGCAGCTCCCAAATGTATAAATGAAAATGTAAATTTACAGTTTATTCATTTCACTGCAACATTTAAATATATTTTTAACAATATATAATTGTGGGATCTGTTGACATTCTGTCCACCATGATGGGTTTTTAAAAAAATAAACACACACCTTGCCATCTTCTCCGATGCTGAAGACGGTGTTTTCATCGTAGCTGAACTCCACACTGTAAACTTCTCCGTCATGAGCTCTCCAGCTCATAGCGCTCTCATAGCGCTGCATATCTACATCAGAGACATACAGAGAAATCAGAAGACTGTGCCGACTGATTAATGTGTCAATGTTAAAGAAATTGCCCCCAAATCCCTTCCTCTATTAGAACTATGTTTACACACATAATACCTGTATAAGACATCGCTGTACAACTGAACTGGTTCAGTAAAATATTAAAATACCCTGTATAGGACTGATTTAATAGATTCTGCTGAGTAGAATGAATATCTGTGGGATTTTAGATGGTTAGTCACAAATATAGGTATTTCGAAATGACACTTTGAGCCCTGGTAGTTTTCTGTGAAGAGCATCTGAGGTTATTTTTGACGTTACAGTTTAAAGTTTACAGTAAGTGATTAATTAGGAATAGTCAACAGATGAAATTAATCGTCAGCTGTGTCCCTGATAAAGACTGACCAAACAGTCTGATTACTCCATCAGCAGCTCCGGTCACCAGCAGGTTTCCGTTGTGGTTGAAGGCTGTGCAATTAATGGCAACTGGTTCAGGTTCTAGAGAGAACTGGAGCTGAGAGACAGATTGAAAAGTGATTATACTACAGCCATAGGAAATACATACACTAAAGCTTATGCCAAACATGCTAACCACAAGACTACAAGTATGAACAGATTATGGTTACATTAAGTGTACATGTTAACATTAGGGTTAGCATGAAACATTTATCATGTTAGCGTGCTAAACGCTTCATGTTTAACATTGGCAGGGCTTAGCTGTATGTAGAACCTAATGCTAACACGTGAAATGTTAGAATATTAACATGACAGATACAGAATCAAAAAATAATAACATGATACGGTTTCCCTTTGACTCCTTAGTTATTATTGTAGTTCAAAGCTAGAGTCAGACTAACACATCTGGGATTTTTAGCCTTGCTAGCAGCATGGTTGTAGGGATTTTTAAAGACAGTCATTGTTCCCAGAGGATGACTTTGGTGATCTCCTGTTTTTTTCCCATAGTACCACCAGCAGGTTGACATCTTTGGCTTTTACTGAATTGTCTTGATAACTATCGGATGGATTGCCATGAAATTTGTTACCGACGTTCATAGTCTGATATGATATCCTGATGATTTGTAATCACTTTGGTGAACCCTGATCTTCCTTCACCCTTAAATTTCGATTTGCTCAGTTCGTTTATTAATTCTTGCAAAACTAATTACATTCCCATGAGCCTCAGCTATACTTTGTGTTTGCTTGAAATGTTTGCATGGTAACACATGATAAGATGGTGATGATGGTGGAATTACACCTGATAAGCATCAGCATGTTAGCATTGTGGTTGTGAAGACGTTAGCATGCTGACGTTAACACTTAGTTTAAATCACTACTGTTCCTACATTTGGCCTTATAGAGCTGCTGGCATGATCTTACTGGGAATCCAGATTAAAATTGAGACGTGAGCAGCGTGTAAGCGCTACCAACGCATTCTGTCTGTTCAGTTCACACCGACTCCGACCTCCATTCAGCCATCTCTGTCATCTAAGGCAACTGTCTCTCAGCAGCTCCTGAGGTGCTGAAAGGACAGTTGCCAGCCAAACTTTCTTCACCAGGCTGACTGACAACAGAAATTTACTGGACAAAAATTGTTTTCATGTAAGCCCAGCAGGAAAAATCAGCATCGTTCTTATGTATTGATTCAATGATTTTATTGATTTCCCCAACCCGCTACTGAGGATGGGGGGGGGGCGTCTGCCTACAGTGAAACCAGAAAGCTCTAACAATGGGAGCCTCGATCAGTCATAACAGATACAGTTCACAACATATAAACAGCAGGAGATTTGTGTGATTAAACAGCTATCATGGAGATCATGCTTCACAATGCTCAACAGAGGGATGAAAAATAGACTGCGTAAAAACACAGTGAGTCTTGGGGTCACTTCTCTGAGTCAGTGTGGATTGATACATTTGATGACATACAAGCATATCAGTTCTGTGAGACAGGCGAGTGATGGACACCAAAAAATGGTTCTAGAAACACATTGTATATAGATTGGCCTTTAGTCTTACTTTTTGTTTTTAATTTTTAATTTTTGAAGACATCGTTTCATACATTTGAGTATTATTTTTCTTATCTTAACATTAATATATTTTTGTTGTGCAGCACTTGCGTTGTTGTTTCTAGTTTATATTGAGTGGTAATTTCCTTTCCAGTTAATTTTACTTTTTAAATTTATTGTCATATTTGCTGTCGCTATTTTGACAGTTTTTTTAAATTGTAAAATGTCTCACTCAGTATATTGGTCATCTTTGTTTAATAAGCAAATTTAATGACTCTTTAAAAAATGTGAAAGTCATGTGTTTTTGTGTAAAAAATGAATTATCACCCTATATATTATTATGATAATTAAAACCTTCAAATATTGAAGTTGGCCTCAAAAATCCCAGTATCAGTCAGGCTTTATTCATAGTTACTAAATCTAATACCCTTTTGACATCGAGATCTCAACCCATGATCCATGAGCAGCACACAGTGGCTTCAGTCACCACCATCACCATGCACGCATCCACCACCAGCATGTGCAGGCAGGACAGGAGAACCTGCTGAAGTGTTCTCACAATACTAACAGCGTGATGTGGAGTTAACGGTCAATTGAGAAAATTTAAAAATTGTTTTTGATACATCTTAAGCTGTCCATTTTGAGTCTGAGAATGTTGTAGGAGTGCAATACTAAATTGGTGCTGTACTCTTTTAACTGCAGGTATTACTCTGATGCACTTGTTAGCTAAATAACTATTACTGAACTAACTGGTTAATTACCTGTTGTTTGACAGTCTTGGTGTCCCAGAGCAGCAGCTGTCCAGACACCGGTATAGGAAGTCGAGGAACAGACTCGATGCTTCCAGATCGACTGAGAGCTGCCGCCGAACACACGAATGATGAACCGCTAGGACTGCAAGCTAAAGACAGGATACTGAGAAGCAGAGAAGTGTCATACTATTATTAAAATTCTTAATTCAACAACCAAAATCATTTATTTCTACGAGACAAAATGTAAAACTTGAGGGTACAAGTTTTACCCAATTATCTTATTTATTCTAGTCCATTTTCTCAAGTAATAGTTCAGCCATGTACCTCCCCTAAAACCACAAACTGTTGTTTTTAGCCATGCTAGCAGCTTTTGGTTTTTAATGAAATGTCATGACAGTTATTGGATGGACTGCCAGGAAATTTGGAACAGACATTTATGGATAATAACCAAATATTTTCAAAACTAACGACATACCCATCAGGCTAAGCTGTATTTTGTGTTTAGAGGAACTCCTGTTGTTTGAACATCAACACACGAACTGAAGCCTATACAGACGGTCAGCTACGGTGATAACGTCCCCAATAGCTACCCACTCTTCCCATCTGTACCTGGATAATGCCTGCCGCTGCCAAAGGACTCAGTGAGTGAAGTCTGTCTCGCCCTAGCAACCAATTTCTTCTTTTCTCACAGTCCTCCCACTCACATCACATACAGTGTCATTGCTGTTCTGAGAACGGCAACGGTTCAACACACGACTGCATTTGCGGTCAGCCATCATCAATGACAACACTCTGTTCATTGGCTCACGCATTTATAAAGCTGTAGTCGGCATGTGACTGACAGGAAGAAGGAGTACTAGTTCCTATCAACTGGGTATTATTTAGACTAGATCCTACAGTTTGTGTACTTAAGTTCTACTGTGTCCCTGTTGATGATAAAATACACATTTACCCCAAATTACTGAGTTTAGATATTGATGTTTTAAAATGAGAATTGATACTAGAACAGAAACGTTTGGGATCGGAAGTATCAATATTTAAGTATCGATCCATACACCACTACTAATTTTAGCATTTTCTTTTTCTAAATGAAAAAGGGTGAACGTGCTAAACATAATACCTGAGATTTGCCTCTTAATTTTGTCAGTGTAAGCATGTTAGCATGTTGCTGTTAGAATTTATGTTAGCAAGATGAGATTTGGCACAAATCATTCTTGTGAAGGTTGTCCCTAAGTACAGCCTCACAGAGCTGCTAGCATGACTATAGACCCGTAGTATTATAACATCTGGTTCTATATGGTTTAAATAGTGAGCAGCTGATTGGGAAAAAACTATCATGTCAGCCTCCGACTTGTAATTCCAAGTCAGAGATATCAGGAATTTCTGACATCAGCAATATCTCCAACTTGGTGAAAAGAACTACAGACATTTCAGCAAACTGTTGGCAGAATGGCTGCAAATGCACCACCACTGGCAGTTTCATAGAAATAAAATCCAATATTAACAGCATTACAATCCATTCAGCTCATTTTATAGCAGCTACTGTATATGGTCTTTGTTTGTATCTGGTTTTACTTGGCAATGAACTGCTGCACATACATTAACCAACAAAACTAGCAAATTTAGGCTGTTTATCTCGTGTGACAACAAAGTTAGCTCTAGTGTTAACATCCTTGGAATAATGCGTGAACACTCCCAAGTCAAAATAAGGGGTGTTTTTCCTGTTCTACCAGTTCTGCCAACATTGCGTGAATGCAGCATTAACACGAGATTGATATTGATCTTCTCATCTCACTCTCAGAACAAAAGAAAATTAGATTATTTCTCAAAATGTTTAACTATTCTTATTAGGCGACGTGTTTTTACAGTTCCACATACAGTGCAGTTACTTCATACAGTACCGTGGATGAGTTTCATCAATGTTCATCTCATACAGATTCTTCTTTGCATCTGTATCGTATAGCCGCACTGTGCCAACACCGCTGCCTAGTAGCAACTGACACCACACACACACACACACACACACACACACACACACACACACACACACACACACACACACACACACACACACCTTTTATCACCACAATGTAACACAAGTACACTTGTTACCAGCCCCGAAAGTGTGGCTTTTTTCACCTTGTGAGTCTGTGGGTGTGTGTGTGTGTGTGTTTGAGTATGTCAACATGACAAAACGTGGTCCTGGAGACACCTACTTTAGCGGGAAATATCAGAGAGGCAAGAGTGGCTCTAGTCACATTCAACTTCCATTTGACCAATATGGAAATGATAGATTACATTTTGGCATTTTTATCCTTTGTCACGAGTCAATTTTATGCATAACATCTGCTTCGAGTTACATACTATTTTTCTTTTAATTAATTTAATTTTTTCTATTTGTTTTAGCATGTCCAGGTCCCTTGCTGTATTGAATCTTTGTTTTTTGTCTTGGTCCTCTCTGTTTATACTTATGTACGCACAAAATTTGGACAGGTGTGTTATCGGAATTTTGTTTAATAACAGAATAGAACCAAACAAATTATGTTAATTTATTTATTGTAGAACGTCTCACAAATTCACCTTATTAATGTTCATTTTAGTTATCTGGACATGCTCTGAGTTCAGCATTTTATTGATGACTGAGTATAATCATGTAAATGGTGTTTCCTTTATCGGGTTAAAGTATTAATAGTAACCTGACTAATGCTGTTAATGTCTCTATACTCAGTTAATGTGCAGTCTGTGTCTTTTGTTCGTACCAGTCTGTCGGGTTTGGTGGCCCACTCCAGAGAAAGTAGAGGAGACTTGGACATGATGGTGGCTTTAGTCTGTATGATGGGGTTGAATGACCACACCTGAGGAGGAGGTGGAGGAAGAGGGCTTGATTGTGTGTTTCAACTAGTAATGCATGCAATTGTAGTAGTTTAGTTTTTCTTTTCTATGTTCATACAACCCCACAAGAAAATGATTCAGATTCACCTTGATGACTCCATCTACATCCAAACTGGCAACCCGGCGACCAGAACAGTCGACTCTGCAAAACAGAAGAAGGAGGGATGGATGAAAAGAGAAAAATATTGAGGAAGAAGGGGTGAGGGGTAGGGGTGAGAAGGGGTGAGGTCAGTCTGTAGTCCCTACCCAAGTTTGACCAGTTAAACTGAACTGGGAGAGTGCTGAAGGCATACCTGCAGTGCATGATGGAAGAGTGGTGTTCTCCGTATTCCTCCTGGCTGAGTTTGATGAAAGGCTGTTCTGTTGACAGACCTCCTCCCTCTGTTCCTCCTCCGCAGGTCCTACTGTTCGAGGAGGAGGAGGAGTCAGGAGGTTCGCTGGAGGTCTCAGCAGGAGGCTCTACCTCCCCAGCCTCCCCCTTCTTCTCTGATGTCTGAAGACAACACATGAAAAGATGTGACTGGTGTAAATGAAGTCAGCAACCAGTTGTAGCAACATTTACCCCACTACAAAGCCAACTGCACTGTTGTTTAGAGAATAGTGGTACTTAGCCGTGGAGAAAGCATGTGGCTAGTGTTGTAACATGTAGCCTATTCTATAGTTTTATTTGCTGAAATGTCTGCATTACTGCAGACATAGTGTACTCTTTTAAGGGGTATGTTTAAATTATGAGCTAGAATGTGTTATCAGAAAATTAGATGTAAGCTGAGTTACAGTGCGTTTTGTGGATTGCTGCATTTTTTTATCTTACGTTTGACTTTATAACTGGCATTCAAAGTTGAAAAAATGAATGTAAGTGCTGCTTATTTTTGTTTTATCTCAGTACTTTAGATATTTAGCAAGAGAACTTTACACATAGTTACACAGGTACTGGCATTTGTGTTCACTGTATGTGGTTATATTGATAACCCTTATTACACACATGATCTGAGGAAAGTTTATCTGTAGATCTTTCGTACAAATGCTCTTTTACACTTGCAGGTTAGCTGGAAAGCTATTGTACTTGGCGAGCTAACCAGTTGCTACCTGGTAACATACTGGCACAACCAGCCAAAGTTGCTCTTTGAGCTACACAGACAATTAGTTAAAACTGTTAATTCATAGTAACATGATATAGTATGGACTCATGTATGAAAATCATTATGCCTAGCTATATTTGTAATGTAACTCCCTGTAAAAACCCTACTTGTCATTTTTACACATTTGTTTGTTTGTGCAAGGGTTAAACAAACAAAAAGTCCACATTGATTGGTGAGCTTTAGAAGTGTTGGCCGGTGTATTTGGAGCTTTGGCGCAAACTTGGGAGAGAACTAGGCTAGCTGTTTCCCACCGTTTCCAGTCTTTATGCTAAGTTAAGCGAATCACCTCCTGGTACTAGTTACATACGTAAGTGGATTTATGCTTGATGCAAGGTTTTAGCAGGAGGTTTTGATATATAGTTCAGCATTGAATCTCACCCGTAGACGGCGCCACTACAGCAATAGATGCCTGAAGCGTGATCTGGCCGTACTGTGCTTTATTTATATTCCCACCAGAAACTGTTTACATTATTTCATTCACATTCATTTAACTTAGAATATGGGACTACTCTGTGCAGATGCCTTCTTTACATTTTTTCCTTCACTGTGATCAAGACCAGGGTTCATGGTGAACAGAAGGTTTGTGGTGGAAATGGTTTTGTTAGATGTGTGTTACAGAAAAAGAAATGATAACTGGGCCTTTTTCAACTTGCTTAATGCTTTCTTCACTCTGAACAATCTCTTCATCAGAAACTTGTAGGACAAAACATTGACAGCCAATAACAGTTCCTGCAGTCATCGTAGCCCTAATGTGTAGTTAGATTTTCAAGAAGGTGCTAATCAGCTATGGCTTAGCCTATGGTTTAACCTTGGGGCACAATGCACATAGCTACCATAGGTACAGCTTAACAAATATAAATCCAGCTTCAGCATATATTCAAAGAATGGTATTGATCTTCTCATCTAACACGGCAAGAAAAAAAATAGCTTATTTCCCAAAATGCCAAATAAAATTGACTGAACAGGCACATGCATCAGCTTTGGTAAAAATACACCAAACAGGTGTAAGCACAGCTAAACCTAACCAAAATCATTCTTCAGCTACCTGTGGTGGTGGTGGTTTGGAGAAAAGCTCCTTCCTTTCCTTCTCATGTTCCTGGATTCTCTTGTGTCTGGGATGTGTTTGCTGGTTTGTTGGCTGGTTTGTTGACTGTTGGGACTGGGAGCTTGCAGGTTCACTACCTAATGCCTGACTGGCAACTGGCTTCACCTCCTTAGTTTGGACTGTCTCTTTTGACTTTGCAGGCTAGAAAAGACAAATTAATTTTAGATACAGGAGATGAACTCAGGTCAGAACTCCATCAGCCACTCACAATGGTGAAGACCAACATGGTTGCCAGAGGAGGAGATTCCAACTGTAAATGTAGAAAAACACAACTGAAACATCTGGGTTGCCCCCCAACCTGAATATACATTATAAAACCACAACCTCTGAGGGACAGGGGGTGTGGCATTGGTATATGTGTGTTAAACAGAGACCCTTGTCAATTATAGCAGTCATACCCAATCAGACCAGCCAATGGGATATGGTCAGTTCAGTACTTGCTTTTCAGCAGGCTTCACACAGATTTAGGATTTCAAGTTTGGTTTGTCTTTGTGATTTCTTTGATTGGATGGTAACTTTCAAAATCACTCACATAAGAATAAGGTAAATGACCTCCTTAGACCTAAACTTGATAAGTAAAAACTTTCTTGACTATTTATTTGTAGAGAAAAATTGTGGATTTTCCCATTCACAATCAGAGTTTTCTTGGAGCAGTATGTAGTGGACATTAGAGGATCTGCAGGTAAACACACTCCAGCACTGTAAAAAAAATAGTTTTTCTAACATCCAGTCATGTGGTTTAGAAATTTAGCAGCTGGCGTGGTATGCTTTCAGAGAAGTTCAGTTTACTGTTTTCAAACTTGCTGAGTTTTTAAACTTTTACTTCACCAAACTTGTTTTCACCTGACTGGTTGGTGGGTCCTTCCTGCTCACAGCTACCTGGCTTGGTGAAGAGCCAGTAGCAACCTGAGGTGATTTACCCGGAGTGCGTCGCCCCTGTGGTAGGAATGTAGAGAAGAAGTTTCTGGAAGGAGTGGTGGTGGTGCTGATGGCTCGTTGGCTTGACACCAAGTCCCTAAGAGGGCAGAAGGAGAAAACAAGGAATGAAAGTTTAACAATAAAACTATTGAATGAGTACAAGACAAAGCCAAGCTGTAATGAGGTCAAGATTTAAGAGCATGCAGAGATTGACTGGTAAGAGCTGAACAAAGCTTTGTCCCAATTCTACCCATGAACACTTCCGCTTGTGGAGTTACCCTCAATTTGGCGTAACCCTCCAAAGCAGTGCACTACAAGTCAGCATAGTAAAATTACTCCACAACTAGACCTTCACGACTCACACACTTCAACAGGAAGCCACCAGGATCCAACAGCAGAACAGAAATACAAAGATCAACAACAAAGGTGTGGAGTGATGTTGCCTTTGAACCAAAAATAGGTCAACTATGATACTACGATACTTTTGTGAGTATCCTATTCAGACTTGAACTTCAGAATATGAGGTAAAAGGTTCTATTAGTGTCAATGATTATGACTTTGTATGGTACATTTGCCTATGTGTTGCTGTTGTCTGAATTGTGAATATTAGTAATTGTTTCATCAAGATAAATTCTCCAGTAAGGTGCCATTCTGCTTTGCAGAAATGCCCAAAAAACACACAAAAAATGTATTTTTTATAATGTGCACCTTGTTGTAATGCCTCTGCTGTAGGTGACTATGAGCAGCTGTTGCCACAGGCTGTGATACAGCAAGGCACAAGTGGTATACCATATGACAGGACCAACAGGTTATGTGTCACTTACCTCAGTGACGTGTTGGATTTGATGTTGGCCCAAACAACTCTTGATCTGATCAGCGCACACTGGCTGTTTCTGTCAAATAAATTTAAACCTCATCTGCTGACAGAAAACTGCCAACAGGACAATACCTTTGTAGACCTATTTTAAAGCCCAAAGGAATTAGCAGTTGCGGAAGTTGTTGGTTAAGGCCACAGGAAGCTGTGAAGCAGCAACAGGAAGAGTAATTTCTGCAGTGACAACAACTTCAACAACTGCAGTGTAGTATATCAAGGACATAATCATCAAAGAAAAACAAAAAAAATGAAGATGTCAGTCGGTCCACCATTTTGGTCCACACTGAAATTGGATTGGATTGGATGCCATGAAATTTTGTACAAACATTCATGATCTTCAGAGGATGAATCCTAATGACTTTGATGATCCCCTGACTTTTTTTGTAGAACCACAAGCAGTTTTACATTTTTGTTTTTTAGTGAAATGTCTCGACAACTATTGAATGTACTGCTATTAAATGTGGCACAGATAACCATTTTGCTCAGAGGATAAATTCTACTGACTTAGGTGATCCTCTGACTTTTCATCTAGTGCCCTCATCAGGTCAACATTCGTGGATCAGAATGAAATGTCTCAACAACTCTTGGATGGATTACCATGCAAATCGGTTGCAGACATTCATGGTCTTTGAGAACTTTGTGTTCCCTCCACTTTTCATCCAGTACGAAATTTCTATTTTCCAATAGTTTGGTTAATTTATCTAACTGCTTGACCAAGTTTTATCACAAATGGAATCTCACGTCTCTTCTTCTTGTCCGTTCTACAGAAACTGGTGTCCAGTTTAATGTCTTACTATTACTGCCAACTACCAGACATCTGAAGTACGAGTGGCATGTTAGTGTTGCTGCATACAGAGCTGCAATTTGCTGTTGTATATCTTTTTTGTGTTATCTATATTGTTTATATAATCCAAAATATCATGGCAATCTGCCATTTACATTATTACATACTGTATGTTGTGTAAAAAGCTGTGTATTTGTTGACCAAAAATGTTCTGGTTGCTGCTGAAAAAGGAAAAAACACTTGTGTTTCTGACATTTCTTCTGAGAACCATGTAAGATCATGATTTCTCAAGATATTTTGAAGGCTTGTTAAAACTCATCTGGATCTCTAAATAACAGCCATGAACAGTTAATGTTACCATTAGGGGGCATTATTTGGAAGCACAGTATTAATTTAATTGCTATGCCGATGACACCAAACTCTATACGTGTGTTGATCCTGATAGGAATGTACAATTGCAGTCTTAATTTTCTGTGCTGGTATCTTTTTCTGCTCTAATCTCCCGTGCCTCAGAATTTTTACTCAAATCTCGAAGTGATCAAAGAGTAACAGACCTCTACGACTTCAGAAATGTTTTTTATTGTGCATATTCTGTGTCATAGTTAAATGTAAACATTGTTAAAAAGAAAAATTATTTGGATTTTTTTCTTTAATAATTAAATTAGTTGTTCTTCATTGTGACATGAATTTTCCATGCCACATTAAAATCAAACTACAACACAGAAAACAAAACAGTCAGTTATTTATGGCAAAATATAAAGTAAATAAAGTATGCTTATATATAAAGTAAATATATATTACAATGTGTATCGTATTTCACTTTTTTTCCTTGTACTGTAACTGTACGGGCTCCCACTAGTAGAAAATGCAGCTGCTACGCTTTTACCTAAAGCCCCTTTTAGCATTACTATACTGCTTAACATTTGTTTTGTTTTGTTTTTTTTAATTTACTTTTCAGAGTTTGTCTCCCCTCATCAGCCTCTGTGCAGGCCAAGGTCCTAATACAAGAACCTGCCGGTGGTTACCGTGAATAGATGTAAGGAAAAAAAATTCCAATTGAGACTAGAGGGAACCGTGGCTTGGCTGTCAGTGTTCCTTGCCTCCAGAATGACCTGTCTGAAGACTTCTCCAAATCACTATGATAATTTAAATCACTTCTTAACAGCAATTTTTCTTCAGTAATACTATTAATTTTCATTATTTTATGCTACATATTAATTGTTTTATACTAAAATGTATTAGTAGTAGTATTAATTTTAGACAGTACTGTATTTGACAGCCCAGTCTACAGTGCTCTGTCAGCGTGTGAAAACCCTAAATGAAAGTTTTAAAAAATGGATTGTACTGACAAGAAACAACAATTCATCAGGTGAATTGTTTATTTGGCAACATCAACCGCATCACAGCACACAGTATAAAACAGCAAAAATATTGTATCATTAACAATAAGTTAGTTAAAAGCCTTTAAAATATATATTTTAAACGAATGAACACATAATATATCAGCAGTTTTGTCTGCTTTAAAGTGCCTGAAAATTCTTCTAAAAGTGAATCTGGGATGAAGATATGACTTTTCTGAATGACAGCTATTTACAACTTCACACGTCTTAAAAAAAAAAAAAAAAAATCCTTACATCCTTCCCGTCTCTGGTTATGTTTTCCTCTCATGATACTAATGTCTCTATGGAACATGATAAACGCAAAAAAATATCTGTAATTATGTTTATTTACCAATGAATTCTTATTTCAGTTTTACACATCTGACTTCTTTAGCATTATTCAAATTTTCTGACTCATTCTCAAAATTCAGAGATAAATCTCAGAACTCAAATATTATTAGTAACTTTTCAGTAGCATTAGCTAAGGAATTTACCATCTTTCATTCAGCAGGGGTCAACCATGTTATGGTCTAACAATCAACTAACAAAAAGGTTCTTTTCTAAACAACATATAAGACATCATAATGAACGTTGTAAAATAAAAGACCAGTAAAACAAATGCAGTCAGTCAGTCAATGAAGTGAGGTAAAACTGAAAAAAAAGGCTAGCATGCTGAAATGCTAACATCAGAAATGTGTGTGTCCTGTGATTGGTGGATTTTTTTTTTTTTTTTAACTATCAGAATGAAAAAAACTAAACTGTGATAGATAGAAATTCTGCTCAGATTAATAATTTAAAAGACCATTTAGGTAGAACATTTAAGATAGCTGCCACCTGTAACCCCCAACCCATATTGCAGTACAGTACAGTAGTTTTTGTTTTTCATGTAAGTACTTAAACTTATATAAAACCAGAACTTAGTTTATACCCAATAATCTTAGTTCTACACTGTTTTTATCCAGAGATTCTAATATATCAGAAAACTAATACTTCCATTTCATTTGAAGCATGACAACCATCTCGGGTGCACAGGAGGAGGACCAGACCCATGGGAGTCATTGGCATTAGACATGTTACTAACATATCGACTCCTGGTCCAATAAAAAAAACTTTGGTTAAAAGCATCATCTTGTCGAGATGTCAAAACTCAACACAATGAACATTTAAAAAACTGACAGAATGGCAGCCATCTTAGATGTGGTCAGTCATCAGTAAAGACAGTGATGTTAGTGTCTCACAGCTCAGTGTCTCCCAGACGGTCCATGTTCTGGACATATGCCGGCAGTTTGTGGTGGACCATTTCATCTCCATCCCTCTGGTCCCGACTCTCTGTCTGCAGGGCAAACAGCTGGACAAGATGACAAAACAGAGAGGTCACATAACAGCAAGAAAAAAGAATCCATCTACCCCACCACCATCTAACCAAACCTCAGCATGAGACAGTTGGTGCAAAATCATTAAAAGGGAGTTTTCCCCTTGCTGCTGTCACCAAGTGCTTGCTCATGGGGGAATGTTGGGTCTCTGTAAATATAACTATAAAGAGTACGGTCTAGACTTGCTATACATGAAAAGTGCTCTGTTATGAGTTGGCGCTATATAAATAAAACTGAATTGAATTGAGTGGAATGGAAATAAAATCATTTAACCTTGGACCTGGACCTTAACCTTTAACCTTAAACTTTGTCAAAACTTGATTGCTTACATTTCATGATGGGCTGGACAGATCATTTTGAATTTTATGAATCTCGCAAATAGCAGGACATTTTAAGGATAATGATGGACTTTTTCACTAATTTATGAAACTATAAACCTAAAAGATGGGATTTTTTTGAAAAAAATAATGGAGAATTTTCAAATACACGATGAGACTTTTTGAGACACATGATGAAACATTTTTAAAATGATGGATGAGACTTTTTTTTCAAATTAAATGAATTGATAAATGGTTTGTCTTTTCTAACCAAATGATGTGACTTTAAGGGGGCTCTTTTAAACCAAATGATGGAGCTTTTGTAAGTAATTGAGGCAATTTTTTAAACTAAATGACAGGGCATTTTGATTTAATAATGGGACTTTAAAATAAATTATGGTACTTTTTATATATTATTTTTATATAATTGAAGGAACTTTTTTTTTCTTTTGCTATATAGCCAACTTTAGCATTAACAGCTTTTTACTTACCAAGAGCTTCAGCCATCTTTTTTTTTTTTTTTAAAAACAAGAAAAGGGGTTAGAATATGCCCTCTGCGCAGCGCTACTTCTTCATCGTCTCATGTTGTACTGAGGGCAGGCTGGACGCTACAGTGACTCACTATCGCAAAGTAATATTACGAAACAGGATGGGCTGGGACTAGCTTGTTTAGCATGCTAACTTCAGCAAAAGCAGTGATAGAAATAGAAACAAAACAAGAGTTAAGATTGAAAAGAAAGTAAGGAAATTAAGTTTGATGCGAAACTTGCAACATTTCTTCTAGACTGGTTAGTAAACAGCTGTTAATGATAATGTTAGATATGTAGCAATAGCAAAAATGTACATATTGCACCTGTAAACGAAATAATTGGACTTTCTTAACAATATGATGGGAAGTTTTAAATGCAAGGAGTTCTTTTTTTTTTTTGATGATGTGACTTTCTTAACCAAAATTTAGTGACTTTTTTTAACAAAGTAATGGGACTTCTTTTAACTAAATGGTAAACATCGAACTCTTTAAATAAATCATGGAACTTTTTACTTAAATTATGAACTTTTTGACTTAAATGATGGGACGTTTTTAAATGAATAAATGATGGCACTTTTAATCTAAAAATGGAATATTCTGAATAAAGGATGGAACTTTTTTAAATGAATGATGGGACTTTTTTTTTTAACCAAATAACAGGATCAATGCTTGGCCTTCAAAAAAAGATGAGACTTTATTGACTCAATGATTGGACTTTTTCAACTAAACAATCAAACTTTTTAAACGTGATGATGGGGCTAAATTATGGGACATTTTTAACCAAATGAGGCGAAATTTGAATGTATAATATGGAACTAATTTGATGGACTGTTAAAAATCATCTTGTAAATATATTAACATCTTGACCATGTACAGAAAGACATTTAATTTTAATAACAAATAATTGGGCTATTTAAATCTCACGGGATTTTTTAAAGTACTGTAAATTATTGAACTTTCTGAAACATTAAAAGGAATTGCTTAAACCATGAGACATAAAACTTGCATTTAATTATTTATTGTTTTGAATTTTAATTTCTACAAAAAAAAGTTGAGTGTTAAAACAGGGAACACTGTGGGAGATTATTTTATGGTTTTCTTCTCACCAGCTGCCGGAGCTGTTCGTTCTCTTCTGTCAGGCTGGTTGTCTTCTGGACTTCAGCATCAAAACTCAGCAGGACAGGCTGAGGTGGAAAAGAGTTAAAGACTGGAAACAAGCAAATCTAGAGCTTAAATGACACACAGACACAGTGGATCAACGTCACATCCTGTAGAGTTTCAGACATGCATTACAACATCTTCAGTATTATATCTAATCCAGCTACAAACTAGGCCTTTGACTGTGATCTTGTATGTAACTGCTGAAGGATATGCATACACTGGAAGAGGACCGAAAGGAAGTTGTGCAGAGAAACCAAGAAGGTGTCAGCCCACTGGCGGGAGAAGTACGGAGAGAAGGAAGGGTTCTGCTCAGGGCAGGGGATGAACGGCAGGATGAACCAATCACGCCACTCGGCCTGACCCTGCAGCTCCAATGCCTGCTTCTGAAAAAACTCCTGAGTCCTCTCCAGGTTAGCTTTCTAGAGGGATGAAAGGAAGGGAACCAGAGGGATTTTTAACTACTTTTCCTTTTTCAGACACGTACAGTGTGATTTTGTTCATTTTCTCTACCTGGATGGTGTTGATGACGTAGTATCTGTACAGGCTGGTTCTCAGTTTGTTGACGGTGGATCTGTAAACATCCTCCAGTCTGCAGAACAGACGTCTGTCCAGGTAAAGCCAGTACTCCTTCAGACCAAACAGGTCGAAGCTCTGGATGAACAGCTGCAGCTGATCAATGATCTTATCCACCTGCGGCAAGAAGATGTTTTAGATTTTGAAAAAGAAAACCCTAAAAATCATCCATTTTAAGAAGACTCCATCTCTAAAACATCCCTTCCTTACATTTGGAACAACAACCACTAAACAAATCTTTCAGACAAAACTATATCCATCCATATTTCCATTTTTTGTACCCTGAAGCCTTTCTCCTTGTCAGCTTTGATCTCGCTGTCCAAGTGTTTCAGAGTGCTGGTAAAGCCGCGGTAGATCAGATACTCCCTCACGTGTTCATCTGTCCTCTCCACTGCTGACCCCATGGTGACCTCTCACCCTGTGAGGCACAATATAATAGTGTTTCATACAGTTATATATTCAGACCCCTTTACTTGTTGCACACTATTGAGTGTAGATTTAATTGTAAATGGATAAAATTGCCATTTTGCCAATCATCAATCAGTTTTTACAAATGTTTGCCAATTTTTGGCTCTCCAAATTGTGGTCAGTTGCATCCTATTTGTTTTAATTACCCTTGAGATGTGTCTAGAACTTGATTGTAGTCCACCTACAGCAAACTGAATTGATTGCACGTGGCTTAGATCCTCAATTCAGTAATACTGTAGAAGACCCTTTGGCAGCAATGGTGATAGAAAAACAGATTTTTTTTTTTCACCAGAGAAATGAATCTCCTTCACTGCAAACAACAACCAACAACCATTCTAATAGCCCACTTGGTTGGCCTGTGCTGTGGATGTTGCCTTTTTCTTTTGTAAAATGTCTTAAGATTATTCCAAATAACAAATGGTCGAAAATAATTAAAAAAAAAATCACCACCAATACAGAACAAATAATGATGATTTGTATTGGAATGTAGGTGTTCATTCATCTGATCCACACCGTTGATTAGTCAAAATTACATTGAAAATGTCATAAACATCCAATAATTAAACCTAAACATCATCACGTTATTTATATGGGGCTATGAATATCATAATGCCAGTCCCATTAATCTCAATTAGACTGACCATAGCTTCATTTACAGGTTGTTGATTATTAGCATGCAGCTAAAATTGTAGTTTATAGTGAAGGTTGGTGATTTGTACTCTATGTACTATATATTCAAACTTTAGGTTCAACACTGAAGAACACTTTATCCCAATCAGCCACAACATTAAAACCAGTTACCAGTTGTGTATACACACACCATTGAGCAACAACGTAACTCAGACATTTGTAAAGGAACAGATAAACAAGCCTGATACATTCTGGAAACAAGTCCTGTGGACTGACGAAATTAAAATAGGACCTTTTGGCCGCTGTGAGCAAAGGTACGTTTAAAAAAAAACAGAGTGCAGAATTTCATGAAAAGACCACCTCTCCTACTGTTAAACACGGGGGTGGATAAATCATGCTTTTGGCTTGTGTTGCAGCCAGTGGCACAGGGAACATTTCACTGGTAGAGGGAAGAATGGATTCAATTAAATACCAGCAAATTCTGGGCGCAAACATCACACCGTCTGTAAAAAAGCTGAAGATGGAAAGAGGAAGGATAATGATCCTAAACACACCTCAAATCCACAGTGGACTACCTCAAGTGGCGCAAGCTGAAGGTTTTACAATGGCACTGACAGTCCCCTGACCTAAACATCATCAAAAATCTGAGGACAACCTCAAAAGAGCAGTGCAAGCAAGACGGCCCAAGAATCTCACAGAACCAGAATGTTTTTGCAGGAAGAATTGGTGAAATTCCCCCAAACAAGAACTGAGAGACTCTTAGCTGCTACAAAAGTGTTTACAAGCTGTGATACTTGCCAAAGGGGATGTTACTAAATACTGACCATTCAAGATGGAAATAAAAAAGTCATCTTGCTTAAAATACCAAAGAAATGTTTCATCTTTAACTTCATGCCTTTTGGAAATCAGGTCATCTTTTACTCGCTTAGCTATTCACAATAAGAGACATTTTGAGTAAAGCATTGGCCTAACGTTGTATAACCACAGCAGTACATTCAAAGTTTTGACTATCTATCAAACTGCTCTAACTTTGTTTAAAGTGTAAAACATAAAATAAAGTGTCTGTCGGAATCTAACCGTTCCTGCAGTTAAGTCTTTTGGATTCCTTCCGCACTCAGTCGCTTGAAAAACCTCCAAAACCAAACTCCATCTAAAAATCTCACTGAACTGGTTACATGTATAAAATAAATCAACAGTCGCCAAACATTGGTAACGAACCCTATACAAGCTCACATTTACGCTACTTGTCAAATTTGATGTGACAAAAAGGCTCCATTTAGTTGCATTTAGTTTTCCGCAGTGCTGTGTGTGCCCGTAACGAATTTTTTTTTTTTTTTTTTTTTTTTTTGTAATTTCGTGGATTACAAGCGGACACAGTTAACGTGCAGAGCGTGTTCATTAATCCTGGCTTTAATTGTACGTACCTCGGCGGACAATCAAGATTATGTTCAGTGTTCAGCCGCGAAACAAAACATTCAACCCGCGAAAACGGAATGGACGTTATTTAGATCCACGTAACCCCTGGAGCCCGGAGATGCCCCTCTGCCATCTTCTGAATTTAATAAAATGTCAACTATTCGACCGCAATAAAGAGAAAACTACCTTCCTGTTGTGTTCGCCTCCTGACAGTCATGTGACGAGTTCACGTGACGTAGTCAGCCGGTCGTGACCACAGAGCGCCCTCTGACGGACGACGTCGGTTTTGAATTGAACTCCCACATTTTAATCCATTGCAAATATTCTTAATAAAGTTTCCCCAAAAAAGAAAAGCCCTCTATCAGCTCATGAGACTGTTGCTCCTATGCCGAATATAATTTGCTACTGTAACAGCTTCGTGAACACTATCAGAGATTATTTTCTACTCCATTTATATCAATGAGGCAAAATAAAAGAAACACCTCTTTGTTAATGCGATAAAGTTCAAACAGTTCAACAGGAGCACAAACTACATCCTCCAAAATAATCATACAGTTTAGGATCCTTCCCCGGTTCAACGTCGTCACACAACGAGGATTGTTTTCAAGCTTAGGAAACTTTACTTCTTCATTATTTTTTTTATCGTCATTTGACTGAATTTATTATAGTGGCGTTTTTTTGTTTTTTTGTTTTGGTCTCTAAAGACAGTGAATTGTGACAGGCTACAACTGTCATTTTGATGTAATGAGGTGGTATTGAAGGAAGGCCAGAGCTTCAGCTGGGTCAAATAGATTGTGTCCTTTACCTTACTTTATTAAAAAGGCAATTATATTCATCTTTGATCATTTCCCCCTAATAATAATAATAAGAGGATGATGGTGACGATTGCGAAGACCACTCCCCCTGCATTGGAATGGTTCATTTATTATGTGACACGATGACACATATAATTACATTTTTACATTACATTACATTATTTTACATATAATTAAGTTTGATACCGTTTGAAATCACTTTAATACTAGAGCTCCAACATCATCTGTGTTATATTTGCTGTTGCCTGTACATCGTCGCAAAGGCTGATATGTACTTTTTTCTCAAATGTATTTTCTTCCTTAGTGATAATAATATTATTAGTAATAGTAATGAATCAAAATATGATTCAGTCGTAGCTAAGGCAACTTACCTATAATCACTGCGCTTTCACTCGTCTCACCTGCCATTGGACACTTCGAAAGCATTTCAACCCAGGGGGTGTTCATTAGCTCAAAACACGAAATAGTGTGTTGCATTAACTTTTACACGGCTGCTGGCCGACCATTAGCCAAATGCGGCTTGCTAACGCCGACTGTACTGTCGAGCTAGCAGGTTGGGGTTATAGACACCCAGGTGGAATGTAACGAAGTAACTTTACTCAAGTACTGTACCTGAGTAAACATTTGAGGTACCTGTAGTTGAATGTTTGAACTTTATACTTCTATTCCACTACATCTCAGAGGCAAATATTGTTCTTTTTACTCCACTACATTTGTCTGACAGCTTTAGTTACTAGGTACTTTTCAGGTATAAATTTCCATACCTTTCCTGTCCACTGAAAACCATGTATCACCAAACGTGTAGATTTTGAATGTTTGTGATAAACTGAGAGGATTGAGTGTTCCTTTATGGGTTTATGCTCCTGCTTCCTGCTGGTTTGTTTGTTTGTTTTTTTGTAATAAACAGACTTTATGGGCAAAATGACAGTGCTGTCTGCGGTACTGCCAAGTTCACTGCTGGCAGAGAGATGTCCAAAAAGTCTGGTGCCCAGATAGACGAGGAGGGCATTCAAGTTACAGTTTGCAGGTATGTATTTATGTGTTTGTGTGTGTGTGTGTGTGTGTGTGTGTATGGCTCTTGAGGATGGTCTCATTATTTGAGTTTTAATAACAGTCCGAGTCTTAGTCTCAGTAAGAATTGGGAATTGGAAGCATGACTTTGTTGTCTTCTTATTTACAAGACATGGGTTTCTTTTACAAGGACTGAACCATTACCGTGGAGAAATATTTGCCTATCCAATGTTTCTTCAGAGGGAGATGTCAAAGAAAGCAAAAGTTACCTTCTTCTGTATGGATGTTACATGCAGGTAATCCTCACTGTCATATTGCAAATCCATCATCGCGTTTGGGCTGTGCCTCATCTTTACAGTGCTGGTAGTCCATTTAGATCTGACTCGCGTCTTTCAATCATTCTCTCTCTCGCTCTCTGTTCAAAAGACTTACAAATGGCTGGAGGATCACAAAAAAGGGCCTGCTTAAACTGCAGGGAAAAAAAATATACTGTGGGCTTAAAATTTGTAATGGTTAACCATCCAGAGCCCCAACATGTAAGACTCCAAAAGAAACTAGAGAAGTTGCAAAGGCAGCATAAGCAGTGGTTGTCACTCTGGATGATGCCACATTCTGGTTTGTAGTTCACAGAATTATCTTACTCACCAAAAGTGTGAAATAGGCTAATAAACTGGTATATATTGCCTCACCACCACAGCATAAATGTTATCATTAAGGAGAATATAATTCATGGTCAGTGTTTTTTTCAAAAATAATGAACTATTATGTCTGGAGAGTTGAAAGTCATAAATTGAAATTACCACATTTATATAGCCAAATATGATGTACGAATTATTTGCTTTCCTTGTGGTACCAGGATATGAGCATAGATGATTTCTTTTCTAGCTTTGTTGTTACTTCAGGCCGAGCTTGAGGATAAATTCAGCTCCAAACTACATTGTTGTGTATTTATCTAATTGATCTCTCTGCCTCTCAACAGTTCTTTTTCCAGCTCGAGAAGCTGTACGCCCCTGGCTCGAAGCCCCTGCTGCTGATTGCATATCCTCCTGAGAGGGTGCCAGGGACATGCAAAGCCAACGTAGTGATGCATGCCCACCTCAGCAAATCTGCTAAGACGCGCCTTCAAAATGTGGACACCATCTACGAATTGATGGTTGAAGGTGAGATTGTGTTTATTTAATAATCATGAAATGCACACACGTGCATACAGAATATTGACTGTCCCTTGGACGATTTTTGGTATTGATGTGTCAAGTGCATTTCCAAATGGCAAAGACCAAAACTGCTAGTCTTGCCGTAGTGGGTCATTTTAAAGAGCTGGTATTGTGGTATTGAGCTGGAAAATGAGTTTTGGGTCGGATTAGGATGGTGGTAGGGCCTCAAATTACTCATTCTGGAAAATCCTGTTGAAGTTTTAAGTGTGCAACAGCAGGTTCTTCCCCATCATCCAGGATCAGACTCTGGGTCATCGACCGCAATACACTGTCTTATGTCTGCAGCTGCAGCCATTACACTCATTAAAGATGTAGCGTAAGGGAACTTGCTTTATTCATTGGGTCGTATTATTGGCATTATTAATGAGCACCTACTTCAATTGGCCGGAGGTGGGGTTGCCAGCCAATTGGAGTACGTCCATATTAATAATGCAGATTTTATGTAGATGTCTTCCAAACAGCCTGCTGAAGGACAGAAGGGAATCTGGGCTGTAAGGGAAGACGGTTCTAGAGAAATCTTAACAACTTTTGGGTCATAAAATGTCAGAGATGTGTTTAAAATAGACTCAGTATTTATAAAAATTAGTCAAAAAGGGCATAATACCAGATCTTTAATGTCAGTCTAGCAGTTAAGTACAACCATTGTTAGGCTATGTACACGCTATAAGACAATTAGACTCATTTAGTCCCAATGTGCCCATCGAGAAGTGCCTATGTATATTTATTTTTTTAAAGTCCATGAAAACTCTAAACCCTTTTTGCCACAGTCAGAAACTCCTAATTTCTGTTCTACTATAGGTTTGTCCAACCCCCTAGAGATCATAGATTCCCATTGTTTTCAAAAATACATTAAAAATAGCTAGCAGAGACACATTCTTGCATTGACATATGTGATATAAACACATATAAATCAGGAACCCACTGTATCTTTTTCTTAACATAATGTTACAATGGGGGTAACTATCAAACTTAATTGGAATATATTCTTTTTTCCCAATTACTTCCCTCTGGTGGCAGTGAGGAGCCAAACTGAAACTTAAGGCAGACTGGGAGTTTCTCTTTAGATGCACAAGGATCTCTTAATAATCTGATCGGACTCAGGGGAGCTATTTCAGAGACTGTAACAGGCATGGAGTGTGGCATTATAAAACCAGGATTTAGCAGGGCAGAAAATGGCTTGGAAGTGACTGCTGCTTAACATGTAGTCTTCATATAATAATAATAAAAATAATAATAACAATAATAATAATAATAACAATAACTATGCACATTATATATTGGATTTGTGTGTTCCACATCCATGTAGAAGTTGGACAAGACTCAACCGAGACCAACTTGGGGACCCCCACACACTGCCACTGCTCCAAGACCCACCCGACCAGCTGCCTCAAGAAGAGGAGCGCTTCATCTTACATTCGGTACCATGTGACCCATCACCCATCACCCATCACCCATAACCAACCACCACAGCAGGAAACAGTAGACCCAGCACCACCAAACCACGAACCAGCATACCAGGTCCCAGTAGGGGGCGGGGATCTCTAAGCACCTCACGATTTGATTCAGTTTGATTCAGAGGGCTACGATGCCATTTTAAAATGATTATCCATACATCTTGATGCTTGCACTTTTTTAAATGATGATTTCTGAAAAAGAATAAATTCAGAACAAGATTAGAATTGATTGTATATAACAATTCACTGCACTACTCCTCAAACTATACTAACACTTTTCTTGATTATGACAATCAACTCAATGTGCATAACTACTCACTAATTCTTCTTAACCCCCCCTCTCCTTATTTATAGATTTTTTTCTCAGTGGAAACGACCTGGCCTCCACCCTGGCAGCCAGACTGCAAACGTGTGAAACATACATTTCAAACATGTATTTGTTTGTGTTCTTCAGATAAAACTTTTTTTTTTTTTAGTGTTTGCTTTTATGGCTCCATAACATTCAATTTATGTCAAAAACCCGTCCGGTCCGTTAAAAATGAATAGCTAAGCAATTGACTGCAACGAATGTCATTTGAACAACATAATCGTTCTGTCTTACGGTTTTCCTTTAGGCAGGTTGCAGCTGCTCTTATCTGTGTGGATTTAATACAGTGCAACAGTTTTAAATCCACTTAAAGGGACTTTAACAATAATTTAACTTCAAGGACCCGCAATTAATTTCACAGCCGAAATGTATATCTATGTAAACTACATGGAAGCATCTCATGGAAAAGTTACAATTTATAAAATTTTGACTCAGACAAGCTAAACTATGGGCAACAGCTGAGACATGTTCAGTCCACTGACGAACTGTTATTAAGAACTGAATGGTATTGATAATCCACAACGACAGTGGAGGAACATAACAAGTGTCCCACTTGGAGCCACCGCATTTACCAGGTTAGTTGAGATCACTAATGTATAAGCTATTCTGTGTTATGGTAAAACCTTAAAAGCGTATGCTCTCATAAATGTTTTTTTTTTCTAGGTGCCATAAAGCATCATGACCTCCTCCACACTGGGTGCAAGCGAAGGGCAGGTGTTTTCGACCCCTGGACAGCAGGGGCTCTGGATCGCTGAGTCGCTCTGTTCCCCACTTTATGGTCACACGGGTCAGGGGGTGAGATTGAAGGCTCAGCCGGGACATCCGTCCAATTCAGAACAGACGGAGAAGACAATACTAAATTAAACTTTCGTGATATCTGTGGGGAAAGTTGGATGTTCAACCGAAAGCACTGGAAAGTAACCCGTGTAACTGTCAGGCCCGACCGTTTCCCATCGACTGTATCCAGTCGGTGACTTGTTCATTTTGAGCAGGTTGGATGGCCCACTGGGAGCGTGATCTTAGAAATATTGAGGGAATATTATAGGAATAGGACAGGCAGCAGTGTGTCTCTATGGTCCTCACGCTTTTCCCTGACTACACGATTGTTAGTTTGATGATGAAGGTGACACAACTCTACTGAGTATATAGGCTATGGGGAGTCACATTATATAGTTCAGAGGGTATGGATCCGAGACGAAACTAACAGAAGGGCAGGACTGAGAAAGAGGCATACTTACGAATCTGTCTACTGAGTCAGCACCACGGACAGCGCCATGGGTTTATCAACACACAGCACTGTTAGGCTGTGGGGGGGGGCAAAAACCATTTCCGGCCCCTACACTATTTGCACGATCCTGCTCAACACCCACCGCTTCAATTATTATGATTATCATTTTTACTATATTTAGTCTGCTTATTATCATTTTATTTAGTTTATTAGCCCTATTATTATAATTTTTGTTTATTTTATTATTAGTCTTATTATTATACATCTTTATGTGGAACCTGTATTGTGCTATGTTCTCTTTCGTGCTGCCACGCCCCCTCCTCTCCCTCTCTCTTTCTCTCTCAACCCAACCACCATGAGCCGGGTTCTGTTCAAGGTTTCTACCTGTAAAAAGGGACCTGTTCCCTTGCTGCTGTCGCCAGGTGCTTGCTCATGGGGGAATGTTGGGTTTCTGTAAATATAAAGAGGATGGTCTAGACCTGCTCTACATGAAAAGCGCTCTGAGAGAACCTCTTATGATTTGGCGCTATATAAATAAAACTGAATTGAACTGCATTGTATCATAATCTCTGAATCACAGGACCACTATATACTTAGCTGGCATGAGTTCTGACCGATTACTTCAGCCTGTTGAACTTTCAAGGACATATAAGCCTATTAATTAGGAACCGTGCAAACAAACTAAGATTTACACATCAATTAGGAATTTGTTTTTAACCAGGTGACCCCTGAGGGGCTCTGCATAAGTAAATCCTACGTGCGGAAAGTGACGGATTTCAATGTTGACTATCAGGCCCCATCATGTCAACACAATAAAACCATTTGCTATTTGCAAATATTTTAGTAGTACTTACGAAACACTATTTGTATGTGCTACTGTAATGTACGTGCATAAACTGATGTAGCTTGTGAGATTGCTTACCAATGCAACAATGTGTAATTACCCTGCATTATGAACCTGTTAAAGAACTTCTATTTACAATAATGCATTCACATTAATAACTAATAATTAACAAATGACAAAAACAACAATTCTATAGCACTTGTGTTTCAACTATGTGATATAAAGGCAAGTTTATTTCATACACATCAGCAAGGCAGAGTGCTATACATAAATAGAAGACGAAGACAAATACTGACTTTACTGTGACCTGATGGAAGAACAGGCTCAGAACATCACTGTTAAATGTAAGCTTACTTTATCTGTACCTAGGCACATTTACTTGACACATAAAAATGCGTACATGCTAAACTTCAGTAACAAACATAAAGTACAGTGCAGACATACACCAAGTGTGTTCAAATACATGCCACACAGTCCCTCATTTCACACCCTCCTTATGCCCTGAGTTTAGGAGATTCGCTCATGGAGGGGGGTTATACCTATTCAGGTATCACTTCCTGTATTTAAGTGGAACCGTGTGGCGTCTACCTGATGGTTCACTACAATAACAGTGATGACATTGGTGTAGACATTTTCCAAGGGCCTCATGTTCAGTGCTGGCTGCTTTGCTTTTAATAAAGACTGACTCAGTAAAGTCACTGGTTAGCTGGTGTTGACTTTTGAGTGAGCGCCACCTCTGACCCAGGACCCTGTTGAGCCTATGGGTAGTATCCTCTGGCTGATCACCGACATCTGCAGAGGAATTGTGGGGGGAAAAAAAGAAAAAAAAAACAGAAAGAAAAGATGATACATCACACGGCAGCAAGACCCAATGTAAACAAACCACATAGTCTACATAACAATAATAATTCACGAAACAAACTAAAGATCGGAGAGGGGGGGCAGGGGCGTCGGAGAGTTGCTACGGTAACAGCGCGGAGTGAAAAGTAGAACTCAGCTGCTCGTTGGAAAGTTACCATGGCAACGGGTCAACAAGAAGCTTCGGAGGCAGAGGAGAGGACATGTCAGCTCGGAGGGAAGAAATGGCTGGAGAGCGGGAGAGCGAGGAGGTTTCCCCGGAGGAGGAGGACTTTGAGGAGGCAGTGAGGGAGGCTGCCTCGGTCCCTGCTGCCAGAGGGAAATCCGGACTGCCCGAGCCACGCATAATCCCCAATATCCCGGAGGTGGTGGACGACTTCCTGAGGAACTTCCTCCGAAGAACTAACTTGAGCCGGACTCTGAGCAGCTTTGAGGCCGAGTGGTACAGCTCCGCACGAAAGCCCCCAACAGCAACCCTGACGCCGGGGACGCCACCGACAGGCACTCTCTTCATCCCTGACGCTCTCGCGCACGGGCGGCTCCTCCAGAGCGAGCTGGAGAGGGTCCGCGCGGAGACCGACCTGCTCAGACAGGAGGTGCTGGCGGCGGGGGAGAGCCTGGCGAGGATGCAGCGGGAGAGGGATTTCCACCGGCTGCAGTACCGGCAAGTTTCGGAGGACAAAAGAAGGTTGCTCGAGGACTTCAAGCAGCTGAAGAAACACCTGGAGTCCTATGAGCCAGCGCTGCGACAGCTGGACGACAAATATCAAGCAGCTCTGAGGCAGAAAACGCTCATCGGTTTAGAAAAGGACCGAGTTCAGAACGCCTCAGATGCGAGACTCGATCGGGAAAAAGCCCAGATCAAGAAAGTGAGAAGCATCAAAAGATGTGACAACACCGATAAACCTCCAGCAAAGAGCCCCAAGACCAGACATCCGAAGGAGTCGGAGTTTCCCATCTGCAGCGGGCACGTGGACCCTCACCTGGCTCAGGCCCGATCTGGGAAATGGAACAACCCCCGTTCCTTCAACCTGTCCTGCTCCCTCAGAGCCCACAAGCTCCCCATCAGCTGCATCAGTCTCCATCCACGAGAGGCGATCCTGGCCTCTGCCAGCGACGACCGCAGCTGGAGGCTGTGGGCGCTGCCAGCCGACGGAGAGAAGGCAAGAGAAAGGAGGAACGAGCTGATCCGAGCTGAGACGGCATGAGATAGGAAGACACGCGAGATAAAACTACAGCAGATCACTACGGAAGAATAAAGACGCGCGAGAAGATCGATGATGACATGGGGCAAAATGAGAAGTTACAAGCTATCAGATTAAATGAAATGAAACTAAATTAGCTAATCAACACAGGACAATTATTAATATGAGTTACACACCCCAATGTAACAACCTGAGAAAAATACAGGATTTGAAAACACGGATTGTAGGATGAAAGTAGAGAAAAAACAAGAAAAGACAAAAAAATGATGCAAGCAGAAAACTAATTATTCCCTGCGGTTAGAGATAATATAGTGTAATAATAATAGAAGATGTCAAAAGATATGGAGAGACGTGGTAATGTCTCAGGTTTTAAAAACTGTGATAAAAAGGTGTGAGGGATGACAAAGTGCGAAGAGATGATTTTGTGAGTAAGCAAATGTGACAAAACCTCAAAGTTGATAGAGCACGGTGATGGCACAGCTCAGTCAGGAAAAGATCCGGTTAAAGGGTAAATGACAATGAAATTAAACAGGATAGATGTAAAAAAAAAAAGAAAGAAAGAAAAGAGAGACGGTAGGACTGTTCCATGTTCCACGGTTCGAACTGGTTGTTTTATTCAGGAGCCACCAAGCAGAGAAAGGGACCATTGGGTCGTTCGGCTGTGGGACTGCAGCTGCCTCGTGTCGCCGGGTGGGGCGAACAGGATCGTCTTCGCTTTTTCGTCGCTCGCGAAGCGCCGCACTTTTTTTTTGTCTTCAGCCGCTCCCTCGCGGGGGCCCTGAGAGCGACGCAGCGCGTCGGAAAACGGACTGAAGTGCGGACCCGGATAGGAGCCACGAGTGTGTTAATCTCCCGAGCTGCACGACTCCGTTAAATACCGTACTTCTCTTGAATTTGCCATCGGGGATGATTGATGTTGTTAGTTTTATACACCGCGAGTCCCGTTCATGCTGCGCATGGTGGCGGAGTTCGACTATTTACACTGTTGCGTAATGAGGTTCATAGACGTGGTTGAACTACTCTGTCCATCTCATATCTCCCGATGATAGCATTCCTTCCACAACATGTTCTTATTTGCTACTCTTTCCTTCTTTCCTTACGCACCTTTAATATACCCAGAGCAGCCGCGACATTGGAGCCGGTAACTGGTTTTAATGTCGTGGCGGATCAGCGTGTGTGTATATACACTGTGTATATTGGCTAACGACCCGTCACGTGTGCTAGCAGGTTGGTCGGATGGTGCGGACAGGTGAGGGTCACTCCGATTGGCTGTCTGGCTGCAGCTTTCACCCTGACGGATCAAAACTGGCAACTACCAGTGGAGACAGGACGGTAAGTTCATGTCCACCACCACCACGACCACGCAGGTGACAGATCAAAGTAAAACCGAGACGACGCGTCTCAGTAAGGGTTCTGCTCTTCTCTGACGGTCGCCCTGCTCTCTTGTCTACCCTTGGGTGGTCCTTGCAGGTGCGGCTCTGGGATTTCTCTCAGGGCTGCTGCGTCTTGACACTGTCCGGTCACAGCCAGCCCACCTGGGGTTGCTCCTTCCACTCCTGCGGTCACTTCCTGGCCTCCTGCTCCGCTGACAAAACCGCCAAGCTGTGGGACCTGAACAGCCGGCGCTGTCGCCTCACGCTGCATCGCCACACCGCCTCCATCAACAGCGTCTGCTTCCGGGCCTTCTCCGACCTCCTCCTCACCTGTTCGGCCGACAAAACCCTCGCCCTGTGGGACGCCAGATCGGGCGTCTGCACCAGCACCCTGCATGGACACCTGCATCCCTGCAACCACGCCGCCTTCAGCCCGGCTGGCGACGCCGTGGCCTCCTGCGACTCCCGCGGTGTTGTCAACCTGTGGGACATCAGGAGGCCCGCGTCGGCGGTGGCCGCTGTGGACGCGGGGCCGCTGGGCGCCAACCAGGCGATGTTCAGCCCGTCAGGCAAGACGCTGGCCGTCGCCAGCAGCGACGGCCTGCTCAGGCTGGTGGAGGTGGACTCCTGTGCTGTGAGCAGCCTGTCAGGACACGGCGACGGTGTCCTGAGCGTGACCTTTGACCACAGGGGCGAGACTGTGATGTCAGCGGGGAGCGACGGGCTGATCAACGTGTGGTCAGCACGTGACGTGACCGCGGAAATGAAAAAAAAAAACTGAAGTGCGACCAGCGGGAGAAGTTTCAGGTGAGGATCAGGTTCTCCTGCGGTCCCTTGGCATGTGAAATCAGTTGTGTGTGTCGTCTGACCCAGGTGATGTCAGACTGGGTTTGGAGTATAGACTTGGAGACTTCAAATTTCTAATAGAAAACACTGTTACAATGTGAAGGTTCAAAGACGCACATACGATGACCATTCTTTTTTTAATCTGTCTCTCAAAGTCTCCCACTTTTATGAAAACTACACTAAATTCCCAGGGCATACGTGTCCTCTATGGCCTCCCACTAATTTGACAAGAATTTAACCACTTTTCCATGTGCTATGAAAAATCCAGACATGCACCTGTTTAAAAGAAATCTTCTAACTTTGTTTTGGAATGTTTCAGACAAGAGAGAAGTTTTGAAAAGACAGAAAACCACTTTTTTAAATTCCAATTCCCGCTAATATCCACGACATCCTCATTAACATTATATATAAACTCTCACCATGAAGGTGGCAAACCCGGATCAATTTTGCTGTTTAAGGGACAACCCAGCGGTTAGCAGCTGGAGACATGCCTGTTGCGTGGAAATAGAGACACTGATAAGAATTAAAAACTCATCTCTTACAAAATAAGTATCTTTCACGCTGTGGTTGCTTGTGTGCCTAAAACCTCGAAACAAAAAGTGAATAAAATACTTATGGGTCCGTAATGTGATTTTCTGTTTCCTATCTAGATCATACTGAGGGATACGTTTAATAAAATACTCGATGTCTGAAGACACAGTGTGAGGCTGTAATGATCATAACACACCAGAAAATAAAACGTTTGACACGTTGAAGTTGGTCCAGGGGGTGGAGTCGGTGGGAAGAACATGTTGTTACCTCTACGGCCTTCACATCATTTGGGATGGAGAGTAGAGATGGGAAAGATTCCAATGTTTATGACCTATGAATGGAAACTGGACACTGTCATTGGACAACTTCAGGCAGCAAAAAAGAAAAAAAGAAAGGGAAAAACCAGATAGGATCAAAAAATACTGTGCAGTTCCAATAGAGCACTATATCCATTAAATTAGTTTGAATGACTTCGAACAGTGAACTTTGGCTGACATGGGGCATTTGTTCAGTTTTTCAGGCACTTCTGCACTACACGCTGGATCTGTCAGAGCTTTCAGAACAATTTCATGGTCGTAATTACACCTTGGCTGTTGACAAGTACAGTGTTTATAAGCTGGAAACCGTTACTCACGGTAACTCCCAAACAAACAAGTCCTCAACCTAAAGGAACATATAGGTTGTTTGCCCCTACTGTCTGATACAACCCACAAGAGCATTTCCTGAGTGAGAGCCCCCATGGCAACGGGAGACATGCTACAGATAAAGTGTTACAAATCACTGTTGAAAACTATATAACTAACCGTTTCATCATGTTGAGTATATGATTTTTAATAAATTTGCAAAAAATTTCTAAAAACGTTTTCATTTAGTCATTATGGTTTATTGAGTGCAGGTTGATGGGCAAAAATGGCAACTTGATCTATTTACCATTAAATGTACAACACAAAGCGTGCAAAAAGCGAAGGGCACTGAATACTTTCTGAGGCCACTGTAGGGACTTAGTTATGGTTAGAGGACGTCCGCCATCGTGGTTACACTGCGTTCAGGTCATTGAACAATCGTGGTCATGGTTAAAAGAATCAACACTGACTGCCAGGTCCAAATGGAATCAAACAGTGGTGTCCGTGTTAAAGTCCAGTGTTCTGTTGACCCATCCACCCCAACCTCCTCCTTTTGCTGACTTTGTCGCTATAAAACAAAGTGACTGACTTCCTCCTATGCTCCTGTCTTAATTACAACAGACAATAGAGGGCTTTGTCACTGCAAACCTGGCATTCTGGACCATTTTAAAATGCTTAGGTTTATAATGTTGCATGTTTTCTTGATAGCATGCCAACATGCCAATGCACATTAAAAATGCATACGTCAAGGACTATAACATTGCAATCGCCATGGTCTTGCTTCTAGCATGGCCACAAAACAAAGATTTATCGTTAAATTTCCATTTTCTGTGCAGTAACAAACAACTACTAATCAGTTGGACACTTTCAATGTCTCAGCAGCTGAACAGATACTACAGAGTATGTAGAAAAACACTGACATTTTTGTGTGTGTGTGTGTCAATTCTTCTCAGTTTGAATCTGACAGTCCTTCACATTGCTGAGATGCTGCAGAGCTTCATTCTCATTTGGCATTTTTAGATGAGAAGATGGATCTCACTTTCATCTCTGTGTCCAGTACATGGTTAGCTTTGCTTAGTACAAAGACCAGATGCAGGGGAAACTACCAGCCAAACTCCATCAGAAGTGAAAAAATCCACCTCCAAACACCTCTGAAGCTGTCTGATTTCCATGTTGCATCTTTTTTACTGAACAGATGTAGAAAGAGAAATGTTTGTGACTTAGCATTAGAGTCACTGAAACCATCTTCTCATCTGACTCTGTAAAATGTTAAACAAGAGGATCTTCCAAAAGGTCAGACTGTTTCTTTAATGGATAACCTTGGTTATTTTCAGTCTCAGTGTCATTCTCCAAGTTTTTAACCACCAGAACAAACAACTGTATTCAAAGTTTCAAAGTGTCCTTCACTGTAACACTTCCCATAACTTCAACACACATTTCATATATCTCCTATAAGTCTCCTTTGGTCTCGGTACTGTGTTAGTGTTCAGATACATGGCACTTTTCCATCTAAAATACAAATCCAGAGAAGAGAGTGAGAACGGTGATTGACGCTGACAGGATGATCCTCGCCCTGATCAACAGGCCTTCAGCTTCAGGAGGGTTTCTGCTGAGTACAGATGAGTCCGTCAGCAGATGAAGAGGAGTAGCGACCTTCGTCTTCATCCTTCTCCTCCTCTTCCTCTCTGTATTTCTCCCTGGGTTCTTCCACCAGAAGCTTCAGATGGCTCAGGTGATGCAGAGCTCTGAGGACAGAAATATTCATCAAAGATAGGTTTTCTGTTACTGTAAACTCACTCAACTGGGTCAGAAAATCCAGTTAACCCAGTCGAGACCTTTTAAACTGAATGGGTCAAAAAGGACACAGCTAGGTTTCTAAACAAAATGAAGGAAATGTTTAATGTACATTATGAAATAAAATGTTTATTTAGATCTTTATCTTTTTAAACACAATTATTAGGCAGTTAAAACAAATATTTTTTACTTTTGAAACCAAATGATGGGAATTGTTTTCTATCAATCATTATGTGATTATACATTTTAAACTTTCTGTCATTGAACTGTTTTTAATCGGCTTAATGAGCCACCAAATATTTGAGGTTTATATGGTACGTTAAGGACTTCCTTGAAAATATACAGGAAACTTATTAAGTTTCTTTCACATGTATAAATAGGTATGGACTGGCTGTACTTAAAGATAATGCTAATATCAGTACAGCTGCAACTAAAGATTACTTTCTTTATCGTTTGATCTGCCTATTATTTTCTCAATTAATCTTTCGGTCTAGAAAATGTCATAAAATTATGAAAAATGACAAGTTCCCTGAGCCCAATGTTTTTTGTCCAATGAATTACCCAAAATCCAAAGATATATGACTGTTATATAAGACTGAGAAAAGCAGCAAAGCGTCACATATGAGAAACTGGAACTCAAAAATTTTTCTTGCAATTTTGCAATTACGTTTATCATACTCACCGACTTAGTTTAGCATATTAGCAGGCTAACACTAGCACTAGCACTAGCACTATTAGCACAAACACAGCAATGAACAGCCGAGGCTGTAGAACATTTTGTGCCAGCCCAGCGATATTTCACTGCATAAGCAACAAGCTTGACCTCCTGCTGCTGTTAAAGGAAAAGTCAGGAGATACCAAAATCATTAGTGTTCATGCTCTGGGGACCATGAAAGTCTATACCAAATTACACGGCAGTCCATCAATAGCTGCTGAGATATTTCAGTCTGGACCAAAGTGGTGGACTGACCAACCTTGACATCCCTAGACCCACGCAGCTAGTGTGGCTAAAAAGTCTTGAGGCCAGACCTGTGACCCGACTCCAATACTACACTCCAGGTGTGTAGGTAATGAAAATTAAGTCAAGTCTACAAAGTCGTTCTGATGTTCATCCTGATGTGAGAAATCAAATGTATGATGTGCTCAGTGTCAGTTACCTGTGTAGTGATGGTCCACCAGAAAAACTCTCCAGCTCTTCACCCTGTGGCCTCTGCAACACAATCACAACTCCATGTAACTCGAGACTTGCTAACATGAAACACAGAAGGCAGAGTGAGGTTTGTTCCTCACAACACAGCTGAATGTTGTCCTAAGGTTTGTTCAGGAATGAACAATGACAAATTAATGAAATAAACCATATTTAGTGTTTCTTTAATCTTAAAAACAAACTGTCTTTTTTCCTCAAATACCTGACTGACTATCTGCTTGACTAGGGTCTCCTCTGTCCACTGCCCGTCAGTGAGTGTTGGAGCTACTGATGCTTCTTGTTGTCGCTGAAGCTTCGCCTCCACTGCCTGCAGTCTGAACAGCATCTGTTTTAGAGCCTCCACTGGACCAGGCTGCTTCCAGATGCTGTTTCCGTGGAGACCGCAGCCCAAAGTCTGAGAGAGACAGCACACAGATGTGGGTGCTGTGATCCTGGATCATTTAGACATCAGTGTACATGCGTCATATGTTCCACAGGGGAAACCCAGCTGAGGTCCCCATTCACTGAGCCACTGTTTTTATATCGTAATACAAGATAGATAAAGGGACCTGCAGCGTCTTTCTGGCATGTCATCAGAAGCAGGGGATCAGCGAAGGGTGAAGAGGGAAATAGGAAAGACTAAAACCTACCTGAGCTCCTCTGTCAGTCGGAGCCTCTGTACCGCCCTCTGGTGCTGCTGCTGAGTCCCTGCAGGTTAAACATACCATCAACTATGATCAGTGTGTTCAGTCTTGGTGCATCTGAACTTACAAAATGAGTGTAAATAAGTCTTACAGGGTGAACGAAGGACAGTGGGAGGGCGAATTGAGCAGCTGCTCCTCGGTGTTCACTGGACTGACTACAGAACAACAGCAATAAAACCAGTTATTCAATAAGAAGTAGGCATGTCCGGTTGTAGAAAATATGTCTAAACCTCTTTGATAAAAAGATTTTACTGTTACCGTCTGACTGTGGCAGATAAGCTACAAATATGGAAAAGGAAAAGTTTGTTTTGTGTAATTAAAATCAAAAAAACTTTGAATTAATTTTCAGCATTAATGACAGAACACTATGAATGATATTTTGAATATCCAACATGCATTTATACATTCAATAATAGTATAATTTGATCGAACGATAAATATTTATACTGACATTTAGACACAAACAAAACTAAACCAAGCAACTTTTTGGTTTTTGGTGGCTACCAGACAAATCTGTGTACATCTCCTGTCTGCAGCTGTTTGACAGCAAAAGCTTTCCTGCTCCTTCACAGTAAAAGCCTTCCAGTTATCTCAGTGTTAAAGCCCTGTGGCTGGATTACAGTAAAAATTCTCTAGCTGTTTCAAAGTAAAAGCCTTCCATCTGCTTTGCAGTAAAAGTTCTCTGGTTGCTCCACACTAAAATGCTTCTTGCTGCTTCACAGTAAAAGTAAAAGCCTTCCAGCAAGTAAAGGTTACCTTCACAGTAAAAGTGCAGCTGATAGCATCACTGCTACTCCACAGTTACTGTGTTTATTGTAATATAGACCAGCAATGGGTGGAAGATGTTTTGGTTTTCTACATTTGTGTGACTGAACGTGACGAGATTATTGAGCTTTTCTTCAACCTGCTCAATGTTGTCTTCACTCTACCAGCATCCTAAACTTGTAGGAGAAATCATAAGCAACTAAAGCTATTGGAAACGGTTTTGCTACTGCTCTTCCTATCACACAATGAACAAATCAATTTAAAGCAACAATTAGCAGCTTTTCTGAAACCTTTGTGTAAACATTGTATGACTAGAATGAGACATCAAATTAACTGTAAATTGAGACCAATGCCAGATATTATTATTATTATTATAACTCTGTTATTTATGAGCAGAATAAGGCCATTGGAGAACAAAGTAAAACTGTATCTACACATTGATCTGGATAACAAAACTGTTTGCGATTTTTGTATGGTATCTGAATTGTGTTTATCCTATATAGTGATGCTAGCTGGTCTCACCTAAATCTGCATGGTTATCTGTGCCTTCACAACTCTGAGACAGAGAGTTCAACACCTGATCCGCCTTCTGGATTAGAGACTCGATCCTGTTGTCTGACAGAAGAATCAAACAAACAGACAAATAACACACACACACACACACACACACACACACACACACACACACACACACACACACACACACACACACACACAGGTCTGTTACCACTGAATCATTTCAGAGGTGAACAATTTGTTTCTGCTGAAGGAATTTGGGGTTTTAAGGATGCCCCTGACAGTAATGCTATCCAGAGAGTAGGGAAAGTCTTTTCAAGTTTCAGAGCAGTTCAACATCACCAGCACTTCCCTAAAATCCCCCAGGAATATTAGCCAAAAACACTGATCACACTGATCCTGTCTACTTTGACCCTTCAAGAGCCATAACTAACACTGCGAATCATAACTCACCTGAAGGAACCAGTCACCCACAGAGACTAGCTGGCACCAAATTAATCTTCATTTTTGGGACTTAAATAAAAGACCAGAGAACTGAAGTAGATCGCTAGGCAAACCAGCCTGACGATTTCAGTTTTTTTGTGAAATACTGATTTTTTTTCAAAATAAGCTGTTGTGCCGTCGATTTGACTCACTGCTTCTCAGAGTAACAGTCATTTCATCTGTCTTAGGTCTTGCAAACCAATCTCCAAAATAGACTTGAAACTCAACTAATTATTTAGTCACTTACCCTAGCTTTGTATTGTTATTCCCCTTTTCCTTTTGTGTCTTTGTTTTGTATTAGTTGTAGTGTTTAGTATTTTTCACTGTAGTTTTAGTAATAAATGAAATGCGTGTAATCAAAACAGAACTTGTTTGTGCTTTTTTGTGTTTGCATCTCATTGCTTGCCCTAAAAAGATCTGTACCTTGCAAACAGTAATTAAGTTTTTTATTATTCTATAAAATCATAAATAAGATTACTAACCATCATAATTGAAGAAGGACAGAAACTATGTCCAAATCAAAGATGATTAAAAGACAGAACCATATAGAACAGTTAATTTACAGTGAGCTCAGTTAAGAACTGATAACCTACCACTGGCAAATGAAGTAGGCAGATATTAAAGCATTACTGAAGAAAAGCGCTCGTGTTTTTTTGTGACCTTGGTGCTTTTGAGGATGACTCTCATTTTGTGTTCCATTGCCCAATGTACAATGACTTGAAATCGTCTGTTTGAAAAAAATCAGTTGAATAACCCTGATTTACTTTGGTTGTTTGAAGGTTTTATGTTGAATTGGCTCTTTAATAATGAGATGTTTGTTTTGGCGAGATTTATAGAGAACACATAGCAGATGAGACCCTCTATCCACATTATGGAATCTGAATGGTTGATAATGTTCCCTTTTTGAATTTTTTGGAACTGTATATTATGATTTGTTATGTGTCCATATTAGCTGAGCACCACATGGTGCAGGACACTCAAATCAACAAATCAATCAATCAATCAATAAACCAATCAATCAATAGATTTTTACCTCTGAACAGAGTATCCATGAGGTCGGCGCTTTTTCCCTCTGTAACAATCAGTGAAATCTGTTCAGCAAACTGAAGCCTCAGATTTCGAAGAGTCTGCTGGCTGTCAACCTGATCACCAAAAAAAACAAAAAAAAAAAAACAAAACACATACACACAAATTATAACAATTGGCTTGGAATTTCATTCTCGATGTTGGAAAAACAATACAGTAGTATGCAAAAGACAAAGACTGATTTTCAAAGTGAAAAGAATTAATTCCAACCCCTGCAGCAAACAGACATTAAGAATGAGCCTTTCTTCAGATGTTAACATGCTGTTTGTAATCTTAATTTAAAAAGATAGAAACAAATGTTTAAGTCAGGGGACTTGGAAGTGAAAGTGAAAAAAGGGTGGCTTCTACAGCAAGACAATAATCCAAAGCAGACCCTAAAAATCCACCATGGACTACTTCAAGAAACACAAGCTGAAGCTTTTGGAACAGCCCCACAGTCCCCTGACCTGATCATCATTGAACATCTGTGGGTAGATCTTAAACATGCTGTGTGTGCAAGACAGCCTAAAAGTATGTCAGAAGCTGAAGTGATCTGCAGGAAGAGTGGCTGAAAATTCCTAAATCAGGAGTAGAAAGACTCTCAGCTGTTACAAAAACGGTACGTAATATGTGATATCTACCAAAGGGGGGGATTACCAAGTACAGACTTAGTAGGGTGTCCAGACTTTTGTAATTGCCACAATAACTAAGTTTTTTCTCTATTTTTAAAGTCCATGAAATAAACAGATCTAAAACAGAAAATTAACATTTAAAGAAGAGAGGCTCAATCTTAATGTCTGCTTGCTGCAGGGTTTGTATTTACTCCTTTCCAATTCAGAAAATACTGTGTGTAATTTGCTCAGGGATGCGGAAAAACTTTTGAATACAACTATGGGTGAGAAAATAATCTCTACTTGAAAAGTTCCACTAACTAGCTTTTCCAGAGGACTTAAATGCATCTCATTGTCTTCTTCAGTGAATGCAGTCACCGTTTACCACCTGTTATCAGGTGAAGGAAGTTCCCCACTTAAGTCACCTCATGACAACTAAGCCAGCTCCATCCACTGATGAAGACTGTCAGATGCGGCTGAAAGCTCCGTAACAGCTAGTAGGTGGACCTAAAAAATAGATTATTTTGTCACACTCATTGAAGTGATTCTGTCTATATCTCCCACCTGCAGCCTCTCAAGAAACACTGACAAACACTTATTCTTGAGTAGGGACCATTCTTCATCAGGTCTTTGCTAAATGACTGATCTGCAGTCACTGATCCATTTAGGTCGGGAATAATTTTTCAGACAACACGAGCTGCTGGCTGATTAAATTAAAAAGTTCCACAGCAGCGAGATGTGGTTAGATCACCTGGGAACATGTCTGGTTGGTCCCATCATCCGCCAGCTCTGCTACCCAAGATGGAGGTCCGGCTCTAGGGGCTGCAGGTGGAAGAACACCTGGAAAAACAACATATAACCTCACTAACAAACATAAGGATGTGGAAAATGGTCAAATTAGTACTATGGTTTCTTAAGAAAAAACAATTTCTGATTCATAACCATGTTATACATGGAATCGGGCTTTTCCAGTCTCACACAGCACATACAGTTTACAGTACAGAGTTTGCAGCGATATGTGGCAGATTTACTACTCATGCATCTTCCTGCGGCATGCAGCTGAATCAGGCGCTTCTCAGATCGAGGACAGCAAACTTCAATTGGAAACAAAGGGAGTGGAGCACATTTATTGATTTTAATAGTACAAACCCTACATTGGCATTGAAAAAGGGATTTTTCAAGGTGTAGGTAGATTAATCTAACATTAGCTCCTTGAATTGGCTGAAAACACTATCTCTGGCTGACTTAAATGTTTTTAGTTGACTTGCTTAGAAACAAGAATCCTGTGAAAGAGGTCTTAAATATTCATTTGATGGCTACATATACGATATCAAGCTAAACGAGAGAGGCTAAAGCTACATGTCCATGGTAAAAAGTCATCCCCATCAGTTGATGATCCATGTCAAAGACATGGAAATGAAGTAGCAGTATTGTGCTTGTTTTAAAATGTAGACCTAGTTAGTCCTAGTATTATAACTACCATGTGATAAGAGGAAATGTAAAATCAGACATTTTTCATTCCAACATAAACCTGTTAGGGTGCTTAGCTTACTTGCTTGTTTCTAGTTTCTACACACTTTGAGGATGAGGACTAACCAATGTGTTTGACAAACGTGACACTATCTCGGGTAATGTTGGCTGGAGTTGATGGTGTGTAAATGTCCTCAAATCCAATAAAAAGCAGGACAGAGCCACTAATGTTAGCGTAAGTAGTCCACAGTGGATGGGCTAGACTTGAACCTGGGTTTTCTTTTATATGACTATTACCCCCATAAACTAATGTGATGTGATGATAGTAAGCTAGTTATCTGGACATGCTACAGCTTACATTAGAGCAGTCACGTAAACATCAGTTTACAATTTTGGGTTTTGGAAAGACTGAAAAAACAGACACCATCCTCCAAACTCTTTAGGTACCAAGTATCCCTCTAAATACAACATGATGCGCACTGCTTCAGCTGAGACATCCAAAGCTTGACAAGCCTGGAATGCCCAGTTACAGTTGGTAAACTCTGATTGGGCAATTAATACCTGTGGGAGGGGTTTAGTGAATGGTGAAGTCACAATGAGTTTCCCTATGATATAATTTCTGTAATATGGAGGAAGATACAGTATGTGTTACGGAGGGAACTGAACCATGAACCCTAGCAGTGATGGTGCCTTGTAATGAGTGTTTTACCATGGTCGTCCCACAGCTTTGACTCTGGGGGCGGCAGCAGCTTGCTGCGGTCAAAGCACTGCATCCAGGCTTCCACGCTGGATTCGCACTGCAGGTCAGGCATGCTGCTCATTCCAGAGGAGTCCATGTCAGCCTTGTTGCCGGTGAGACAATGAGGGCGTTGGAACAACGTAGATGGCTCTGCCCACTCTGACTCTGCTGCTCTCTGTGCAAACTGGCAGATGGAGAAAGGCAGAGGGAGGGAACAATGAGGCTCACAGGCTCAACAGCCCTACACAGACTCAGATTCTAAAACACACAATGTCCAGACCTTAAAGAGAAAAACAAAAGTGTGAATGATAGTCACCTTAAAGCTGCTCACAGACAATATGTCATCAAGTGTTTTAAATGTGGGTGCTCCTGGTCTTCCTCTGCACCATGTGAGGAGGACAAAGTTATGAAATTATGTAGACATTTTACAGAGCAGAACAGACATCTTTCAGAACACACCCCAAATGATACAGATAAATGCCAACAGCATGAACCTGGAGCTCCTGGGCATCCTAATTAGGTGAGGGTGGTGGTGGTTCAGCCGTGGGGTGGCGTGGCTGCTGCTATGCCCGGCGCAGGCTCTATGTCCTGGATTGGAGGAGGAACAGCGGGACTTGGAGGCTCCTGACTGGGACAGGAGGCCTGGACAAGCAGATGAGACATCAGAGGAATTTAAAGACACAAATTTACTCAAAGAATGCACTTAATCAATACTGTTATTATTGTTTCATCTATCAATTATTTATTCTATCAATCCATGCATCATTTAGTCCAAATAATGTCTGAAATACAGGCAAATGTCCATCAAAGTGTTGTTTTTAAGTCCGCTGACCGAGACAGAGTTGTGGCTAATGCTTTTAAAGGTAAAGCCCAAGGCGTTGCTTTTAAAGACCATGAGGTGTGAGAGACATGTTCAAAGACCTGTGACCAAGGCAGAGGTATAGTAGATGTGTTTAATCCCTGGGATGAAGGTGGATGTCGAGTGATGTGTTTAAAGACCTGTGATGAAGACAGAGGCGTCTTTTTTTAAAGACCTGGGATCAGGGTGGTAGTGTGGGAGATGAAATTTAATAACTCAGCTAAAAGCGCAAGTGTGGGTGATGTGTTAAAAAACTTTGAATGATGCGGAGCTGTGGGTGACACATTTAAAGACCTTGAAAGAAGGCAGCGGTATAGTAAAGTGTTTTACAACCTGGGATGAAGGTAGAGGTATGGGTGGGGAACTTAGAGGCTAAGGATGAAGGCACAGGTGTAAGTGATCTGTTTCAAGATCTTGGAGAAAGACAAAAATGGGCGTGATATGTCCAAAAACTTTGAACGAAGGCAGAGTTCTGGGTGATGCGTTTACAGACCTTGCATAAAGGCAGAAGTGTGGGTGACAGGCATCGAGCCATCATAAGGGATAGACAGCAGCTCATCCGTCGTCATGGAGAGTCTGTCTCGGTTGGCACTGTGATGGAGGGAGCTGACGGGGAGGTTCAGGAAGTCCAGCTCCCTTTCAGTCAGACTCTCCCTGAGAACTATGGGTAGAAACAAAAAACATAAGGACAGTAAAACAAACACTACCTGATGCAGACAGATATAAAAAAAAAAAAACAAACATGTTAATTTGATGATTTAATACTAACATAAAAATAATAATGATAATGATAACAACAACACACAGGTGTGGCATAAAGTGAACTAATCATAAAAGGAATTTTAAATATATAATTTAAATCATTTAACATTGTAGGATAGGAAGAAGAAATGCAACAGATTCAATGTCTATAAGGTGACTAGCTGAATTACATTTGCAACGCCCCTTCCCTGGTTAGGCTTTTACTTCAAAAGATTTGTAAGATGTCTTGAGTTTCATTGACTTTAACTTAACGACGCTGAAAAAGCAAATAAGTAGAAGTGATTGGAAATAAGTGAGGACTGTTTTTTCTTGGGAAAAAAAGTCTTACTACTCATGTATTAGACATATTAACACATAGACCTGACACTTGCAGCAATATAATAGGACCCTATCCAGACCTATCCGAATGAAGATAGTTTGGACCCGAGTGAGTGGACCAGTTAAGAGCTCTACGTTGTTCTTAAGTGACAGGAGTTCCATGGTGACCTACCATCTTTGTTTCTGAGTGTGCTCACTCTGGGTCTGCTCGGAGTGGAGGGGGGACTATGCGGCAGAACTAGTCTACCTGTCAATGACCCGCTGTTCTGACAACTCCTCTCGAAGTCTGTGATGTAGGCATCCAACGCTGCCGAGGCTGAGTCATAGTCCTGCAAAATCAATCACTCACTCACTCACTCAATCAATGAACATCCAAGGATTTATTTTAAGTAAGTGCAACACCACCAGAATCTTTTTGGCCAGCAGCTTGTCTTGAATTAAGGCAAAAGACAAGAAGCCAGGAGACATCACTGCAGGGTATTTAGTGTGAGGCAGCTGGAGTGCTTTTACTGTGAAGAAGTTGGAGGGCTTTTAACTTGAAGCACTGAAATCATTAAGAAATAACACAAGTTTAATGGTAACACTCCCTTTTGATCCATATAATGCTACTTTTCTTTATCAAAAAAAAAAAAATGCTGAACTTCTATTGACAATCTGCCATATAAATTATGATGGGAGCTAACTTCTGTATTGCTATTCAAAAAGAGAGGTCATTGTTTGCCAGGTGGGATGAATGGCTGCCACAATTAGCTCAGTTACTGTGACCGGACAGAAGACAAAGAGAGGCAGATCTCCTCCACAGAGCTCCATCACTGCCTTAGAAAACGGGAGAAGCAGAACGAACCTTGTCTCTGTATCTGAAGGTGGTAATGTGCTTGGGAGGCAGCAGGCTGCTCCTCAGATGACCTGAGCTCGACAGCAGGGAGGTCACCGTGGACTCTGGAGACACAAAGTCATCGACCGGGCAGCCATACTCCATGCTGACAAAAAAAAAAAAACAACAGTAACCACATTCTGAAGTTATACATATCTAATACACAAGGCAGTCTGATGCTCGAGAGGAGTGTAACATGTTCACTGTGGAACTGCTTCTTTAAATTCTACATCCATGGAAGGTTTTTTTTGTATCAGTGTTTCCACAAGCAGCAAAGGCAAAACTAAAACACAAGCGAACTGGTGAAGATCTTTTCCATCATTTGCTTGTGTGTTGGACAAATGTGACCCTATCAATGGGGTCACAACTTTTGGAAAACACCTAGCGACGCATGTGATCCCACAACTGGAATTTCTTATCAGGTCAGAGGAGTCTGATGGACCACTCAGTTCGGTGGACCCAGACTACCAGTGAAAAGCATTTGTCAACGATCCCTGTCATGATCAGGTTGAAATTCAGACGCACACCGATGTTATTCTAGTTAACCATGAGCTGGACTACCCCCCAAAATACATGTCTGTGTTTTCTCAAGGGATTTTGGCCAGTTTGCATCTTCTAAGAAAATCATGTCAGTGTCGAGCTGAAGTTATTTTAAAGTTACGAAGCTGCCTGACGTTAGTTTGCTAATTTGGCTTTAGCCTAGCCAACAGCTAGCTACCGTAAACAACCGTAGCTACCTAAACAGCAACCAAAACACAAAGCAAACAACACTGTAAAAGGCCTAACAGACTTAATAATTAGTACGTATTTAACGTTACGGTGGTTTGGAACATATGCAGTGTTTATAAAATGTTTAACAACCGTGCTGACTTCACATATTCACAAAGCCTCAAAAGTTAGGAAAACTCACCTCGGATGTTAAAATTCAACTTAGCATCTCTACCAGGCTAAAAACGGGAACTCAGATCTAAAGGCTCCAAGAAAAACATATGAATCTGTATCAAACGAAAACAACACACTCACATTTTTACTCCAAAATATCTCCTTTTCAGTGTGTTTCTCTGTGTACAGCGTCTGTTGTTGCAAACAGAAAATTCAAGATTCCCGGGTAGCGCTAGCTCACAGTTAGCTGGTCTAGCATCAGTTTAGACCCGACGGGTTGCGCCAGAGAAGTTACGACCAAACACCATTCAAGGACCGGGGAACAAAGTCTGTTCATGGTTATCAACGAACACCCAGCGAGAGACACACGGTTGGTACAGCGAGCCTTCATCGATTCCGCGAACGTTTGAGGTTCTTCGGGACCAGGGGCTCAACCTGACCAACTGACTGTCGCGGCGAAACACCGCCCTCCGTGATATGTTGTGGTAACTGCACAGGGAGGGAGATATGTGAGGGGATTCCAAAATAAAGTTGAAATTTCAGTGAAAATACATTATACGTTGCCCGTGTGACCAGTGTCGAATTAAAGGATGCATTCTACCGGATTAAAGTACAAATTATAGTTCCGACTGTGTCATCGATTTGGATTTGCCAAAAACAAAAAACAAAAAAAAACCCCGCAAACGTTAGATTCCCAGCTTTTAATGGAGTTAGTTAGGAGTCAGCAAACTGCCGTTCAGCTCAACTGAGAATGATGTGGCCAACAGAACAGAAATTAAACTCAGGCTGGTCATGGACGCGTGTTACACGATCCACGAATGAAGGGCAAGATTTACAAATCCATCCAACGACTCGTGCGTGATCTGGGATCCTCAAAAATGCGTGTTCCGATCCGCACACAAATACCAAGCCATTTGAACAAACGTAAAACTATCTTACAAATGCACACATCACAACCTGAATTAATATTAATATTCTGCGTTCAGGATTTTGACTTCACTTCAACTTCACACATCATCCCGGTGTATACAAACGTCTATGTATATTTGTGACCTTCTTTGATTTATTCGCAGGTTGTTAAAGTTATGTGCACGGATCAGGGAACATTTGCTTGTGGAGTGTCGAGACTCCTCACGGTCTCCAGCTCCACACCCATCCGCAAATGCACGCAGCACTGGGAAACCTGCTGGAAAACTGCGACACCTGGGCTCTCCGTGAATGCACGTATAATTTCAAAGTGGGAAAGACGTTTTTTCTGTATAGAACTAATAGGTCGAATAGATCGACACCTCTCGATTAGAACAGATACATTTACCAGCTGTAGACTCTCAACAGTCCTTTATAAATGTGACTATATGCTTATAGGTGGTGGACCTGTTCTTCTGCTTGGAAAACAGCAAGTACTGGGGAAAATCAGATGAACCTAACCTCTAACCACCGAAGGGGGGCTCTACGGGAAACACAATTCTAAAGGGAGGGAAACACTTTTGGGAGAACAGACTTGGATACAATATTTTAAAACTTTTGGAATTTGATTAGCATTTAAAAAAAAAAAAAGTTCTATCGTCTGCCAACTGGCTTATGAGTACTGGGGAGCCCGTGGCATTTAAAGGCTGGACAACTGTTATTTTTAAAGTACACTGATCAGTTACAATGTTAAAACCACTGACAGGCGACGTGAATAACTTTGATCATCTTGTTACAAGGGCGACTATCAAGGGATGGGATATGATAGGCAGCGAGGGACCGGTCAGGTCTTGAAGTTAGTGTGTTGGAAGCCGGAAAAATGTGCAAGTGTTAGGATCCGACCGACTTTGACAAGGGCCAAATTGTGAAGACTGGGTCAGAGCAACTGTCCCTGGTATGCAGTGGTTAGTACCTACCAAAAGTGGTCCAAGGAAGGACAACCACTAAACCAGCGACAGTTATGGGTGCCCAAGGCTTGTTGATGCGTGTGGGGAGCAAAGGTTAGCCTGTGCAGTCCAGTCCCACAGAAGAGCTACTGTAGCAAAAATTGCTGAAAACCTTGATGCTGGCAATTACAGAAATTTGCAAAAAACCCAGTGCATCAGAGATTGCTGCGTATGGGGCTGCGACAGACACAGACTGGTAAAAGTGCCCATGCTGACCCCTGCCCACCGCCAAAATCGCCCACAATGGGCATGTGAGCGTCAGAACTGGAACATGGAGCAATGGAGGAAGGTGGATGATATTTTCTTTTACATCATGTGGACGGCCAGGTGCGTGTGCATCGTTTACCTGGGGAAGAAATAGCAGCAGGATGCACTATGGGAAGAGGGCAAGCCGGCGGAGGCAGTGTGATGCTCTGGGCAATGTTCTGCTGGAAAACCTCGGGTCCTGGCATTCATGTGGATGTTCCTTTGACACGTAGCACCTTCCTAAACGTTGTTGCAGACCAAGTACACGGCAACGGTATTCCCTGATGGCAGTGGCCTCTTTCAGCAGGATAATGCTTCCTGCCACACTGCAAAAATTGTTCAGGAATGGTTTGAGGAACATGACAAAGAGTTCAAGGTGTTGACTTGGCCTCCAAATTCCCCAGATCTCAATCCGATCGAGCATCTGTGGGATGTGCTGGAGAAAGAAGTCTGATCCATGGAGGCCCCACCTCACAATTTACAGGACTCTGAAGTGAGACTATCTGATCCCGGTTCTTTTGTCACATGTAGTTTTTTCACAGCCATCTCCAGCTCCAAAATTCCCAGCTCAGATTCACATATTTCTTTGAACTCAGATTCTATTTAGGGAATATTGGGGAATATGAGCCTTTATCAAAAAAAAAAAAGCAATTTTGGAGCAGAAGAAGAGGACAATTTTGAATAAAACAGAAAAATCTGGCCTGATATATCTTTTCTCTTTAGGATTTCTTGGTCATCAGTGATTAAACTGCACTGTTGTATTGTCTTCTTTGCTTTAACCTATTAAAATAAGAAGAATATTTTCTTCTTGCTTAATCTCTTTTGCCCTTGATCTTACAAGGGAACCTTGTGCTATTCTATAATTCATACAATCTACACTGTGAACTTATAAGTGCAAAGTTGCTGTCACTCATTAAATTGTATCACAAAGGGAATTTTTAAGATTGAGTTCTGATTCCCTTTGTGTTTTACACCACGTCTTTACTATATGTAGTTGTAAACTCTATAATCTTAAATTCGAAATAGTACTACTTCCATAACTAACAATATTATTGCCATTTATAATGCTAAATAATATTTTTTGACCATATCACAGCATTCTTTACCTTTTGAAAGTTTAGAATTTTCCATCTCTTCTTACACCCAGGTTCCTTCTTTTTTTTTTTTCAGAACCTCCAGTTAATTATCTTGTTTGTCAAATATCTTCCCATGGTTGTAAACAGCTTCCAGAATTATGGCATTGTATACTTCACCCTTTTCTACCATTAACCGTGGCATTTTTGTCTTTTTGGTAGGATGTATTTTTGAAAGAGTTGGTGGGATCTTGTCTGTGTCGTACATTTATTTGCGCTAGCTGCAGATTCATACATCGGGTCGGCATAGTCGTGTCATAAATGCAAGAGTTTGTGGGGCTCAAGTGCGAAAAAGCAACTTTTTGAGGTAAAAAACACTAGCACTTCCTACTAGAATATCCACTCAGTGTGCCATGTTTCCAGAACCAGAACTCACAGTTAGAGAAGCTGTCCGCAGACAAGATGGCAGACTGCTGACGCTAGCTGGAAGTTGACAACAACAGCCGGAAGTTGCAAGGTTTTTTCCTTTTCTTCTCTTTCAATAGTGGTAATTGAACGTGTTTTTTTTTCTGCCTCCCCATTGTCTAACTTATTTTAAACCTGTATTTAAAATTATTAAAATTACCTTAAAAGAAATCAGAGTTTTGGGTTTGCATGTTTATGTCACCTTTATGTTAAACTTCTCACCTTAATGTTCAATTCATAATATTTCAATGACCATACAAGATCGAACCCTGTGTAACTTCTAAAACTATTGCACTGACTCGTGACTCAGTTTTACTGTTAAGCTTAATTCTTTGAAATCCACGACCACCGTAAAAATAGTTAAGACTGAAGCTCAACTTACACTGCATGGCTCAAAGTCATCCTTTATACCAAATGTGGACAGAGAGTCTCTTAATTTTGGCAAAATAGTGTAATCATACTATAATGAAACCAAATGTACAATAATGTCATTATTTGAACCAAAGTTCAAACAATGAAATTATACTTCAGTATAAATTATTAGTGACATCAAAATCAGACTCAAAATATGTAACAATGTAAAATTAATCCCTGTGTAACTTTGTAAATATTTCACTGGATAATTTTACAACTATGTCTTCATTCTAACTGGAGTAAAAAAAAATATCACTCAAGTCATATCATTTTTACAAATCTTTTTTTTTCAAGAAACATCAGCATGGGTTTTTCAGTTTCAGTTACACTTTTAATGACTTCTCTTACCTCATTCCATTTGCCATAGGTTTTATGGAGTGACAATGTTTTCACATGACAGTGAAATTATTTTACAGGTTTGTACTACAACAGACTGTTGCGACTGAATTAGCCTGCTTCATCCACCACATTGTGGTTGGGGAGCACAGGTGAGGCTGCTCTATAGCCCCAGGAGGAAGTTAGCTAACTTCAGATCTAACCCCAGTCTCTATAATCAGCTGCCGTTAAACGGAACATGGGAGCTTTACTTGGCTCTCGAGGAACGGCAGCTTTTATTTTCTGACAAAAGAACATTCACTGACAACTGTGTCCATAAAACCAACATGACATCTCTTTCTGTTCAAACTCTTTTGCATCTATATGGTTAATTGCATTGCTTCTAAAACTGTAAGTGAACCAATGTCAACTCTCCTTTAACTCTAACTGACTTGCGCTACATTATCACATGGGAGCATTTAACAGTTTGATTCCCAGATATGAACAAAGCAACAGACAGTGGCAGCTTTAAAACCTAGACATGAGTGATAAATGAAAGGAAAAACCAGCGTAAAGTGTCTTAGTAAGGTGTTGGGTCACTATGTGCTGCCAGAACAGCTTCATTGCACCTTCGCATTGATTCTCCAAGTCTTTGGAACTCTGCTGGAGGGATGGACACCATTCTTCCAGAAGATAATCCCTCATTTGGTGTTTTGGTGATGGCGGTGGAGAGCGCTATCTGACACGTCGGTCCAAAATCTCCCATAGGTTCTTAGTTGGGTTGAGACCTGGTGACTGTGAAGCCCATAGCATATGATTCATTTTCGTGCTGATCAAACCATTCAGTGACCCCTCATGCCTTATTGATGGGGGCACTGTCATCCTGGAAGAGACCACTCCCATCACTTACATCTTTTCCTCTTGCCATCTTGAGACAAAATCAGAATCAACGGGGCCTGCTCAGCATTTTGACACATGCCACAGAGCACGATTGGATGTTAACTGCTCAATTGTACCATGCAGTGCATCTTTGTGGAAGCTTCTGCATTCGTTATGTTTCCCCACCCATTTATTCAGGTTTTTCCTTGAATTTTTTCACCTATCTGTAGTTTCAGTTGATGACCGTTTAACTTGGCATTTTAACTGTTCCAGTGATCGCTCCACTTGCAGCCATGAAGAAAACAGACACCCCAGCATACATTCACCATCTCCGGCACTGTCTTATTCATCATCCCACTCTTACACATACATTGTCTAATTGAAATCTGCAAAGAAGAATTCAATATTGCAGCGTCATTTCCTGTGAGTGTCTACCATGGTGTCCATTGTCATCCACCATCTTGTCTGTAAATCAACACACTGGGACTTGCTATCCCTTTCAAACAACATAAATAAATTCAAAACATTAATCGATAGTCAAAATACACGTTGAAAAGAAAGAAATTCAAGACAATAGTTTTCCTTATTGATCATGGCTTCACATCTGCACAGATGTTATTTTAAGAATCTTCACATCTCATTTAAAGTTTTTGTCGCTTAACGCTTCAAGAATTAAATCAGTAATATTCCTATTGTAGACTACAACTATTATAGATTATCTGCAGTCTATGAACTATCTGTAATGCAAGCTGAATGCATTGAGCCTCTCTTACTGATAAAAGTCACCATTGACCACGTAACACTTATTCTCTTACGAGAACAAACCTTCATCGTGCAAAACCCGACTAATAACATCTAAATCTCTCAAATGACACCAAAAATGAAAATTGTGTTGTCGAGCCAACTTCTAAACCAATCAGCTGTTAGATTAGGTGAGGTGGGTGTTTCCCATCATGCCCTGAGGTCTTGGAGTTGGTGAGGAGCAACTGTGGTGCCTGGCTCCAAAAGCTCCGGCAACCTTGTTCTTGTGAGGTTATTTTTGTTCACGTTTGCATGATGTTAGAGCCAGTCGGAATCAAGCGGGGATGTATTATGGGATCACATGGGTTCCGGGAACCCATGTAAACCTTTAGGGCATAAAGACCAAATGTTGCTCCAGGCTTAATGGCTGCTGCAGGCCCCTTTAACCCAGAGCCTCTGATGTCACTGGTGGATTGAAACAGAGAGGTGTGGGGGAGGAAAAGGAGGGGGGGGTTACTCTGCCTCAAAGTCCCGGCACCAGAAAAACACCGCCGAGGCTGTCACACAAAGTCCTCCCCAAGCCTTACCATGAAAAGCAACAACATATGTATCTATATATAGGCCAGGTTGTGTCACAAAATGAACAGCGTATATGACATGTCATTTGGTGTGAGTTTCACCAACAGGTACCAAGTTTACAAGGTAAACATTATAGTTATTAGTTATATATTCTATAAATAAACAACCAGTCCACTTTATTTGATGTAAGTTGATATAACATTTAATTAATTCTGTTTCTTTTGTTTCTTCGTCTGTGTTTTTGATGAAATTTCATTTTATATTACTAAATATATAACTGTCAAATTTAATGGGCAGTTAAGACATGCAGGTCCCAAGTGCCAAGTACTTATCTTGTCTTTAAACATATAAATTCATAAACCTCTGTCAAAAGCATATCTGGAAATCAGTCAGTAATTCAATTTTAATCGAAGAGTCCATCTTTCTCTCTTTTTGTAGGATTCTGAAATGGGAGATAACAGGATAATAATATAAGCGCAGCCTCGAAAGCTCTCGGCTTCCGTATTTTGGACTTACTGGATCAGTTATTCTTAGACCACGACCGAGTGAAGCATCTTCCGTAACGGACGATCTCTGAGAGGGTGTGTGTGTGTGTGTGTGTGTGTGTGTGTGTGTGTGTGTGTGTGTGTGTGTGTGTGGGTGCGGGTGCGTGCGTGAGCGAGCGAGCGATATCTCAGACGTCACAACCCGCCGTTGGTCGAGCTCAGTTCAGCTCAGTTCTGCTCGGATCAGATGAGCCGTTGGCTCCCTCCGGAGGGAAACGAAACCGAATCCAGGCGTGGGCGCAGTTTTAACCCGCCACATCCCAGCTCACAGTCTGAGGCGGGACACTTTTTTTTTTTTTTTTTTAATCTCCATTTAGCCCGAAACAACTGCTGCAACTAGCAGAAACAGCCGGAGCGGAGGGAGGGAGGGAGAGCGGCTGTTAACGTAACATCCGTGACGTCGGTCCGCCCGGGCTGCTGCTCCGCTGGGTTTCCCACCACGCTGTTTTCCGGAGGCTCCTCGTCGGTGTTTACTGGGTGACCGACCGGGCCGATCGTGACCTAATCGTGGGATCGATAAGCGTGCGAGGATGGAGAGGAAGAGGACGGACTGCCCCGCTCTGCCGCCCGGCTGGAAGAAAGAAGAAGTGATCAGGAAGTCCGGACTGAGCGCCGGGAAGAGCGACGTCTACTACTACAGGTACCCCGTCACACTCATCGATCAAGTCGCTGATCAGCCCGCTCACGCAGTCAAGCGCCGATCGATCGGTCAGCCCGTGGCGTTCGGTCCTACATCTGGCCGGCATCATTAGCTCTCACTTGTGCTGCTGAAAGTTGAGCAGAAAGCGTTAAAGTGACTCCGTTCTGCTCAGAGAAGTTACAGTGTGGCGCTTGTATGCTGCTGGATGCGTTCAGACAGTGGCTCTGTGGGGGTCAACATGGTGCCCACAGTGAAACATCAGGAACATTTTGTGATTTTATTTTTTTTTAATTACAACCCCGTAATATCCACCACAAGATCTGAGTAATATCCCTCTAGGGGTTTGCACAGTGGCTCTGTGCTGGTTGTCCTGGCAAATGCCGATGGTGTGCCACATTTGACTTCAGCTTCATATGGTTATTTAACTGCATTAGATACATTTGTACACAAAATGCACAACCAGCACATACCCAACGCCTTAAGCCTGGTCGAACATCAAGCGGTTGCATGCCAAAAACGACCTCTTTGGGTAACACTTTACAGTAAGCCCCCCTTTTAGCATTCATAGTAATTTTACAAACATTTAATAAATGGGTTTATAACACACTCTGATGAAGTTGGATACAGCTTTTAAGTGTTTATTAATGTGCAGTGTTTGTCAACAACCCTAACTTCTCCTACGAAGACATTTTCATATTATTACAACTGTGTTTTACTTTATCATCATTCATTAATATATTGCCATGTATTATCCACTTATGGCCCTTGGCAGAAGTTACAGTTATTAACAGAGAGATTAATAAACACTGGTGTTGATTTTGTCAGCTATTTTTTAGATTTAGTCTGAGTCTTGGTCCAGACATAAAAAGTCCATGTTAGTTTTAGTCCCATTTATTCGACCTCACCCTTTTATTTTTAGTAATTTTTTTTAGTGGACTAAAACTCTGGACATTTTAGTCTCGTCTTAGTCAAAGAAAGACACAAACATTTTAGCCTAGTTCTAGTCAAGACAAGGAATAAGCATTTCAGCCAAAGTTCAGCAAACGGCTTTCGAATAAGATTTCATCCAACTGATTATGACAGTTAGGTCTGGAAAGATGCAACAACATTAGCAGATCCAGTGCAATCTACCTCTTCCAATATGGGCTAATCAGAAGTAACCAGAAAAAAGGAAACCCTTAAAAATCAAAAAGGACCCTGCACAACAACCCTGCAAAAAGGAAATAGCCGAAGTCTTGAAGTATGTAGTATGTAGTTCATAAATGTAGTAACATTTATGAACTTCGAGACAGAAATGTGTCTGATGATTTCTACTGACATTTGCCGCTACCGCTTATTTCCATGAATTTTCTGGTAGGTCAGCGCCGGTAGCTTAAAAAAAAACTCCACGGGATGATAACGTCTGAAGGCAGCAACGCTACTCCTCTGGTGGCTGCACTAGCAGGACTAACTAGGGCTAGCGTCGTGTGTCTTGCCTTGGGCAGAGTTTAACCATGACACTCAGACAGGCTATCAGATCTGCAGTAATCCCCATCATTATTATTATAATAATAGGGGTACGGCATTGCAGACATGTGGCCTTGAAGACAAGTGCTGGTGATGTAGTGGAACTGTCCATTGTTCAACCGGTGGACTAAATCTGCAGTTTGATATTACGGCACACACTCTTTGAACAGCTACTCTGTCAGAAGTACAACAGAAGAGCAGCTGGTGTATCTGTTCACAGGGCAGCCAAACAAACTTTCAAAGTTTTGATAAGGAGGTCAGTCAGTAGTTGGCATTGTGAATAAGGGACCCCGCCTCCCATGATGAAAACTAATATTAGTTAGGAGTTGATTCATTCTGTATGATCATTATTATTTTGTCCTCCACATTTATATCATTTTTTCCCTTTTTTTTAACCAAAAGTCTGTAGATATAATATAGGAATATTGTAAGATTGCATTCTGCTGTGTAAGCACTCTTACATCCTGCTGCCATCTTGCAATGGGATCACGCCAGCCACGACACGGTGATGTTCCAACCCATGAGTTGGACCGTGCCCACCTTCCAACTCTGCCTTCATTTTGATCTCAACTACACACCTGTAAAGAGAGACAGACAGAGAGACACCGGCCAAAGTACTCAAAACCAACTATATGGTAGTTCCCGCTGCAGTAGGTTTCTCCAGGACCGCATTTGCCATGATGCCATACACACACACACACACACACATACACACACACACACACAGACTCACAAGGTGAAAATCAGTAAGTTGCGGCCTCGGTTCTGTTTTATTCTTTATGCACTTCATGCACATAACATTTTATCCAAGTCCCTCAGTGCTTCACTGCTCTGACACTGTTTCTCAGCCTTGGTAACCATCACTGTGAGAGAACACAGGATATCAAACAGCAGCGTAAAGCAGTTCAGCTTCTCCCTAAAGCAGATCACAATCGAGTCTGAATTTTCGGCTTTTACTTTTTACCGATGCTGTATCATGTCTCATCACTGATGTGTTAGATGGAAGAGGAAACGCTGTCACTCCTGATGCAGGTCTGTGGTGAGGACGTGTCGCTGCAGAGCTGTCGGCTGTTTCCAGAGACTGCGTTTACTTCCTGTTGATCAAGAAAGTTGTTGATTCAGAGACTGTATATACATCCACTGATCAGCATCTCCACTGCTGATCAGCGGAGACATGGCTCCGCCAGATTAACAGCTCAGAGTCAGAAACGTCCTGTCCTTGTCGAATCCTGGATCTTTAACATGAATGAGATCAGCGGGTCTCAGAGCTGAGATTTTGCTTTACTTTCAGTTTGTTTTGTAATGTGACTCATCAATTCCAGTAAGGAAACCACTCAGCAGGCTGACTTACTGGAACAGCGGCAACATCCTGCTGAGGCGTCTGTTGGCTACATTTTTACAAACTCATGCTGTTTATCAGGAGCTTTGTTCAAAACCACGGAATTCTGATTCACACATACCATCTAAAACAGGAGTCCAAAAACATGGAGACTCAGGTTCGAATACTTCATAGTGTAAATATTACATAGTTTCGATGAAGAGTTGGAGCAAGATAAAACGCAATATACATGATACGGTCAGACACACGCACGCAGGCACGCACGCACACACGCACACACACACGCACACACACAGAGCCTGTGATCTTTGATTTGTTGCTGCTGACCTACATGTCAAACACAGCTGAGTGACTGTGTCTGTTCTTGTGCTTCTATCTTTGTGAGGACCAATTACACTCAGCGGCACTGAGGGCATTTTGTATGGTCCTCGCACGTCTGTTCTTCTTCTCTTTAGGGTTTACGTTAGAATTAGACTTAGGTTAAAGGTAGGGTCTTGCCGATGGATTATGTCTATGAGGGCCATCACAAGTATAGAAGTACAAATGTTTGTGTGTGTGTGTGTGTTTGTTAGTGTGTGGTATTACAGAGCAGTGAATGAGGAAGTGTTTGACAGTTTCTGCTAGTGTCAGATGTGATGTCATAGCTGACTGACTTTCTCAGAGTACAGAGAACACCAAGCTTGAACTCACGACCATGGCAGTGTGAAATTAGCGAGTGTGACTAGTAACTTTCTGTTGCCTGGCATCTGTTTAGAGCCAAGAAATAGTCAACTCATTTGGCAGCAACAAGTATTAGAGTTTGGCTTTGAGACCGAAAGGAATTGTTCTGAAATTGACATTATAACAGTTGTGAACCTTGCTCCTGGTGACGGACAATGCATACTGGGATACTTGACCCAAGTCAACTTAATAAAGAGGGTGGGACAACAACACTGCTTGGCATCTGGACTGCACTGACTAAATGTGAACACAAGTGGAAGCGACAACGCAGCTTGAGAAAGGCCTACTGTCTCCAGCTGTGGTGAGCGCCAGGTCCTGTGGGTGGATAGGTGTTTCCATGGTACCCCCATCAGACAAGTGGAAATGGCAGCTATGAAGTGTTGAGAATGAATAAATCATCAGACTGGACTAGGAGTTTATCCAACCTTGTATGATGGAGTTAAACATTAATGCTGGTGATCCAGATATTTGAAGATGAAAAGGAGAGTTTAGTAGCTTTACACTGAATGATGGACAGATGTCAGGCAGCCATGTTTGTTCCTTCAGTCTGGATGATGTTTTGTCAGTGTCACTGGACTCTCGTTATGTAGTTTACTGATGACTTGTTGAAGCACTAATACACAGTACTGTTAGACGTGTGTAATTACCCTCTAATTATGACTGTAGTCTCTTTGGACTTTCTGCTGTTTGGAGCCTCTGGTTTAAGCTTTCTGCAGTTCAGTTTGGACTTTGTGAAACATGAATTCCAGATATCACCACTGACAATATTACAACCCCAAAGTCAAGTTCTCTAATTCTGTCTTAAATTCATGATATGTCCAATTTAGTTCTGGTCTAGTAACAGTGTTAAAAATATGTCAATATATATATTTTTTTTAGATATCCGAAATGACCATATTTATAGTGTTAATTACAGTATTTTTATCTGTCTGACTCTCTTATCCCTCCTTCCTTTGTTCCCACCCTCCTTCCTTCAGTCCTACAGGGAAGAAGTTCCGGAGTAAGCCTCAACTGTCCCGTTATCTTGGTAACACAGTGGATCTGGGATGTTTCGACTTCCGGACGGGGAAGATGATGCCTGGGAAACTGCAGAAGAACAAACAGAGGCTTCGACACGACCCACTCAGCTTGGCCAAGGTAACGTTGAGGGATCATACCTGTGGGGGAGGGGCCGTGGCTGCGCTGTGGTCGTGTTGTGTGTTAACAGATTATCCGATTAGCACAGCTCTCCCTGCACCAGGTTGACAGTTCAGCAGGTCAGTTGACAAACACTCATTCACTACAGAGTAGGACAGTGATGTGTGGGTGAAGCCCTGCCCACTGCTGGATAAACCCTCTATCTTCTTCTGCTCTCATCATTTATGTGATAGTATATACAGACGGGTGACACCAGAATAAATTAGTAGAGAAACATAACGGATACAGATGTTTCCACACAGGTGCACTGCATGGTACGATTAAGCAATTGACATGACGTTGAAAACCTTTATCCCATGATGAAACATTTCTATCCCGATGGGAGTAGTCTATTCCAGGATGACAACGCCTGCATCCATGAGCAAGACGAGTCACTGATTGGTTTGATCAGTATGAAAATGATGTGAATCATACGCTATGGCCTCCGGAGTCACCGGATCTCATCCAAGTTGAACAACTTATGGGAGATTTTGAACCGACGTGTTAGACAGCGCTCTCCACCGCCATCAACAAAACCCCAAATGAGGGATTATCTTTTGGAAGAATGCTGTCCATCCCTCCGGCAGAGGGATGGACACACTCATGAGTGTTTTGGTTCGTACTTGTCTCAGTCTTGTCAGTGTTTTGACCTGTCCTGGTCTTGTGGGTTTTCTTTATCTTGTGAGCGCGTTGACAATGAGTTGTGTCTCAGACTTGTCTCGTGGGTGTTTTGACTCAGACTTTCCTCCGTCTCCCAGGTGTCAGGCTTGTCTCGGTCTTGTCATGAAGTCCCGTCATTGATCTAGACTGCAGTTAACAGTGTGTTTGCTTTGAACATTAGCCCAAAGCTCTTCAATCAGCTGCACCACATTTAGCATTTTCAGCTGTGTTTTCTTGACACGGCTCATTAAACTGTGAGCAGACTGGATTCGTTAACGTGTTCAGGAATTTATCTAATTACATTTGAATCGTCTCACACACAAACCAAACCTGACTCATAGAGGATAAATCCACACCATGTTTTCACCAGTAGGTTAACTGAAAATATCACTAATGGATACTAACAAAGTCCAGTAGCATCTGCACTGTTGCTATGGTTGTAAGTAATTTAATATACCTTCTTTTAGAACTGCGGTTACACTGTTGACCAGGCCTATGTTTGAGTTGTCCACTGTCCACTGCTCCACTTGAGCTGTCAGACACCAGGATTTTCCACAGTCATGGTTTAAGCTACGCTAACAGACAGACCAGTGTTACTGCACTAATAAACTCCGCCCACACAGATCAGACTGCTATGTGTGTGTACGTGTTTTTGTTACCTCTTTTAGAACCTTTTCCCGGTATAAACACTGACTTTGTCGCTACCAGTAGTCCTCATGGGGACCAAATCCCTGTCCTGGTTAAGGTTCAGGCTGGGGTTAGGGTTAGGCTGGCCACAATGAAGGGAAGTCAATGCGATGTCCTAACAAGGATAGCTGCACAAACTCGTGCGTGTGCATGTGAGTGTGTGTGAGGTCAAATATGTGTGCTGGCATGCCTCTGCACACGTACGCATGTGTGTGTGTGTTGTTTTGTGTTCCTGGGCTGCAGTCTTTTGTACCAGAGATAACAGTCAGTGTGTAGAGAAAAGAAACTCTTCAGTGTTTTTTTTTTTTTTTTTTTTTTTTAAGTGAACACACACACACACACACACACACACACACACACACACACACACACACACACACACACACACACACACACACACACACACACACACACACACTATAGCTGGAGGACAGATTATGAGGTCAGTAAAATGTAAGGGTTCACCCTGTGGAGAACAGAAAGGAAATCGGGACTTGAATGTACCAAACATCTAAGAGTACGAAATCAGTTCTCGCCAGCCAAAAAGTTTCCGACCCTCTTAGGACCCTCAATTCAAGTGTCCCAGTAAGTCATGACAGTGTGACTGTGAGGCAGCGTGAACAATACCAGGAACCTGAAACTAAACCAGCTAAATGGAATGAACTCATCATTAATTTTATCATTTACAGCTGTGGTTTTAAGGTTTACCTGTGGTTTCACTATCATATATCGAAATGTCTTCCGTGAAAACAGCCTACTAAATGGTGCACATGTATACCACTTTTCTACCATAACAGAAGACGTGCTTTACAATTAAGAGCTACCATACAAGGCGCTGGCCTGCCCACCCGGAGCACCTTGGGGTTCAGTGTCTTGCCCAAGGACACCGCGACAAATGGAGGACGTAGGAGCCAGGCATAGAACCACCAGCCCCCTGGTTAAAGTACAACCCGCTCTACCTCTTACCTCATGAGCCACGGGTTGAATTTAGAAGCAATCACACACACCCTGGCTCAATTCAGTACACTCAGGTGTTTTGCTGCTACAGCCCTACTTGGTCTGCTGTGGCTAGTAGCTTATGTTGGCTAATGTTAGGAATTTCGTTGATAGCTGAAAGCTAGGTAGTTAACCTTGGATTGACAGGAGGTTGACACACATACTAATCCGGCCTCCATGGTTACATCCCAGTTTTCTTTTTTGATTGTTCCTTTATCCTCGATCCTCACATGACCCGGAAATCATTCTGGTGCTCCTTGTTGAAGGCTGTCCCAAACCTCTTATTTCTCCTCGGAGGAGCAAGCGTACACGGGACCATCCTTAGCGGAAGCCTTACACCTAACATCAGCCACATCAGCCGGCCGAGAACACACAAAATTTACTTGACTGATATCTGACTGATAAACTGATATCGACCCTCCCTCAAACTCCAGTCAGAGAGTGAACAATCCGGCCCCCAAATTTCAAAGCAATACAGCGTTATTGGGATTAGTAAGTGTAATGTAATTGCTGAATTTCTTATTGTAATCCCTTATACTACTTGTTACCGAAAAAGTAATCAAATTACTGTAAAGCGTTACTTAGTGATGCATTACTGCAGTATGTGTTTTGAGTGTTTTGAGAGTGTTTTTTACATATTTTCCCCTTCTCCTAAAAAATTCAGGCTTATAAATCATTTCTGCAAAACATTAAATATACAATCTAATTATAACCTGTATTATTAAATAAATAATTAATAAACAGAATATAAATGCAGAAGTAAATAATTATAGCATTAAAAAGGAAAAGCATTCTGACAGTAGAAATGGCTCATGTGCGGTCACGTCTGACCGGTGCAGTCCAACTATAGTTTGACTTATCTGTGCACAGTAAACACAGAATAAGGCAGGTTTTTAATATATGTGTAGATTTTTGTCAAAACAGTTTGTTGTAAGAGGGAAAAATAAAGAGACATAAAAAAAACACCCTTATTATTGTTTGGAAAGTGCATATAAGTGCAAATGCAAATTCCAAACCAGCAAAAGTTGCCACAGAGCTATAAGATCCGACTGACAGCTGATCCAGCTGTGCTTGGCCAAAAACGGATGTTGCCTCAGATGACAGATCATAGGAATTTCCGTTACATGCTATGTAATTATTTTGCTGCCACATGTTTGCTAACATAACCTACATTAGTTATTTGCCTATACACATACAGCCTTAGACCTAAAAGTGGGAGTGTTTTCTGCAATTCCAATGTTACACATTGTTTAATACTCCAGTCTGCACCTGTCAGGAAAACTACATGTATCAAAATAACTACTTCACAGCTGAGAGTGTGGTTAAACAGAAACTGTCACGCTTCTTCTGCTGAAAGTCAGTGTAGGAAGCTTCATAAATGACTCTCAGTCCTACCCTGACAGAGGACTGGTTGTGATCCTGGTTTAAAGGAGTAGTGCGACAATTTTGGGAAATATGATCATTTGCTTTCTTGCTGAGAGTTACATGAGAAGGTTGGTACATACAAAGTAAGACATTACATTGATACATAGTTTCTCATTTCACTCTCACCAAAAAAGTGAAATACGTGTATTTCCCAAAATGTTGAATTTTTCCTTTAACTGTGAGCGTGATTCCTAGGACGGTTCCTTAGATGTTTGATAACTACAGGCCCAGAGCACAAGTTGTTGAGATATGTTGTTTTTAAATACAACCAGCCAACATCAACATCCTTCAGCAGGGCAGAAATAGTATGTGTGTATGTGTCAGCGTACGTGCTGTGTTGACGTGGTTTGTAAGTCTGCATCATGCTGCTTCTCTACACACATCATTGCATGGGAGAATGAACACACACACACGCCCTGTTGTTGTCTGTGATACCTCATCTTAGAGTTAACCCATTAAACTCAACTGACAAACACAGGTAACAGGTTTATTATAACTCTCTGTCTCACATTTAGGAAAGTAAAATAGACCACCAAAGAGGGAAGGAACTAGGAAAAAAAAGAGAAGGAAGTAAAGAAGGAAAAAAAGAAGGGTGGGTGGGAAGGAAGGTAGGACAAAAGGAAGGAATTAGATAGAAAGAAGCGGAGACATGTCATTAACATTTAATCTGTCTTGTCCAGGGAGGAAAACCGGACCTGAACACAGCTCTGCCAATCAGACAAACGGCGTCCATCTTCAAACAGCCCGTTACCAAGGTTACGAGTCATCCCGGCAACAAGGTGAAGACAGACCCGCAGAAAGCAACCGAGCAGCCCAGACAGGTGAGACGGTGAAGTGCACACACGCACACATACGCGCGCGCGCACACACATTGCTGGTGTCTCCATAGTAATGGCTGAGGACAAGGTCAGGCTGTTACACAAGAGATGGCACATTGGAGAAAGCCAGGTTGTCATGGCAACTGTGACCACTAGAGGATGCTGAGGCATCATGGGAAAGGCGGCACGACACACACAGGAGCTATGTCCGAAATCAAGAGTTACATGTTGTAATAGACTTAGTAATTAGGGGCCACAGGAGTGGGCCCTGCGTTGTGTCTTATTGTGCTTTATTAAAACTCTTAACTATAAAAATACTCTGTTAAAGGTAAAAGTTCTGCATTCAAATGTTACATAATTAGAATTGAAGAAGTATTTTAGTGCTATGTACTGAGATTTACTTAAAGTCTGTTCAAGGTGGGCTAATTTGAACAACTTTATATACTGCTGGATAGTTAAATCTATAATAATGCCCCATGTTTTATTTGTTACCATATGTTTTGTGTGTAAAATCTGAAAGTGACCAGTAACAAACTGTCATATAGAAATAGCAGAATAACAAGTACAGGTGTCCTTCACATAAAGTACAAGTACCGCAAAACTGTAATACTCGGGTAAATGTCGTCAGGTGTAATATTATTTTCCACCAGTAAGGAGGTTGCTGACTGACATGGAAGTATCATTGACCTTAATTTTTCCTCTGCTTTCCTCTGCTTATTAATAACTGCTTATTGAATCAGCCAGTGAAAAGCAACTAAATTCATTTACTCAGGAGGTTTTTTTACTTAACTGGAATGTATTAATTTTATGCTACTTTACATTTCTACTCCGCTGAATTTGCAGAAGTACATAGAGTAGCCCAAATTCCATTAGCAACAACATTAAAATTCTACTTAGGCTACTACGTAATGTATCTGTAACAATGAAAGGGACCAATCTGTCTAATGAGTAATTTTACTTTTGAGACTATATTTTTACACACTGGATATTGTGCATCCTCAGCAACAACTCACGTGGTTCACACTGGTCATCGTTAGGGGCTCCTCTTGTTTTGGGGTCCCAAAGAAGCTGCCCTCCTTGCCTAATGGCAAAGTTCTCCTCCGCTTTTAGCCACGATTTTTCCATCTGTCTTTGCCTGTTGCATTTACAAACAAACAAACAGCAGCCCAGTTCACTAAGGGCAACACATACACAATACAGATCAGAGTGAGAATGTGTTTTACGAATGCCCTCTGCTAGAGGACAAGACATGGCCTGCCGCACATAAACTCTGTGAAATTTAAACCCAGAAATTGTCACAGTCTTTGAGACTGTGTGAGATGTAGACTGTGAGACTTGAATGTTTAAAATTCACAGTGAGATGTTCCATGTTTGAAATTTTAAAAAGCCAGTGAGTGGACCGTTGAGCTGAGGTTATTTTGTCAAAAATACTGTTCCTTTTCAGTTTGAACAGATCATTGCAGATTGAATATTTAATCTTTTCCCAAACAGTAGTTGGAATTTCTCCTCATCATGTCTACAGCCTGCTTTGACAGAACTAGATCTGAATGTCATGTCCACAATGTAAATTGGAAATAAGAGAGAGAAAGAGAGAGACAGAGAGAGAGAAAGATAGACTGTATATTCTCATCCACCAGACCCAGCCAACCAGGTGCATGCATGCGTGTGCATGTGCGTGAGAGAGAGAGAGAGAGAGAGAGAGAGAGAGAGAGAGGGTCATAATGGCTGTAGAGATGACACACACTGGCTTGTCTCTGCTCACCCCTCTGTGTTGTCGTCGGTAAGTTAGTCAGGCTGCTAAGACAGAGACTGAGGCCGAAACTTTAAAATGAAATATAAAGTTTGTGACTTCTATAAACTAGTTTAATTTGTTATTTACTATTACTATAACTATTTTTCAGAAGAATCTGCGTTGGGTGTCATTAACACATACCAAGTAACCTCTCTCTGTCCTTGTCTGTCTGGCTGCAGCTGTTTTGGGAGAAGAGGTTGAAAGGTCTTCGGTCATCAGACGTCACAGAGGAAGTCCTGAGGACCATGGACCTGCCCAAAGGACTGCAGAGTAAGTCTCCAGCATTAACCTGAATGCACACCAAGCTCCAATCCTGAGCTCTGACCTCTAAGCCTCCCTGTCTCCAGGTGTCGGTCCAGACTCCAGCGATGACACTCTCCTGTCCGCCATCGCCAGCGCCCTGCACATGAGCTCGTCTCCGATCACAGGACAGACATCTGTGGCCGCTGAGAAAAACCCGGCCATCTGGCTGAACACGTCCCAGCCGCTCTGCAAGGCCTTTACAGTCACTGACGAACACATCCGGTGAGAAATATCTCAGTATAAGAATGTACCCGAGAGTCATGGGGTTTTACTCATGCCAAGCTCTTGTGTGGGAAGTGACATCATCAACTTCAGCATAAGCACTATTTTCCCAGATGTTGCCGAGTCGAAACTTCGGCAACGCTGTGGAAAGCACCCGCCGGAATCCTCACACAGCCTGCGGAAACAGCACGTTGCTCGACAGCACAAGGTCCTATGATCCTGTAATAGAAGTGCATACAGAGCAGAACATATCACTGAGTCCAGCAGACATTTTAGCTCATAACATTACAAGCTGAAAGGTGTCCGGCAAGGCAGGTAGCTGTTTTGCGTTAGCATCGCTTTAAGTCCCATACTTTTGAGCACAGACGTTTCTGCAGGCCTTTTTTTTTTAAGTGCTTTATTCGTTTTTGTTGATTTTCAGAGAAATATCCAGAATGTTACATTGCTGATGCCAACTGAGTGTCATTACTTTTGGACTCTCCAAATAGACTTTTTGGGTCTCTACCTAAACAAATAGTTTTGTGTCAGTTTAAGAGCTATCATCACCATATTTTGAACGGAATGGGCCCAGGCCTCATGGTCCTGGCTCAAACGTGTTTCTAAGCTCACCAGGCAGCCATAAGGACGTACTGTATTTCTATGAAAAATGCTCGTTAGGGGTTTAGGACTGTAAAAAGCTCATTGTTGTGGTTAGCTGAGGTTAACGTATTCGTCTTAACATGAGTGTTCAGCTAAAAAGTGATGAGGTGTGTGAGCAAAGCCATGGGGTGTGTTTAAAAAAATAAAACTAAATAAATAAATAGTTTCATACCACAGAAACACGTCAGACGTGTAAAATGTCATTTTATTGTTCCCATCTTCTGATAAAACCCTAAAGTGAGGGAATCCAGCTTCTCCCTCTGCAGCCCAAGACAGGCTGGATAAGAGCAGATGACTGATGCATGCTCGGGTAGTGGGAGTAATCAGCTGCAGAGAGAGAGGAGGATGAGAGGGGGAAGAGAGAGGAGACAGATAATGCGAGATGAGAGGCAGCGAAGCACGAAGGAGGTGGAGGATGAGGAGGATGAAGAAGGGCAGATGCCACCACAGTCGCATTTTAAGCCAAACGGGATTCAGAACATCCAGGTAGCAGCTGAAAGAGAGGAAAGATGTTAGATGAAACGTCCGGCAATATTCTATGTTTTTGTTGTTGTCAGCAAATCCCCTGAAAAGATAAAAACCAGCAATGTGTTAGTCCATCTCTAAATAGTTCCCAACTTTCCTACTGGGTCTGCGGCCTTCAAGTCCAAACCCACTGGTTCCTACTGCAGATGTAAATCTCTTAAAACAGGTCAAGAATATATACAATTATTTTTAAAAAGGGCTCTGTAATTTCCTAAAACAGCTGGCCCGTGTAGTTCTGAGTGGACTTTCCTCCTCATAGTTTGGCTGTGCAGGCATCTTATTACAACCCGTAGTTACATTTTCTTGTTTAGCGACGTGCAGCGGTCGCGTGAAACGGCATCAGCCTTTTCAGCAAATGCCCCAAAATGACATGTTTACAGCCAAGGGACAGCATCCTCTAGTGGCTGTAGTTATTATGACGAGGGCAAAGGAGGAAGCCAGGTGATGTTTGTTTCCGTTTCCAACCGACAGTCAACCTTGTTTCCTTGAAGACCGACAGTGATCTTTCTGTAACCTTAACCACAAAACTCAAAGGTTTTCTAAACTTCAAAGTGTTCAGTGTTGTTACCATGATGATGAAGGTCCTCTAACATTAACAAAGTACTTATTTTAACCCAAACCATGATCTTTCCCTAAACCTATCCAAGTAGGTTTTGTGTCTAAACCGAACCAAAGCCTTACTATAGCATTGTCACATTATAAAAAGGTTAGATATTTACTTTTCATCAGTTTATCTGTGGCAGATCTCCTGCTGTCGAAGCGACACTAAATCCCGTGGCTCATATCAGAGGGTAGGGATCCAATGAGGGACCTTTTTCAGCATCAAAACACTCGCTATGAGCTGTCATCAGTGGAAGTGATGCAGTGTCTAAAAAAACCTCAAAACTACCACAATGCTTATCGTAGTACCAATAAATATTCATACTTGTAACATTCAAGAGACACAAATAATTTCATATAATTGTTAAGAATTTCAAAATGCAAAAACACGTATACCTGAAGATTGCTTCTCTTATGACGATGCAGCTGTTTTCAGGAATAAAGTTCTCAGACGCTGGCCCATCCTTGAACATACCGAGAGGAGATTCCTAAACAGTCTCTGCTCTCAGCTGCATTGCCACCTGATGATCCTGCAACTAATCTAACAATCTAAACCATAAAAACCAGCAGTTTGTTGGGAGAGAAGTTTTATTCTTCCATCTTTAAACGGGGTATTTTTATTGGCAACAATGGGAATTTCAGAATTACAAATACTATACATATTTCTTGCCCTGTTATAAGTATTATATATTTGAAGAAAAATAATTCTGTAAATGCTTGTTCAAAAGGAGGAGAAAAACAAAAACCGTCCGCCCTCACAGTTTCCATGCTATTCCATTGCTGCAAGACAAGACATCTCTATCATCACGAGATCCATGACCGATAATCATTACAGAACTGTGGCACACATTTGATCCTGAGTGAGAGAAAAAAAAAAGGGGGAGAAATAAAGAAGAAAAAAAAAAGACAAGAATGAAGTTTCTTACCAACTGGCCATGCTCCTCGAGCTTCTACACAGAAGTATAAACACAGAGATGGGAGGAATGGCAATACACATATCACATAATTATTTTTCATGTAAAATTTTGTCTTTGGTGTGTAATGGTCTTAATCCCCCTTTGACCAGGAAATGTAAACTTAATTTTACTCCGGTTATCAGGGTGAAGTGTCTCAGGACCCTTCTACAGTGGGAATGTACTGATTTAAGGGACATAGGACGTCTTTGCTCCCCGGTTTTATTTCAGGCCAATAATAAATAGTAGAATCTTGCTGCAGATAAATAATCAATGTCATCATCACAGTCAATATTTAGTCAACTGTAGTTTTTTTATGTTTTTAAGTTTCATTGTTGCTTGTAGCAGTAATTTTTTTTTTTTTCAAATTTTCCAGCTACTGAGTTAAACCTGCTAGAGTTGATTCCCACAAAGGTCAGAGGAAGAGTGAACTTTGCCAGCTGATCATCCTGTGGTGTGTGTGCTTGGTGGGCAGCGCTCTCCTCTTCTCCTCCTGTCTGCAATCTAAAGAATGAGATGAGTCCTGCTGCAGCCTGGCAGCAGGGGGCACTGTGGGGACACACACTGACTGACTGACTGAGTGTGTGTGTGTGTGTGTGTGTGTGTGTGTGTGTGTGTGTGTGTGTGTGTGTGTGTGTGTGTGTGTGTGTGTGCGTGTGTGTGTCTGTGTCTGTGTCTGTGTCTGTGACCAGTGGAAGAACTATAGAGAAGAGAAGACCAGCTGGCTGAAGCCATTACAACAGAATCACTGGAATACATCACCACATCCTTCACTCTCTCCTCTTTTCTCCTCTCCTTCCTTTTCTATTCCTTTCCCTCCTTTTTACTCCATTCTTCTTTCCCCTTATTTCTTCCCTCCTTCCTTACCATTGTCCTTGTTTTCATGCACTCCTTTCCTCCCTTCCTCCCATCCATCTCACACTCCTTTAACATTTCCTTACCTCCTTATTTATTTAGTCCTTCTCTTCCTCTGTCCTTACTTTTCCCTTCTCTCCCAATTATTTCTTCCCCTCCTTCCTTATCTCATTCCTTTTTCTTTAAGTCTCTTCTTCTCTTCCATTCTTCTCTCCCTCTTTTAGTGTTTACTCTTCTACTTTACTCTGTCTTTTTGCTTTTCAATCCTTCCTTTTTTCCTTACTTCCCATTATTTCCCTTCCTTCTTCTTGACGTTTTTCTCTCAGTAACTCCTTTCATTCTTTCATTTCTTCCTTCCCTCTTTCCTTTCTTTAATAATTCCTCCCTTTCTTCCCTTTATTCTCAACTTTTCCACCCTTGCCCCCACCTTCCTTTGTTTTTCCATCTTTACCTTTGTTTCTATTTCAATGAAAAAATATCTCCTCCCTCCCTCCAGCCTTCCTCCTCCTCCTTTTCTTATCTCTCCCCTCCATTAATTTCCAATTCTCTCCTTCTTCCCTCCTCCAGCTGAATGTGCTTGTCATCCTAAATCACTCTCATTCCTCTCCTCTCACTCCTCCACCTTTTCATCTTCTTTCCTCCTCTTTGTCCGCTGCTACATCAGACTCCCCTCTTTTGTCCTCTCATCTCTTATATTTTCAGTTTACATCTATATTCGTTTTCATTATTTCTCCAATTGTTCCCTTTGATCTTCACTTTAGTTAACACAAGTAAATGGCATTGTAAAACACGATCATGTCCCATTGTATCGCTCTCTCTCCAGCTGTTTGTTAATCCAGATTCAGTCTCACACAATTGAGCTGATTCTGTCTCCTCTCTGTTTTCTGTCTTTTGTTGGTTTTGACAAAAGGCGGTGGACATCTTCTCTGTCTGTGACAGCAAACAGAAACAAACACGCACGTCTGCTTTGAAGAGCCAGTGTCAAGTCTGAGAGGAGGGAGTCGCCTGAGTTCACCACCACCTGCTAACGTTCTATACGGCTCATCACTGGTGTTTGGTCAATTAGAAGCAGAGCCTAAGGATGCGGATGTCAGTCTGACCAACAGTCAAAACTATGTGGACACCTGAGTTGAACATGTCGTTACGAACTCCTGGCCATTAATGTGTTGCTAAAACAGCCTCCACTCGTCTGGTTTCAGTCTTTCCACCAGATTTTGGAGCCTGGCTGCGGGAGTTTTCTCCCATGCAGCCACAGGAGCATTACTGAGGCCCAGCACTGATGCTGGGCGATAAGGCTTGGCTTCTACTCAGTGTTACACAGTGTTAATTTTGGCAGCTGATTTGAAAATCCATGATTGTTTTAGTCACATTTTAGTCATACGAATCTTGTTAGTTTTACTCAACATATTACTAAACAATTGCTAGTTTAGTCTCATTATTGTCATGCAATTTTAATTTTACTGAAATGCTGCTTGTTAGTGCAAATAGACTTGTGAAATATTTGGGCGAAGAATACTGTTTGACCAAGCAGGCGCTTAGACAATATGTGATTCCACAGATGCATGCAAGTCGTTGAATAAGGCTTTGCATTAATACAGTAATTTGTTTATTTTGCCCAGTCTTCCATTTTTGACAGTATCGTTCAGTTCTTATTCATTGACCAAAAAGGTAATACATTTCGTAGTAGTCCTCCTTTTTCAAAAATGACGTTTTATTTAGTTTTAATCTCGTTTTCGTCATGTAAATTTTTTTTTTTTTTTTGCTGAGGAAATTAATACAGGTTCCAGCTCTGGGTTGAGGTCAGGGCTCTGTGCAGGCCAGTCAAGTTCTTCCACAATAAACTGGGAAAACCATTTCTTTAAGGAGCCGGCTTTGTGCACGGGGGCACTGTCCTGTTGAAACAGGATATGGTCTTGCCCAAAGTGTTACCACAAAGTTGGAAGAACACAGTTGTCGACAATATCACTGCATGCCGTAGAATTAAGAGTTCCCATCACTGGGCCCAAACCCGGAAAAAACATCCCATGCCAAAAGTGCACTTCGTTTAGAAAGCCCTGTCCACATACTTTTGACCTTACTGTGTTTTTGTATCTCCTGTCCGGATTTCTGCTTCCCAGAGAATGAACCTTTTTAGATATAAGTGACACCATGAAATTTCCTCCAGCACCACCCTCAGGAACTAAAGAACTCCTGTACTTCAAACTAATTAAGATTAAAGAAGATAAACAAGGAAGTTATTGCCGGGGATTGTGTTTTTTTCCTTCTGGAGTTTAAGGGCTCCAGTCTTCTGCTGTTACACACACTGAAATAACAATACAAGATAATGAAGTTTTCATTATTGATCTGTTAGATATTTAGAATGTCAGAACTTTACATCTATACATCGTTACTTTATGATACTTTTTGAAAATTAAATAAGTAATGTTCATTTTGTAGACTAGAACTATCTGTAATATAAGATACTGAATTATTCAACCTCCCTGACTAATAAAAGTTGCCATATACAACATAATATTTAGTCTTTTAACAAAATAAACCTTCTCAGTGAAAAATTGGACTGATGAAATCAAAATCTCTTCAATCAAATGGAACATGAAAAGACTCTATAGAATGTCATGTTGTTGATCTGGGATCGAAGCCAATCTGCTGTTAGATCAGGGGAGAGCCAGGCGTTTCCCATCATGCCCTGAAGTTCTGTACTCTTTGATCTTGTGAGGTTACATGACGTTTGCGTAACGTGGGAGTAAGTCGCGATCAAGTCGAACAGAAATCTAAGCACTGTGCAGCGATCACACGCCTGGGTCATCTCGAATAGGCCCGCTTTCGACACAGCCACTTTTTGATGATGTCTGCGATGTTGTGTGTGATTTATGTTTTCTGGTCAGTCTTGTTAGTGTACGATTTGGTGTTTCAGGTGCAGGCTTGGTCTGTTGGGTTTGATAAATTACCAAAGACTGGAAAACTATTTAATTTTGCTGGATGTTTGTAATATGTAACCATTTATCTATTGATTCATGACATTATATCAAGAGTTTGGGAAAATTGTAAACCAGTGGACTGTGGAACAGGACTCATAATAAGATATCTGTGTGTGTGTATGTGTGTGTGTGTGTGCAGGGAGCAGGAGCTGAAAGTTTACCAGGCCAGGAGGAGTCTGGAGGAGGCGCTAATGGCCGATGGTTTGGCGCGGGCCGCCGAAAACACCCGAGAGCTGTTGGAGGGGAAGACAGCCTGAAGACAGACAGGTGAGACCGGCGAAATGTTTTTTTAATCAATTTTCATGTTTATAATCACCAGCAGGGGTTCTGCTGCGGTATGTTCCACTTCTTTGAGCAAGTTTAATAACATTTCTTCACATCTACAAACTTACATTTTATTACATGTGTTACAGTGTGGAGAAATAAATATTAAACATTTTGAAGAGCCCTTCTCAAACGTGCAGATAAGCTGCAGTTAGGATTGGAGACATGATAGCTAGCATTAGCCAGCTGTCATGGTAAAACAACCTCCTTTCAGGCAGGTGAGGTGAGGTGCACATCAGTCAAAATATGAGTAAAAACGATCTGTTAGAGGAAAGAGGGGAAATAAAGGTCACTGTGAAGGGATGAGATGGTTTAAAAAGTCTGTGGACATCATGATGAACACCCCACGTCCTCCTGCACACACAGCAACTTCCTGGTTCATTCCCTGGATATTTGGAGCAGAGGGGTGTTTGTTCTTCATGTATGTGCAAGGCTTCAATACTGAAATACATGGACATAGTTAATTTACAACTTCTACCGATCAGCCACAAAATTAAAACTGGTAACTGTTTCAGTGACAGTTTGACTCCGACATCAAGCTCAACTACTAAACTACTAAACGATTGCACTACAGAAGTATTAAACTACTACAGTACTTAACTACTGAACTTTTAAAGTACTGTACTACTAAACTACTGAATTACTAAACTAAAAAAGTACTGACAGTTGAATGTGTATGTGTGTGTGTGTGTGTGTGTGTGTGTGTGTGTGTGTGTGTGTGTGTGTGTGTGTGCGAGTGTGTGTGTGCGAGTGTGTGTGTGTGTGTGTGTGTGTGTGTGTGTGTGTGTGTGTGTGTGTGTGTGTGCGAGTGTGTGTGTGTGCATGCGTGCGTGTGCATGTGCGTGTGGGTGTGTGTGTGGTGAGACTTCTTGTGAATGCTGATGGGACTCTGTGTCTGATTGAAACTCAGCCATGCAGCAGACTAACAGACTGTGTTTATATCTGTGTGTGATTGATGGGCTATGGGCTTGTTGTGTGTGCTTATGGTTAATGTGATATGCCTGTGTGTGTGTGTCGTATTACAGTTTATTTGGTTATTGGTTATATTTCACTCTGCAGAGCCTGTAAACAAAACCAGATTAAAAAACATTTACTTTCAGAAGTTCACACATCCATCCATCATCCTTCTATATCCCGCAGCTTATCCAGGTCAGGGTCGCCCTGGCAACAGGGTAGCACAGTAGACCAGATTGCTTTCAGTGTGAAGGTTTTGCTGTGGAGTTTGAGTTCTGAGGGGGGTTTTTTTCCCCCATATTTTTCCCCCAGAGAAGGTAAAGAGTTTCATCTGACAATTGCAGCCTCCACCAGTCTAACTTAAGTCTGACTCCAATTCAAATTAAATCCAGTTTTCGCTGTAAATATAATTGAACGACAGAGTGCAGTTTGTCCTGAGGGTGGTGCTAAAGAAAAACTCAGGGGGCCATTGCATAGAATTGGTCCATCTACTGGGGAGCAGGAAAGTGATTCCGAAAAATTACATGGAAGTCTGTTTTAGGCCTAATCTTCGAATGGGGTTTAACTAATCCAGGTTTACATGACAACTAAAATTAACCTGGTAATTCTCATCCAGCCCACTTTGGTCTTTAAAAACAGTTGGAGAATTGATTTGTTCATCGTGGCTGGAATTATCTTGAATAGTGGAGCATTTTTATTTGTAAAGGCAGAATTTTGATTCCCTCATATCGAAAAATGACTTCAACTGCGAATAAGCCTGATTATCAGACTGAAATAGTGTTTCATTTTTATTTCATTAATAGCCAGACATTTTCTGGCCAGCTGTTTTCTGTTTGGGAGGGGGGTTGTTGTGTACTAATCAATCAGCAGTTACTTATAGACAGTATGTGTCCTGCCAGTGTCATTAAGTCGACACAAAAGCTGTGGTGGTGTTTGCTGGGAGCATTGAACTTGACATTTATCATATCGATCGAACAAATGATTTTAGAATGAATGTTTCTTTTTTTTAATAGACTCGTGTTTGGAATTTTGCTTTTATTTGAGAGCTGACAATGTAGAGAGACAAGAAATTTGGGGAGAGAGAGATCTCCTGCTGGAATCGAAGTGGGGACGTTGCAGTCATGTGGTATGCGCTCAACCATCAGGCTACCTGGTTGGCTTACACCAACCTGTACAGCTTTGTCCATCTTTTCCATTTTTCTTTTACTAATTTTCATGGATGAAGTGAGATAGCTAGCTGGCATACCATATGTAGGAAGGTACTGTCAAACTCATAAAAAAAAAAATAAAAATTGATGATAAACTCTTATTGGGCATTACAAGAGGTGGGGATTCAACTCAGTTGTAATTGTTGAAACAAATCAGAGATATGGGCAGCGATTCAGAGGTCTGGAACCAGGCTATGAATATATTGCAACAGTAGCATAAGCAGAGAACAGTCACAGATTCAGTGGAATGTCTCAGTGTCAGTTAGAGCTTGTGTCCATATAGGGTTTTTTTTCCCTAACTTTTTTCAGTTGTTCCTAATGAGGACAGAGCACCACATGCAGCCACCTATAGAAAAAGTGCTGAACCCATAGTCTTTTTTCACAGCGCTCCGCCTTTTTTTTTTGCAACCACTCAGAGCGCTTCTAGTTGAAAATCTCTGAAACGAGCCAAGCATGTACTTAGAATAGCACTCTTTAACATATGCCAATGTGCCGCCAGTGAGGGACCTGGTGCCATCTGCAACCACGGCTAAAGCATTTGAGGGTCTGAGGAGAAAGGTGCAGTCTGGTGTTGCTTCTACAGCCGTCAAAAGCAAAGGTCCAAACCATGCGCCACAACTGAAAAATATTAAGTAGAGGGTTAGTAAAAAATAATGTAAACTCCTGTGAATGATGAGTCTTTTTCAGTAAATATTTGAAGACAGACTACCAGAGAAGTCCCAAACGGTTAACTATCTTCAACCCAAGAAATGCCGATTTTTATAACTTTAGAAAGAAATGTCAATATCAACACAAACACTGATGTGTTTCATCACGGTACAGTCGTATCATTTACTTTACAGCTCAATAAACATCTTTAAGTGTGCAGCGCCTTTAATAAAAATATAGTACTTAAAATCAGAGAAGCTATGCTAGTGTATCGTACAACGGTTGTGGTGATATGTTGTCAAGATAATGTTGTCATGGAAGCAAAACCCACGAGCAGTGCTTTTTTGATGAAGCGCTGGATCGAAGCACCCCCCAACCCTGGCCAACAGTTTTCTGCCAGAAAAAAGCGCTATATGGACATCCAGCCTTACACAGAAATACCTGTCTAAAGTTTGCTAAAGTTTAAATTAACATTACCCACCACAGTCGACTGGTCATACCAGACCAAGTGAGGCTGTAGCAGCAAAACCCCTGAGGAGCGACTGAGCGAGCGTGCGTTTTAATGCTTATGAATTCAGATTTTCATTTGAAGGTTATTTCAAGTGTTACAAAGTCTTGCTGTAGGGACTTTTCGCTATGATGACAGATGCAGATAAATTTTAATCCTGAATCGATAAACTGAAAAATCCAGGATTGTTACAAATCAAAATGAGTTGAAATCAACTAACTCTGTTTGGCTATCACCGTCCGTAGGCTTCATCTCTCGAGGGGCAAAAAGACATACCTAGTAATTTAAATCACCACACGATCTTTACGCTAGCGCCAACCTCGGGACAAACTTTACATGTTTAACTCCAAGACCGGTGAGCCTCTAAAAAAGTTTTTTCTGTCCAACACTCCCATTATATTTCCTTCATAAAGGTTGCTGTAATGATATGTCTTTCATGATAAATCTGCTGTCAATAGAAACTGAAATTGTGTATATGTGTGCGTATATGTTGTCAGATGAATGGTGTGTGTGTGTGTGTGTGTGTGTGTGTGTGTGTGTGTGTGTGTGTGTGTGTGTGTGTGTGTGTGTGTGTGTGTGTGTGTGTGTGGAGAATCGTCTATTAATGCAGATTTATGCAGATTGGCTGGATGGAAGTCATTTGGGGAAAAAAAGCCGCTGAGAGTTGAGGAGTGATTACTAATGGGTTTTCATAGCTGGACCAGAGAGAGAGGGCTGCAGCCAGCCTGTGAGAGTGTGTGTGTGTGTGTGTGTGTGTGTGTGTGTGTGTGTGTGTGTGTGTGTGTGTGTGTGTGTGTGTGTGTGTGTGTGTGTGTGTGTGTGTGTGTGTGTGTGTGTGTGTGTGTGTGTGTCCTGGGCTGCTTTCTAGCTGTTGAAACAACCATTTTAAATCTCAGACTGTTCGGTTTGTTTCCTGCTGCTGTGAGTCTTGTTGCCACTTCCTATTAATTTATTTATGTTGGTTTTATGACTGAGTTGGTTTCTTCTTCTGTTCTATTTCTCTTCTGTGACTCTTAATGTTCTGCTCTTGGAAACACAAAACAATAAGTATCAGCAATGGAAAATAGGTCTAATATAATTATTTTTTCATTAAAAAGAGTTTCCATCAGTTTTCATCACCAATAGTTGGAGTTTTCAGATGCTTTACTAAAGTCAAAGTAGCAGTGTCACAGTGTTGAAATACTATTTTACTTTTAAAAGTTCTTCATTCAGAATTATACTTTAAATTATTACTATCAGCAAAATATACTTAAAGTTTCAGAAGCACTCATGCAAAAATAATGAAAAAGTCCTGGTACCAATGTCAATAGCTGAGAAAATATCGGTTGCTAATCATTTTTTACATAAACACACAAAATAAACAAACATTTTTGATAAAGTTCCCTTAAATTTGATCATTTAAGAGTTGTGACCAAGATATATACCAAGCAGGTTATTTTACAGCTCAAACATAAACGACAGACTGCCCTGACATTTCCTGTTACGTATCAGCCAACATGTACCCCAACATTCAAATATACAGTGCTGTGCAAAAGGTTTTGGCACTTTAGATGTTTGGATTCTTATCCATCACACAACACCATTAGTGAGACATCTGATTGGTCCCAAATTCATTCTGTAGCGGGACAATGAGCCCAAGCAGTCAGAGTCATAAGGAACTGTCTTCAGAGACAAGAAGAACAAGGAGTCCTGTAACATATGGTCTGGCCCCCACAGAGTCCTGATCTCAGCATTGTGGAGTCAGTCTGGGATTATATGAAGAGACAGAATAAATCCACAGAAGAACTGAGGCAAGTTCTTCAAGATGCTGGAACAACTTACCTGCCAAGTACCTTGAAAAACTTTGCATAAGTGTACTATGGAGAACTGGTGCTGTTTTAAAAGCAAATATTGATTTGATTTACTGCACTTGTGTGAGGTTAATAGATAAATAAAAACTATTCATCCATTATTTTTAAAAGTACCCTCGCTTTACTTTTAGTGCTAAAACTTTTGCGCAGTACTGTATGTGAGGAGATAAAATCAGCTGTTAATGTCTGGCCAGTCAGTTCATTTAGAAATGAGCTTTTCAGTCAAACTTCAGCAAACTGCTTTCAAATAAGACTCCATCAAACTGATTTTAGGCTAAAAGAAAATTATTCATTAGTTATTAATAATTAGTTTGTTAATAGTTATTAATTTAAGCAATATATCCAGACATGAAAGAGGATAAAACAATGAAGTCTGGAAAAATGCAACATTAGCAAATCCAATGCATCCAACTCTTGCTATATAAATGAGTCATTGAGTCTATGTCAGTCTATGATCATAACTCACTGTTTGATAACACAAACCCTGAGAATCCAGAAAAATAACCCTAAACAATCTAAAAGAACCCTGTACAACAGCCCTGCAATAAAATCCGACCCTTTTAACGTTCAGTTAAGGACTGTCAGAAAGGTGTTATAGTAAGTGTTTAAAATAGGTTGTACGCTACCATCTAAATACATTTGTAAAGAAAATATTTGGAATCTCTCTGCACACACAGCAAGCTGAGTACTAGACAGCCAACTATTGTCCAACAGACTTTATTCAAGCCCAAAAGACTCTTCTACATTTTATGCATTTTAATAACCAGTAGATGTTGTAGACAACATTTAGCTGCATGGACCCATTCAAATGATCAAGCAAGATCTGACTATCAAATGTGTATGGTAGTTAAGTTGTGCGCGCTTTAGCATGTTTGTCTTAAGTAAAGGTTAGCAAACTGACTTTTCAGTAAGGCTACACCCCCATCTGTAAGCAATGTAGCAATGTCCTGTTGTCAGATGCTAATATGAAAATTGCACCACTGCCTTTAGTATTTGGCTTCATATGCCTTGAAGAGTAACCTAATGTGATTTAACATCTTAACATTAGATTACCTCAGTTTCTGTGTGGCGCTCCTTGAGGTGTCTCTTCATGTTCGTAGTTTTCTTCCCAGCGATTCTGTAGTCGCAGGGTTTTTCTCCCGACAATACTACACACTCAATTTTTCTCTCAGCAGCCGTATTTTTGAAGTGGGTCCAACCCGTTTTCTCTGACCGAATCCCGCTGTTGCTTTCATGTTCCTTTCCCGTCACCATATGTTGTCCGAGCTCCCACAGCCATAGTGTTAAAGTGCATACAGTAGCAATGTCCAAGCTGGCATTGTACAGTCAGTTATTGTTTAATGATGTCAGTTTCACCTTGTCAGTGTCTCCTCTTTGTCACAGGAAAAAGGTTGTTAACCTGTATATTTTGTCACGGTTTTCGTTAAGGAATTGAACACAACTATGGTCCAGACTGAAATGTCTCAACAACTGTTGGGTATGTTACCATGGCATACCCAACAGTTGTACAGCTGTACGGCATTGTAACATTGAGCATGTTAGCATGCTGATGTTAGCATTTCGCTCAAAACAAGTACAGCCTCAAAGAGCTGCCAGCATGGCTATGAACCCTTGGTCATGTTTTTTTTTTTTTTTTTGAAAATTAGGTTTTTTTTACAATTTATGTGTGTACGAATTAATAATTTGTCTTTTAATCTGAAATGCAATTTGTTAAAAACAACCCAAAAACACGCACAAACAGATGAGTCAGAAATATGTCTGCATCTAGACGTTAGTAAACACCCTTATTCATTCAAATTTTTTCACAAAGTAAAAACCATACATTTAGACAAACACATGTATAAACTGCAGATAACATATAAGGATAGAGTGGTAAACGACAACCACAAGCCTCATGCACACAATAAATACATTTAAAACCAATGAACCCAATGAAGTCAAGCCAAATCAACCTGAAATTTATAAACCACAAAGGAATTAAGGATAAATTATTAAAAAGATGTGAGCTAGGACTGGGCCAGCAATACATACAATTGAACAGAAAACGGGATAAAGCTAAGTTAATGTTAAAGATGTGTACTACACTCAGATGTGTCCATAGCATGTACAAGTGTAGTCAGTGGAAGTCTCAATTAAAACTTTATAATCCGCAAAAGAAATCCATATTTAGATCCTGCTGAAAAGTATTCCATCTGAGAGGGGCAAAACATTTAAAGTCCTTTTTACCTCAAGCTCTGTTATAAATTTAGGAACTTTAACAATGAAACATTTCTGAGATCTGGTAGAGCAATCAATTTGCCTGAACTGTAGGTAGGTATGTGGGCTGTTTTCCTGCAAGGGTTTTATAGATAAATATTAAGGAATGCAAGTCCCTTCTGACTGACAGGGAGGGCCAGCCTACTCTCCTGTACAGGTCAAAGTGATGAGCCATCATCTGTTGAACCTCAAATAACTATGATGTACTAAATCTAATGATTGAAGAGTAAATGGAGGACCATGTATATAAATACAATCATAGTCCAGTACAGACAAGATAGCTGACTGTAGTAATTGCTGTCTAACTGAACTAGAGAAACAAGTTTTATGTCTGTACAGAACGTTTACCCTCTGTTTAATTTTTTTTTGAGTCCTTCAACATGTAATAATAATAATGTAAGATTATATATTGTTTAACCATAGACCAAGGTATTTGTAGGATGTTACTTGTTCAGTTCAGTTGTTGAGCCATCGAAGGTGTATCTGCTGGGAACACCAGCATTGGCATTTAATAACAACATCACATACTTAATAAATGGGTTTGCCATATAGGAAAAATAAAGGGTCCTAAGAGATGACACTGATATCCATCTTCTTATCTGACTCTGGGTAGGACAAGGAAGAAGAGGATTTCACTAAATGTTGGAATGCTCCTTTAAATGTGCAGACTGGCATTTATATCTGATCGAGACTGAAGGTTCACACTGCTGACTGAGAAAAGACTGTGACCATTCGATACGGACACACAAACACACTAGTCTGTGTGTGTGTGTGTGATTATTAGCTGTGTATCTTGTAATTTCCAGAGGAGCTGATTCAGACTCCTGCAGCATTTTTCTCAGCTGCTGGTAATTAGTGGATGTAGAGAGACAGAGAATTATCTGCTTCAAAGTCATTCACAAGGCTGATAACTGCTGAGTGTGTGTGTGTGTGTGTGTGTGTGTGTGTGTGTGTGTGTGTGTGTGTGTGTGTGTGTGTGTGTGTGTGTGTGTGTGTGTGTGTGTGTGTGTGTGTTCGCCTGCTGTCAGTCAGCTGAATTGCCTCGATTAAGCAGCAGATTATCAGGATTTTCTAATTATTAGAGAGTAATTAAGACTGAGACAATGATCATCAAATTGAAACATGAAAATACTGAAGCAATGAAGGAAGGAAACATTCAGATACAGACATATTAATACACTGAAACAATAAAACACAAAAACAGTGGAAGTTCATCATGAAGTCTTTTGGGATTTAGCAAGAACTGTATTCTCCTAGTGCAAAACAGGGATTCATGATGGTTCAAAGAGGTACTGAATTGATTATACAGGTAGGTGTTGACCTGCTATGGAATTACTACCAGTCGCACCACCTCCAGTTCCCATATGTCAGCTGCAGGGTTGTCAGTCGGGTACCTTCGACTTTCAGCGTTTTGCTTCTTTGCCCCTGGAATTTCTCATGGTGGAAGAGCAGTAGCAGAGATGTCTCCCTGCCAGCCCCTTCAACTAGTCCTCAGTTTAGGTGTTACTTCCAACACTTCTCCTCTCTCCTCAACCAGAGCCAAAAGCTGCTTTTCACAGCCTTTTCAGCCAAGACTTTCACAGCCTTTTGTTAGTTTGCTCCCACGTCCATAAGGAGAAGTAAAGCTGATGTACCGACAAAGCTGCGGTATCCTACTTGTACTGTTCTCCAGCCAGCCGCCTTGCAGTCAGCGGTAGATCTTAGTACTTCAGCCTCATCTTCTTGAAGACAGCCTCCACTGCTTCCTCTCATTGGACAGTTAGCTCCATGAGGAGCATGGTCTTGGCTATGTCAGGGCGGAGACTTGCGTTGGTGGTCTCACTGAGGAACTGGAGCCTCCTGCCTCGATCGACTCTCATTCTCCAGTCCTGGGTGGATGGAACCATCCTCAGTGGAATTCTTCGCATGACGCTCTGCCAATGTCCTGTCCGCTCCCCTCCAGCCCCTTGGCCAATCTGGCTGGGACCCGGTCATGTCGCCACCTGTAGCCTCCTTGGGGGAGCATGATCTTGCTGCCTGACAAGATGTGCTGGAGGCCTGCATTTGGACTGCTGCAGAGGGGGAAGCATTCTCCCTGGCCATACCACTGCTGCAGGTTCACTGGGCATGGGAGTGTGCTGTATGTTGCACTGATAAGGAAACTGAGCATTGCCTGTGGGATTTTCCACTGGTTTGCCATGCTGATATTTCTTCAAACAATGCCTTTCCATGTTGTCCAGCCCCCTTGTCCTCCTTGTGCCAAGGCCTGGATCTTATAACGCGCATCCTCCATCCTTGTCACCTCAGAAACCACCAGCTAAAACTCTTTTTCCTGCTTGCCTTAAATGTGACCCACAGAGCTTCACCCCACCTGAGAGCTGTCCTTCCTGTATCAATCCTGCCGATGATCTCTTTGCTGCTGCTCCTGCCTGCTAATTGCCAGGCCAACTTCAGCATGGGCTATCCACTTGGAGCCAGTGCGGACCTGGACCTTTGTACTCCTCACTGCCTGGTCAGTGGACTCCCTCAGGTAGCCTGTTCTTTTCCTGCTTGTAGCCCATGCTCATGGATTGCAGTGGCAGCTGTAGGATGTTCTTTCCAAAGAGACCAGTTTCAGAGAGGCATTGTGGCAAGCCCAACCACTTTCCGATGAAAGGGTTGGCTTTCCTATCTATCTTGCTTACTGTATGTAAGGATTTCACATAGTTTCTATCGACCACATCTTCTGGTCTGGTATGGTGTGGTGTGGTAGCTTGAAAATGAAAATTGAAAGATTTTGGTGGGTTTAACTCAGATGGAATTCCAATGGGAAGAAGCAGACAAATTACACAATATGGGATTCAAAATGAAAACTTTTAGGAATTTAAAATGGCATAATAAAGGACTCAGAATTCAAACGAGCTATTCAAAGCAGTACAATGAAGGATTCAAATTGGTATCAACTGGGGATTAAAAATTGAATAACAAAGGATTTCATTTCAGGGGGCAAGGAAGGTGGCATGGCAGGATGAAGGATTCAGAATGGCAGACTGAAGGATTTTAAATTGAGAAATTAGGTATTCAAAATGGAAACAAATTGCATAATAAGGATATACATGGATAAGAAGAGGGAGAGGGCACAATTAAAGATTAAAATCGAAAGTGTTATGGATTGAAATGGTACAATGAAAGATTCAAAATGGCGTTAAGTCATATTTAAAATGGAAAGAAAGGAAACTAAATTAAGGATGTGGGGCATAAAGTAGGATTCAGAATGAAAAAGGATTTAAAATGTAAACATGGGGGAATTTAAATTGCACAATGAGGGATTCTAAATTGAATGAAGGGGGGATTCAAATGGGACAATGAAATGTTTAAAACTGAAAGAAGGGATTCTAAATGGAAGGAAGAGGACTAAAATGGCACAATAAAGGATTCAAAATAGAAAGGAAGAATTCAAAACAGCACAATGAAAAATACAAAATGCTAAATAGACTAAAGGATGGACTAAAATGAAATAGTGAAAGATTTAGAGTAAAAAATGAGGGATTCAAAATGGAAAAATAATGGATTCAAAATGCAACAATGACTGGTAAAGATTTAAAATTGAAAATGGCACAATGAAGGAACAAAACGGAAAGACAGGCTTATAACATCTCCGTGAACTGCTAGAAAACCAGGATTTTCTAGCACTGAGGAGAAAACCTCACTTGTTTTTTCTGTCGATTCTGATGTTTCCACTATGGGAGCATTTGTTCCGCATATGGGAGTCAGTATGCGCTGTACAGCAGACAGGAGTACAGGGAGGGGCAAGAGGAGGAGGACATGGTAATATTTGATATCACTCTTGCTCTCTTGCTGTGTGAACGCTTCACTCTGGTGTTTTATGCATAATTAAAATGTTTTTTGTGCAGGCAAAAGGCATCTGCAGACTAGCAGTTCTAATTGTGGCCCCGCCCCACCCCGCTCATAAATGCAGCAGGAGGGAGGAGATTTAGAAGGGTTAACGGAGAAGCTAATAATTAGCATGGAGGCTCTCCACATTAATTAGACATTTTTTGTCCAGAGACGGAGGTTTATTGTTCTACAGGAGGTGGAAGAAACAGAGCAGAGAGACAATTTGTGCTGTAGAGTGTTTTTATTAAGTGGGTTTTATTATGACAAACTTAATAAGTCCATTTGGGTTCAGTGGAGGAAGGATGGAGTTTTGTTCAGAGATCTCTGCAGGAACCCTCACAATTCACGTTTTAGTTGTTAGTAGAAGATATCAGCGTAGACCTGAGTGCTCATTAACACACACTCACACACACACACACACACACACACACACACACACACACACACACACACACACACACACACACATACACAAACACACACAGTACTTGTGAGGGCCCTCTTTGACATGATCCATTCCTTCGCCCCCAAACCTATACTTGAGCCAATTCAAACCTTAACCCTAAAGACAATTCTTAACCCTAAAAAAGGGTCTAATTTTTCTAAAATGTTCTAATTTTTCTAAAATGTTAGAACCGTACTCCATAAGGTTTATATAACTATAAGATACATTAAACTTAAAACAAAAAAACACATGAAAACGTAAAGGTTGGAAGCCTCGGAAGAGAGAATGGTTGACTATCACATGTTTTATATAAGCTTTTATTTAAACCAGGTAAGGTTAATTCTCTTGACGACCTGACTCCTCCCACTAGACTCCTGCAAGCAGAGGCCAAAGGGTCCATGTCCAGAGAGGATGTCCCCAATTCAAATAACGTTAGCACTTTTAAAAAATGTTGTCACTGTATAAAAATGTCCTCACTCAGTTTCTAACATGTCTTCAATTACAACTTTCCAACTCTTTCCAATTATAAAAATTGTCCTTACTTCACAAAAATGTCCCTAACTCAAAACAAGTCCTCCGTTTCCAAAATTGTCCTCACTCTACAAAAATGTTGTCACTTTCTAACATGTCCTCTCCACCAAAAATGCCCCCGACTTCCAAAAATGTCCTGATAATTGCACGCACTTTCCAAATTTTTTCCCACTTTGGAAAAATGTCTTCAATTTCTAAAACATTTTCCAGCTTCCAAAAACTGTCCCCACTTTGTAAAATGTTTTCATTCTTCAAAAATGTTATCACTTCCAAAAAAATGTTCTTACTTTCTAATCATGTTTCCAATTTTTCAAAGTTGTCCCCAGCTTCCAAATAATGTCTGTAACTGAATATTAGGACTTAAGGATTCAAATTCTTAGAATTCTTTAGGTAGTCTGTGATCTGATATTTCGTGATTGATGCAACTCACAAACTAAGCTTAACCCTTAAAATTTTCTAGTATATCTAAAGTATTGTCTTTATGTTACTGTATACCATATTTTATTTAGGTAAAGCCGTTTTTGGTTTTAGCTTTTTTTTTCTTGATGAAAGTAAATGTTTTTTAGTAGTAGTAGATTTGTAGTAGTTTATATTCAGCAAATTAAGATATTGAAAAAATATCTTGTTTTTGTATGTTTTGTAGAGGTACAGTTATTGCTGTGTCGCTAAACACCCCAGGTTCATTTCAGTGAACTTTATAATCAACACACAAAAGAAGCCTAAACTTGTAAGTTTATTCTTGACCTTCGGAACAGTAGTTTCCAAAACAGTGTCAGCTTGCCCACTTACTCGCTTAATCTGGAGCTTATAACAGTATCATATTGTCTTTATTGGCTAATGGAGTTTGCTCTTAAGCTAACACAGACAAGGAGTTCTAAAGGGGCTCTGGTGAAATCATAACAGCTGCTGAGCTCACATGTCAACAAATCCATGTCAGCGGTAACTGAGCAAACTCCATCTGCTGTATCAGTCGGACGCGGGTGAAAGCTCCAGAACAAGCCAGTAAGTGGACCTTGAGTTTGTATTTTCTTTCTTTTGGTCAAAATAAAAGACAAACGTGTTCAGACAGTCAGCTGAGGCAACAACAGAGTGAGTGTCAGGTTATGAAAATTTTCTCCTGTGTTCACTGTATCAATGAACTACAACTCTTTAGACAGAAGTATTATCAACAACAATAACTCCTTATCTCTCTCTGTCTCTCTCCAGAGTTCCTCTGCTCACCAGCATCAGGTTCATCCTCATCTTCATCTTAATACAGACAACAGACCAAAAAAAAGACCACCCACAGACTTAAATATCGCCTGCACTGATCCGTTGTTTTAGTGGGTGATTGTTTCAACCTTCCCACTAAGGAAACCTTTTTCAGGATGACATCACACTGGACATCTGTCAGCTTCTGGAGACTAAAGTGATTTTCTAGATGAACAACAGCAACCACAGCAATAATTGCATCAGCAACGATAAAAACACCAGCAACAACTACTTGTGACAACAAACAACTACAGTAGCAACAGAAAGTGCAACATAGGAACAAGAGGAGCAACAGCAGCAACAAGTGGACTATCTTTCAGCTCAAAGCAGCAACCGAAGCCTTTAATCCTCTCTGTGACTTATACTCTGTGCAAACCTTACAAAAAGCGCTTATCTTGTCTCAGTTTTCAAATTCAGGTAAAAGTTCTTTCTTTTTATATAATGTCGATAAAAACAATTAAAAAAAAAATACAGAAGAAATGCCCTCATTAAACCCAAAGTCAGGTTGCAAACTGCTGGACGGCTTTTGCTATCTCTAACTACTAAATTTCAATGTGCTCTTTGATGAGTTTAGTTGTTTCTGGTGTCAGATAGTCGTCAGTTTTAAAGAAGTCTTCAGGGGTTTTAATTAAATAATGATGATTTACATGAATATGAAATAGAACAACTGCTTATTTAAGTCAAATTTTATACATTAAGAGAACATACGTGTACATTTCTTGGACTGGAGTAAATAAATAATTATATTCACAATCGTTTGTTCGTGCTTTTTTAAAACCTGCTGATACAGAATTTTTTGACTGGGTTTCTGAAGATGTTGATAATCAGTATTCTACACACTGCTGAAATCTCAACCTTTAAAGCAATAATTCGAAATTTAAGGAAAAAGACTAACTTTCTTTCTTTATGAGAGTGTTGCATGAGGATTGATGTCATTCTCGTGTCTGTGTGTGTTCAGTACAGAGCTGGAGTCAGTACAAGGTTAGCCTAGCTTAGCATTAAGACTGAATGCAGAGGGAGACAGCCTGGCTCTGTCCAAAGGTAAAAAGTTTGCCGGCTTGCAGTCTTTGTCCTAAACTAGGCTAACCACATCCTGACTCGAGCTCTGTACTTAGTGCACAGACATCATATTGACATCGAGCTCCTTATCTCAGTCTGAGACCTGTTGGAGGTCAGCTCCAGAAGTTTTGCTGAAGCAGGCAGTTTGCGATGTAATAAAAATAAGAATGACTTTTAACAAATCCTTAGGCAGAACTAAGGGTCTGATTTTTGGATAGAGCAGGAATGAGCCAGTGAATATTGCTTGGAGATCAAAATTTAGAGTTGGGATCAATATTAATCTGAAGATTTGTTTGTTTGTGTGTTTGTGTGTTTGTGGCCTCAGCAGTGGTGTTACAAGCTAAAGAAAGTTTATTGAGTGGAAACATGTTATTGCTGCTTCAAAATAAAATTGTAAATTCCTGATATGAAAAAAGACCAGACCTTAAGTTGGAAGCAAAGAAGCTCATTGCTCTCACTGTCGGAGCTTGTCTGCTGCTGGACAGAAATTGGCCTTCATTTTCGGGGAAGCTAGAGTGTGTATAAGGCATTATTTTTGTGAATGATGGAGACAAAGAGATGGCTGAGACCACATAAACCCAGTAAAGCACTGTTTTATCTGTCATTGTTTGGATGATTAAACTCTACATTAAGCATACAATTAACATTTTTTGAGCAGTTTAGAGTCAGTTGGTGTGAAAGGTGGAGAAGAGGTACCCGGTGAGGCTCAAGCTAGGGAAAATGTCGCCTGCCCCAGTGGCGTCTCCAGAGCATAATGCATTGCATTGTGCCTTTGGCAGTTGCTGTATCCTTACAAAGAGACACCAATGACCAATCAATAACATAATAGACGAATAAAAAGATCTTGCAAAAAATATGAATCCTTGCATTGTTTGCTGATTCTTCACAGATCACGCAACAAATCACAGATTCTTGCTGCCAATTGATTTCATTCATGTTGGGGGCGGGGCTCTTGGTTTGAGCCCAAGGGTGGGGAAAAGGGGAGCCAATGCCGAAAGACAGGACAATCCTCTGTGCCATGTTATGTGGTGCAGTACATGCTCCCCAAAGCAGCAGTTACTGAACTCAGAGATAGCTGCAATATTCCCGGACTAGAATTTAATTACATAATAATTGTAGTCTTCCCAAAAGCTTTAGGCAGAAAACTTAACATTATACATTACAATGATCTTATCAAACAACTATCAAACTACTTGCTGGCTATATCTCTTTGGAAACAGTAAGTTTGCAGAGATACTAGAATGGTCAGTACTTGTATTTGTATAAGGATTGAGAGACTGAGCAGTTTTGTGGGGTCGGTATGTCTAAAGCTGGACCCAGAATCAAGAACACAGCTTGAGTGAATCTAAATCACCTTTTTAACCAGTCATCAGACGCCAGAAACCTTCATGGTCTGTGAACACAACAATCCTCCTAGGCCTTCCATTCACATAATCCTCTAGCAGTGCCAGTGCATTCATCGTACAGCATTATGCACTATTGCTACCACCATAATTATATGTTGAAGGCAATTAGAATGATTGCTTCACACCTTATCCACCATGATAGAATAAAACGCAATGGTGAGTAAATAAACAGAATTTAACACCACTGCCTTGAACGCTAGTCATGGTAAACTTGAACTGCATTGCAATTAAAACTGATGATGTGATATGGAGTGAAATGATTGTGTGAAAACTTTTATTTGCTGTATTTCCCCACCTCACCAATGGCATCACTAACTTCCACAACCTCCTAATGTTTGTACAAATTTATCAGTTTCTGATAAATGCATACGCATCTGTCAGGTACTGTTTTTGTGTGTATGCAACGGTCATAAATGAAGCCCCAGGATTCGACCAAAAACCGATTGTAGTGGCACACCACACATTACATCGAATGACGACAAAATGCGATCCAATAAGCCACAATATATATGTTAATCCCAATGCTCAACTGTCAGCTGGAATGTTCTACGTCCACATACTTTTGACCATGTATCTTAAAATCTATTGTCCAGATTGTTATGAAAATACCCTGATCCCACTCCTGCTCACCGGAGGATGATCCCTTTAGAATTTATTGACCCCATGAACTTTTACATTTCAGACTGTAGTGGCGTTACCAGTAGTAGTTTTACCTGATTCTCAGGTGTCAGTGTCTGAAGAATCAGGTAACTGTCAGGTGATTGTCAGGTAGTTGTCCTGTGAATGTTTGAAGGGCCGCTGGAGGTGCCTTGCCAAGCGCAAAAACATGGCCATTTCTATAATGCCTGACATTTTTGCTGCTTGCTACATACTGCAAAATGTTTGCAAGATAAACAAAGAGAACTTTTTGGCAGAGCGGAACTTTGATGCAGCTATAGACCTCCCACAAGAGCCTGACACAGAGGTCTCTCATGCACTCCAGTGCACAACAAATATGAGAGGCAATGATGAGCATTCCTTAAAGAAACTCTGTCTGATTTTTAATTCTTTCATGCCAGAATTATGAGAGCCCAAGTCCAGATTTTTTCCTCTGTGTTTTTATTCTTCATTAGACATGAAAAAATATTTTGAATTTTCTTTTTTAGTTTTGTGAAAACTGTGGATATGAAATGTTTATCACTGTAAAACAAATATTATTTTAACATATACTGCTCTTGTCTACGGGAAGAACAACCCAAACTACAGTGTATTGAATTGTGAGGATACTCGTTCTTTGTAGGGTTTAGCTCTGATGGTTGTTTTTTAAACATTACTTAAATTAATTTCCCTAAAAAACAGGAAATAAAAATATTATCTAGAGCTGCAGTGATTAGTCCATTATCCAGTTAGTTGATCAAAAAAAGTTAGTCAACTATCTGATAAGCGATTAATCGATAATTAATGAAGTCAATTTTCACGCAAAAATGCCTACATTTTGCAGGTTGCAGCTTCTCAGATTTGAGGATTTGATCTTGATCTCTTATGCTGGGATTTTTAGCTGCACTTACATTTGCTTGCAACTAGTGTTTTCCAGGACTGTCCACTGTAGTGAGTGATATGCAGCCTGGATCCAAATCCTGGCATGTACAAGAAATTTGTTTTTGAATAGTTGTCTACTGTAGTGACCACTATGTGTGAAAGGGTTAAATAAAGTTCCTTCAGTGTACACTAATAGCGGTTGCCGACCCTTTTCTGTTGAATGGTGTCCAAGCTCAGCGTTTTTCAATTCTGGTCCTGGGGACAACTTGCCCTGCATGTTCATTTGAATCAGTTGTGTTGGAGCAGGGAAACACCTAAAACATGCAGGGTAGGAGGTCCCCAAGACCGGAATTGAGAAACACTGTAGTATACATGTCTCATTTTGCAATATGTGTATGTACACATATGACTCATACACCAACCACCGATTAGTCACAATAACAATATTGTCCTTTTTTGGTCTAAATACCAAAATGAAATATACTTAGATAACAATATAAAATAGGAAGTTTTAAAATATAATCATACACAAATAGTGTGTGAGACCACCACTACAAATCACAGTAGTGTTGGTTTATAAACAACGCCCAACTGGTGTAAAATTGAACTGACCATCACAAAGGATTGAATTCATTTGTCTGTAAATATTAAGAATAGAAAGTTTAACAATGTGTATGAAAAATATTGCAATTAGAAGTAAGAAGTCTTTCAGAGGTGATATTGGGGCCCTGACTCTGGTCATGGGGGTACCATGGGTCTTTACTCCAGGAGGCATATGCTGAGTGAGGGTATTGAGGCTGCGTGGCAGGCATCCGCCGGACCAGTTGTCAGAGTAGAGAAGTCATGTCCTGAAGAATAGCCATTCCCTGTGCCTTCTCCACCCACGCCTGTCTCCATACCCACTCTTCATACTCCCACTGCTACGACAACCGAAGCCGTTCTTGCTCGATGAAGTCTTTGTCTAACTCCCTAAACAACTCCCTTATCTCTGCAGATAGCCTTTCTGAGCATGACTGGTTCGTCCCTCCTCTTCTGGAAAACAACACGACTCTAAAAATAGAGACATGAACGACATTAGTTATATTTCTAACTACACAGTAGGTACAAAGCCAGCTAGCATTGTTAGCCATTATCCATTACTTCCTTTGTGCTCCGTATCATGCAAATAGCTAGGCTCCATGAATACATATGAGCAATTAGTATAATCTTACCTGTAATTAAAACCAAATCGTTCATCGGCACAACAGTTTCATCCCAGGGTAACTCGAGGTTGAAGCCGTCTCTGGGTTACTTGAGATGGAGTCCGTCTCCATGCTCCTGACCAAAGCCATAGGCTTGTGACTTGAACTCCATATTACCTTGCGCAAGCTAAAATAGCACCATGTTTTGAGGTCATTTCCACCCCTGCCATTGTGGACCACAATGGACCACGATGGCTGTATCCTTCCAATGTTGCACCGCTCACTCCCTGTGAATTCTCCAGACAAGCTCTATGAGCTCTAATCACAGATGGGTTCGATCAGGCAATGTCTAGTAAAACTGATTCAGACTTTGCGTTCTTACATACAGTTTCTATGGTTAATGTCACGATAAGTTCAGGATTGCAGTGCATGTGTGACAGCAGTTTAAGAATAGTTAAATTATCAGGCTGTTGTTTGTTCTGTCTGATATTTGGCACAAGCTGTTCTTAGTCCAGATGTTGGACTCTGTATGTGTGACTATAATTGTTTGTGTGCACTGTGCATGTTGTGTGTGTGTGTGTGTGTGTGTTAAAGACAGTGAGACAGAGTGAGACCAGCCTGCCAGCTCTGCCCTCATTTGCATCTGCTAATGACTCTATGATGCCAGTTTCTGATCACTGCAAGTACACATTTGAATTCCTGCTTCAGTGCCAGATGCTCTCTCTCTCTCTCTCTCTCTCTCTCTCTCTCTCTCTCATCCAGGGATTCCTGTTTCCATCCTTTAACTGCAGCTCTTTCCGTGCTCTGCATCAGAAAACACCGGCTGAGGTTAAACTGAAGACATGAAGCCACTGCTGGTAATGATGCTCTAGTTGGTCATGATAAAGCTTATATATTTACACTCAAACATCACAACCCTAAACATGACAGTCTAAACCGTGGGCATTAATCTGCTACTGTAACAGGCTCCAGATTTAGGAACCTGGCTGCATTTGCTCTCATTCAGCCACAAGTGCATTACAAGAGCAGACTTACAACAAGGAATGGAACATTTTCAGTTAATAGCCATACAGTTAGAGTGGTTAAATAGGCTCTGGTCTTTGAGGAAGCGCTCTGAAAATTCAAGCGTCAATGCCAATTCTACTGGAGAACTAATACAGCCTTGATAAACGCATACATGCGTGCTAGCTCTAAGCAAAGTCAACAACATAAAAAGCTTAACAGGAGGATGGAAGGAGGAATTGTAGTGGCAGAGGAGGCTGCCATACTTTTATGAGCATATCAGAAGAGCAGCCAGCAGCAAGTGTAAGATAATTGCTCTGACAATTGGGCAAACACCATGCTGCTGATTAAGACCGGATACAGTTGAAAGCTCTGCAAAAGTTAGTAAGCAGACCTTGAGTTGTTTTTGGCTTTTTTTGTCATTATATTTACAGTATAAATCTGGGATTACGTCCCCTGTGTGACCTACGCAGAGCACAGTGTTATGGGTTACTTTACAGGAGTGTGGTGTTGATTCATCTTCTGTCAGGGGCTGGGGTTGAAACAGATGAAAAAAAGTACGTCATACAGGCTGTACATACAAGTGTAAAAGAAACAGCAATCCGGACATCTCTGCTCATCTCTGACCTCCCTGCTCCTTTACTGACGTGCAGAAGCCCATGGAGGGGCATCATTCCAGAGTTTTGATTAGGGTTAACATTAGGATTAGATTTAGTCCTAGTGAAATGACAGAGCATTCTCAGCTTCTATGATGTAACACATTTCAGAATTGTGCAGTGTGGGCATTGTATTTAATTATGAGATCAAATTAATCAGGGATTTGATTTTAGCAAAAATGGGTGTGACTTAGTGACCACAGACCACAAAAGTAAAAACATGGAGCGCAGCAAGGCTTCCATGAGCTAATTTATTGTACTTGTGAACCTAAACCTCACTGCATTCTGTATGTTTCTACCGTCAGGAGAGCCAGAGCAGTTTGATATCAGATGACATAGCAAACAGTATTAGTAACCTCTCTACCGCATTCTCACAGGTTTCACTTTCTCATTTGCACTCAACGGCGGGAGTTAGCAACATGGCGTGACTTCGACATGGTGGTGAGCGGCAGGAAATGTGAAACTAATTTAAATATGGCATCCCCTCATCACCATTTACTTACTACTGGCTGGTTAATACTCTAACAATACTTAGAACACATTTTTCGTGAGTTACATACACAAAGGGTGTTTTTATACAGCAGGCGGAGGCTGCCACTTGCTCCATTGTTTTCAGTGTAAACATGGCTGCACACGTGCGGACAAGCAGCGGCAGCGGCAAGTAGAAGGAGGGCAGCCGCTGTTCTCGTGAACATGCACTGCTCTTTGACGCTGCCATCTGAGCTGACAACTGTTGAACTCTTTTCAGCTCACCGCCTCAGCGTGCCTTGTGATCATAGCACAGAAACCTCGCAGAAACACACTAATGGAGGAGCTAATTATACCTGTGTCTGATAATACTGAATTGTATGATCTCTTCCCATTAGTACAAGGATCAATAAGAAAACTAGGTTTTGGCCCAATTAAATAAAGTATATTATATGTAGGAAATTAGCTCAATTATGAATATGGGGAATATTAATCAGAATTACTACCATACCGAATTTAACCATTCCTCCACTGAGATGGCTTTAAAACACTAAAGAAAAGTTTTTCTTGGTGGCCTGCCAAGAAGAATTTCTTAACCATGAATTATTCTGTTTTGGGGAAAATTAACTGTAAATAAGTGAGGTAGCAGAGAATCATATGAATTAGGGACTGAGATGCAAGACTGAGATGATACTGGGCAACTTGGGTGAAAGTCTGAGTGTGTTTGTTTGTGTGGATGCAGGTCCATGATATACACTCAGCTCCAGGTTGCAGGCTCACAAATGTCTCTGTTGTTCTGATAATGTTATAAAGAGTCTGTTTTGATGCGGCACTGGATGATGGGGATTTTGAATGAGGTTTTCCTAATTCTGGAACAGAACCCGGATGTTCTGATTTCACTTCAGCTCTCCATAATATACTGGCACAGACATAACCAAGCAGTGAGCAGAGAATAAATGAATGAAGGACTGAACCGCAATTAAAATGTATTTTTAACTTCATTGTCTTTACACCTTCATTAACTGATCTTTATCCCCTTTGATGCAGTGCAACAAAGATACAAACATATGACCTCTTTTAGGTTTATAGGTCTAACTTGTTAGCATTTGTTGTCACATCCAGCAGATATTATCATTAATTTAGAGTGGTGTTTGTGTCTCCTGATGAATCTTAGTCCAATATTCACTATACTTTTAGCTCTATTTTTGGTATCCACCAACTCCTGAGAAATATATTTGGATTTTTAACTGCTAAATGCACACCAGCTAGACTGTCTGCTGTTTGGTCCCCAGCAGGTAATGTATAGTAGGTTTATCAGAGCTTTTTTTGCTATAAACAGCTGCCTGCTGTGTCTAAAAATTACATGATGAGAGTTGTGAGAGTGAACTAAAAAATTGTGGCCTGTAAAACCAACGCAATCAACTGAAAGACACTAGAAAGCTCTGTTGCGCTGAGGAAAATTTTGGAGCATAATCATATGTGTTTGTCATAATGTGTATACTCTTTCACATAATTCTCATTTAATCCATTGTTAATATACAAATATTCATTAGAGCAGCTCTACGGATAGGGTTAGCGGTTAAAGAATCCATTATATCAATACAAACATGTAGATGTGTGTGTGTGTGTATGTTTGTGTAATCATAAGTTGTCCTCATTGTTTTTGGATGTCACATTTGATTGGTTGCATCAAAACCAACAGCCTGAATTTACTTTTATTGGAAAGCAAATGAACAGCAGCGGCTTTCCCTCTGCTGATTGATGATGAAATTTCATTAAATCAAATTAAGTTTTGGCTTTTGGTCTGTTTGGTCTAAAAATTAAAAAAAAATTATGCACACTACTGTGTATAAAATATGCCTTTCTTTTAAATAAATTGTTTACAGCTATTATTTTTAATGCAATTTAATTCCTGTTTGGTGAATTTAAAGTTGATTTATTTTACATAATTTCCACTACAAAGTAGACTGCAATGACTTTATTACACTCCTTGATTGCTCAGTTCATCACAAGAAATTTCATGGTATTATGTTCCTTCTACAGTAAGTCTCTACCAACGGAAAAAAATTAAATGAGGACTCCAGGGGGCCAGATGTGTAGATTCACAGAACGCACAGTATGCACAGAGACAGAGACATTCATATACATTCTTTTCATCAGATTTATGAAGCCAGATGTATATCTGGTTCTATTTTATGAATCTCAATTATTGTACAACCAAGCATGTGTCCATGTGCCACATTTCCACTCCAACAGTTCACCATAAATGGATGGAGGAACGCCCTTCAACATCTTTTTGCATATTGGTACTTGTGCCCGCTCCACCACTCATTATAGCTGTCAATGAGAAAACGGCAAAGAACAAGCGAAGTTTTACTGATTGTGTTGCCTTGGCGAGATTCTCCAATAGTACTAGAGCAGCTGTCATCATGCATCATGCATCATACACAGGGCTGTGGATATTTATAGCGCCCACACCATTTATTTATCACAAGTATCTGTAAACCATTATTGCTGTGACATCTCAGTCATCATTATTAAATGTCTGAAAGATAATCAGTAATTAATTTCTAGTGATTTAAGAAGTAGACTACTTCGCAGCTAAGGATAAAATTAAAAAATCATTGATGGGAAAATAATGGCTCAAATGTAGATAAAAGGAATGATAAAGCTCATATCAGTAGTAAGAAATGTTACTAAAATAAAGCAGGGCATCATTAAGCTGAAAAAACAAAACAAACCTATCAGACAGATGGCAGAAACTTTAAGAGTGGCCAAATCAACAATTTGGTACATTCTTATAAAGAAAGAATGCACTGGTGAGCTCAGCAACACCAAAAGGACTGGAAGACCATGGAAGACAACTAAAGTGGATGATCACAGAATTCTTTCCTTGGTCAAGAAAAACCACTTAACAAGTTCTAGCCAGGTCAAGAACACTCACAAGGAGGTAGGCGTAACATTGTCTACAATCAAGAGATGCCTCAAGAACAGAAAGGCCAGATTACACTTTTCCAGAAGCCCTCTAAAAAAGTCTGCCAAGTTCTGGAACAAGATTCTTTGGACAGATGAAACCAAGATTAACTTGTGCAACAATGATTGGGAGTGAAGAGTATGGAAAAGGAAAGGAGCAGTTCATGATCCAAAGCCACCACATCATCTGTCAAACATGGTGGAGGCAGTGTCATGGCATGGGCATGTATGGAACTGCATCACTGGTATTTATTGATAATGTGACTGCTGATAGAAGTAGCAGAATGAATTCTGAAGTGTATAGTTCTGTACTATCTGCTCAGATTCAGCCAAATGCTGCAAAACTGATAGGACGGTGCTTCACAGTACAGATGGATAATAAGCAACCCAAGAGCTTCTATCGTCACCTGACCTCACCCCAACTGAGCATGCTTGTCACTTACTGAAGACAAAACTGAGGGCAGAAAGTACCACAGACGAGCAACTGAAAGCGGCTGCAGTAAAGGCCTGGAAAAGCATCTCAAGGGAGGAAACTCAGCATTTGGTGATGTCCATGGGTTCCAGACTTCAGGCAGTCATTGACTACAAAGGACTTTCATCCAAATATTAAAAATAATCCTTATATTCATATTTATGTTGGTTTGTCCAATTACTTTTGAGCCTCTTTGGCTGTAATTCCTAAAACATTAATGCAATATTTTTGTTAATCCCCAAACATGCCGTTGCAATCCTATGGAATAATACAGCTAAGAAACCTTTCCAACTGTTGACATTGGAGTGTGAGGGACCAAGAATGTCTTTAGATTTGGAAAAAGGTGCCCCCCACACCTTAAAATGAGAAAGGATAAAGCAGATAAAGTGAATTACTAAAAGAAAGAAAAATAAGAAAGAAAAATAAGAAAAAAGGGCCAAGAAAACAGAACTGAGTGCTACAAACAGCAAGTAAAACTGAACCACTGACATAAACATTTTGACCTAACCTTGCCCTTTGACCCTCTGGGCCAAAATGACACCATATAACTTTATTGTTCTAGCATTCATGTTAATTTAAGAACATTCAATAGTAGATATCAACATTTTAATGGTTTTAAAATGCATAATAAGAACAGACACAGGTTGAAATCACCAAATTTCTGTTCTCTGATTAGATCTGTTAAATCAAGTAAGGTATAAATGAAATATATTCAAAGTTAAGATTTGAAGTCACTTGATTTGGGAAGACCTATCTTTAGCTTCAGTAACTGTGTATTTTACTTCTGTCAAATCAAATACATAAACAGTAAAAATGCTTCACTCCACAGCATGCAAAGATGGGCCGTCAATGACAGTGTCCTGGTTCAACAGTGTGATTAGAGACGACATCCTGACAGATAGGAGCTCAGGTCTTGGTTCTTACAGTGACGGACCCAGGCCACCCTGAAACAAGACAGAGGAGTGTCACTCATTTTTCCACATGTGGAGGTCCATGTAGTGAACACATCACAGTCTGTACCTATGATTAACATGATCAGGTCTTACCAGGCTCCAATTCTTCTGGGATCTCTAACAATTGTTTTGGCACAGTTAATTGCCACACTGACATCATCAGTCAGAAGATCTGTTAAAAAAAATGTTAAAAAGTGGACATTAAAGGAACAGCAAGTACAGCTTGTAAAACGCAAGTGGAACAATGAGCCTCTCAAAAGCTCTGTATTGATAAGCCATCTTGGTATATGGGAAATGGATGGCATTTATAAAGAGCCTTTATTCAAAGTGCTTTGCCTCTCATTCATCCATTCACACTCACACTCAAGGGAGTAGTCTTTGTTTCAGAAGTACAATGAAGTCAAAAATGAAAACTTTTCCCATAAAGAGACCTGATACTCTCTATTAGACAATGTTGTATTTTCATCTGTACTATAAAAGATAACTGTCTTTACTGTGTTATCTTTGACTCTCAATTGTATAACATATTCCTAAGAGAATACTAACTGTACCTGAAAAACCATGAAGAGTTGGCGGTACTTTTTTGCCCAGTGTGGTGTCTGCAAGTCTTCTTTTTGGGATGCATATGGCCCCAGTAACCGCCACCAAAAAAATTGGGGAACCTGTATTTAGCCTGAGAGGTGAAATCTATGGCAAAAAAGCCCATAAAGCACTTGCTCCTGCTCATTAATTTAATTGCTGCCATTTAGAGGACAATGTCTACAGAGATTTTAGTGGGAAGGACGCAAAGCCATGACCCACTCTACACATGGAAACTGTGTTATTAAAAGTTTAAATAAGAGGATATTAATGCCAAAACGTTGTTTTTGTCATTTTAGGGTAGATGAACTCCACAGCAAGCTGAAACAAAACATCTGATGTATTATCAGCTTATAAGGTTGCGGTGGCTAATGTGTTTGCGAACACCTTTCTACTTCCACTTCCAGCAATTACACACCAGAGTTGTATGTGTGTCCACTTAATGAATGTAGGTCCAATATTCACTAATCCGCTCTGTTTTGGGCTCCACCAACTTCTGAGAAAACCAGAAGCCTCTAAACCTGGTTTAGAGGCTAAAAAACTAATTATAGCTGCAGAGTTCTTAAGAACTCTATGAGTTCAAAACCACCAGAAACACTTTTACATAAAACAGAGTAATTTGATATGCTGTTAATATTAGAAACACTGTATTGACTAATGCAGCTGTAAAGCTTGGTGTTGGACCAGGAAACAGGGGGATTGGTGACTTAACCTTACAAAACAATGTGGAAAGTAATAAATTAGGAGGAAAATGCCCCTGTGTAGTATTTGAAGTTTTGGATGTAGTGGTTCATCACTAACAGCTGCACTGGATTCCGCATCCATTTGAAGTGGGCGTTCGGCCGTCGCTACACCACCATCGGCTGTTGATCTGGAAGATGCCGTAATCGGTAGATCCATCAGTGTTGTGGTTGACAGCTTGGGTGTTGTAGTGCGACTCCCAATTGGTCAGGCAAACCCCTGCAGAGGAAACAGTACAGACCCACATAAGATCCACCTACCAGCACCTCTAAAGCTCACTAATTAATACATTGTATCAGGTTTGTTTAATCTGTTTACTCTGTACAAAAATGTAAGTGTAAGAGTGACAAATCTATGTATATTTATTTCCTGGACTATTTCCTGGTCGGGACCGGTAACTTCCTATAGTCTCAGCTGGTTGCCTGGGAATGCCTCCTAGCCAGGCTAACGCTTTGTATCCATTGTGTGTGCTGAGCTAAGCTATCCTGCTACTGCCGGTCGCTTCATATTTACTTCATCTAACTCTTGGCAAGGAAGCAAATATGTATTAAGTATTTCCCATACTGATTAATTTTTTCTTTATGAGCTGCTTACCTCATGATAACATATGAGACAACATTAAAATGCAACAAGTTAATGCTGAGCTGATGTTCTCTCTCATCACCTGCAAAATATAATCAAGCCTTAAGGGTCTGCTAATTGATTTCGATGAAATAAATGGTAATCAATAGCTGTCTTTAAATGTGGAAAAAATACAATGAAATTTCTATGATACATGGTTTGTTATGGCATGTTTTGCAAAATGGCTAAGAGTACAAGACTTACTGAATGGGTTGGTATGGTTATATTGTACTGCTGTTAAGACATATAAATGCATGTAAATGAGTAATATTCTCTGCTTCACATACAGTATCTGCAGACAGATACTAATACTCACAGTTGGCCAGGCTGTAGCCATAATAGCCGTCCATCCCATGGTTCTTCAGCTCTCGGGCCCATTCACAGCGTTCGTACACCTTAGCGCTGGCCAATGCCACCAAGAGCAGAAACACCAGACTCCTCATGATTGATTCTCTGCTGGATCAAATGTTCCCACAGCTGCTGCTGAGTGTCTCTTTATAGTCAAATGTCTTCCAAATCTGAGTTGTTTTGTTTGAACTTTGAGCAGCTGTTTGTTTTTCAGGCTGAGTATGTTATCAGTGGGTTAATACACGCTGATGTGAAGGACTGACAAGTTAAAGTCCAGGTAGAGCTCTGGCACAATTTCATCTGCAGTTGAGAGTGAGTCAAAAGCTGACTGAAAAGGTGCCCTGTGGAGTTTTCCTGGAAACAATGTTTCTCTTTACTTTGAGTACTACCCAACGATATTAAGTGTGTGTAACCTTGAGGCATGACAAAAGTGTTGAATGCATTTCCTTCGTATTAAAACATTTGCAAAGCTGATTTTGTATTATATATAAAATTATCCATTGCTACATGGTCTGGGTATCATGGATTCATTCAATTATGTAATTTAATCTCGAAAAAAAGAACACGGAAAAACTGCTGCACCTACTGGGAGCACCAGAACGAAAAAGTGAAAAGTCCTTGAATGTAACCTATTTTTACTGCAGAATAGCATGAAACATGTGCAAGTGTGTAACATTATACAAACAAAATGGGGAACCACACGTAAGAACATTGCTCCATAGATATTAGAGGTGAAAAACTCCACAAAATTATTTTGAAAATCAGACATCAATAACAAAAAAACCAAAAAAAAAATCTGCAGCTAAAAGACATGTCGCCTGCAGCTCTTCAGCTTATAGCTCACTGTGGCTTTTCCTTCAAATGAAAAGCACTGCCAACCAAACAACCCAACCTTATGGATCAAGTACAAGGACATTTTAAATAAATATAAAAGTACAACGAGGAACAAAAAACAAAATTATACCCATATGAAACTTTAAGATATTGAAAATACCATTAATCAAAATCAATTCTGGGATATGTGTGATATGTGAGCAACTTCAACACAAAGCAACCAGAAGCATCACCCATCCAAAACGGAGACATCTGGAGAGCACATTTTGAAAATCTGTACAAAGACATACCGATAAATCAAATCATTTCAGATCAATATATTATAAACTAAAAACTCCAAACATTAGAAGAAACTATTAAAGACAACCAAAACCCCCTTGATTTCCCAATTAGTTGGGAAGTATTGACCACACGGATTAAATCTCTCTGGTCAATGAAAGCCTGTGGTCCAGACAGCATTAAAATGAAATGGTCAAATGCAATACCCCAGAGATGCAGTGTGCATTGTAAGAGTAGTTCCAGTTTGTATTATATCAGGATACTTTCCTGACATCTGGTGCAAAGGGCTCATTTCGCCCATTTATAAGAGTGGGGACAAATCAGACCTGAGTTACTATTTCTGTGTCAGGTGTTGTCTAGGTAAATTATTCTGTAGTTTTCTAAATAAAGTATTACCAGACCACTCCATCTTGAGTAAAAATCAAATTGGCCTCCTCTCAAAACACCGCACCATCAACCATGTACATACCCTTCACACTTTAATTAACAAAAAAAAAATGGTAAGATATTTCCATGTTTTATTGATTTCAAAAAAAGCTCTCAACTCCATTTGGCATGAAGGGGAAATAACAGGCAAAATATATGATCTGATTAAATCAGTCTATTTGGAAAATAGGTGTGCTGTTAAAACTGCAGACAAACAAACTGAATTCTTCATCCAGAGAAGAGGTGTTCATCAAGCTTGCAATTTAAGTCTGACATTATTTAATGTATATCCAAACTTAGAATTGGATTGGTGTGCTGCTCCTGGCCTCTCCCTCTTAGTTAGAGAGCTGAAGTCTCTTTTTTATGCTGATCACCTTGTTCTACTGTCTCCTACTGAACAAAGACTACAGCAACAGCTGGACATAGTAGAAAAATACTGTCGGAACTGGGCCTTGGCAGAAAATATGAAGAAAACTAATATCATGATTTTTCAAAATGATATCAGGAAAACAAATACATAATCAAATTATTGAATACAGTATGAGCTATACCTATCTTGGTATAACCAAAACAGCATCAGGATGTTTCAACTTGGCAGTGAATGCAGTAAAAGAAACACCCAACAGAATCTCTACATGCAGAATTCGGTGGATATATTTTACACGTACAAAGAAAAAGCAGACACCCACTGATAATTAACATTCAAAAGAGAGCACTCAGATATTTTAACCAACTTAAATCTCCATTCCAAAATCCTCTAAACCCAAAAGCTGAGCCCAGAAAAGACTCCCCTATGTCAGTTAGTGATGAGACTAACTGTCCCTTCTCAAACACACTCAAACATCTATTTTAATCAATTTAATTCTATAATTCCAAATCTTAATGAGCTAAATGACATCTCAAAATACTCCTGGGAGAAGGAGAGGGGGCATATATTGCTGCCCAATATACAATATATCAACTTGCCACAACCTGAGGGACAGTGAATGACCTAGACACAAAAACATGCATGCATATAAAATACTGTAAATATAAAATTAATACATACATGTATATTGATCTTGGTGTTATTTTATTTGTTATTTTATTGAGGGTTTTTTTTGGCAAAATTGTATGTTGAAGCTTTTGCAACATTGTTTTTTTATACTTTGATGCCAATGAAGCACCTTTGAATTGAAAAGAATTGAGTCCTATGGTAAATCCCAGAAAAAAGAAAAAAAAAATCTTAACCAAAATGGTTAAATTAGTAAATAGTTCCAAAAATAAATGCAACAATGTACCATCATTGGATTTACATTTATCAGAGACTGGAGACACAAAGGATTAAATTTATGTAACATGACCTTAGAATAATAAAAATCACTGAAATGAATTAACCTGTGTCTGCTATTTATTGGACTACTTTGAATATGGGAAAGTGCAACCTCCATATTTTATTAGGCAACACACTCTGGCGAAAGAGAGAGCAAAATTGATTGCAATCGAGTGTCTTTCACTAGTGAACTCAAACATGGGGAAGTTTTCCCTCACAAAACGCCTAAGCTTCATATAACGAAAACAAATAGAGTGAGGTAGGTTGTACTTTCTGTCTAAATAAAGGTCCTTTATACAATTAAGCCCTTTTACACTCCATGTAGCAAATGTGTTGTCCAACATTGCAGAGGTAAAGGAATGATTGTGGCAAAAAGGTTGTATATATCCAAATACTTGGGACTTTGTAGATATGTTTAATCTTAATAAGAATCTTCATTGAATTTCTTACAACAAAAATATGAAAATTTGTAAAAAGTGAGGAGGACAGTGAGGCATATAGCTTTATTAAGGAAATAAACTCTAACTTTAACGAGAGGGGGGCAGAGTTCAGTGATTCATGGTCTGGTGAACCCCACTGCCAGCATGTCAATGCCCTAGCATTAGCTGGCCAGTAGGAATCTTTAAATACTGGAAGACCCAAACCGCCATCCAGAGTGGGCCTAAATAGATGTTTTTTTGATAATCTGTTTTTATAACCCCAAAATCAGCCAAGATCAATAAAGAATTTTTGAAAGAGATATAGAAATTTTGGTAGAGACAGCAAAGTTTGATTTGAGCAAAAGTTTAGAATTTTTTAAGATTTTAAAGGAGCTATATTTAAGTTTTTGCTGTCGCTACATAGCCCACGTTAGCATTAACAGCTGTTTACTTACCAGTCTAGAAGAAACGTTGCAAGTTCAGCAATAAACTTCATTTCTTTACTCAGCTGTCTCCAATGGCAGAAAGCAGCACCAATTTTGACTCTTTTTTCTGCCTCTATTTTTATCACTTCTTTTCTTCTACTGAAGTTAGCATGCCAACCTGCTATCCCCAGCCCTTTCCAGTCTTGTAATACCTCTTTTCCATAGTGAGTCACTGCAGCATCCAGCCTGCCCTCAGTCCGTCATGAGAAGATGAAGAAGTAGCACTGCCCAGAGGACATATTATAACCCCTTTTCTTGTTACTGCAAGCGCTGTCTATGTCACAATAACAAAAATTTACATATAGCACCTTTAAATCCTAAATATGTATTATAACCCTGAACAACCTTAATGGGGCAAACTTTTAAAATTGTATTTTCTCCAATAAACATTTCAACACAATTCACTTTAGCCCAATTCAGTGTAACTTCAAATTTTACTGAATAATATAATGTATTAAGGAAAAGATAAGGAATACCCACTTCAGGTTTCATTAAGGTAACAAGTAGATCATTAAACAGCGTAACAAATTTCTAATGTACCACCTGAAACACCCTTGATGTGAGGTTGACTTCTTGTCCCAATTGTCAAAGTTTCCAGTGCTAAATTAAATTAAAAAAGGGGACAGGCAATCTTCCTGTCTCACCATATATAGACTAAATGGCTTTGATGAGGTATTATTTGCTATGACAGAGGGTTTAGGAGACTGATAAATCATTTCAATCCAGTCCAAAAAAATCCTCCCACATCCAAAGCTCCTCAAAGTTTCAAATAATTATGGTCATTCGATAGAGTCAAAAGCTTTCTGGGCGTTCAATGTCATCGCAACTGCTTCAGTGTTTTTACCCTAGTCAAAATACAATCAGAGACTCGATAAGAATCGATAGAATAAATTTAAGTCTCAATTAGAGACTTAAATTAAAAAAGGAAAACCTGCCTGGGATAAAGTCAAATTGATCTGGGTGGACAATTATTTCTATCTGTTCACTTAATCTGGTGGCCAAGATCTTTGTAAATATTTTGAGATCAAAATTGAGCAATCCCACCCCCCCGGGGCATTTACCTGTTGGGAATCCTCTAAATTGACCTCCACACTATGCCTGTTATTATTGATATTTTGGAGACAATGTCAAAAACAACCCTCTCGCCCGCCTTCCTCCTTAATTAGCTATGGCTGTGTAGTTCAGAGCATGAGATTGGCACGTGCTGGGCGCATATGCAGATCTTGGAGGACACAGGCGGCGTTGAGAAATGCCTGTGCAGCTCTACTTTCTGACTGCTGCTCATGTTTGTCAGTAAGGTGAGAAACAGACCAGTTGTTGACCAGGATATTGTCCACAATGCTTTTGAAAAAGTGTGGACTAGCTACCTAACCAGTGATAGAAGTTACGTTATTGTAATGACAGTGACCGCAGCACACACCTATGCTCAGAATACATGTCATGAAAGAGGGCTGTGTATGGTATAGTCAAGTCCATTTTAGTTATATAGCGCCAAATCATAACAGAGGTTATCTCAGGGCACTTTTCATATAGAGCAGGTCCAGACTGTTCTCTTTATAATATCATTTACAGAAACCCAGTATTCCCCTGTGAGCAAGCACTTGGCGACAGCGGCAAGGAAAGACTCCTTTTTAACAGGAAGAAACGTTGAACAGCTCAGGGTGGGCGGCCACCTGTCTCTCATAGAAAATTCCTGTAGACTTGGTGATTATTGTGATTAACTGTAATCTGACTTGGAAAATAGTGGTCTGCCCTTAATATAACAACTGAAACAGTCCATAGACTGCTCTCTTTTTATTAATGTACCTAACATTGTGCCTAGAACAACTTTACACATTACTAAATATAATATATAATTTATATATTATATTTATATACTGCGTTTGTACAGGTGCTAGAAGTCCTTGAAAATACTTGAATTTTAATGTGGTATTTTCAAGGTTTAAAAGTGCTTAAATTTTGAATAAAGTACTTGAAACTGCTTAAAATTGTAATTGCATTACTTCCAGAGTAAATAGCTGGCTCTGTGACACATTTTGCAACTTGAAACTTCGTTGTGTTTTCCCTTTAATTTGTCTCCCTTCTGTAGAATTCTCTCACAAAACATAATTTTGGTTGTTTATATGACAGTAACATACAATTTAATGTGATGAACAAGTGAAATAATCATTTTGAGTACATGTACTCAAAATGATTATTTTGCTTCATATTGTGTTATGTAGTGTACATGTATACAGTATATACATATATATATATATATATGTATATATGTATATATATATATATATATATATATATATATATATATATACAGTATATATATACATATATATAGATATGTAGATAGATATCTATCTACCTATATATCTATATTATTCATCATACTAAATAATAATAAATATAATTATAGAAAAAATATATAAAAAATATAATATTGTAGTATTCTACCTCAGAAGCATATGGGTTCAACAAAGGTCTGGTGTGTGGTGGCAGCATGTCCTCATAACCTGGGGAAATTGGGAATGGCTAAAATATTTTCAGATGAGGAAGACCACATTTGTACAGCTGTGCGAAATCCTTCGGCCACATCTAACAAGATGATCTAACTGGGTTCAGAAGTCCAGTGCCTGTGGAACAACGTGTGGCCATGTGCATCTGGAGATTGGCTACCAACCTGGTGCATAGATCCATTACCCATTTATTTGGTATTGGCCTATCAACAGCTTGTGCTATAGCCAATCATGTTGCCTCTGTAATTGTGGACAGGTTGCTCTCGCTCTATTTTAGAACACCCATGTCTCTGATTCAAGGTTTCCGTAACTGTTGGAATTTCCTGCAGTGTGGATAAGCTATTGATGGGACACATATTAGCTTTTTATCTCCGTCAGACACCCGTGCAGAGTACTACAACCGTAAGGGGTCCTGCTCCGTCATTGCAAGGCGTGGTAGACCATCGTCCCAGGTTCTGGGACATAAATGTGGGTTGTCCAGGCAGGGTGCATGATGCCAGAGCATTTGGGAGCTCCAGTATTTATGACAGGGGTTAGAGTGGCACACTGTTCCCCAATCTAGCAGAGAGGATTATGGGTGTAGATGTGCTGGTGGTGATGTTAGGCAATGCTGCCTACCCACTCCTCCCATGGTTGATGAAACCATACCCTGAAAGCAGCTCAACACCTGCAAAGACAACCTTTAACTACCGGTTAAAAAAAAAAAGTCAGCATTGGTCTCACAGAACTTATTTTAAAAATGGTTTTATTGTCTCCCCAAATATCAAGCAAGCATTTATTTTCCTCATTAGGTCAGAGAGATTCATTCACGGCCATGTTTGAATTAGATAGTCGAATGGATGTCACATTCTAAATAGCTGTCCACCTTCGTGTTTTGGTAAAGTTGTTTTCACACCTGATGCAAACTGTACCAGAGTACACATAACCGTACTTGAGACCACCTTTTCAAATGAACCTGGATCCCATCAATACAGTACACAGTGTTCACACCGATCAAACGAACTGGACTTTGCGGTCAAGTATACTTGGATCCAGGCCCAGGCCCCTGATTTAAAGTCTCCTTAGGCCTCAAAAGTTAGGACATTTTCAGAAAATAAGGACATTTGTTAAACTGGATATTTATAGACAGTAAGGACAATGGTATAGTAAGTGGAAATATTTTTGGAAAGTTAGGACATATTGAAAAATTATGACATTTTTTTCAAATATGAGGAGATATTTGTAAAGTGAGGACATTTTTAGAGAGTGAGGAGATTCTATTGGCATGGGGGGACTTTTTGAAAGTGAAAGTTTTGGAAAGTAGGGATTTTACACAGTGAAAACATTTTTAGAAAGTGAGCATACTTTTTTGATAGAGGACATAATTTGTATTTTTTGGCATGTTGGGAACATTTTTACAAAGTGCAGTCCTTTTTAAACAGGGACCACTTTTTGGAAAATGATGACTTTCTGCGAGGACATTAGGATTAACATTTTTAGAATATGAAAAATATTTATGGAAGTTGAAGAAATTATTTCAATGTTTCAGGTTCTGAAAAAGGATGATATTTTGTAAATTTGAGGACATTTATTTTTAACGGTATGGACAAAGTGAGGACATTTATAAAAAGTGAAAATATATTTAAGAAGTAAGGACATTTTTGAAAAGTAAGGACTTTTAAAGAAGAGAGATATATTTTTTCAAACAGGTGAGTACATATCAGAAAATGAGGGCATTTTATCCTGTCCTCACTTTTTCAAAGACTCTGTGAGTCTAGCCTCGGTTTGAGGATTAGGGTTGAGTTTTGGTTAAGGAAAAGTTAGGTGGCAATCTTAAGGAACATTTTATGTCAAAGAGAGTCTTCACAAAAACTGAAGACAAGTACAAAAAGCATGTGTGTGTGTGTGTGTGTGTGTGTGTGTATGCATTTACTTGTATTTCCATCTTTGTGAGATCAATTCAAGTATGACTGAGAAAGTGAGGAAAATTTGAAAAGTGAAGAAAATGAAGACATTTTGTGCAGACCAAATTTCTTCAAAGACTGTGTGAGGGTTTAGAGTAAGCTGTTTGGACCTAGAAGCGTAGAAGTGAAAGCGTGTGTATGTGTTCTAATGCAATCAATTCCATTATACTTTCATCGACTTGTTTTTATTGTGTATAATTTTAGAGGCATACTGCTTGTTCTCCTTAGCATCCAATGACATCAACACTCTACACAAAATTACAAAGTTTAACTATGAGAACGGGAGCTGCATGTCACTGCTGGTTACATTCAGACATATTTTATCATACAGAGCTGCAATCAGTCATGATGGAGTTCCTGAACTCCATTTACTCCACTAATTGTCTCCATTCTCTTGCTGCACTGTGTTTTCAGATTCTTCAAAACGCCCTCACGCTTGCTCTCCTCTCCCTCTGTCTTGTCTGAAATCTGAAACACAGGCAGACAATGCAATTAATCAGCCAGCCGAGTGAAGGCAGTCAGATCAATAAATCTGCACACAGAGAGGAAGATCAGGATGGAACCATCTGAGTCAGAGAGAGAACCTGAGATGTTCAAGGGATGGAGGTTCTAGATACAGCTGTGAATTTCTAAACTGTTCCACAGCTCTGCAACAAAGAAAAGACTCTTCGCTTTTCCTTTTGTGCTGACGTTGATTTATTACAATTCTTTCCTATTCAATTTTAACTTGAAGAAGCTTCGCCACACAAATGAGAGATGAACATGATTTATTAACAAAGTCTTGGCGCAGACTCAGAATCCATTGATGGCTTGACTGAGACTAGAACAGATCCAGGCAGAGTGCACTGCAGGAGGGCACTGGAGCCTGCCCCAAAACCCACACTTAACAGGAAGTGGGAACCCGCTAATCCGGAAAGGGATTCAAGTATTAAGAGGGAGATGGAGCAAGCAAGTAAGGACCATGTGACAGATGAAGCTAGATAGAAAGCTTTGTGAACCCAGAGTAAGGTAGAAATTAATGTGCCACCATACTGCCAAACACCAGTATATGCAATGCTTGTTGCAATACTAGTGTTGGACAAAAATATGGTTCCCTGACCCTCTAGGATATGAGACCTATCAGGGGGACCGTAGTAGCCTGCAGCCACAAGTAATGAGTGTAAGTGATTGCTAAACCAATGTTTAGTGAAAGGGAGGCCGGTCGCAAGCAAGATAGGGTGATTCTCAGGTGAAGACCCATGTGTCTTAAGTAATTGTATAAAGGCAGAATTCATTGTCACTGCGTGCAATGGAAATGTGGCGACCTGAATTGTGGGTTTCTGTTTTAGAGTGTTTGAGGAAAATGGTGAACATGGAAGCAGGAAATGAAATGTCAGAATTGTAGAGATCGTGAATACAATGGATGGTAGAGAGGAGAACGCAAATTCACCACAACGCATGAAATTGTAGAATGCAGAAAATAGGCTAGCCTCTAGACCCAGCTGGCAAGTGACCGACCTTGAACATTGAAATGTGGTTGAAATAATGTCCATTGTTGAAAAATGTTGAAGCTGATGGTTGTAAAAGTTTATAAAATACTTATAAATCAAAGTTGAAATTTAAACGAGATCTTTACATTGAACATAATGTCGTCAACAACATATGAAAGACATTTCTGTCTTTTAAATTATTATTATTATGATAATTATTATTATTTAATTAGCATTTTATTATATTTTGATCATAACACCACTTCAAAAGTCAAAAATGTTATGTCAAAAATAAATGCTAAATAAATGCTAAATAAAAATGCTAAATTTATATGTTAAAGATCTAATTATTATCATTAATAAAACTGCTACTACTACTGTTACAACTACTAATAATAATGTATATACAATAATTAATCAGAATCAGTAAAACTTTAATAAATAAATAATAGTAAATTAAAAACTACTATAAATAATAATAATTTATAGTATAATAGTAATAATAATAAAATAATAAAAATAATAATAAAAAAATAAATACACAGTAAGTGAATAGAAAAATTTATAAATGCAAATGCATAAAAGGTAATGTTAAAGGCCTCTTAACAATAGTATACAGTATGTCCACGGTCCTGTCTCTTCTGGTAGCCCACTCCACAACTGAGTGAAAGTGGGGAGAGTCTTGTCTAGTTGAAGTCCCCAGATATCATGAAGAAAGAGTCTGGAGTCTCGTGGTTTCTAGGTTAACTGAGGGATGGATGTAAACAACATGCAAGATTACACGTGAGAACTGTTTGGCTATATAGTATATATAACAATTCTAACAATTCTATGTCTGGGCTGCAGAAACTTTCCTTTGAAAGCCATCGATGGTAGCGACGGGATCCGGAGTATCTTCCTGTAGCCATGTCTCTGTAAAACACATGACACTACACTCATGGAAGGCGCTCCTCACAAGGGCCACTAGCTCATGCATCTTATTAGTGATCTCAAGTTGCCCATGATGACAGAAAGGAGACACACTCCTCCCCATCAGTCTCTGATGTCTTGACCCAGCTCTCTTCCCCCGTCTTTTCGTTCCTCCTCTGCATCCTCTGTGTGTCCTCCTCTGATTTCTGCAGACCGCTGATTGCTATTATCATTCCGGTCGCCATCCTGGCCGGCTTCAGCGCAGTCAGTTGGTCCCTTCATTCATCATCATTCCTTTGATGTGTTCAATGCCTCCAGTACCAGAGGCAGCCAAGCAGCCCGACAGCATGATACAACCTCCACCATGTTTTACTGTAGGTAGGCTGTTCTTTTCCTTATGGGCTACATCATCATTCAGGTCATGTTGACACTGAAAATTCAGCACAGGTGAGTCTTATTTTTTATTTTTATTTTATTTTAGGATTTTTTTTTAATTCATGCCAATAATTGTGTCAAGTGTACATATTACATCTATTTTTTATTTCACAATATTAGAGAATTTTTTTTAATGTTTTGGTTCAGTAACTTTGGACATTTTATTATTTTACTGATTATATAAAATTGGTTAATTTGTCCTTATTTCCAAAGATATTCGAAATTCTGTAGTTAAAATTCAGGGGTTCCAATAATTTCAACCAGGACTGTACAAAATCTGCCCGGGGGTGGTTTGACACCTACTGACCTTTCTCAAATAGGGGTTCAAGAGAGTGTAAACTGTCCCATAGAGAGATTGGTGAAATTTCATCCAAACTCTCTCAATGGGAAATGCCAAGGGAATTTGCCAGACAACCATGGACTCTTGCTGTTCTGGAAAGAGAGAAAATAACTGAATTCCAACCATTTTTACTGTGCACTGGACCTGTTTCTCTCCACACAGTGCTGCGTGAGAACCCTGTCCATACTGTTGGACTCTCATGAAGAAGATGAACAAGAAACGCATCTACTGCCTGTGTTGTTGTTAACCATGTTGGGGATGGCTGTGCCTTTGGGAAGGAAGAGAGGACAGATAAAATGCGTCTATGTGTGATGTGTACCACATTGACAGTTTAGAGAGTTTCTTTGCCAGTCCATGTAACTCTAAACTTACCAACAGAGCACTTCTAAGGGATGAAAGAAGAAATGGAAAACGAAAGCTCATTGAGCAGTAGGACTTGGGCAAGAAAGCCATCTGTCTTCCATTTGTAAATGCCTTTGTTCTAATACCAATGCTTCATGGCAGTGAAAGGTATTAAGAGCTGTCCCCGGATACTGGATGTGCCAGACTTAAAAGGTTGTAGAGACATTGTAATTATTTTTTTTAGTATTTCAATGATGTGTGACTATTAGTGTTGGACTATAAAAAGAAGTATGTCATTTTGAACACAGACGCCCCACTGTGGAGGTGCTTATACTCTAAAGGTGTATGCTTGTAACAACATTTAGCACTATTTGTAACACTGCACCCCCCCATTTAGTATGCATCGATCTATGAACATGCAAGTAGTCACTGACTCTACCCCGGCAACTCAAAACCCATCTAGTGCTCTGCTGCAGACACACTTGCTCAAACACACATTCTCCCATTTGTTTTCCACTCTCCTAATGTAAGCTCCACAACAGCAAGAGGTAATGGTGTAATTCAACCGTAAATGTTCAGTTCCAATATGTCTAAACAGACAGAGAGATACTAAGGCTACGATTGGTTACATCACAGGGCAGTTAGCGTATGTGCCCAGACAAAGAGTACATCAGTATAGTAGTGATTGAGCTGGCAAAACACATTAAAAACAGAAAAAAAAACATGATTTTAAGTGGAGCGGGTCCTTAAATATTGTAATAATTAGTAGTTATTGGGTCATTTGTAAGATTTGATTTTCTTCTCAGGCTTATAGAGTACTAACCATACAGGTCTACACATCTTATTATGCAAGTGAAACAAAATTTGCAGTCGCCGAAGGATAATGGAATATCACCAAAACACTACCACACTTTAAAAGTTTGAAATCGGCACGTTGTTCTGGTGACTTTTCTTCGGAATAAAAACTTGTGCAATACTGTCCTTTTATTCTCACGAACATTACCCAACTGACAGCAGTTAAAACATCTTCAGCTGCAGGAGAGTTGCAGTCATAATCTTTTATGTGTATTCATAATGGCTTTTGCCTGTTATGTCATAGATGATCTCCCTTTTTTACCCTGTGTACCCAAAAAGGTTCAGAAGAATGTGCAGTCTTGTAGGTGATTTTGATGGAATGTCGTTCATGAAACTTAGTGGAAATTTGTCTGTTTTTAATTTTTCCTTACTCTTGCATATTGCAAAACGGGTTTTTTTTTTATTTGATCTTTAATGTTTTTTTTATTAATCAATTGTTGTATCAGAACATAAATACCTTCAGACCTATTTTAGTTTTAGCCCAAGGAATCCATCTGAGTCCCTCTGACAGGGCCAAAGGAGCCCCACCGAGTCTCTGTTAAACAGCCAGAGGAGTCGTCCCATTTACTCCCTCTCACGCAGCCGGAGGAGTCGAACCACTGGGTCCCACGCACACAGCAAGAGGACAAAGCCCCAATGAGTCACTCTCACACAGCCGGAGGAGGAGCCCAATGAGTTCCACTCACACAGCTGCAGGAGAAGCCCCACTGAGTCCCTCTCACACAGCTGGGGAAGCAGTTTCTTATGAGGCCAGAAGCCTAAGGGAGCATCTGATTAGTCACCCACCACTTAAGCCCAGCAAGAAGAGAGTAAGGTCCTCGAATACAGAACTGTCAAGTGAGAGAAAAAGAAGGTGCTTGCCATTCCAAAACACTGAGGCCAGGGAAAGATCAGAGCTCTGCTCACATGTTCCAACAGACCTCAACCCCAAAACTGAAGATACCAAACTTATGTCTGTCAGAGGACAGTCAGTTATCACTCTTAATTTTACTGATTCGTAATAATTAAATCAGTGTTAGACTCTTGTTGGGTAATGTTTGCTTATACTTGGTCACAGAGTTGAGTAGTATCCAAATTGTTTTGCTGTATTATCCTATTTGATTTTATGTTGTACGTTAAAGTTGTGTTAACAACCTAAAAGTTTTTATTGGGCAAATAAAAATAACATTCTTGCATTACCAAATAACAAGGAAGTGCTTAAGCTGCTTACAGAAAGAAGAGTTTTGATCAAAAAAATTGCTATTGAATCCACTGATTCAGCATTTCTGATAAAGCCAGCCAACACAGATAGACTTCCATGAACTCCAAGAGTTGTCTTGTAGACAAAAATGAGAGAGCAGCCTTGGTAAGTTTCAAATGATTCATCTTCATGATCTTCATGATGTGCATGTACATTCAGGTGAAGCGAATGAAACCACTTAGTATCGTATGTTTTTATGTAGCTACAATTCTTCTGGTCCACATTCTTAATTCATTCTTCTGGTCCACAGTGTAAATTAATTCAACAAAAACTATACACATGACCGTATAGGAAATTTTGCAACAGTTCCTAAAGAGTTTCCTCAGGCACGGCTTAAGGGCGATTGCGTCAGTTGTCCATTTAGCACTTTACTCCAAGTCAGTATATCTCTAAATGTAATTGGTGGATTACCACAAAAAATAGTGAGCAACTCTATGCTCCTCAGTAGATGTGGACTTCTCAGTTTTAACGACCTATGAATTTTCCCCAAGCACCGCCCTCAGGCCAAAATGTACAATCCACTCTCTCTGACTACTTGCATTCCACTGACATACACCAAGCCAGTGGGACAGCAGTAGAAGAGGAATAATAACAGCTGTTGAACTCTTAGCCACTTCAAAGTCTTGAGTTTACAATAAACAAATTTGCTATAGCCCCAATTGGTCAGGTATGACCACCTGAAGGAAAAGAGACTGGTTGTACCGGTAAACACTGCTGTTGTGTCTAGCTTGCAGAGTTCATCTTTCAGGCCAGTTTATTTATTTTTTGCTGTGTTTTACTCCTTTTCAGTGAGCATATTTGAAAAGAGTAGGAGGTGTAGATGACATGGATATGGTAAAAAAAAATTAGCAACTGTGTAAGTTTATTTTTTGTCACACATTGTTGCATTATTTATCAGAAATATATTCAGCTTCATGAAATCATATTCTTCTATCACATTTATCTATCTCTCAGCGTATCTCCTATAGGGATACAACTAACAAATATTTTCATTGACATTTTTTCACTTTAGCATTTTGCCCATAAAAATCTCTAAACTAGGTCTATCAATTGATTAAAACAAATTTAATCACATTATATACATGTTATGCTGATTAATTAATTGTATCAATTGCAAATAATCGTACATATATATATATATTTATATACAGTAGGGTCCAAGAGTCTTTGGTACAGTGTTGGAAAATGGTTTGCAACAACACAGAGGATTTTTCATACATGGGCTGAAATGTACAGCATTTTTGATAATGATTTAAGCTGTGGTTAATATTTCCTCTTTAGACTCTGTCTGATGACACATACCACATACCAAACAACACAAACAAAAGTAACGGAGACCACTACAAAATATAAAGTATGCAACACAGACAATGGGCGGCTGTAAAAAGACTCTCCCTTGAAAGACCCACCTTTTTTTAAAGATTTTAAAGATCTATATTTCAGGACTGGACATTTTCTATGTTTCATTATGTTTATGTGTCATGAAAATTGGATATTTCCTGATATAAGTTCATTCATATTGTCATTCCATGATGTTTGTATTTTTCTATGATGTAATTTATTTTTATCCATGTGAATAAAAAAATATACTGTATATCTATATATATTCTATATTCTAATGTGTTTTCATTTTTCATCTGACATCTTAAACAGTATTTTTTTTTCCTCCATACATTGCACTTCAAAAAGCTACCATACTAAACATTTTGGAAATCTGACTGTCTGTGAAAGAACGTCTTTCCATTTATGGAAGATAAACTGTAACAGCTACTCTCTCTCATATTTATTGAAGAAGGTGCCATAATATCCTTTTCCAGGAATTCATTTGATACCACTCAAGCCTTACTACGGACTTATTTAGGAGTGTTTATTTTTTTGTACATAGTATAGGGAAAGTGGTATTGCAAGCTATGCACAGCAAGTTGCATACATGTAACAACTGCATTGAAAACTTGAAATATGTAGAGTAAATCACTGATTCACTCGGTATTGTCATTTGTTGATCCAATTGCAAACCACGTTTGCAATCTTTAGTTCATTCAGTGTTGAAAAGAAAGATGTTGAAACAATGATTTGGTTTTCAAAATCAAATCAAAATTCAGCAGCGATTCAACCCTGATCTGTGAAGTTGATTCACCCATTTGGATTGGTCCGCCTTGCATGGAATTGAAAACCTGCTACTATGCCATGCATGGAAGAGGGGAGTATATGTCAATAATCAAAACAGAAAATTAGGAAGGCAGTGACTATAGAGATGGCATGAGATGAACAGAATTTGATGTACATTTGAGCCAGAAGGATTCATAGGATTTATGAGTGAATATGGCAAGGTCAGTTCTTATGTAGTGAGTGGCAGGTGTAGATAGATGTTGCAATCAAGGTGTTAATTAAGGATCACCTCTGTGAAGGAAAGACAGCCCAGAGGAAATGGTTTTGCAGAGGGGCATCTCTGGAATTCCTGCCATTTGAAATAGGAAAGCTAACAGGATCCAGTAAAGACTTGACACTAGAGGCAAGATCAAGGAGATGGGAGATGAAGGAAAATGCACATAGCAAAATTGAAATGTCTGAGGAGGGACACAAGTTCACAAAACTGATCATGATTTTGAGACAAGCCAGTCAGCTAAAGCTAATCCTTCACATTAGCTAATGTTTCATTTCCACAGAGTTGAGCTTGATACTCTAAGCAAGTGGAAGATCCAATTTTTTTCTCAGCTCACAAGGGGACACCGAGTGACTGAAACAGGGTGACAAGTTTTGAGAGAGCAAAGCTCGGATTTGGAGATGATAAGTCGTTCAATAGGAAATCGTTGAGAAAATGGAGGATGAATGGAAGGTGGATCTTGTTAAACAGAATCCAGCACACAGCATCTGAAATGGAGTTGAACATGCGAGGGATGCTACAACAGCCGAATTTGAGACACGGAGCAAAGTAGAACTGGTTTTCCCATTTAGCTATGATTGTAGGCCACTGAGATAGATGGATTGGCATGACTTTAAAAGCAACTGATATGTCAGCTCTGCGGAGCCAGGCACCCTGCCCAGCAACTTTGATCAGCTTGATAGTATTATCAATGGTTGTATAGTGGAGAGAAAATTTATCACTTGGAATTATGCTATTAACACTAGGGCAGGGGCCATTGTGAGTGGCAGACATGTTGAAAATTAGACTCTTTTTCCCTGAATATTTATACCTGGTTATGACAAGAAAAATGGCGAAGAGAGGACACTTATAGGGATCGATCATGAAGCCTTTATTGGCGTCTATCTCTAGAAGAGCAGGGCTCATTAAGAGCTGACTGCATTTTGGGCAAATATGAGTAGTAGAGAGGAGAGAGGATCCCAACCCAAAATCCCTGTCAAACTTGTGAGCAGATAATCAACAAAAATGGGTCAGGGTGACTGATGAGAGTTGAGGCTAGCTAAGAAATATTGATAGGAGTAGATGAGTGTTTTTTGAGATTAAAAAATGCTTTCTTAGTTGTTGTTTTTTTGCTGGAGGAGCTTGCTTTTGTATTCTGAGGAGCTGAAAGAGCACATCTAGGGCAGACAGACTTCAAATGGGGTCTCCGCAAAAACTGCAAATATGAGAAACAGTGGAGATGGGGGTCTGAGGACTAGAACAGAGAATGATTCATTGCCTACCAGATACTCTTCCCATTCTGGTGAGAGCAGGAGGAGGGATGTGAGGTTAATGTCCCGAGGATTTTGGATTAAAGTCAAAGGAACACTGCAAGATGAAACATGTTTATGTAGAGAAGCAGCAAACTGTGGTCGCTAGGGAGAACTTCTGGCTTCGGTTTTGAGTGGTAGAGGTTGGGCTAGGAGCTTGGACACACAACTGCCATTGGGAGGATGATACACCTTTGAGTTCTCTGACAGAATTTATCAGGGAGGTGATGGTGGACAAGGGGAGAGTGGGGTGGTCACCTGCTTCTGCAGTGGAGGGGCCAGGATTTGACATGGGAGCCACAGAGGGGCCTGCGGGTCTGGATATGAAAAGGGGTCTAGGGATAATAATGGCAGTGGAAGGCTGGGGCTGAACATGAGGCTGATGTGCCCTGATGTGTCTGGTCTAGAGCAACCTGGAGAACATCGTAACATATGTGCATTAATCAGGGTGCAGAAACATATCCAAAGGGAGGATAGAGTAAATGGCTATGCGCTTTGAGGTCCAATAAATCATTAAATAAATAATAAAGGAATTGGCACAGTGTACACTCCTTAGGTGAAAAAGGCAGGTAGAGAATGCTTTTCCCCGGATGCGCCAAGGAGAGAAGTGAAGAGAATGAGTAAGGAAAGATGACCAGACAAAGGGGGATAAGGGTGATAGAGATAATGGGGGATCAGTGTGCCAGTTAAGGGTTCAGTATGTAAAAGGAATGAGGGACATAAGGACTTACGGATGCCAAGATTGTTTAGGTAAGCAAGGATGAGAGTTTCTGGTTGCTTGGAATGTTTGACTTGGACTAAACGTGTGCTCTGCCATGGATTAGGTACCATTGGACTCTGGGAACAGGTCAGACATGGGCCTGGGGAGGAGGACACTGAATATGAGGGAAAAAGAAAGTGGCCTAAGCAAGACGATAAGCATACTATACCAGAACAGACAATTGACTAAAGACGTGTCTGCCTGCGAGACTGGCAAGAAAGACAATGAGGAAGGGATCATTTATGAATGAGAAAAGGTGCAATACAAGGTCTGAACGCACTCAGCCCAACTCAGTCTCATCATTGAACTACATTAAACTTCCAATAATCACATTTTGTTATCGCTACACCTAACTACAAGTCAAGTCAGTTTTATTTCTACAACCCTAAATCAGAGGCTGCTCTGAGAGTGCTTTATGGTCAGTACATCAAATAATAAAGACCTCTAGCAGCTGGTAGAATTACAACTCTTGTCCATAGGGAGCAAAAGAGGAGGAAGGGTGATGTTATAACAGAGCCACAGAGTCTGCTGGAGCAGGAGGTTGGGTCAACAAAATGCTGGATTGTGACATGAGAGACTGCAGTTCTTTTGCAGTTTCTGTAGCTTTAATAAAGCAGTGACTTCAGCTCAAACTATGATCTTTCCCTAACCTGAACCAAGTTGTTTTTGTCTTTAAACCTAACCTAACCATACTGTACTGTGTCAGATCAGAAAACAGTTTTGTTTTGTAAAAGTTTTGGAAGGCACATACAAATTTTGTCGCTCTGCTGATATTGTAAACAGTACGGTCTAGACCTGCTCTATATAAAAGGTGCCCTGAGATAACTTCTGTTAAGATTTGGGGCTCTATAAATAAAATTGAATTGACTTAAATTGACTAATAGGACGGCAGATCAGAAAACGCTTCTTTGTGCCATTCTAAATGGCGTGGAAAAACAACATATTTTTTTTTATAATTTGGAGGACTTGATGGCCATTTCCCCACATAAACATGATTCCCAGAAAGATCATGGATATTAGATGATAACTGTCCCTAAAATGACTTCTTTCTAGAATATATGCACACCAAAATGGTACAGTTAAGTTTAATGAAAGATTGAGCTCTGTGTGATTTGTTTAAGTGGAATTGTCAAAACTAAAATAAAAAAATGAAAAAAATGAAATACAAAATCTAATATACAGTATTATTTATCTGGGTGTGAATGATTTTTTTTCTCCCAGTTTTATATTATTTTGATGAAGTCTGCTTTTGGTGTTTTCTCATGTTTCTGCTTCTAGACCAAAACGATTGTGACAAGACTGACATATCACAACAACTACTATATGGATGGTAACGACATTTTGTAAAGACAGTTATTATCCCCTATCCATTGGAAGTTAGCAATGCACCACAAGCTGCCTGGTAACTTCCAAAAAAGCCAAGATAATGATACTTTACTTTAGCAGTTTAGTTACACCACTTAGAGTTAAGTTAACGTTAGCTAAGATAAACAAGTACAGACTTATATATGAATGAATTATATTTATAAACTACAAGAGAAACAGTTTTAACATTTTCGCAGGCTATCACACCGCTCCCTCAACATACAGATCAATGATCACATGGGTTGAAATCACTGGAGCTACTTTTTCCTTATGCATTAAGTAGACAGGTTAACGGTTCATTTCAGTGTAACCTCAGCTGCCATTTTCACAGGGGACAGACCGGTGAGTGGTTATTTCCTGAGTGAGTGGTTCTGGACTGGCAGTTTCCTCCTTTTCCAGTCTGTGTGCTAAGCTTAGGCAAACATTGTCCTGAACCTCTCTCTGTACTGGAACCAGACAGATTAACCTGATATCGAGCACTGGTCTGCAGTTTAACTTGCAGCTAAACTGACTGATAGTTAAAGCAAACTTTCTCACCACATTAGCCTTTATAAAGAGTACGCTCTATATGAAAAGTGCCCTGAGATAACCTCTGTTATTTTTTGGCGTGATATAAATAAAATTGAATTGAAATTGAATTGAAATTGAATTGAAATTGAATTAGCCAAAAGAAATGTAAAAAATGGTCTGGTATCCGTTTTTTTTTTTTTGCTTTGGTGAGAGACAGAGACAAATCATGATGAGACGTCCCATTATAGAGAATAATGGAGTCGGTTTACCTTCATCCATTATTTTCCTAAATCAGGACATCATGGGCCATCCTCCAGGCTGGACTTTGATTGATTAGTGAGCCAACAGTCCTGTTAATAACAGAAGATAAAATAAACACTGCATTTTCTAAAACAAACACTGGTTCTACCGAAAAAAAACTGTCTGTATGTTTGCTTTTATTCTTTATCTAGGTTGTGTGTTTGAGAGAGAGAGAAAGAGTCCCAGCTGAATGTCTGAGTCATTCTTTAAACTGATTGATCATTCTGTCTGACGGTGTTTTCATTTGAGAGCACCTAAGAACTGCTGGACTCAAAAACAACCTGTAAAAACTTACTCGGGCTGAAGTCTAAACTGTTGAAATATTATTTAAGGCCCTACAAACCCACACAAGTGGGTTCATTTACTCTTCCTGATCCGATCACTGCTCAGATTGAAGGTGAGCTGTACTTAGAATTTTTGTGAGGCCATCAAACTCAATTTACTGAGCTTAACAGGTGCTACCGGAGAGTGAGGGGGCTGTGAATCAAGCACAGTCTGCACACATCCACTTTCTCCTGAGGAGAGGTCTAATCAGGCAAAATAAGAGAATACACCTGTGACAGTGGCAGGACTGGCCACACCAGACCGTGAATTGTCGCTGTCAGCCCACGTCAATGTCCTGTTTTTGGAAGCAGTGGCTACCAGGGCTCCTAGCTACTACCAATCTAACTGCCAGTGCCATACAGCACAGGCTGCTGCTATCCACCTGGTATAATCTCATCAACTGATAACAGTGGGTTGGAGCTTTAAATAGAGGAAATATTTAGGAATATATGACTACTAATAATGCAAGTTTTGCTGAATAGTATCATAAATGTTGTCCCAGACTGGACAATCAGACTTTGAAGCTGATGTTGCTCCAATACTCTTTCATTGGTCAGTCTGTTCTCTGCTGGTGAAGAGATGTGTAATTAAAAGAACTGACATGTCAGTAAAATTAGCTTCATTGTTGTTTCACATGCTGCAGTTTCTTTGGTTGTCAATGGTCACACAGTGAGCAACAGCAGCATCTTAAAAAATGCAGTGGCAAAGAGCTGTGCATGGTTACATGAGCAGCAGCCTTTCTGCCGACCTCGGTTTAAATCAGAAATGATGGAGGCAGTAGTGATAACTGCTCACTGAAAGCACCTTGAGGATCTGTTCCACTTCCAGTATTTGCAAGTAGTCTAGTGTATACTTGTGGGACATGTTTCCAATAATTTCAGCAGTGCCCAAGTGCCTGTTAAAGGTCCCACACAGCCATTGTCCACCTTTCACAAGTGTTTCCACTTGTGTAACCCAAGGGACATTAGTTTTTACTAAACATTTAGACCTACTAACTGCCGGGGGTTAACTATTGTGTAGCTGACTGAACCAACTGACAAAGCTAACTTTAGCTTGCTAATATATGACCTGTCTACAGTGAAGAGTAAATGAGAATTTATGGAATATAATCAATGTATCTGACCTAAAACTTGATGAATGCCGTTTAATAATCATGTAAATCATTAATTAATTAAGTAATTACATTTCAGAAACAACACAGAATACATCAAATTACGAAACATTATGCTAATAAAATCTGACAAAATTAATAAATAACATCTGTTAGGTTAGCATAATCAGACATTTCCTACTTAATACAAACAGTACGAATCCTACTAACTCTGAAACACATATTTCCCCATATGAATTTGTATGAAAAAAATATAACCACATTTACAAAAGATACATCTATTGCCCCTCTAAAAATGTAATTTCTGGAAGTTATGCTAACCTGCAGTGCTACAGTGACTTCCTGTTTCCATAGTTCATTGCTCTTAACGGGACAGCTTTACAAATGTTTCATGGCAACCAAATTACATATTACTAAAGTTTTCACTAGTTAAAACATTACTTAAGTTGTAATGTGCAATCAGATCTAGTAAATCATTAGTTTTAAACTAGCTAGTAGCTACTAAGGGCTTAGGAAGGACTTTATGTTCAAATTTTTCAATTAATATATGAATAGCTGGTGCAACTCAATCCAAGGCCCCTAAGAGTGCAGCATATTGAAGTTTATCAGAACTCACTAGGGCACATGGTGAATGAATCCGTCTTGTCACTCCTGTAAATGCATGGCCCAACTGAGCTGAGAGAGTTTTGGTTTATTTTTTGTTAATCTAATTAATAAATAGATTCCACCATACAACATTATAGTTACAATCAGATGACTATGAAAAACAGTTACACATTTGCAGTATTCCAGTTGACATAGCAATTAAACTGAGTTATCTAGAAGCATGTACTGTAGGTGTACTGTACATTAAAGAGACAGTAAGTGTGGATAAACATGGATACTACTAGTAAGCATTGCGGCAGTGGTGGCCTTCAGGTTAGAGAAGCAGGCTTATGCCACATACTGTATGCATCAAAATTGGATGGAAGGTAGAGGTGGGAAATATTCCCATGTTTATGCTTTGTGAGTGTTCATCAGACAACTCAAGATGGTTATATGATTGCAAAGTTGGCAAATAAGTGATTTTTACAGTTTGGAAACTGGCAATTATTCTACTTTGAATGGGTGAAACTGTGTTAATCTGAGACTAAATGAGAAAGCATTGAAATGTCCCTGGATAAAGATAGGTTAAGAAACTATGCAGGTTCTAAAATCTCCCCAATGAGATGTTGTATGAGAATGGAAATGTATAAAACATGTTGTTGGAGGGTATGAGACAGCAAACAGCAAGAATTCATTTTTGGAAAAACATTCAAACCAATTAAATTCTGTCTGAATCATTTAATGAGGGAATTATTTGTTCAGGTTTGCAGCAGGATTGACACTATAAATATGACTAATAACTGAAACACACAGCTCTGTGAATTCAAACCCAGAGAGATTTTGTTTATATTCCAACATGTGAGGACATCTCAGACTTCATACAGAGATCCACTGGTTTAAATTATAACTCCAGTATTCAGCAGAGACACACACTGACTGTCTCTGTGTCACTGATTGGGTTGAGTAGAAAGGATGAAGAGGGAGAAAGATAGGCGAGAGAGAAATGATGTCTGGGATGATGAGTTTTGCTCCAGAGGGCTAAGCTTAAATAAGTGAAGTGCAGTTCAACTCCCACAGCTCCTCTGTGTGTGTGTGTGTGTGTGTGTGTGTGTGTGTGTGTGTGTGTGTGTGTGTGTGTGTGTGTGTGTGTGTGTGTGGAGTCAATATCAGCTCTTCATTAGAAACTGCGTTGAGTCGCCTCTGCTGGCAACACTGCTATAAAACCTAAACCAGTGCACTATCAGCAGTAGTTAATTGTAGTTCTCATGTCAGTACTGGCAATAGTTGTTCAACTCCCACAGCGCATCTCTTTGTGTGTGTGTGTGTGTGTGTGTGTGTGTGTGTGTGTGTGTGTGTGTGTGTGTGTGTGTGTGTGTGTGTGTGTGTGTGTGTGTGTTTGTGTGAAGTGAATACCAGCTCTTCTTTAGAAACTGTGTTGAGTCGCCTCTGCTGGCAAAACTGCTATTAAACCTAAATCACTGCACTATTAGCAGTAGTTAATTGAAGTTTTCAGTCAGTACTGGCAGTAGTTGTGGTTTAGGTTTTATAGCAATATTACCAGCAGAGGCCACTCAGCAATGTTTCTAATCAAACAAACTTTAGCTTTTGTTTATGAGTTTAACTATCATTTACAGTTGGAGAGTGGGTCAAATGTAAATACCTAAATATGTAAATCCTTTGGTTTCAGAGGTAACTGGCATCTCTGACAACGCTGAATATAGTTTGAAAAGTTAAAAAATTGTGACAAACAGCTTAAAAATATTAGAGAGTAAAGAATTTAAGTAACATTAAGGTCTATTTTTAGTTCCCTCACATACCCTCTTAAACACTGACACTGTCAGTTGGGACAAAAAACCCCTGGACAATGCTATGAAGGGGGTGCTTAAAATTTGTTCCTCTTTTTGGTAATTACAATTTTGACTGAATACATAAATAAGTACAAAAAACAAAGGATAAACAGTTGTGATGGCCACACCTGCAACCACACAGCTGATGTAAATGTGGTATCCCTCCCACATTCACACCTTAGTTTTCGTTTACATTTGATATTTATTTTCTCCTCATTTAGTTTATGTTGACCTTTTGACCTCATGCACATCAAATTGCACATGCATCAGCTAACAGACAAACAATGACACATAGCCTTTGTTTCATACATCATAATCATTGTTTATTTAGTATGCTTTGCAGTACACTGATCAGCCACAACATTAAAACCAGTTATCAGTTTGTTGTAGCTGAACGGTGTATATGTATATATATATATATATATATATATGTATACAAAACCAAAAAAAAATCTCCCTCCCATCCCCCCCAAGCTCGGGTCCTCAGCCAGAGGCCTGGGAGTTTGAGGATTCTGCACAGTATCTTAGCTGTTCCCTAGGACTGCGCTCTTCTGGACAGAGACCTCAGATGTTGTACCCTGCTGGAGCCATTCTCCCAGTTTGTGGGTCACAGCCACCAGTGCTCCAATTACTACTGGCACCACTGTTGCCTTTACTGCCCACATCTTTTCTAGCTCCTCTTTCAGCCCTTGGTATTTTTCGATCTTCTCGTGTTCCTTCTTCTTGATGTTGCTGTCGCTCGGGATCGCTACGTCTATCACTACTGCCTTCTTCTGTTGTTCGTCGATCAACACGATGTCCGGTTGGTTAGCCATCACCACTTTGTCAGTCTGGATCTGGTAGTCCCACACGATCTTGGCTTGGTCATTCTCAACCACCTTAGGAGGTGTGACCTTGGGACGTCCAACCCATACTCAGTGCAGATGTTCCTGTACACTATTCCAGTCACTTGGTTATGGCGTTCGATGTACGTGGTTCCTGCCTGCATCTTACACCCTGCTACTATGTGCTGAACTGTCTCAGGAGCATCTTTGCACAGTCTGCACCTGGGGTCCTGTCTGGTGTGGTAGATCCCCGCCTCTATTGATCTTGTACTGAGTGCCTGTTCTTGTGCTGCCATGATTAGTGCTTCTGTACTGTCCTTCAGTCCAGCCTTTTCCAGCCACTGGTAGGATTTCTTGATATCAGCCACTTCTTCTATCTGTCGGTGTTACATAGCGTGTAAGGGCTTGTCCCTCCATGATGGTTCCTTCTCCTCCTCTGCATCATTGGGTTTCTGCTGCCTGAGGTATTCACTGAGCAGTTCATCTTTGGGGGGCCATCTTCCTTATGTATTCCTGGATGTTGGTTGTTTCATCCTGGACATTGGCTCTGATGCTCACAGTCCACGTCAGGTGTGGGGGAACCAGGACACCCTGAGCAGGGCCCAGAAAGGAATTGGTATTAATACCAGGGGTGCTAGGCACCAGCTACTGGTCGATAGAGAAGTCACCCAAGACTGCAAGAACGATTGCTTTTTTTTTTTCATCTTTAAAAGTTTCAAAATAAGTACTTTCATGCATTCAATTCTTCCTTGCAAAGGGCTTCTAGCTCTGTGAGACTCTTTGGCCACCTCGCATGTGTTGGTCTTTTAAGGTCTATCCACAGGTGGGGGGACTGTGAGGGCAGTTGGAGAGGTGCTTTTTTCAGGAAATTCTGCACCATTTTTTCTCCAAACATACCTTTACTGACTGCGGCCAAAAAGTTTTATTTAACTTCGTCAGTCCACAGCATTTGTGTCCAAAATGCATCAGGACTTTTTTAGATTTTGCTTTGCAAACTTTTGACGCTGAATTTTGTGGTGAAGACGCAGAAAAGGTTTTCTTTTGATGATTCTTCAATGAAAGTCATATTTGTGCAGGTGTTGCTGCACAGTAGAACAGTGCGCCACCACTCCAGAGTCTGCTAAATCTTCCTGAAGGTCTTTTGCAGTCGGGATTTTGGACTTTCTAGCAATCCTACAAGCAGTTTTCTCTGAAAATTTTCCTGGTCCTTTGCCCTTTTTTCACACCCTCTCCAGCAATGCAACATGGTTTTTATTGCACCCCACCATAAGGGAACTGCAAACATGGCCTTACCACAGCAGTATAGATGGTAACAAATTCCTTGCAGGGTAGGCCATGTCTGGCTAGAACAGTCAAAACGCTGAGCTGTTTAAAGGCTTTCCTCACTACCAGGTCAATATGGGTGTCCCTGCTGAGGTCAGAGTCCAGGTGAAAACCGAGGTACTTGATGGTGGTCATGACTGGGACTTCATGTCCCCAAGAAACAGAGGAGCAGGTTGAGGTGGGCATCTGGAGAAGCAGATTCTCAGTTCCAATGATGTTTATCCATTTAGCAACATGTTGTTTGATGTAGTCAATTCAGCAAGTCAGCAAGTGTTGTCAAAGACAGTCTTTCAAGAGTACTTGTGTAGGAAAAAGAGGTTTGGTGAGACCACACCTCCTTGGAGTATCCCCGGATGTAACCTCTGATCAAGGACTGTAAAGGCCATTTGCCATCACCATCTGCCTTATTCCAATCATGTAGCCGTGTACCCAGTTTGAATTACCAGTGCTGAGGGCACTACTGCTTGGTAGTCATCTTGTCAGGTCCGAGCAATAGATGTGCCCACCTACAGCAGACCTACAAAATGCAGGAAGTGACCAGTCAGACTTAACCAAACACCCACTACATCATGGAGGGTAGATATCTTGGGTATATGTAGTTTAAACATTTTTTTAATTTCTTTAAAATATTAATATATTATTTTTTTGGCCCATTTCCCCTTTACTTGTGGAAATGGGGGAATCCCCATTAAGAGTCAGCAAAAATAAACTGGGGCTTCACTATTGGTTTAAGTTAAATGGTCTTAAATACAGCTCTGCAACAAAATCTCTTTCGAGGATCACTGAGAATTTACAGGAAGGAAAAAGAAGTTAAGTTTTTCCACCCTATTTAGCAGCTTGCATTAAACATTGGTCTTGGGCAAGATAATGTGATTAGGTCCGTCTGGACTCCTGTTCCATTTTGATTTTTCCTTGAATCTGAGGTAGATTTATTTTTTCTTGTCCAGCTTCATGACAAACACCTTTCAGTCAGTTATATTTATAATTATATACAGCATATTAATTTGAGAATGAGCCCATACAGATCATTACAATTGGGTCTAATGTCCCAGTCTCTGGGAAAACTGTTTGGGATGTATGTGGCTAACATTCTGATCCATCCGTTCATCTGATCATCTGTCTGTTTTCTTTGCTGAGCTACTTGGAATTTTATGGGCTATAATTTTCATCTGTTCGAGATTCTATGTCGATTGCTCAGAATTGAGAATAATGGCTGTCATGTAGTTTATTTGTGAGTACCAGGACACCCAGGGGTTGAGGAAAAAGAAATTGCTGACAAAATGGCGAAACAATCTCTTTCGAGGAAGACCACTGACCAGAAGGTTCTGCTGGGAAAACCTGAGTGCTTTAGCATTTGTAATGGAAAATTAGATAAACAGTGGCAGAAAGAGTGGAAAGAGGAGCAGAGGGGGAGGCACATTTTTTTCTGCAAACAACTTTCAAAAGGAAGAGGTCATTTGTGAGCTCTGTGAAAAGACACAATGTTGTAACTAGGCTGAAACTAGGGCATTGGGGTAGCTGAAAGCAAGCTGAAGGCAAAGCTATTCAGGGAGGTAACTGATATGGGACTTTCTTCTTTTTCTTTCAAATCTTAGTTTTCTTCTGAAAACAATTCCCATGTTATTGGAAAGGCAGTTTTTAAATATCTACACATCACTGGCTTGTATGTAAAATAACATAGACAGCAAATTTACATCTGTGGAGGGCAGCATCACACCACCTGCATACAGCCTGCCGGAAATTTATTAGAAGAACAAGTAGAACAAGTTTGTTAGGTCAGTTTGTCTGTGTTCAGTCAGTTTGGAATGTTCAGTTATATTCAGTTTTAGCTAAGTTAAAGATGCTAGAGGTTAGTTCTGTTTCATAAACCTCTGTTATGAGAGAACTAAATAGTTATTTTCTTCATTTTTGGGTAAATAAAAACCCTCTTTTTTGCAAATCCACCTTTGATAATTTGGCCCCTAAGTCCATTTTTTTTTTCTTTTTGTCTTTTGCCTTCCCCTCCTTTTTTGTGAGCCATGCAACATGAAGGAGGTTGTATAAAGCAGCAAAGCCAACAGCAGCCACGTATGATAATAGGTAAGTCTCAGATCTCTCGTGAACCCGCTAGGAAATTAAAAAATGAAATGATGAAAATGATTTTGTTTAATTTTTTGAAAAAAAAAAAACAATAATATATATATACACATAAATATTTCCCATTTTTTTTATGATGACAGCAACAATGACAGGGGCCTCAATGAGGGAAGACAAAAAGAGAGACTCAATAAAGAAAAAAATAAAAAAAAAAAAAACTATCAGTAATTATATATAAAATAAAAAAAAAAAAAAAAAAAAAAAAAAAAAAAAAAAAATAACTAGTAAAAGTAAATTAAATAAATAACATAAGAATACAAAAATTGTATTAGAAAAACATTTATAAAATAAAACTATAACAATTATGAAAAATTAAACAGAAAGGGGAACAGACAGGAAAGAAGGCTTAAAAAATTCAGTGTAGCTGCCTTTTACCGAGAATCTTATCTCTTCTAACTTCTAAGAAAAGACATAACATCCTTAAGTCACAGAGAAATAGACAGAGCCTCAGTAGATTTCCTTATAAGCAAAATAGAGAGGTAAAGGCTAATATGTGACTGTGACTGTGAAGAATTTCTTAGGGAATAATCAAATCAGATCATAAAATAATCAATATATATAGTTGATTCCTTTTATATTGTTTCCATCAATAAACCTTGAAGAAGATCATAAAATAATCACTCCAGATGTTATAAGGTAACATATAAGAAAAACATATGTCATATAATGTTACAAGAGGAAGCATGTCATCGCATCACATTGGTCTGAAATGGTTGATGTTAGATTTAGGGTGGTGACTTAAAGAAGCTGATCTTGGTATTACTTTCAATTGCATAATAATTTCTATTTCTGTGTGCGCCCACATTGTACACAAGTTCTGCAAGCATCATCCCACCACTGTTCTGTAAAATCACATGTGCATGATTTCAGGCAATTGGGGGGATTCTTCATGATTCTGATCTAAAGGCAGGTGGAGGAAGGACTTGTAAAGCTGGAAGGATTCATTGGTAGGGAGGAGGTGAGTAGGGCCACTTGGGAAGATGAGGAACATGGTGAACGGACCTCCAAGGTACACCATAAATACTCCGGAGATTGAAGCCAGTAAGTGAATTTGCAATATATATGCTGACAAATAGTAGCGGAAAATTGGGTAAGGCAAGTCAGCCACTGAATTTAGTATAATAACTTGAACAGTCCCTACAAGACGGGTTGCTAAAGCTTTAGCCAAAATTTTTACATCCACATTCAGCAAAGACAGAGGTTTATAAAAGGCACAAGATGTGGGGGCCCTGCCCTTCCTCAAGAGGAAGGTTATGGAAGCCTGAGTTAAGGTGAGCCACGTTCTAGGGACTCATACACTGAGATAAGGAGTGTATGAGTGCATTATTGCTTTGCATGGCTTTAATAGAGAGTATAATTTCTTACAAGCCCATTAACAGTGACAGGGACCACACCAGGGGCCTTAAGATTCTGAAGAAAGGAAGTCATTTCTGCTGCATCAAACGAAGATTAAAATTCATAAAGGGGAGGAATAAAAAATCTTAAAAATTGCATTGATGGTTGTAGGGTCAGAAAGAAGCATGCCGGTGTAATCCTTAATTTGAAGAATCAATAGGGAAGAGGGAAAATCATTTTTATTGATAGCGATAAAGTCATCACTTTAGGGTGTGATAAAGACATCAAATCTATGGTCAGAAACAGCAGGGAATTAAACTTCCAGGGGAACGAAAAGCAGGGCTGGTCCAACATGACAATTCAATGGTATTCAAGGGAGGTAACTTTGGGGAGTCCCCCCAAAAAAGGAAAGGAAGGGGAGGGAATATGTTGGATAGTGAGGGAGAGAGAGAAAAAATAAGATGGAGACAAAGACAAAATAAAATACAAAGAAAATAAATAAATACAGAGACATAACCCAACACCAACAGACCTCCCAAACCCTCTCCCCACCAGCACATCAAGCTACCCATCTCGAAACGATGAGAACTGCAGTGCGGCTTCCGAAAGGAGCCATCCTCCCAAGAGTGGTGTTTCTACTATGTAGCTAAATCTAACAGGTAAATCCTTGCAGAGTAGTGAACTTTAAAAGTTAAGTGTAAGGCAAATGAAATCACTAGTGTGAATCAGTACAGCAACTATTGCGAAGACAGAGGACACAGTATAGTAACCTAAAAAGCATGAAGACCAGTAATAAGGCAAGTGAAAATAAAAAATAAAAAATGAGTGTTAAACCTACCAAAGAATAGTCTATTTCACATTAAAAGAATCAAGTCGTTGTAGTCCTAAATAAAACATTATCTTATAATTATCTAACAGAACTGACACTGTATAAACAGCGTGAAACATTTTGGCAAATGTATCCTATAATAAAAGTGATTTTGCCAATAAAATATGTGAAAATAATTCATTATAATACTAAATATGATAAAAAAGAGAAAAATATAAAAATGAATATTGTAAAATACTGACTGAGGAATTTTAACCTGTGTTATAGTAAGTCAGTGTTATTAACATAAACAAAATGCCAGGTGTAACAGAGACATTGAAAACAACAGTGTGAACTAGAATGGCACTCAGTAGAGTGCATACCTCCTCCAAGGCGAAATATTGACGGCAATGTCGAAATTGGCTCAATGTTAAGGAAAGTGATAAAAAAAAATTCCTGGAATAGCCACGTAATGTGGATCTGCACAAAAAATTGACTGGGTTCTTCCCTGGCCTATGCCCCATCCCTCCACCAAGTGTGGTGCAAATGGGTTCACTACTTTTTGCATAAACCTGCTAAAAACAAACAAACCAACAAACAGACACGGGGGAAATCTTAACCTCCTTGGTGGAGGTAACAGTGTAAAGCCCTGGCCCATATATAGCCAGGGACATGTAATTAACTCTATCTATAAAGTAAGCAAGAGTGTTTAATTGAAATAAGTCATACCTAAGAGACAAATACAAATCCAGCTGTATCAGTCCTGCCCTCATAAATAGCTAATGTCCTGCTGAAAACAGTAAAAACAAAGTGTTTTATGGTATGCTATGGAGACATGGATTAACCTTTAAAGATATGGTGCTGAAACTAGCATCACAAAAAGCAACGATGCAGTCACTTCATTTTACTTGTTTATTATCCCGATGAATGTCTTAGCTATCTCTGGTGACGTGAAGTCCCACTGCACACAGAAATATAACATAAACCCTGATACCCACATTCAAAGATACCATTCCATTGACGTTGAGACCTGGAAAGAACCCCAAGGAGTTGTAGGTGAGGCTGAAAGAGCTGTGTGGGAAGTGTATCCAACCCAAAGGTAAAACAATTCAGGAAACTGGTGAACTCATTATCATGGAACAATACTTGAGAATGCTGTCCCCCGACCCTCAGCTTTAGATAAGGGAGCATTGTCCTAAATCAGCTACTGAAGCTGCCACCGATCAGCTGTGTACATGATGATGAGAAGCCTTACCCCATTGCTGACCTTTATTTTGAGGTTCTCTTCGAGAGTGGGTTTCCCCTTGTGAAATCTTAACAGATCAAGATACTGACTTTAACTAAATTGTTGCTGCTGCTGGACATCAAGAGTGTGCGGACCATTCCATATCATCCATATACAGAAAAACAGATTGCTTCAACCACACCCTAAAATATATGCACCGCAAGTTTGTAAGTAACACTGGATCTGATTGGGATCATCGGCTTCCCTAGTTCCTCTTTGCCTTCAAGGAAGTACCCAAGGCTTCTAGTTACTTCTCCTCTTTTGAATTGCTATATGGTCATGAGGTTAGGGGACATCAGAAAAATACGACCCGGGAAGGGGATCAGGGAAGGGAAGCTCCTGTTTATGTCCTTTCTTATGTTGTTCAGATGAGGGAGAAGCTGCAGAATATAAGTGAATTGGTCCAGGAACACATGGCGGAGGCCTAGCACCAACAGTCAACCTGGTATGACCAGTTGGGCCAACAGAGAGGTTTAGACCCTGGTCAAAAGATCTTAGCTATGCTGCCAACCAGTGACAGCAAAGCTGGCAAAGTGGCATCCACCTTTTGAGGTGCATAGGAAACTTGGTCCCACCACCTACCAGGTTTCTGCTCCAGGGCAACAGCGTTCCAATCATGTGCTTCATGTGAACATTCTCAAAGAGTGGGTTACTTGCCTTTGCCAGCATCCTCTGACTTGGATTCAAGTCTTCTCTCTTAAGTCCAGCAGGTGAAAATCTCAGGTAAAAACTTTAAATAATACAGAAATATTTTAAGAGTACCCCGGCTGCATAGAACTTATAGAGCATGAGACTGTTTTGAAAGATGACACAATTGTAAGACAACAGTTACAGTATACCAGAGTGCCTCCTAGTGTCACTGAAGAACGAAATGGAACTCATGCTGTCCCTAGGAATTATTCAACCTTCAAAAAGTGAGGGGTGTAATCCAGTATTTTGTTGCCTAAGAGAGAAAAATGTATGATCACATTGAGTGCCTGCAAGGGTTTCTGTCAGTTACCCCTGACCCCCTAAAGTCTTGGGAGCTGATGGTCATCTGGACTCCCTGGGGACTCTTCCAGTTTACTGTCTTGCCATTTGTGCTGCATGCTGTCCCTGCAACCTTTCAAAGACTGATTTTGCAAGTCCATATCTTTTCATCTTTTTCATTTACAGTGCCCCCTGGGAGGAACACTTGGGACACCTGAAGGAAGTGCTGGGGTGCCTTTATTCTGCTGTCTTGACAATCAATCCATAAGTTTGTCCTTGCCAGAACTAAAACAGAGTACCTGGGTTTTACCATTGGTGGTGGGTTAATTAAACCACAAGTCCATAATGTCCATGCTATTGAACCATGTCCTCTTCCACAAACTGGGACGCAGATCAGGTCTTTCCTTGGGATCGCTGGCTGATACCATCGGTTCATACTTCTGATGTGAACATGACTGGCTCTCTGTACCCCAACCAAGTTATGTGGACAATGCAGGCAATGGCAGCTTTCCGGGACATCCAGCAATCCCTGAGTTAGAACCCAGTTCTCAACAGTCGAGATTTTGATAAATATTTATCTTGCAAACTGATGCATCTGAAACGGGAATTAGAGCTGTGCTTCTACAGGGACCATCAGAGGATATACTAGTTTCTTAGATAAATTTTCTGCAGGAGGAGAGACGAGATGAGGGAGGCCCGGAGGTTCGTGCAAGAAATGATAAAGAAGAAAAAAGAGGAGGAGAGAAGGATTAGAAGGACTGACAATACTGAGTGAAAACAATATGTAGAAGAGAAGAGTTAGAGAAGAGGAAGAGAAAGACGGAGATGGAGGAAATGAGTGAGAATAAAGACAGAGGAGAGAAGACTGAAGAGAGGAGTGATAAAAGATAAAAGAGCAGGGTTAGAGGGAGAAGGAGGTGGAAGGGTGAAGAAGGAGGAGAAGAGGAGGGCAGGTTGTTAATTTCCGGGCTGGTATCTCTAAGACAGCAGAAACTCCAGGGTCAGCAGGCTGTCTGCAGGACTTTCATACTGAAATAAACAGTCTGACTCCGGGTGACACACAGATGGAGGAGGGGGTGACGGTGATGGCAGTTTAAGCTGTTGTCTTCTGTGGCCTGAATATAATACCCCATTTGAATTTATAACCAGATGATACTCTGTAATGACACAACAGAACAATGTCATGTCCAAAATATGACGTAATAGTGTAGTGTGAGATGTGATGTACTGTAACTTTAAAAATTATGAGAACTAACCATGACATGATATAACATAATGGCATAACACAGTGTAACATAAAAGTGACTTTAGGTAATGTAACACAAAGTACAGACTTTAATGTGACAACATAGGTTAACAAAGTAACCTACTGTAATGTAACATCACAGTAGTCAAGTAAATTGACATGTGTTATAAAATAAGGTAACAAAGTTACTTAACGTTACTTAGCAAACAGTGACATAAAATATTTTAAACCATATTGAGAAAATGACGATAGTGTAATGTAATGTAACAAAGTAAATCTTGGCTCAGACTACAGGCATTTCAAAAGCCAAGCCAATTTTGAAATTGGGTTGCCTCACGCACAGAAGGAGAACCTTCACCGATGTTCTCTCTGATCTCAAACATGCACACATTACACGATCTGAAAATAATGGTGCATCACACACTACAGGATATCAACTTGCCAGAGGTAGCAATCAGGGAGCGATGCACCAGCTCATGTGATCTCAGGGGAAAGCAAGTGTAAACAAAATGGAGACTGTGGTGCAACACCTTGCTGTAACGTTAGTAATAATTCGCAATGAGAAAAAACAAAAGCAGAAGGTGAAACAAGTCTGGATGAGAAAATGGTTGGGGAGATGGGTTGTTTATTCTTCAGCGAAAACTGGAGGTGAGATATTAACATTTTCACAGATTTTAACAGTTTTAATGTCAGTCAACAGTACTGTGCTCGCTGAAGTTAGTCTCAATGGCTAGAATATTTACCGTTGCTTGGCAACACCGTCTCCTTGTAGACTTGTCTCTTTCATTGAAAGTACTAATGTAATCCTAAATGTAATCATCCAGATTTTAACTCCTAAAAAAGCAAATTTGATATTAATGGGTGGCCCTGATGAGTCTGCAAGCAGTTCGGGAGGCTTAAGACTGGGTCTGTAAACCCCTCACAGTACCAGATAATCTGGGACACACATCAGTACCAACCAAGATCCCAGACCAGATTTCTCCTTTGATTGCAGGGAGGGGTGAATTGGGTGAAGTAACTTTTGTTGTAATATAATGTAACATAAAGTAACTTAAGATAATTTAATGTTGCAAAGTATCTTAACACAATATAATGTGACAAAACATTACAAAAAAGTAACTTATGATTTAATTTATTCATTGTCCAGTATGAATGAAAATAACTTAACATTCGGTAGTTTAACATAATGTAAGGTAACATAAAGTAACTCAACAAAGTTACTTAACATAAAATAACACAACAAAATGTTACATAAGATGAATTACCATAATGTAATGTAACATATCATGAAGTAACTGTATATAATGTAATGTAACAAAGTAACTTCATGCACCGTGATAAAACATGACATAACATAACAGAATCAAGAAACTTGTCGTAATGTAATGTAACACAAAGGTAATGTAAATTAACTTACAAAGTAAATTAAAAAAAGAGCATACAGTAATTGCACAAAAACCAACATAACATGACAAAACAAAGTCATGTAACGGAACTGACCATAAAATGACAGTAACAGTATAACATACCAAGGTAACATAATAGGACATGACCCACCCTAATCTGATATACTTTCAATAATGCCGTGATATGTCGGCCATGCACGCGTTTTATCAGTGCACATATAAAGAAACAAACAGAAGCTACAATCTCAATCTGATGCTCCTGCAGAGGTCAGGGAGCATCATGTTTTTATTATTAACCTTCGTTTGTGTCGTGTTGTGCATTAAGGATTCACTGCAACAGATATAGAGCATAACTTTGAGCTGGTTTTATTACCGAGCAACACACATATATAACCTACATTCACTGTAAATATAACAGACAGTGGTTCTGCTCAAACTACTTCCTGTGTCACGACCCACAGCAACCTTTCAACATAAGAGTATGCTGTATTACATTAAAAACCACCACATCTCCCTCTTTTAGACAACGCTCATCATAAAATATTCCTGCACATTCTCAGCCTCTCAGCTAGAACTCTGACCCATTTTTTTCTCTTCTTTCTTTCTCACATAGTTCAGCTATTCAAAAGTCCAGTCTTTTAGGCTTACATACAACTTTGCAAAAACCTGGCCAGAGTAGCAACAGATTAAAGCTTTTTGAAGTCTGTTTTGGAGACTTTTGAGGATCTGGAGTCACAGCTGCAGTCTCATTTGGCTGAGCTGGTGTGCAGGGTGTCTCTATATGAGTTGTATACTTTCCACAAGATATGAACTAGGTGTGGAGTGAGGCGACACCAGTGTGCCTGGAGTCTTAGCATCTTTGACCCACACGAGCTGTCCTGTTGTGATGGTGACAACAGCTCCATCTGGATGATCTGGTGTGAGCAGGGAGGGATGCTGGGTCATCGGCATACAAAGTCACCATCCCATAAGAAGTCGGGCAGGACTGTAGCAATTAGGCAATGGAGTAGCTCTATAGGCTAAGATAAGAATCTTGAGTCATTTCACAGTCTGGACGTGGTGCTCTGCCTCTCCATTGCTTTGAGCAAAGCTGGGGCTACTGGTTATGTGTTTGAACTGATAAGCTGCTGCAAAGTCCACAAACTGTTGGCTTTAGAACTGCGGTCCATTATAACTGTAAAGCAGTAGGATGCCATGCTGTGAGAAGATGGATTTGAGATGCATTATCACACCTTTAGATTTATTTGGTGTTAGCTTTGCAATCTCAATAAATCTAGAGTAGTAGTCCAGGGTTGGATAAGTCCACACCCACTTTTTGCCGTGGTCTCTCCAGAGGCTCACTAGATATTTGTGACTCCACTGGATAAGCATGCTCTTTGATGCATGTTCTGCAGTTTCTCACCAGTTCATTAAGTTCGCCAACCGGGCTGGGCCACCATACTGTTTCCCTTGCTCGCTCTCTGCACTTGGTCATCTCCTGATGTCAGTCAGGACATGATTCCAGGACAGAATTGCGTTTAGCTGTGGGAATGACTAGCCTCGAGCCTCTGAGCAGCAATCCATCTTACACAGTCAGTACAGTTCTTTCTGACCAGTAGGATTTCACTATCCCAGTGAGTTGGCTATGGTCAGGTCAAAATCTGGCAAAATGAAAGTACCTCTGTAAAAACACTGTCCTCTTTAGCCAGTTCTCTCAGCTGTGTGAGGTATGTTGAACTGGCAGGCAGGCTGTTCACTATCTCATCTACATAGATCTTAGTGTGTTCTATGAAACCTTTGTATGAGTTTTGTGAACTCGTGTTTTAACTGATAGGTGCATGAGAGAGAGTGTATGCCATTAACAGGACCTTCCCTGGAGTGTGGTAGATAGAATAGCTGTACCTCATCAGTCTGAGTGGAAACTGCTGGATTCTTGGAGGAAGCTCAGTTAGTGCCTGGTGACCTAACTAACAAGTGGCTTGCGCTCGGTCTCCGGGGGGAAATGTCTCCTGCTGAGAAAGTCTTTGAACCACTCACACCCCCATGTCAAACCCAGTGCCTCCTTCTCCACATATGCGTACCTCTGCCCAGTCTCTGTCATGGAGCCTGATGCATATGCTACCGGTCTCCACTGCTGAAAGTTTCAGCAGACACAATTTTCCCAGCTGATTAACCATTCTGAGGAAGCTGCAGACTTCTCCTGTGTTAGATGGCTCTTTCATCTCTCTGACGGCCCTTGTCTCGTCTGGGTCTGGTTTTACTCCGTCAGTGGACAGGACGTGATCAAGAACGTTGGCTTTTCGCTTGCTTAGCTCACGCTTCTCCATGTTAGTGTGACACTCCGGCTTCCTGGAGCTTGTGCAGAAAGGTGTGAAGTCAGGCATCATGTTGGTGTTGGTTTTTTCTCCAAATGAGATTATCATTCCTGAGACATACGGCTCCCTGCAGCCTGTGGAGGACCATGGACATCCTATGCTGACGCTACGCCGAAGGGCAGTCTGTGGAAGTAGTAGAGTCCAAAAGGAGTTATGAAGGTTGTGTATTTTGCTGACTCAGGGGACAGGGGAACCTGCCAGAACCCTCTTAACCCTGTAAGCATCCAGTTTGCTGAAGACCTGAGCACCAGCAAGAGAGCCTAGTGTCTGTTCAACTGATCGCAGGATGTATTTCTCTCAGCAGGCTGCTTTGTTGAGGTGAGTGAAGGCAACACAAATATGCACTGAACCATTTTGTGCCGGTACAGGAACCATGCCAGAACACCAGTCTTTTGGCTCTTCAATCCTGGACGTACTAACAGGGCCAAACAGTGGTCTGTCTCAATTAGCCAAAGGGGTGAGGTTCTCAACAACAGTGTAATATGTCTGTGCTGAAATGACAGTGTCTATCTTGAACCTGACTTGTGCTTTGTAATAGTTAAATCTGTATAGCATGGGTCTGTGCCTGCATCAACTGTGCCTAGAAATAAAAGTACGTAATTACAGACATTGTTAGTTTCTACAACATGCACTGCTTTAGCTTATTTGTAAACTTAACTGTTATATCCTTTCTTTCCACGTGTGGCATGTCAACTCTTGGGCTGGGCACTGCCATTTTCCATGACCTGGGGATTTTCCGCAACTGTAGTATGTCTGGCGATCCAACGGGGCTTCTGACTTTGCTGATGTATATTTTCTTTGATGTGAGGTCTTAGGTGTGGTTTGTTTTTGTTCAGGTCAGCCATTAGGAATTATGGACAGGGGGGCAAAATTTTTCCAAATTGGGCCCCTCATCCACATCCACTCCAGCACCACCTGCACCCACCCTTAGCTCTGATACCAATACAATCAATTTCAAATAAGCTCTTGGCCATTAGCCTTGTAGTGACACGGATGGAGTGTGCATTACTGCACGCAGGGTTTAAGAAATATCGAATTCGAAAACCTGAGCTTGGTAGGGGGCCATGGGGGCATGCCCCCCCGCTCATTTTTTTTTTTTACAGAAATTTGTCTAAAACAGTAAATAAAAATAAGCTAAATGTGTTTTATACAATAATATATTAATACAATAATAGTACATTATGACACTATAATTATGCAGCATGAGCATATAGGTTCCACTATAATCACTAAAGAGCATATATCTCTGAGGTAATTAGGCCTACATTGTGTGAATGTGATCAGGTCAGTCGGTGTTTGTGCTGAACAGCACAGGGACATAATTCTAATCCAATCCCGGGCACAGTAGGCAGCACCTGCTCTTCCTGTCTCATTTCCATCAGCTTCTCTCTTTCTTTTTCTCTCAGACTGCTCATCTTGTCTTATACTGTATCTTTTCCCTTCCCAACCCTGAGCTTTGATTGTCAGTCTTTTCATTTTTGTCTGTGTCAGTGAAGAAAGTAAACACAGAGTCAATTGATATTTATATAAAAAATGTTACTTCGGCTAAAATAATCTTATAATGAAAAAAAAAATATAGGGGTAAACTACCTGGCATCATGACGGACAGTCACTGTTTAACTTTGTGCAACTGCACAGGAGCTATTTGTCAAATAATGTCTGGAGATGAATGACACTGAATTACAAGAAGTCCATTAGTAAAATTCTTTAGTAACCTGTATCACGCTTCGACGGATTCAGCTGCCAGTTTGTTGACTATATCAAAGAACCACTGAATTGAGTTAAGGTTTTGTCGTAACAACAAGATCATTTGCTCCACTCACCCACACACAAGCAATGTGGCCGGTGATCAGATCACGATCAGAAGTCGGTTATGTTGGCATTTTACTATTTATATCACTCATTTTATTATATATATATAAGGTCCAGACCTCGGAGACCTGACTGGAGGGTACAGCCTTAGGAGTCTATAACAACTATTTACAAACCCAGTGTTATAGAGCTGTCCAAGCCACGTTCCCCTTTGCAAACATGATCTCCCCCTCCTTGTGAACTTCCTGCCCGGACTCTGTTTAGTGTTTCCTTTTTATATTTTAAAATCAACTTTCTTTTGTGTCTATTGTTTGATTGCCTGCCTAGCCCCAATTAGTTTCACCTGTTCCCTTTTACCCTTGCCTTCCTTGTGTATTGAGTCTCAGTGTTCCCCTCACTCTTTGTTCCTGGTTGTGTTCCTACCTGTTTTTGGACTCCTGTCTTCTGTATCATCCTGCTTTCCTGTCATCTTGCCTGACTGTGTTCACTCGTCCACCTGTAAGCCAGTTTGTGTTTGTCTATTAAAACAACTTCTCTGTATCAGCCTGCCTGCGTGTCTGCATTTGGGCCCTCCTCTGGTAACCTTGACACATATTGCATACTCAACATGATTATAAAGCACAAAAGGTCAAGTCAGTTAATTTAAAAAAATGTCCTTCAAATTAGACTGTGACAGTTATATTCCCCCATTTACCTTAAAACATGCCTGTTTACCTGTTGTAAATGAATCAGTGTCATTTCTGGTTTCCCCTCTGAGGTCTGTTTGCTGTCTTTTTATCATGTCCAGCTATCTTGCCACGTTTACTGGTTTTTGTAGAGTGAAGTCCTTATCCAACTGCATTTTCTAAGATAGACTAATGTCTCTCAGTCCCATTACTAGACAGCCTCTCATTGGAGAGATCCTGCAGTTTTCAGCTAGGGCATACAATGCAGTAATGAAGGAATTTACAGCGTTGTTAACTTGCTGCACTCTGGTTAAATTTTGCCCTTTCGTTTATTACATTTTTTCTGGGCTACAAGTATCTCTCAAAGGTGTCTTTCGCTGCAATGTAATAATTAAAATTCCGAGAAATCCATAAGTAAATAATAAATGTAAGCCCCACAGGGAATTTTTTTTTTCCCAAAAACACCTCAACCCTCAAACCAGACAGAGAAAAAGTAAAACAACATCAAAGCAGAAACACACAAAATAACAGACTGAAAGATTAAAGAAGACAGATTGAGAACAGAGTTACAGCTGAGTGAAGAGCTGCTCTTTAATGATATGATGTACACAGTTCATTATCGAACGGTAAGAGTCACTGTGATTAAATAGAGATGAGTTCTGACATCATTGCTAGTGTTTAAGATTACTGTTAGCGGTGCCTTCTTTGAGGAAGTAGTGATCACACTGACATTAGCAGTCAGCAGAATAACAGCTGTGGGCAGTATTTCCTAGTATTTCAAATGCCAGAAATACAGTATGTCCTCTAATATGAATTTTTTTTTTTCTGTAGTTACAGCATCTTTCATATTGTTCAGATAACATACATTTACAAGAAAATGAAACCCCTCCTGCAGGCTACTTACTGATTTCAGCCAAATAATCTGACACTAAGACGGCTCAATATCAAACAAAGATTTATGTGTAAAATGATTTCCATCCTCACTACTGTTTAGCTGACATGTTAGAACCATTCATCCATTCATTTTCCTCCGCTTATCTGGCACAGATGGCAAAGGTGTTGCACAGTAGCTCTTGTGTGGTGTTATAAGGACTCCTAACAGTGACCACTTAAGAAACCACCATGGCACCTCTGAAAACACATCTCAGGGACAGTGTTCTTCTCTGATATCACAGGTATCTATAGGAAACGGGGGTTGAAGTTCAGGCTGGACCTCAGAGGTTGGGGGAAGTGCACTCTAATTAGGTTCTATGGCACCAGTCATAACATTACAACCTATCTAGGCCTATCTAGGCAGGTCTTGGGTTGCAGGTATGGGACCGGATGCAAACTCCTGGATGAAAGACAGTCTCACTACATATTTAACAACCACATCAACTCTCCCTTCACACCCATACATTCTGCCTCATTATATACAGGGCACACTACTTTCTGCGTCGGCACTGAACATCAGAAGTGGAGGGGGGTAGCCAAAACAGAATGAAAAACCTAGGATACTGGGCTGAAATAGCAGGTCTATTTGAATCACAGATCAAATCAGAGCTGTGGCTGGTGATCAGAGGTCTGGACCCAGACTACGTTCTCCTCTGAGCTCCTTCTGGATATCCAATCTCCTCACGCTGTCCTGAAAACCGAGCCCAGACACCCTGAAAAGAAAAGTAATTTTAAATTCTTGTATGCATCTCATTCTTTAATTCACTACCAAGATTTAAGTTGCCTTCTATATGTCTTAAAATAGTTTTGCAGTATTCTTTATGTTCTTCTGGTGAGCAGTTACAGTTTTTACGACACTTACACTGAAGTATATACAATAGTAGGTGAACACATGACCGTTCAAAGGCACTGCAGTACGTACAACACTAATTGAACACATCAATGTTCACACAGCCCGACATCAGCTCTGATTCTGACTCCCTTCAGTAGTACATTCAGTCTGTTGCTATTCCAAGCTGTTACATTCAGTTCAGTTCGAAACTAGTCTGTTCTCGCAGCCTTTTAATTCCTTAAACGAGGAAGTAATGTTCTGTAGATCACGGCTGAGCTGATAACGCTGCTCTCAGTCACCAGTGAGGAACTCTTCTGCGAAAAGCTACTGATTCAACAATGGTTCAGTGCAGTCAGCTCACTTTGAAAATCTGTTGATAGAGATATGTTTGTAGACGTGTTGAACAGCTCCGGTGGATGCCTGTGTTGTAGCTGGGCTAGCAGCTCTCTGGTGAGTGTGTGTCTGTGGGGGAGTGTTAGTACATAGCTGTAGCATTGCTGTGTATGGCATTTAATGTAACTTTTTGTCAGCCCTAAATATCTTTTTAAGAACTGAATACAGCAGAGGTATTGTCCACTGCAGAGGAACACATCTCCTTCATGCAAGACTTTGTTTTTCCACAGGCGCTTATCAGGCAAAGTACTGTAGTAATGTGAACAGCAGATATGCGTGAGAAGTACAAACTGGTACTATGGTTAGCCAGTGCTCTGCCTTTTATATTTTAATACCACAGTTGATGCGTACATAATAGAGTCTTGCCTATTTTGTCATGATTAAAGAGGGGTGAGAGAATTTGGCTGAACCAAATTTCCAAACAGAAACAGACAAATACAATATGATTTTGAGCAGAAAAAAACTATGTTTTTTTTTTTTTTTTAAATCACCTGTATTAAAAGGGTTAGGGTTACATTAAATGCCAACAAAAATCTATCTGATTGTGTTTACTCCACAAAAAAAAAAAAATTTAGTGAAGGGTTCCTCTTAAATGATTAATATCATGTAAGCATACAGCTTCAGAGAACAGAGTCAGAGCTGATTGCATGGATTCTGTAAAATTATCAATCTAATGCTAACGTTTTTCCCCAGATGTGAACTAAGACTGAGTCTCAGACAGGAAGAATGTCACTTATACAGTGTGTGCTGATCTAAAGTATGTGTGTATGATAATGAAAATATTCAAGCTTGTGTATGTGTGTGTGTGTGGAAAAAAAGGACTCTAACCCATTCACCTCTGCCACTCTCCTCATACACTGATAGCAACTTACAGGATGCAGGTATGTGTGAAGAGATCAACATCTGATAACACACATAAACCTGTTTTTGGAAGATTTATTTTCCATTAAGAGTTTTGCTTCAGAGAATTCCTTGGTTCCAGGCCTCAGTCATAATGATGACTATTCCCTATTTCAATAGATACTATCATATTGTCAGTTGGTTCAGTCATTGATCACTCTCTTGCACTGACACAAAAGTATTTTGACTTAAGAGACCAATATCAATATGATCATTAATTTAATCAATTATCAGTAGATATGGTTCTTACTGTTAGAATCCCTATTCAAATATTCATCACATTTATCTTCTCTCTGTCCAAATCCTGTCCATTTAACACAGTATTATTTGTTTAAGCCAAAACCCAAGAAGAATGAAGCCAATTCATTTGAAAAAACAGACATTTTTGACTCAATAAACTTAGAAAGGACCATATTAAACAACCAACTGCAACAAAAGTCAGCACATCCTTCTGCAGTGAGATTCCATTCTTTTATTTTTTTTTAAATATTTTGTATGTCCGCCTTTATTTTTGCTGACAGAGTCAGTTCTCCTGGGCATGAATTGTGTGTGGCGTCATTTGTCGAGGATTGTTATTGGTGGCATGGCTCTTCCTAACCACTGCTGAGGCCGTGTTTCAGCTCATGTTCGGAAGCGTACTGATGCCTTTGTGACCTCTCCCCTCTTTAGGAAGTCTCACAATCTGGTTTCTTACTTGTTCAGGCAGTTCCTGAGCCATGTTGCATTAGACACAACCCAGGCCACAACTGAGGATGCTGCCTCCATTAATGCTAGCTGCTTGTTCATGCGGCTAGCATTAATGGGAAATGACAGGTGCATTTACTTGTTTCACAGTGATCACAGGTGTACTCACTTTTGTTGCACTGAGCTTAAACTTTAGGGGCCATATTTTCAATGTAGTCTATTTAACCTGTTTTTAATTATAAATACAATAAAATACCTTGCTCTTAAACTTTAAAATAACACAATTATTGTAAGTTGATTCAGTTTTGTGTATTTCTTCATTTTCTTTAGTTTTAATTATTTGCAGTGTTTTTCTTATAACCCTGACATATGTGTTATCAGAAGGATTAAGCAGTTGTTGTTTTTTTGCTTGTGTGTTGAGCCCACTTGGCCACCCTACAAAAGACAACTGGGCAAACTCCATCTGCTTCTGAAGATTATGTCACATGATCAGAATCTCCAAAAAAGCTGCTGAATGGACCTTGGACAAAACTGGAAGTGCTGTGTTTTTTAGTTGCTTTTAGTAGTTAATTCTTACATTTCACTTACATTTCCTCCAAAATGTACCCTACAAAACCATTTAGTGGTACAGTATATGATATAATTTTTAGGAAACTGGGTTTCCCAAATACATCTCTTAACACTTTCATACTTAAAACATAATAAATCCTTTTATCAAAATATTAAATCAGATACTTTTTAGATTTACTCCAGAATTACTGCTAAATATCACAAACAAACACTGAACCTCAACTTTTATCATCTTCACCTTCTTCTTTCTTTACAGTACAGTGTACAGCCTCACTGAGCGGCTAGTTTGGCTTGTGCTTCTTTCCATTCAAACACTGTCATCGCACAGCCAGTCGTCCTCTTGGAATTACGAAGAAACGTTTGGTTAGTTGATTATAAGTTAATTAAAACATCAATTAGACGTTTGACCTTCATTTTCTGCTCTTCTTCCTGCAGCTGAATGCAGCTCACAGCCACTAAAAGAAAACAACAGCTGACAAGTCTATTTGAACACTATTCAGTCAGGTTCCTGTCTGGACAGGAGGCAAACAAGCTTCCAGGACCTCCAGACTGCTGGAGAATTTTGACAATCACTTAAAATACTTGTGTTTATAGGGATCCCATACATCCTGGAAAGCCTGGGATGTTTGAATGCAGCTCACCAGTCATCAAAGCTGCTCAGAATGTTATGGAACAAAGCACAGCAGAGAATAGTTTGAGGGCGTGGATATACTAGCAAGGTATATTGCCAAGGAGGATTTCAAGGTGACATGGACAACAGAGGTGCTGATGTACAGAGACTCCAGCGACCGAAAGGTGGTCCAGGCAGGAGTAGTAGTGAAGAATGGAAGGAAGAGGAGAACCGAGGACGCTTTGGTGGAAGTGGAGTCGCGTCTGCGCCACAGAGATCTGGTGGGAGTAGTGACCCATGGGAGAGCGGGCTTGAGAATGTTGATAAAGGCAAAGGGAAGGAGAAAATTGCAATGACCCCAGGCAATGTCACTGACGATGTGTTCAGGTGCATCAGATGATGTATTCAAGAAAGTTGTTGACAATCTTATTTTTTAAATATAGATTGTTTAGGTGTATATAAAAAGAGAGAAAAGTAGGAAGAAAGTGAGGGAGACAGGAAGGAAGGGTTCTGTTTCTTTTTTTTTTGCCACATTCTGATTTTTATGTGCTGTTGCCAAAATATAACGGAAGAAAGCATGCATATTTATTGGAAAAATCCTATAAAAAAAAAAGGTAGATCATAAAAGCGTAGGTGCATTGAGTCTCCAGAGGCTGGTGGTGGAGTTGTAGTCTCTCTGGAGAAGCCAGCCAGTCTTGTGGAGAACCCGAGTCTCCACTATGTACCTCATCTGAAGACAGAACACAACGTCAAGTCGCACTGGAAGCCCACACAGATGACTTTGAATCAGTTTAATTTCTACATTAACTTCCATAAATGAAAGAGCAATAATTAAAAAAATATTTCTTAGCAACAAGAGTAGGGAGAAAATTAATGACTGTGTGTAATATAAAATGTGTAAAACAAGTGCTCATATCAACATCTCCAGGGATTGAATAGGGAATTACAGATAAAATATTATAAATAAATGAAATATACTCACTATATATACACACGAGTAAATCAGATGATTCCACTTATTTCACTAAAACGTGAAACCAAATTCTTAAGGTTCATCTGAAATTACATTTAGTCATCCTTTTTGCAGTCCAATATAATATCAACAAGTTTTTTTAAATGTATTGTTAATAGTTTTGTATCATTAAAAGGAAGAAGAAAAGCAGAAATCATGTCAGCCAGCCGAAGAGGCCTTTTGTTGTTTGACTGATAGTGGCTGACAGGTTGCCTGGGTGCTGGTGTGACGCCATATTGAAGAGTAAGGAGCACACCAACATCCAAACGGACCCAAGTGACATTAGCAGGTACTTTTATGTGCTATTTAATGTCCTGCAACTGAGCAGTTGATTAGTAAAGGCCTGCAGACTGACGTTAGCAGGTCACTCTTCCCTGGTGACTGTTTGTGTGGTGGCTCATTCGACAGGCAGAGGTGCAGGACAAGATGTGTGTTCATGTTTATAAGTTAGATAAGAAAATGCCTTAAGCAGGAAAGCTGAAAGTGGGTTGTTGTTTACAGTCTGTGGCTCTTGTGTTGTGTAGCAGCTGCTGTCTGGCTCAGCGTGGCCATCTGCTCTGCCTATGATACAACGCTGACCTTAAAGCTTCATGCAAGTTTGCCGGGCTGTATCAAAGTGAGGTCTCAATCTATGTAGATGGATATCTGATGGTATTCCTTTGAACCAATGCAAAAAAATAGGGGGGCGCCATCATGAAACAAAAACAAATGATCAAAAATAAATTTCTCCATTTTTCTCAAAGGAGAACACAGGAAAAGAGATTTGCAGAGCAGATATGTATGCTGTAGGTAAGACTACACTGCCCACTTCCACAATGATAACCCCCCCAGGGCTGTGTGTGATCACCTGTCTTATTTTCTCTTTACATTAACAATTGTTAAGCGGCACAGAAAACACCGACATAATCAAGTAAGTCAGAGTGTAAGTCAGCAACCCTTTGTGCAGTGGTGCAATGAACACTATCTCACTATTAATGCTAAGAAAACAAATCAACTGCAAATCCTTTTAACAAATCAGCTCCTATGAGAACTTGGGGGTTCACATAGACAACACCATAACCTAGACAGTCCCTGTAGGAAAAATTTGCTCATGTGTACATCAGAGACTGCACTTTTTGTTCAGGCTTCGAGTGCTCCGTATGAGTGACAAAATATCCTACTTTTCTTCTGTCACACATAAATAGAAAGCATTCCGGGCCATGGAATTTCTGCATGGTTTGGCAACCTGTCAGTGCAGGGAAAGGCAGAGTCCAACAACAGCCAGATCTCCAGACCATATACGAAAACATCATCTCTCAGACAAGAAAAACAATTTCAGACCCCATGCATATCCTTCACTGTGAAGCTCCTCCCCTCAGTGCAGGCTAAACAGATACAAACACTCCTTCATCCCTCACACCATTAAAGCCTTGGTGGAGCCAATAAAGCATTAGAGGAAAATATGTGGCTCTTTAGCTGCAAAATGCTCCACTATGATATAAGTGTTTATTCATGTATATGTCAACTCCTGTAACCCCTGCTGTCGGCAGTTGTTAGTGGATGCTGGTGTGTAAACATAGTAAAACACAGTTGTAATAATATAAAATCAATCTTCATAGGAAAAGCCCGGGCTCCGCACAATCAAGTCAACGTATCACTGCGCCACCTGGCGCTGATACGTTAACGCCAGGCATTATAGGACAAGGTCAAATGAATGCAGTCATAAATATAATATGATTTGATTCGGGCAATTCTTTACCAACCTTCGGTGGGCCGGATAAGAAGATCGACGGGCCGGATGTGGCCCGCGGGCCGTAGTTGGCACCCCCCCTGCTCTATACTGACATTTATCAATATCTCCTTATAAAGTTATGTTAGCAAACAGTTGCTTATACTGCCAAACACTGGTCCTCATGGCCCTGTAATGTACAATGCTGGTTTGTGAAATACATCATCATAAACCACCAAACCTGTGTGTGTGTGTGTGTGTGTGTGTGTGTGTGTGTGTGTGTGTGTGTGTGTGTGTGTGTGTGTGTGTGTGTGTGTGTGTGTCCAATCTGTCCCTGTGCTGTAATCCGTCATATCATCTGTTCATTAACCTGCAAGGCCTCGAGTTCCGAGAGCAACAACCCGACACACATCACTGTAATGAGTCACTTCCTGTCTACAAAACACTGCTACAACACCTGCTTACACGCCAATTCCAAAGGCAGCTGCACAGGTGAGTCCCTCAGCTGAATACATGTCAGATAATTATTATTAATGACGATTCTCATTCCTGACACTGAAATGCAGTCTCTGTCCCAAATAACACCAAAACTAACTGCACTGAATGAGACCACTACTGGGAAGAATGGAAATATGCTTCTCAGAGCGGACCTTTGAAGGAATACTCCTTTTGCGTATTACTTGAGAATTGTCCAGTGATCATAGTAAAAATAAAAATAAATCCATGGGGCAGCAGTGGGGGACCCTCAGGAGACACAGGGCCAGGTGTACGGTGTGTTCTCTGTGTACAGGACGGGGTGGAACTTATGGGTTCAGCCGGTAGAGCCAGATTTATCCTCATTAAACTTCAGGAAAGCGTTGAGACAGTCAGCCTCTGAACACACTGTGCTCAGAGGACCAGGTACACATACTCTGTGTGTGTGCGTGTGATGGTCTGTTGGGGAAAATCTATCAAGCGAGCACCAGAGTGACACCACAGTTGTCCATTTCCTCTCTCTCTGTCTTTTTCTCTCTGTCTCTCAGTGTCAGTCACACTAATAGGGTGCTGTCAGGGTGTGCCAGGATTACACAGACAGAGAGAGAATGACACTGTGTGAAACTGTGAAAAAGTGTGTGTGTGTGTGTATGTGTCTGTGTCTGTGTGTAGATCCTGTTCATGCTGACAAGCCCACCTGCTGTGAGTCACAGCCCTCCCCCTTGGTATTAACGTTTAACCTGTGTACGTTTAACCTTGTGCAGAAGCCCAAAAATAATGTACCCAAAATAAAGCTATCAAGCAATCGCAAACAAAACTACCAAAGTTTTGGGCCCTTTTCTGCATGACAACTCATTTTTACATTTGAATCTTGAGTTGAAAATGGTGTAGAGTAATTAGCAAATAGACATGTATCTTCCCTCACAAGTGACCGAAAAGGTAAGCAGGGGCTTATCTGTTGTGTGCCAAGCCACATCTGGTGTTATTCTATTTTTTTTCTCATTGTCAACAAATCCCATGAAAAGACCAAAATCAACAATATGTTAGTCATTCTGTCAGTGCATTCTGACTCCCTACCCTGTCGCTGGCACTTAGCCTCAAACCCATCCTCCTGAATGCAATGTAAATCATACTGAAGATGTAAATCTTTAAAAATGTCCCATGAAAATATAGTTTAATTTTCAGCAGTCTCCTAAAACAACTGGCCACAGTAGTTTTTTAACAAATGTTACTCAGACAGTTGGAAATAATGCAGATTTTGGGGCACATTTGGTGGTCAATTAAGAATGTGATCTAGCCACATTAATGGGTGAGGTTTATTCATTATCAGATGTGTTTTAAATCTGTTGGTTTTATGAAAGGTTAACCTTTCATTGACAAGGATTGAAGTGTTTTTGATGTAATTATCTCTATAATAAGTGTAATCAAATTTTAAGTTTTATAATATTTTGTTATTTGTTTGAATTTACGTCTTTAGTTTCAGTAATGCTATGATTCATAGTTTCAAGTTTTAAGCAGTAAGTTAATATGAAGAAATTCAATGCAAAACATTTTTTAAAGCTTCCAAGACTTTCTGATCTGGCTGACCCATTTGTCTTTGTCTTTGGACTTTTGTCTTAGGCTGCATTAGTTTTAGCTAGGTGGAGCTAACACACTGGCAACAGTGTCTAGTTATTAGATGTACCTGTTCAAATAGAAGCCTTTCATCTTGCAACTGCTGCACACCATCCAGTCCATGGCTTGTCCCTCGGCCATGACCACGACCTCTGAGCCCTCGGCTCCTAGCACAATGTCCACAGCTTCCATAGGGACTACTCCTTTGGTTGAAAGTAGTTCCAAAAAAACCTGTAGACATTTCGCTCTGTGGATGTGGATTGTCCAGAGTAACATTGGCACTGCTTATGGAAAGAGATTTTATTTTTTTGTTCAAAGACTGACATCTCAAATTGAATCTACCTACCTATCTAAATGGCCACATACCATTAGAGACAAGCAAGAACATTTTTATTTTTATTTCATTTTATTTATGTACTCATTTTTTTTAAGTTATAAGTGGGTCAAGTGACTCTTTAAGATGAATTTGAGGAAAAATAGTTTGGTTCGGCACTGTGAAGTGCCAAAGGACTGTTCCAGTAAGCCATGCCAGTGTGACAGTGAAGCAGCATGAAATATACCAGGACCCTGAAATTGAAGCAGCTACATGGAATTCAGACATCATTCATTTTATTGTTTACACCTGTGTTTTTCTTACTGTGACATGTCAAACCGTCTGCTGTGAGACAAAGGCCTATTAACTGTCAAGCTCAAATTTGAAACGCTGAAACTGATTTGCTCCCTTTTTTAATTATGCTTGATCACTGCTCGCAAAAGAATAGTGGGATTCAATTACCACTAATATTGAATCCTGCTTTGTTTTCCTTTGCTTTGCTCTGAGTCGTTTCTGTGGTTTTAAATCACTTTTTGCGTAGGAAGACTAACTAAGCTAAGCTAACTAACATCACTACTGTTACTTGTAGATTTCCTCAGACAGCTTGAGCTGACAGGAAGAGGCGGGGTCAAGTGAACTTTAAACTCACTGGGCAGGTTTTTTCTTGAGAATGTGATCCTGCTGTACGAATTGCATTAACACCTGACTGAGATCAGATCACAATTCGAGCCTGACCACGTTCAGATGTGACCACATGCCGATCACAGATTGTCTCCAGGTCAGGAGCCATGACCTGGAGACAATCAGTCACGCTTGTTGTTTTCTGTTCCCCGTCAGCTGCCCCACAGAACTTCGAACCAAATGAAGGAAAATATGAATGTTGCCATTACAGGTTTCCCAATTCTCTCTGATAGAACTTTAACAAGGTGTTGGGACTTAAAAGACAAAAACAATGTGTAGAAAAACATCACTCTAGAATGTAGCTAATATAGTGGCAACATAAGAAAATAACTGCCCAATAAGAGCATGGCATATAAATTACATGCTCAATACAAACACACCCATATGCTGGAGAGATGAGCAAAGAGAGAGTCTGCCTCTGAGTACCTTTACTCATTATCCTCATGTTCAGAGACAGTGTTTGACTCGTTTTTCTGTTGCTCCATCCTTTCCTCTTCTCCCTCTCGTCACAGCTCCTCCCACCCAGTCCTCCCAGCAGGAGGTTAGCCAATGTTAACTACCTTTTAAATAATCATCTTCCCTCTATCTAATTGCCATCCTTGACAAATGTAAAGATGATTAAAAGTAACTTAGCAGCTTCAGGGTGGGGCAGCGCTGTTCCCCTGGGCATACACGCTGTGTGTGTGTGTTTGAGTTAATCTGGTAGAAGTTAAAAATGTAATTACAGACAGTGTGAGTGTGATGCTCAAGCTAACAGGGGTCAGAGCAGCTGCTGCAGAAACATTAAAGAAATATTCAGTGATCTGACAACACACACACACACACACACGCACGCACACACACACACACACACACACACACACACACACACACACACACACACACACACACACACACACACACACACACTCACGTGCATAAAACCAAACCAATGTGTTAAAAGGTCAGTTCACCCAAATTACAAATAATTACATTCATAAATTGACAAACATAATTCCCTTTTTGTCTGCAAACGTTTATGGTCCATCTGTCTCTGAGATTTCTGCCTCCACTTCAATACAATGAAGCTGAGATTAATTGTGCACACAGTGTAGAAATATTATGTTTTAAAATTCAACATGTTTTTCCAGAAACAGTGTCCCTGTTACTCTGGGTAATCCATAGAACACACTGGGGACAGCTTTTCACATGGCCTTCTTCCAATATGGGTGGTAAATATGGAAAACTGTTGAACTTGTTACTTGATTTACTACATACCAGCAGATGTCAAAGCTAATCCTTAGCAGCTGAGCTAGAGGGCATTTAGGCTGTATTCTAAATCTGTTTTTATTCCCTCTCGTTTTCACGGCTGTCCATGTTAGGACATTACACTGACTTCCATTCATTGTTGACAGCCTAACCCGGGCCTTAACCTAACCTATATTCACACCTTACCCCTTACCTTAACTGGGCTTTGGTCCCCATGTGGACTACTGGTCCTGAAAATGTTGGTGTTTATACCGGAAAAGGTCCCAAAGAGCACACACACACACACACACACACACACGCAACCTTACGGTCACTGTCTCACCTATGCTAGCTGTCTTTAGATAGACTCATGTCCTCTTGAATGTTTAAATCTTCGTGCTTTAAACCTAGAATCTTTCTGGAAACATTCAGAGAAAACATAATGACACAATGCATATGAGAGAACAATGGGCTGCTGCACTCTGCTGGACTCTGCTTCTTGTTACTTATCCCTCTCACCTCAACTCCTCTCCTCTCGTCTTCTCCCATTTCCTGTTTGCTGTGTAAGCATGAGTAAGGGTGGTGGAAGTGCAAGTGGCGCGGAGTTTCGATTGGTTTTCTGTCTCCGCTTTTGGATTTTCCATTATACTCTGCATTTGCCCCATGTGCATGATCAGGTAAGCTTTCTTAATAGTTTCACTGAGTGTTTGCCGAGTGATCTGGGGTTTTGTAAGGTGGTTTTTTGGAGGGATGGCTTCCTCCGTAACGCCACCTTCGTCTATCCAGCATGTAGTAAGGATAGTCTTGCCAGATAGTAACATATGTGTAGAGGGGGTTCTGTTTGCTGTCGGCGAACAGGTAGGACGCAATAAAATGTATTTTGCATTAAGAATGAATAGAGCAGTGGTTGTCTTCTTGACAGATAAGCCTCATGTTCATCATCTAATAGAGAGTGGCGTATTATCAGGGAGATTTTTGTGCAGGTCTCCCTGCTGTCAGTTTCCTCCTAACGAGTTGTTAGAGAACAACCTCCGTAGGTTCAGTAAATTTGCCAGCTGATTCAGAACAGTGAGTTTGGGATATAAGGGACCCAAAGTTAAAGCATGTTCAGTCTCTGAGGCGATAGGCGTTCATGTTCCTGGACTCGCCTACACAAACAATGGAGTTGTTGAAATGTTCAGGGTGTTTATGCATGTCCGCATAAACAGCAGGTGGATGCGGCTGGCGGCCCCGCTCGCACAAAGGCAGCGGCAGATGAATCTGGTCGCGCTGGTGGTCCCGCTGCCTAGATTGCAGTGGTGGATCATGTTGCTGCGGACTTGGCAGCCGGTGCCACTGATTCACATTCTGAGAATAACGATTTTGATAGGGAGGAACAGAGTCAGCCTCAGAAACAACACGCTTCTGTGACTGCAGAGAACCTGAGCAGCAGTCTGCAGGCACTGAGGTACAATCACAGTCAGCAGAAAATGCTGAGGAAGCAGCTTCCAAACGTTCTGCAGGCAGAGATCAAACTGTGGTCAACAATGAAGGATAGGATGTATTAATAAGCCAGGTATCATGTGAAGGAGAAGAAATGGAGTATGACTCTAAGTCAGAGACAGTATCTACAGGTGAAACTTTTAACAGGAACACCTCTTTAGAGGAAATAAATCAATTTCTGGATGAAACATTTGGAAAGTCTGTTAGAATGAATGAATCCTTAAGAGACACCGACAAATTCAGATCTGTTGGCTTATAGAAAAAACTGGTTGGTTTTGACCTTTTGGATGAAAAGAAATGTTTCCGACTCAAAAAGCATATCTCTACTTTGAGAAAGGAAGCAAAAGGTAAAACTGCTTAAATGAATAACAAGTAGCTAACATGATCATGTATCACACAGTGTCTTTTTACTGGTCCTTGCTTGTTTCTTGTCTGTTTCTCTTCACTGACCTCTCTATGCAGAGCCTCAAAATAAGGTCTCTGAACATTAATTGTGTGAGAGAAATGCACAAAAGGACTTTAATTTCCAAAGTCTCTGCTCAAAAAAAGACTGATGTTTTTTGCAAGACTGATCCAACAGACGAGGTAGATTCTGGTTTATGGTTGGAGGGTTTGTATGCCTTTAGCCATGGCACTAACTTGGCACTTGCTGTTCTATTTAGAGCAACTGCTAATGCAACTGTTCTATCTCCTACTGAAGTAGTGAAGGGTAGGCTCCTGATTGCCGGGGCAGAAATAGGGAACTCTGTGTTCTGCTTTGTTAACATATATGTCCAAAATCAAGGAACAAAAAGAGTAGATTTTTTCACCATGCTAGAAAATGACCTAAGGAATTACCATCAGGAACAATTCATCATTGGTGGGGTTTTCAAGTGCACTGCAGACTTTACTGTGGACAGGACAAGTGAGGAACCCCACCCACAGTCATCTCAGAGCCTTAACAGTATCATCACAAAACTGGATCTACTCGACACATGAAGGGTCAAACATCCGCAATCCAGACAATACACACAGGTGAGGGTCAGAAATAACATGGTGAGTGCAGCCAGACTGGACAGGATCTACATTTCCCAAAGTCTTAACTCCAGACTAGTCTACATTAACATAAGTCTAGTTGGATTCTCTGACCACCAATTAGTGAGTTTGAGTGCTTTTGGTATTAGTGGAAAATTAAAAAAAATGATTTTAGTTCATTGAAACTGTGGCGGGAGATTGGTGAGGCAGAAATGTTTGTTTTTTACCAGCAGTACACCCCCCCATTCCACTGCTAGGATTAAGGCAGCAGTTCAGGAACTTGAAGCCATCATTAGGATCATTTAAGGGTGGTTGGATATAGACTCAGATTCCACTACAGGTCAACTGCTGCAAGAGAAGAGGCTGGAGTTGATGTCCTTCCTGCAGGAGAGATTTAAGGGAGCCCTTGTCAGGTCTCGTTTCCTCCAACTAAAGGATATGGATGCTCCAAGCTCCTTCTTTTTCCATCTGGAGAGATCAGTGGCACAAGAGAAGCAGATGACCTGCCTTGAGTGACCACTAGTCCAGGCAAGATGAGGAACCATGCAACAGATTTCTATGCTGACCTCTTTGGTGCAGAGCGATGCAGCGTGGAAGCTCCTGGAAGAGCTTCCACAGTTAAGCCCAGAGGAGAAAGCTGCTCTGGATTGTTAGCTCTGGAGGAGTTGACAATTGCTGTTAACCAGATGGCATCAGGACAGGCACCAGGGATTGATGGTCTCTCCAGTGACTTTTATAAGCATTTCTGGAATATCACTGGAGCTGATTTACATGGTGTTTTATTGGAGTGCTTCAGAACAGGATCTCTTCCAGTCTCCTGTAAGCAAGCAGTGCTTCCCTGCTACCCAAGAAAGGAGACCAGGCCTTACTTAAGAACTGGTGGTCAGTTGCCCTCCTCTTGATGTGTCTAGATTTTATAATGTTAATTTTGGTATTGTCTCTTTGGACCAGGAGAAAGATTTGACAGGTTGGATCACTCTTATCCCTGTGTAAAAGCCCTGTGTTTTCCGCACAGGGCTTTTGGTATTGGTGACGGTTTTCTGGCTTGGGTTGGTTTATTGTATAATGGTGCTAAATGTTTGGTGAAGATGGGGACAGTGCTGAGTCGGCCAATCCCTGTAGATCAAGGGATAAGACAGGGTTGCCCCATCTCAGGTCAACTACATAGCTTAGCTATCGAGCCCTTGCTGAGCAGGTTGAGAGGTTGGCTCAGGGGTCTCTCACTGCCTGGGTCCTCTGACTTTGATCATCTTCTTACTGTTTCTGCTTATGCAGTTGGTGCTTATATTTTTGTCTCTAACCAGGGGGACGTTCAATGTTTGCAGGATACCTTGTCTCTATATTAAAAGGCCTCATCTGCACGGGTGAACTGGATTACAAGTTAAGCTTTTTGATGGTGTGATAGTGGAGGTATCAAGCAGTGCACAGTGTGCCTGGAGGACTTGAGTGGGGGAAGGAGGGGCTGAAAGTGCTGGGAGGATTTTTGGGCACAGAGGGCTTTCAAAAGAAAGACCTGGGAGGGAGCTAAAGAGAAGGTTTGTGCTCGGTTGTCTAAATGGAAATGGCTGCTACCACAGTTGTCATATAGGGAAGGGGTTCTGGTTGACAATAACTTGGTTGCCTCAACTCTTTGGCACAGACCCATTGCTCTGACGCCACCAAGAGGCCCTAATAGAGGACATTCAGAGAGCAATCCTGGACTTCTTCTGGTCTGGCCGCCACTGGGTCTGGGCAGTAGCCCTCTACCTGCCTGTTGCTGAAGGAGGGCAAGGAGTGATCGACATCCAGTCCAAAATTGCCTCATTTAGACTTCAGACTTCGCAAAAACTTCTCTACAACTGTGCCCCAAGCTGGTTCGATAAAGTTCATCCACTGCTGAGGAGAGCTGGGCGATTGGGCTATGATAAACAGCTTTTCCTCTTACAACCATAGACTGTATACTTTACAGGACTAATACCATTTTATAGCTCCGTATTGCAGGCCTGGCAGATTTTTAAGTTTGCATATGACACAAATGAGACTCCGGCATTTAGTTGTTTGATATCTGAGGAACCTTTGTTTTTTAACAACCTCATTAAGACTCAAACACTGCAGTCTGCCAGCCTGCGAGTCAGTCTCAGAGAGGCTGGCTGCACCCAAAATGTCATCTGATGAAGGTGATGGCAACATTTGTGGATGCCCTGGGAAAGAAGAGCAACATTACCCCTAACAGGGTGATTAACAGAGTGGTGAAGGAAGTCTGTGCTGCCCTGCCACAATCCCTGAGAGCATCTGCAGAAAACCTTACTCTGTGTGATCAGTGGAGGGAAGGGTGCAAGTACAGTTTCCCCTCTCTGTCTATCACCCCAGCTGTGGGGGAGTGGCAGGAAGGTGGAGGTTAGCTGCTGTCATTTGCAAGCCCCCACCTGGACAATTGTCAGGCTTTGGGGAAAAAAGCAGTCTCTCAAATCTGTGTTAAGGTTTTGAACCTGTGCTCTTTGGCAGGGGTGAAGGAGTTGAGGTGGACTGATTTTTTTTTTAGTCTAGATATTTCCCAAAAGGTAGCTGGAGGCCCCTGTACAAGCCAGTCGTTGAAAAGCGGACAGAAGACCTCTAGTTGAGGCTTGTTCATGGGGTAATAGCTACAAACAGTTACAGAGCAAACCTGGATACAGAGGAGGAGTGTATTTTCTGCTCTCAGACTGAGACCCTAGTACATTTATTTGTTCCATGTCCTCGGTTGTCTGCACTGTTTGAGATCTTAAAAAAATTGGTTTCAGGGTTTTGGTGAGGAATTTCTCTTTGGGTGGTCTGTTTTTAGCCCCAAATACTGTGCTAAGAAGAAGACTACACATACATTGGTGAACTTTTTATCTGGTTTTGCCTAGCTGGCCATCTGGTTGACATGCTGGAACCTGGTTCAGAGTACTGGGAGTGTGGAGCTTGTGCCGGTTCTGCAGGGGCTGTTCAATGCCCAACTGAGAGTGGAACATGCTTATTATGAGATAATGGACAATTTGCAGGCCTCTTAGTCATATTTGGGCTGTTGGAGGGGTTTTGTGCTCTATCAGGGGTCTGGGGGCAGAGATGATTGTTAATTTTTGATCAGAGAAACACATTTTTTGGAATGGTTTTCCTTTTTTGACGTTGAGTGTTGAGGTGACAAGGATCTGGTTTCTCCTGTTAATGGATTAATAAAGGGATTGTTGAAACCAAAACCTCTCCTCTCCTCAGCCCTCCTCTCTTCTCCTCTCATCTCCTCTCCTCTCTCACACAGAAACCTGCTATGATCCAATGAGTGTAAGACTTGGCTAAGGTCTATTTGTGTATTCATTTATTTGCACATTTATTTGGTATTATTTTGTTACCATTTTATGTCCTCACTATTTTACTATTTACCTATTTATTAATTAATGTTTTATTTATTTTATTCTTTAACTTGTTATCTTTAAATTGAATTTTCTGTGTTTTCCTTGTTCACATTTGCTCCTTTTTCCAATTTCTTATTTCAATGTATAGTCTGTTGTATTGACATATGAAGGGATCCACTCCATCTTTCCTTTCCACATCCATTCTTGTTTTCTCCCATCTTTACTGTGTCCTTCCTCCTTCATCTGCCCCCCCCCCGTATCTCCTCCCTTTAATCTATCCTTTTGGCCATCCATTCTCTCACTCCATCCCTCCCCCACTCTTGACAGGGAGGAGTCACCACATTTGAATTTCACATTTTCACACATGTAGTTCCTCCTGCGGAGGGCTATTACACTGTGAAGTCAAGATTTATTTAAAGTACTGACAAAACATAGTAGGGCGGAGAGAACTGGTGAGTTTCATATCTAAATATTCAGACTGAATTTACAAAATATTACCATATATATACAATATTACCAACAAACAACCATTCACACAGATTTTTTCATCACACATACAAATGTTTAAAGCTTTTGTCCATCCCGTAAATAAATTTTGCATCAAGGTGAAAGAAAAACAAAAGTAACAAAGACGGGATTAAATAAATAACATTCAAAGACAGACGTTTTTAATGTGAAGAGAATCAGCCAATGAGCAAGCAGTGTAGAGAAAGCTACAGCTTTAGTTTGGTTAGCTGTGGTCCTCCAGGACCACACAGAATATGTCTGTCAAAGGATTAAGATCAATAACTGTGCCACATAATGTACATATGTTCTTGTATGTTCTTTACAAACCCTTGGCCACAAATCTTCAAGCCAATGTTTATTCTGGTGCATGATAATTAGCCTTAAGACTAAACTGTTAGTTTCAGTCAAATTTTAGTCATTTGATTAGTTTTAGCCTAGTTTTAGTAAAGTTCTCATCACTCAAATTGTGCTCATTTTTTTGTGCATTTATACATACATCATCTAAGCGTGCTGAGGCTACAACTGTCACCATATTTGATGTTAAAATTTACCATGGTTACGAGCGTCTTTCTATATTGTGAGGTCAATGGAAAACACATTGTTACTTGTTTATACATGGCTGTTATGTGCTCTGTGTCAAACTCTTCACTTGTCAACTGCCTGGTTGAACAGAGCCTCTTAACTCTGTTTTTGTTCTCATGGCATTATTGCAGCTCCCTGCTCTCTCCACTGCAGAGGAGCTAATCCTTCAGAACCTGGATTCCCTCCCCTAATCACTGAATTACTGTTAACAGTCTGGGTTTAACTAGAAGCATCTAAAATATAAACCTCAAAACTGTTCTTTATCTAGAGGAAGATTTAGATGGTAACGACGACATTAATCTTGAACTAATTTCTGCTGAAATCAACACAAAAAACAACTCACTTTTTGCTCACCTTTTGCTTTCTTCTGAGCATCTACATCTCAGTTAAATGAAAAAAATTACTTGTCTCGCAGAGTGAAACAAAGCAACACACACACAATCCAACAGATAAACAGCTGATTGTTTCTTTAATACCTCACTCATCACACAGCGCATCAATGCATTTTGCTTCAGAGGTGCAGCCCTCATTTATCTCACTCCACGCTCTATAATCATGGTACAAGTGGCCTCGAAATGAGTTTTCCAGGTTTTCTGATGTTTTCATCAAGACTCTCATAACACCTCATCATCTTAAGAGAATTATTTAGCGAAAAAAACAAAGAAATTAAGAATGACAGATAGTTTCATCTATCTGCTCCTCAACAAAACAGGAATGATATGATTTAAAAATTCTAAAATTGTTGCTGTTGATAGAAACATTGTTCATGGTGATTGAAATGTTATTGTTAGAAATAATTGATATTAGAAGACACATTGATGATGTTGCCTTTTGACACTACTAAGCACAATTTGAGTGATTACAGAAACGTTTTCCAAATTTCATATTTCGGAAATGATTTTAAGGGCAAATTCTTGTGTTTTTTTCTTCTACATTCTGAGATTGCAGTGACTGCTTTTGACTGACTGCTGGCTGCTTCTGTCGTGAGGGGTTGATGCAGTGTGTGACTGTGTGTGTGTTCGCGTGTGTGTGGGTGTGTGTTTGCAGAGACTGCAGATTGATTGCTCCTGTCATAGCAGGATTGCTGCACAGTGCTGAACACAGGCTGCTAATTGATAAGAGCTCCTCTGGGCCTCGTTCACTCAGACGGCAGAGAGAGGAGACAGAAAAACTCTCCTGGTTCAAAAGGATGAAGATAACAAGAAGAGCCACGTAAAAACTAATCTGCATCGACAGATAATATGTCATCCCCATGGATACCGCCACCATCATCATCATCATCATAAAATTCACCTCAGGTAAATATTTCTGCTGCAGAATCACTGCTGCAGAATCACTTTCAGAGGAAACGTTATTTTTGGTGGGTAGAAACGTGATTTCAGGGCTACAAATGCCCTTCGCTAGGGGTCATTGTTGTGAATAAAAACTTAACTGCGATGAGAATAAATGTCACCACTATGGTTAACAATACCACTGTTGCAACCATTAAAACTTTAATACCAACGCGGATAAAAAAAAATCTCATCAGTATCATCAAAATAATTAAAAGTCTTCACCCCGGATAGAAACATAAACAGTGTGAGTAGAAAAACATCAACTGGCTGGTAGAAACATCATCATTGTGGGTAGAACTGTAAACCTCAAAGGAATCATCACTAGTATCACTGAACTATCCATTGCATGGGTGGAAACCTTAAGAACATCATTGCTACAGAAACACTGTTGCTGTTGATAGTAACATTAATGTGGCTGATAGAAACACTGCTGCAGTAGGTAGAAACTTATTCCAGTCGTCAGAAACATTGTTGCTGTTCACAGAAACGGTGTTGCTGTTGGTGGAAACATCATATCCACTGGTAGAAAACATACAGCGAGTAGTAAAAACATTGCTATTGTTGGTCGAGAAATTGTGACAGTGCATAAGACCACAGTTGCCGATGTTAGAAACATTGCTTCCCATTGGTAGAGGCCACCGCCGCTGGTGAAAACATGATAATTGTGAGTAAAAATGCAGTCGCCATTTGACAGATAAAAACTTCTATTTATGTGAGTGTATATATGTGCATGTGTGTGTGTGTGTGTGTGTGTGTGTGTGTGTGTGTGTGTGTGTGTGTGTGTGTGTGTGTGGGTGGGTGGAAGTAACAATTTAAATTTACTCTCCTTACTGTTAAAAAGTAGTTTTTTGTGTATGAGAGTAAAAAAAAAAGTCAACTGAAAAAAGTCATGATAAACTGTGTCAGAATGAAACTGATGAACAACAATGCAATTAAATTAAGCATCATGTCATTATGAGTTAAATTAAGGTTATTACTATGAGGGCATTATCATATATATATATATTATACATATTATCTACCCTAATAAATCACTGGTTTAATGCACCACCTGGCAAGCACGCTAAATCAAACACACCCTCACTGTTGCGTGACCAACAGGTTCATGCTGGGCCTAGCTAAAATGATCAGGCTGGTTCCTCCAGCAGTGACTGCTACAGTATATTAATAATAATTAATAATCGTGGTTTTATTTGTGGTTTGGACATAAGGACTGGATGGCAGAATGTTGTTCCACTAGTATACATTCACATGTTAATGCAATTTATTTTGTACACTAAAGGTGTCCTTTAATTTAACATATTTAACATTAACATAAATCATCTTATAACCTCTTATCAACAGACAGATGGATAGATAGGTAGATGGATGAAGGCCATGAGAATTAAATTAAGGCTCAGGAAGAAATCTAGTAGTAAGTAGAGGATGTGTTAACAATTTTTTGTCAAACTGCAGTTTCCAAGGTCATTGGCATTGATAAAAATGTTTTTTGTAGGAATAGTGTTGCTGCAGACAGAAATCGTCGCTTGACTTCCATCCAAATGTATTGCAAATTTTAACCAGATTTCAAGAAAACTGGCAAAAGAAAATGCGAATTCATGCACATATCCATCCACCGCTTATATTACATTTAAATTATGAGAAAAAAAATCCCGTGAAAAGGCCAGAAGAACAGTGAATTTATCTTACTAACAAGTGTTATCTGTGTTTCCAAAACCTAATGTAGTTTATTCCTCTGTGTCATAGAGCAGTATTGTTGTCTGGAAACTATTAAAAACACATCAATGAGTTATACAGTGACAGCAGTTATTAGTCTGTGGAGGTGTTTATAGATCAACTACTGTGCCCATATTTTTTGTAATGAAGACACAAGTCACCCAGTGCAGCAGAGTGGCTCAGTGATGTGTTTTTATTATTGTTTTTGACAACAATGGAGCTCCATGGCACTGACCTCTTTTTTTCATGGGATTTGTTGACAGCAACTAGAGAAAATCACCAGCCTTAAATAACATAATCAAAAGCATGCCAGTCATACCAAAAACAGTGAAAACCCATGTAGAAAACATGATGGAAATGTGATATTTCTGTTTGTGTCATGCATTAATGCGAGAAAGGTTACAGTGCCACTATATTTTGTCTGTTCAGTGGAGTGGAAGATTAAGTGGATGTTTAAGTCACATACTTAAAGTCCATCATGACTTATTCATTGAAGGTAGAAAATGTAACTTTCCTCATTAAAATGTCTAAAAATGATTGGACCTAATTTTCAAACCTGAGCAAGCCTTAATTTTAAACAAAGTAATATTCTATTTCATTTGGTCTCCTTTCAGTGGTGTCCTATCCCTTGTGCGCATGCATCAATCTCGTGGTTGTCTGCCAGAAGTGGTCAAAATTGACTTTTTAACTAATTTCAAGCCACATTTTTATGTAATACCTTTCAGATCATTTTTATTTATATTAACTGGATGAAGGACTTTATTCATCGGATCGTTGGGATCTTAAGTTATCAGACAAACAAGCTAAGTAAACATTAGTGGCAGCTTGGTTAGCAGCCCCTCCAAGATGTCCTGTGTCCACCGAACAGTGAAACACTGATTTTGAATGTGAGACTCCTTTAAAAACAGTTAAACACTGATTTTGAATGTGAAACTCCTTTATTCAATGTTTTTACTGGATTTAATCACCAGGTCCATTTTTTTTTGAAGAGGAGGAGACCTCTGCGAATAATTTGGCTCCTGGTAAAAAACGTTCTGAATGATTAACAGTGAGGGAATCCTAAATCCTTTTGTAATGGTTTTGATTGAGAGACCCACAATGGCAGAAAATTAAATATTGCGTGCTTCAGTCTGTTTCCACTGCACTTCCACCTCAGCCAAGTGTAAAACCTTTTTGCGATATTTTGTGATTTTTACTAATTTTCTGCATCTCCACTTCTACTTTATGTACAAAGCGGAAATGTGCATAACAACAGGTGGATAAAAACCCACCTATTGTTACTGTTGATAGAGATATTTCTGCTGTTTGTTGAAACATCATTACAGTTAGTAGAAAGGCTGTTGTTTGGGGTAGAAGTGTAAGAACTGCGGTTGCTGTGGGATGGACAATCGATTTGTAATAGTAGGAATTGCACTGGTAAAACAAATTTCATTAATGATGGCTGAGTTCCAGTAAGCCATGACATTGATGCCAGCGTGCACATTACCAAGACCCTGGAAGTATCTCACCTAAATGGAAAGCAATTGTATGTAATATTATCAAATTATACCTGTGCTTTTCCGTCTATGTCAAGCCAAAAAATGTCTGCTTTTTAAAAGGTTTATTGATATAATATTCTTTGCTGTTGTCAGTTGAAAGTAATAACGTATATTTTCCAATGACAAAGAGGAAACTTAGACTAGATGAAACAAAAGTCATTAAACAATAACTGTAATTAAATCTCCATACAATATATTGACGAAAAAAGAGGAGATGAAGCTAAATAGACTGTTTTTTACAACAGTGACATAATCCAAATGTCCTTCTTTCATTGGATGGATGTACTTTGAATTTCTCTTCTTGCATGGCCAAATCTTCTTCCCGGTAACTCCGCACACCAGCAGCTCACCCATGAACGCTGTGCCAACAATGCCAACTTGGACCTTGCTACTGTATGCACTTTAACACTATGGCTGTGGGAACTCGGACAACACACGGTGACGGGAAAGGAACATGACGGAAACAGTGCGATCTGGTCGGAAAAAATGGGTTGGACCCACTTCAAAAATAACGCAGCTGAGAGAAAAAATTGAGTGTGTAGTATTGTCGGGAGAAAAACCCTGCGACTACAGAATTGCTGGGAAGAAAACTACGAACATGAAGAGACACCTCAAGGAGCGCCACACAGAAACCGAGGTAATCTAATGTTAAGATGTTAAATCACATTAAGTTACTCTTCAAGGCATATTAGCCAAATACTAAAGGCAGTGGTGCAATTTTACGAATTAGCATCTTACAACAGGACATTGCTACACTGCTTACAGATGGGGGTGTAGCCTTACTGAAAAGTCAGTTTGCTAACCTTTACTTAAGACAAACATGCTAAAGCGCGCACAACTTAACTGCCATACACATTTGATAGTCAGATCTTGCTTGATCTTTTGAATGGGTCCATGCAGCTAAATGTTGTCTACAACATCTACTGGTTATTAAAATGCATAAAATGTAGAAGAGTCTTTTGGGCTTGAATAAAGTCTGTTGGACAATAGTTGGCTGTCTAGTACTCAGCTTGCTATGAAAGATTCCAAAAATTCCAAAAAAAACTTTAACACAATCCAGTAGAAAACTTCCACTAAGGCCTACAAAATTACAGAAAAAAATCAACACCTATTGGGCACAGTGCTGACAAAAGTGAACATTATAAGGGTCGGATTTTATTGCAGGGCTGTTGTACAGGGTTCTTTTAGATTGTTTAGGGTTATTTTTCTGGATTCTCAGGGTTTGTGTTATCAAACAGTGAGTTATGATCAATGACTGACATAGACTCAAGGACTCATTTATATAGCAAGAGTTGGATGCATTGGATTTTCTAATGTTATATTTTTCCAGAGTTCATTGTTTTATCCTCTTTCATGTCTAGATGTGTTGCTTAAATTAATCACATGAGAGCAGACACTGTCTCTGCAAAGCTGCATTCTTAATCTTACCACCTGCACCTTTGTGGCTTATTTTCATTTTAATTGTCGTTTACCCTAAAATCAGTTGGAAATCTTATGAAATCTTATTTGAAGCACTATGCTGAAATTTGACTGAAATGTTAATTTTTGGTCTTGACTAAAACTAGACTAAAATATTTTTAGTTTAGTTTTTAGTTTTTTTAGTAAAAAAAAAGACGTAACTATCAAGTGTTTTCATCGACTAAAACTAGACTAAAATAATGTTTATGGTTTTCTTTGACTAAGATGAGACTAAAATGTCCACAGTTTTAGTCCACTAAAATTTGACTAAAAATAAAAAGAATGAGGTTGACTAAATGTGACTACAAAAAACATGGACATTTGATCCTAGGACAGAGACTAATTCTAAAATAACTGACAATATTAACACCAGTTGAAAGCATCAGCAGTTTGACTAAACATATTGTCACTGTTTCTACATTTTCCTCATTCTGATTTTAAGATACCTATAAAAGACTGTTCTTAGAGTGTTTGTTTACTTTACAATACATTGTAAACATTTTGGCTGCCAATCTAGAAATGTTATTCAAAGTCCTTGAAGTCCTTTGCTCTTAACATGGAAGAATATGGAAATATGGAAAAAGTCAAATCTACCGTAAATACAGGTCCATGTTGGTAAATACTCAAAATGACTTATGTCTAAGTGTATTAAATCAATTTAAGGACTTTAACTCTCCTCAGCCTCTTTTCTTTTCTTTAACCCCCTCCCTATTCCACCCTTGTCCCCCTCTCTCAGTCAATACTTTACATCTCTTTTAGTCTGTTCAGTATCTGCTGAGTGAATTATTTGAGTGATGCTGATGAAGCACAGCATTCGATTCCCGCCGCCACTCTCCTTCAGCATCCTCCTCCCCCTCACTTCCGGACGTGGGCCAGTGAGGTTGTCTGGCCTGTCACTTCATGGCAACTGTCGGTAACGATTGCAATGTCAACATTAGCTGAGACAAAAGATGACTGCTCAGCTGAAAACCAGACGTCGACCTTCAAGCTCCCATCTCTGTTCCTGCTCTGATCTTTGTCACAGAAAAACAATCTACAGAGGGAATTAAATTACAGGAAATTCATACCTGTGCAAAGTCTAATTTAACCCCTGTAGTCTGGCTTAACCCTACTAGAGTGTAGAGTCTGGATCAACCTTGTGGAGTCTGGTTTTGCCCCACAAGAACATAGTTTAAACCCAGTCCTCTCAAACCAGTCAAATTCAAACCCACTAGTGTCTAGTTTAACTACAGTAGTCTGGTTCCCCACTATAATCTGATTTAAATCCAGTAGTCTTGTTTTAAACCAAGTAGAGTCTGGTTTAGTCACACTTGTCTTTGTTATACTCCAAGCTAAATCAAGTTTAATCCCGCAGGGTTTTGGTTTAGCCCCAATACAGTCTGGGTCAACCCAAGAAGTGAGTAGGTCAACCCCAAATTAGTCTAATTTAACCCCAAATAGAGTCTTTCTTAACCCAACTACAGTCTGATTTAACCCCACTGGAATCTGATTTAATTCCACTAGGGTCTGATTTTAATCTCAGTAGAGTCAAGTTTAGCCCCAATACAGACTAGTTTAACCCATGCAGAGTCTACTTTAACCCCCTATACGGTCTGTTGCACAACCTAGTAGTCTCTGGTTTGATCCCACTAGAGTGGGAGTTTAGTATATCCCCATCAGAGTCTAGTTTAACCTGAGTACGGTCTGGGTTAATCCCACTAGAGTCTGGTATAACCACAGTAGAGTGTTTTAACCCCACAAGAGTGTAATTTAACCCCAGTCAAGTATGATTTCATTCCAGTAGAATCTGATTTACCCCTGTAGAGTCAGTTTTTAACTCCCATAGAGTCTGATTTAAACTCAGGAGAGTTTGGGAAATTATTTAAAAAGCTTTTTCATTGTGCAGCAGAGGGGACCTTTTTTTTTATCCAGATGGAAAGAACCAGAGTCTTTGAGTATTCTAGAAACACCCTCAAAATAGCAGTAGGTTTTGAGTTTTTGAAAGATGATCAGAGATTTATCACTTAGAGAAACAAAAGCTTAAACTTTGGTCCTCACATAAAATGGGGCTAGTACACAACTAAATGCTGCCACCACTGCTGCCTTTACAAATAACGATAAAAAAAGTGTATATGAAAATAGAAAAAAAGAAATTAGATGTTTTCCCTTTAAATTGAGAAAAATTATATGTTTGACTCAGTGTCAGATTACCAGTTGCTGAGCTAATTTTCTCCAGGGTCCATAAAGTAAATGTTAGAGCTTGTCTCTGTATTGAGTGGACAAGGTAATGAGCCTCCGGCCTTTGAATCGATCAGATCCTTGATGGTCAAACAGTGCAGCAGCATCACAGTCCATGCTTTCCAGGTCTTGAGAGGCTTCACCTTCTGTCCGCTCCTTGTGTTGTCAGATTAACCCCCCACCCCACCCCCACCCCCACCCCTACCTCTTGACCTTTGCCAAAGTCTTAATGAACCCTTTTTCTTCTTCCTCAGCAGATTCTCTGCCGTGTTCTGTCCACTGAAGCAGAAACATGATAACACTAATGAACCTCTGAAATTATTGCCACATGTCCGTTCAGAGCATTGCACAGATTGTCAGAACATTCCTGGTCTCCAGATGAGACGTCCTTATCATTTTGGTGAGTCCCTGAACTCTACTCTAGTGTCACTCTCAGGTAAAATTTCCACTTTGCATACAGGATGCTATTTGGTACTGGGCAGGTACTGCGCTCATAAATTGGGAGTGGGTGCAGTTTTAAAAAGGGTTGGGTCCTTGTGGTAGTGGTGTGTGTGCATGCAAGGAGAACTTGTGGGAAACTGTTGGAGCCTGTACTATAAACACTATACCATTAAAGGGAATTATCTGGTTCAAAAAAATTACTTAATAAACCTACATTGGCCCTTTGAACCCTCTGTTGTTTTTGCTCGTTTGTCACTGTATTTACAGGCTTATGGCAGAGTCATTCATGTCTTAGCTAGGCATATAATACCGTATACATCATATACTATATATGACCCACCTGATGTCCAACATTTGATGTCAGTGCTACTACATATCTTCTAGGACAGTTTACTAAATTTGAAATTGTTTGGATACCTTTTCAACACACCACCGATATCTGTTTATGAATGAATAGAGAAGAGAGTCAGTGCTCCAGGGATATAAGAGTCCTGTTGAAGGGATATTCTGAGCCGTAGTTCTGTCCCCAGGCATGTGGTGCGTCACATCCTTTAGGGTCCCAAGAAGAAGGTGCACAACTTCCTTTTCTGCCACAGAAGTATAAAAACAGTACTTTAACGGTTTACTTAACTGTTTTTCGCTCATAATGACAAATTAACACTACTGTACACACAGAGTGAATGTTTAAGTATTACTGGGGAGATATAACTTTATTTTATCTTCAGTCTTTTATAAAGACTTTTGTAACTGACATTAGCATTTTACCATTTTTAACTTGCCAGATAAGTTAATTAATATTTCCTCATTATGTTGATCAAAAAAACATACCTAGGTGACTGTAGGTAGGAGCCATTGTTTAGGGAACACATCCGCAGTTCCAGGGGTTCACCAGTTTCAGATTGCTTCCCTGTACGATCAGGAGCTACAGTAGTGCAACACCCACCATTGAACTGCATGAAATCAAAGAATGAGTTTATGGTTTGAAAGCAGTTTAAACTCGGTTGTAGGCCTTTGTTTTATGAGAGCACTTTCTAGATGAGTGGAGTTTTTTAAAACACTGTCTGAAAGGTTTTGCGGAAAATGTATTAAAGAGCAGTTTTCGAAAAGTTGTTATAAGTGGTAAAAGACAGAGTGTCTAAATGTAAGATTAATCAGACTGCTTGCGTGTCTGCAGTCATCCTGGCTGGATATCAGTTGGTATAGTAAAAAGACAGAAAGTGTAGTGGCGGATCCATTCTCCAGAGCTCCTTGCTGATAGGACTTTAGTGACTTTGTAATTCTCAAATTAATCTCCAATTCTGTATCTGTTTTCCTTGATACTTGAATCCATCCTCAGGACCAACTTTAAAACAACTTTAAATTTTTAGCGCCACTACTGGTAACACTGAAATGGGAAAGTGGTCTCAGACTTTTTTATATGTACTGTGTATACTTTATATATACACCATTCGGCTAAAAAATTTAAACCGATAACTGGTTTTAATGTGTGGCTGATCAGTGTATATCCATCCTGTAGATATATGGTGAATTTGTTGTGCAAACATCTGCAAACAGCTGTTATCAGGTTAGTCACTTTAGACACACAGATTAAGTGTTTTATTGTGCATTTATTCTTTATTATAACTTTATCAATACACCAGTTGTGGCTTAACTCTCTTCTCTGCTGCTCCAATTACCTTTTTTCAAGTTATTTTATCTGAAAATGTTCATTCCAACCTACATGATAAACAATACAAAAATAAAATATTAACTTGGTTTATTAACAGTATATTACATGTTATCTCATCTGAGCTCATCAATTTCATTGCATCAAGAATGAATAATTTTGGGCTGCATTTGGTGAATAAAATGTCAGAAGATAGTTTAGTTGATTATCAACTAAACTGAAAACATCAAAAATACATCTTAAACATTGTTATGTCATTAAATTTTTATTTTTTGCTTATCTGATATGATGACATCAAATCTCATCTTTCATTCATTTTATTTTTTATCGTCTCACTTTCTGTCTCCTCATCTCACCTGACATTTCTTATCTCTCCTTGTCTTGTGTCATTTCTTTTCTTATGAAGTCTCATATAGTTATGACTCATCTAATCTCCTTTTGTGTTAATTTCATGAGGTCTGATTTCACCTTGGCTCAGCTAAAGTCAAATCACCTTGACTTCATGTAAATCATATCTCTTGTCTAGTGCTCTTATCTAATCGACTATTGAATCATCTGCTGCTGTGTTTATCACCTAATTTAATCCATTCCAACTTGTCTTTTCCCATATCACCTCATCTGACCTTGTATCATGTAATAATTTAGTCTTTTCTCACGTTATCTTTTTTTGAAAAACAATCTTGTTTCACCCCTTGTTTCTTCTTATCTCACTGCATCTTATGCCCCCTGGCTCATCTCAACCCACTTCACCTCATCTCATTCCACCTTGTCTTGAATGTCTCACCTCATCTCTTTTCTCATGGTATCGGATCATATTTTGTACTGACTCATCTCCTCTAGTGCACATATTATTTCACTGCCACCTTACCTCACATCTCGTCTTTTTCTCACTTCATTGTTTAACCTTGTTTCAAGGTATCTCATCTATCCTCTCCTTAACTAATCTAATTCCTCGCCACATCTTCTTAGGTCTTATGCTTACTGGGTCTAATTCCTCATTTCATCTCATGTCATATAACACTACTTTATCTCATTTTGTCTCACTATATCTCTTGTCTTCTTCTCTCTAATTGTGCTCACCTTGTACCAGCTCATCTCCTCATTTGCTTTTCTCGCCTTATCTTGTCTCATTTCAACTTTTCACAGTTCATGTTTCCTTATCTCATCACTTCTGCTATCACCTTATCTCATGCTTTTTCATCTTAACTCATTTTGTGAGGTCTCTTCTCTTAATGACTAATGTTAATGCTTTTTTTTGTATGTTATCTGACATTATCTCACCTAACCTCATGTCATGTGCTCTGCCTTGTCTTTTGGTTTGCTCACTGGTTCACTTGTGTTTTCAGGTGATCAACTTTCTACACAGTGTTTTTTTGAAAGTGTGTGTGTGTGTGTGTGTGTGTGTGTGTGTGTGTGTGTGTGTGTGTGTGTGTGTCACTGTGAGACAATCAGTAGTCACCAGTAAGCTCTCGGTGTCATTAATAACACAAATGAGGGAGCCCCATCTCCACAGACACACAGAAGAAGATAGAAAGAGAACAATGACAGAGAAGTTATGTAAGATGCCCAACGCAAACACACACAAACTTACAAAAGTTTACCAGTGAGAGCAAGAATGATGTGTTTCAAAAATCCGATTACCAGATTACTGAATGTGTTTTACTACAGAATATTGAATGCTATGGTGTATTCTCTTTGGCGGAGAGAAAGAGAGAGAGACAGAGAGAGAGAGAGAGAGAGAGAGAGATTGAGATAGAAAGAGAGAGAGAGAAAGAGAGAGAGAGTTACAGCAAAGCTGCGGGACTTTAAGAAATACACTGATTAACTCTGTAGGAAGAACCACTGTTGTAAGAGTCTGGATCAATGCATCACACACACATTAGAGGTAGGAATGGACCTAAAACTCAAGTCTGGCCCATACCCACTACTTACCGGTACTACTAAATTTGACATCTGGTGTGATTGCATATAAGATCAGAGTCCGTGCTATCACACAAACACAGACGCACCCCCCCCCCGGACCCAGTGGCCAGGATTACAAAGAATCTGAAACTCTTCCCATAAAAAACAGCTACAGAGACATCTTCTGTACCCTCCGCAAGAGTACTTGGAGGCTACCCCTGCATCAGTCATCCTGTGGCTATAATCACATATTGTGAGCAGGCTCAGTCAGCATCGTACCAGGGTCCACTCACTAACTCACTAATAGAATGCGCCTTTGGCATGATGGAAACATGCTAAGGGTTCCCTCTATTCTTTCCAAATACAAAATGCTGCTTGATTGGCCTCCCCACACCTTCTACCATTCCTCTCCCCGCACTGGGGCATACGGTGAGTCACCTAGATACCAAATCAGCGCAATCAAGGAGATAATCTCAGTGCAGTGCAGAAAAATAGCAGTACATATCCCATTAATTCTGATCATTGGCATACTGTCAAAACCGGGTGAGAGTTGTGTGTTGTTACAGCCATTGCCTGTACATTGAGTCAGAGAGCTCATCCATTGGCTGTTTGTTGTTAAAAAGAATAAACAGACTGAAAAACACTCCAGAGGTTAAATTCATGCACACACATTCACTTTTGTGGGTGATCAGCAATGTTTGGAAGACAGATTGGTATTGAATGCAGCCTGGCGTGCAGACTCAGAGCTTAGAGAAGTATGGATCTGACGAAAAGAAACAATATGAAAACTTCAATTTAGTTTCAAATTGTGCAATATCAACTGGTTCCCACAGGGACAAAGTAAGAAACCAATAGTGTTACACCCATGTTATCGTGGCATACAAAACACACAACACACAGCTGAAAGAGAAAATATTGTAATCTGACAGCGGAACATGAAATATTAAATTTACCGTGGAAAACACAAATAATGCTCGACAGACTGATGCTCAAAGGCTGGAAGGACTCAATTACAGTGGAAAATGTGGGCTGCTTCTTATTCCAGTTTGATGGCACAAAATGCAGTAACAGAATAGAAGGATATCATAGGTTAACAAAAGTAAAGAAGACCAGGAGAGAGTGGACAACTTACAATTTAGTGAGTTGACTCTGTGACCCAGGTGGTGAAGATGAGATGGGATGGGATTTTGCCAATCCATTTAATGTTCAAATGTATTCAGTTAGAGATTATCGCCTGCTAAAATGAGATAGGTGCAACTAAGTAAATAGTTGATTGAAGTGAATAATGGAATTACTGTACCAGTTTCTGACTAATTGATAGCATTCAGGTCATCTTGCAAGTCATAATTATTACTGAAAAGTTAGATTTTTCCGAAAACAAACAGTTGTATGCAAAGTTTTTGGTGCCGTGGGTAAATTCCATATTTTGTGGATTTTTACCAGTGAAAAGCTGTAAATCCTAACTCCTGCAGCAAACAGACATCAAGGATGAGCCTTTCATCAGATATTAATGCACTGTTACATTTTATTTCATGAATTTAATGAATTAAAAAAAATAAACAGTATTTGTGGCATGTGCAAGGGTTTGGGCACCCTACTAGGACAGTATTGAGCAGTACTGTCTACTTCTTCTCTACCTGCGCTCTGTATGGTTATCTGGATAGTGACATCTGATGTTGGGCCTTTGCAGTTACACCAGGTATTAATAAGCGTTCTTGTAAACGCCTCTTGATTCTACCTGCATTGTGACTTAATCTCAGTATCCAAACTAGGTGGTTGGAGATGGTAGACTCAAGGAAGGAAGCAGGAAGCAATGCAGGATACTGACTGCTACCCCATGCAAGGCAAGGTTCCCATGAAAGACAGACACAAGACATCTGCTTCTTCAGGTGGCCATGCTAAATATGTACTAACTATAATATTACTTATACTCAAAGAAGGTAATCAAAGCCAGTGGAGATTCTTGCTAGCACTAGTGCTAGCTCGGCAACCCGCATTAACCATTTGACCCCTTCTTGCACTTTGTAGTCTTCCCTCGAACAATGCTTTTGAATGGGCTCTAATTATTTTTCCTTAGCAGAGGAAGGATTTGTCTGTAGCTTTTTGACGAGCAGCTTGAAATAGCAGCAGGACGTGGAATTAGGTAAGAAGAATACCAAACTGTACAGATGTCATTGACACACGATTGAGATCTTAACATGGTGTCAGTGAAGATGGAATTATGCTCTTCCAGGCAACACGTTGGCAGTCGCGCTAGGGGGTTGCTCGAATACATTTTGGTGGCTCTTTCTTTAATACTTACTGTATATGTGGTTAGTTTGTTTTCGTTTCCACTTCATATCTGCCCTGCAAAAGGAGTTGAATCAGCCAATCAACTTCCTTGACACACAGGTCCACATAATGTGTTGCTGATATTTGGGAGGTTTGTGTGTCGGCTCCTCTACGACCTACGGTTACCAATAACTCTCTTTGGTCTCTAGGTTTTCAGAGACATTTTGTGTATCTTTGGAGAAGTATATAGTAATTCCTGCTTAATAACACCTCCAGATATGGTCTGGATGATCTGATCACATTATGATTACCATAAGTTCTATGTGTATTTACACCTGCAATAACATGTGCTTTCCTGGTCCAGATATGATATCCAGATACAGATTGTATGTTAATGCCAAGAAGAGATTTGGTCAAAATTAACATTTAAACTGACCAGCTATTTTCAGGTCATTATATTTCATATTTGCTCCTAACGTATGCAGAAAGTGCAAAAACTGTGATTTCCTCTATTTTTGGACTGTTGCTCCGTTGTGGATTAATGTTTCTTTTTAACAAGGCCATAAACATCACAGGACAGATCATATATGATTGGTAGGAAGTGAGTCTGGGCAATAAAATGGATTTCAGCTGTCATTGAGGCTAAGTTATTCAGGATGTTTCTCCTCAGAGGGACTCATTGAAATTCAATGGGTACATTAGTTACCTGACTGTGAGCCCGGTGGCAAGCAGTGTGATGCTGCTGTTTTCCATTTATTTTTATCTGACTTGAAACAAGTTTTGTTTTTATGAAATTAATTTCTTTATCGACAGCATACAGCAGTGAACATAGCAACAGCAGCACTCAGATATACAAAAATAGCAAAGACACAATGACTGTCTAACAGTGAACCCATAAAAACAGAAAAAAGCACTTCAGACCTGTTCAGCTTTTACAGAAAAACACCAATGTTTCAGCTATAAGTAAAATATCAGTAAAAAAAAATAAAATATCATCTATGAAGTTTCCAACCTTATTGAACACAGAAAAGAAATCCACACTGACACTAAACTGAAACTCTTAGCACTTTGTGGCAATCTGTCACATTAATGAGGACATCCATGTTTCCTGCAAAAGGCTCAGTGTACAGCACACGCCCACTCACTCTCATTGACTGCCTTAAAGGATCATTCAGTTTATTACAACTTGGGAATATGGTGACATCGAAAAAAAAGAGGTCAACAAACATGAGTAGTCAGATGATCAGGCAGGCTTTAAACAAACCTCCGGGTTAGCTAAATTTCTTTAGACAAAGGTGAACGGTAGAATTGCCTTTGTCTGTTGCAAACATCCATCACTAGTTATGACCTGTCAATTCAGATTTTCTGCAATGGAGTGGAGAGGAAGTTTTGGGACAACCAATAGTCATCTTGACTGATGTAATTGTTAACATTATAGATGGTTGCTTTAGCAGTAACCGCACCCCTGGGTGCTTTTGTAGGTGCTACATTAACAGGGTCTACACTGCCAGTAGTGTTAACACTGCTTGCCAACGTTGCTCCCAGTCTCCATTTAGTAATGGTATAGTTGAATATATATCTCTGTTGTGTCATCATCTGACCCAGTTTGTATTCTGTGTGTTGCTGGTTGGAAGCAGGATAACACTGTAAAACTATTAAAGATATATACTGTAAAATAGCAGGCCGTCAAAGGAAGCTGGCAAGTGAGAGTGGAAAAAGAGATGAGCTGACTTGTGATACAGTGTGCCCCCTGTGTGCTGGGCAGCCTGTGTACAGTGGGTTTATCAGAGCCTTTTGCTGAAAACAGATGCAATGCTGGTGAGAGGAGGTGAGAGTGAACCAAGACAGTTAAAGCTGTGGGCCATAAAACCAAAACAACTGGCTTAAAGATGCTAAAATGCACTGTGGAACCGAGGAGAATTGCAGAGTAGTATGATAATTATCTGTTCGTTTGTCACTATGAGTGACACATTTCACAATACATGTAGTCATTTCATCCAAAATAAAGATATAGATTAGAGTAGGATTTAATTAGGAGTTACAGTTTGTGGCTGGTTTGGGGACACCTAATGCGGTAACTGCATCATTTCCTGTCCCTTGACCCCCGGACAGAGGAAGACTCCACCTCTGACAATGAAGACTACCATATAGAAAGGTAATTAATAATAATAATAATGCTATCACACTGAGTGGCTCTTACTGAAAAAGTGCTGACCATAAATACCATAAAATAATGAAGTAAATGTAAACCTTAAGACTCAAAACTTTATTTCCCATTGATTGCCTTTGTTACTTAAGGAATCTGTTGCAAGATGTCTCCCGTTGGCTATTTCTGTGTCTTTTAGATTTAGTTTCATCCTGCCCGTCTACTTCACTCCATCAATGTCTTTCTCTCTCTTTTTCCTCATGTTCTTTTTCATGCTTTCTTTACCACATGACAATATGCAGCCTCAGGCTCCCCATTAAATCTTCATATTAGTGAGACGTCGTGCTGCTGTTGCTGTAATGGCTGCAGGAACGCGGCATATCTTTTCATTTGCTTTCAGGTCGATTCTCCACACTTTACATCCCTCGTTTTCCCCTCCATATGTTCCACGCAGGATTCATTACTGGCTGTACTGTATCTGTGATGCAGCCAGGGGCTCATTTGAACTTTAAAAGCTGTGAGAGCTAATCTTCCAACATGTAAAAGCTTAATCCACATTGATCTGCAGATGAACCCAGATCAGAGGAGATTAGATAAGGCTTGTTCACCAAACGCACCCTGCCACCCTGCTTCCTGCTTCACATCCAGCTCTGAACACAAAATGAAGGCAAAGACAAGACTTGTCTCGCTGCTTGAGTTTTGTCTCCAGCACTTCCAAAATAATAAATGGTTACTCTTTCATCGAAAATCTGAAAATACAAGAAACAAAACGTTGATGAGCTCAGAGATTAAATAATTTGCAGAACTCCAGGAGGGACAGGCAGGGGTAAAAAGGTCAGTGAAGTACAAGGATTTGCAGTAGTATTAGCAGTACAAGAAGTAATTGCACAGATAGAACTAATGTAATAGCAAGAATTACAGCAGGAAATCTCAGTTTTAGCCGAAAACATACTTGTGGTGTACTTACTCCACATGATTGGTTGTATGTGGATTGTGTATAAAGATCAAAGATGAGAAGAATATAAAAGAAATGACAGTTCCTCTTTTTAAACAGTTTTTAGTCTTTTTCAGGTGTAGATCCGAACTTATTCGATCAATAAAGGTGAAACATTCTTTTCAACATTTTAAGTAAGATTAGTGTATTATGTTTTGTTTTATACAAATTTAGAATGAAAAAAGGAGACAGTATAACATAAAAATGTGTAACAATAATGAGACTAATAAAAAAAGAAGTATTTATAATAATAGGATGAATAATAGTACTAATAAAACTTAATATATTAATAATGAGAATCATAATATTTGAAGCAGTGGGTGTTGAGCAGGATCATTGGGGCAGTAGGTGGTTTGCAGTCACAGATCCAGACTCTCTAGCACCAGGGCAAAAATTCCTGCAGAAAACGACAAGACGAGAGAGGAGAGAGGAGAGAGGAGAGAGACGAGAAAGTACAAAACTAGGGGAGAGAGAAGAAGTCAAGTTAGTAACGAGCACTGATGCCATATGAATGCGTGCAGATGGAGAGGAAGAGGCGGGGAGAGGAGCCCGGCAGTGTAGGCCTACAGCAGCATAACTAGGGGATGGTTCCAGACAAGCCTGAGCCAGCCCAAACTGTAAGCTTTGTCAAAAGGTTTTAAGCCTACTCTTAAATGTAGAGAGGGTGTCTGCCTCCTGGACCAAAACTGGAAAATGGTTCCACAGTAGAGGAGCCTGATAACTGAAGGCTCTGCCTCCTATTGTACTTTTGGAGACTCTAGGAAGCACAATCAAGCCTGCGTTCTGGGAGCGCAGTGTTCTACGGGGGTAATAGTTACCATGAGCTCTTTCAGATCTGATGGTGCCTGACCATTAAGGGCTTTCTAGGTGAGGGGGAGGATTTTAAATTCTATTCTGGAATTTACAGGGAGCCAATGCAGGAGAAACACAGGAGAAATGTGATCTCTTTTCCTAGTTCCTGTCAGTACTCGCGCTGCAGCATTCTGGATCAGCTGGAGAGTATTTAAAGATTTGTTGGGAGAGCCTGATAATAAGGAATTACAATAATCCAGCCTAGAGGTAACAAAAGCATGGACTAGTTTTTCGGCATCTTTATGAGAAAGGATGTGTCTGATTTTTGCAATGTTACGTAGGTGAAAAAAGGCAGTCCTTGAAGTTTGTTTTATGTGAGACTTAAATGACATATACCGATCAAAGAGAAGTCCAAGATTCCTGGTGTTGGAGGCCAGGGCAAAGCCATCCAGAGTAACTTTATCATTAGATTAGATTAGATTAGATTAGATTAGATTAGATAAGGTGTTTTCTGAGGTGTTGGGGGCCAAGCAGAATAACTTCAGTTTTGTCTGAGTTTAAAAGCAGAAATTTGCTGGTCATCCAGGTCTTTATGTCCTTAAGGCAAGCTTGAAGTTTAGCTAACTGATTGGTTTCACCAGGCTTCATTGACAAATACAACTGGGTATCATCAGCATAGCAATGGAAGTTTATGGAATGTTTCCCAATAATATTGCCAAAAGGAAACATAAATATGGTGAATAGAACAGGTCCAAGCACAGAACCTTGTGGACCTACGTGACTAACTTTTGAGTATATGGAGGGTTTATCGTTGACGTGCCTTAAGAAGATAGGAAAGCTTTCTCAGGTAGCCGTTTCCTCAGTTTGTACTGTAATTAAGAAATGGCAGTTAACAGGAACGCTTGAGTTGAGGAAGTTGAGGTCTGGCATACCAGAAAACTTTCTGAGAGAACTGCTCGAAGCTTTCTAGAAAGGCAAATGAAAACCCCCGACCGACTGCAAAAGACCCCCAGGAAGATTTAGCAGACTCTGGAGTGGTGGTGCACTGTTCTATGGTGCAGTGACATCTGCACAAATATGACCTTCATGGAACAGTAATCAGAAGAAAACCTTTCCTTTGTCCTCCCGACAAAATTTAGCGTCAGAAGTCAATCTAAACAAGCCTGATGCATTTCGGAAACAAGTCCTTTGGACTCATGAAGTTTAAATAGAACTTTCTGGCAACAATAGGCAAAGGTGTGTTTGGAGAAAAAGGGTGGAGAATTTTTATGAAACTAACACCTCCCTAACCGTTAAACACAGGGGTGGATCAATCATGCTTTGGGCTTTTGTTTCAGCCAGTGGCACAAGGAACATTTCACTGGTAGAGGGAAGAATGGATTCAATAAATACAATCAAATTCTGAGAGCAAACATCACCCCGTCTGTAAAAAAGCTGAAGATGGAAAGAAAATGGCTTCTACAACAGGATAATGATCCTAAACACACCTTAAAATCCACAGTGGACTACCTCAAGAGGCACAAGCTATTGTTTCGCCACGGCCCTCACAGTCCCCCGATCTAAACATAATTGAAAATCTGTGGATAGACCTCAAAAGAACAGTGCAAGCAAGAAGGCCCAAGAATCTCACAGAACTAAAAGCTTTTTGCAGGAAAAATGGGTGAAAATCCCCGAAACAAGAATTTTAAGACTTTTAGCTGCTACAAAAAGTGTTTACAAGCTGTGTTACTTGCCAAAGGGGATGTTACTAAATACTGACCATGCAGGGTGGAAACTTTTGTGTCGGGCCCTTTTCCTTTTTTTTATTTAGAAACTGTTTATTTAGAACTGGAAATTAAAAAGTAATCTTGCTTTAAATATTAAATAATTGTGTCATCTTAAAACAGCCTTTTGGACATCTTGTACTCGCTTAGGTATTCACAGTAACATAAATTTTGACCAGTGGTGCTCAAAGTTTTTCTGGCCACACACACACACACACACACACACACACACACACACACACACACACACACACACACACACACACACACACACACACATTTTTTTGTGTGTGTTATGTGATTTGTGTCTCTGTAACAGCATGCAGGTTCTTTTATTTTAAGTGTGTGCGTGTATTTGTGTGTGCGTCAGTACCTGTGCGAAGGGCAGAGCAGTGAGATGGAGGAGAGGATCTTCCATTATAGATCTGACCTGGGGGTCACACACACTAAGCTGAAGGGAAGTTGGCATTAGTTTCCTCTCCATCACTCCACTTGCTGACTACAGCTGTCTCACTCTGACTTATCTCTGTCTCTCTGTCTGTCAGTGTTTCTTTGTTACTTGCAGAGCAAATCATCAGTAATTTGCTCCTCTGTGATGTCTTCTGTTGGCGGTTGGCCTTCTTCTGCCTTCTCCTGTTGATCTTGTTGAAGTTGATGTTGCCTTTTGTTGGTGTTGTGTAGCTGATAATCCTCTCTAAGGGCTCCGGATTTAACAGAGGACAAGCTCCTGGTGAGTGGACAGGTTCGTCTTTTATCATCTCTATGTGGACACGGGGCAGGCTCTAACCATTTTGGTACAATAGGTGAGATTGAGAATACTGAGTATTTCCATTTTATGCTACTTTATTCCTCCACTCAACCACTACTTTCTACTCTACTACATTTCAGAGGGAAATACTGGACTTTATACTTCACTACATTTATTGACAGCTGTAGTTACTAGTTACTTTTAAGATAAAGATTTTACACAATTGATAATTTAACAAGCTTTTAAAACATTGTTAAAGATGAAACCAGTGGTTTCCAACCTTTCTGGCCTCTAACATCTTACAAAAAGCTGTGTGTAGTCAGGGTCATATTTCAGATGTCTATGAGTTGTTAACAGCTCCAGCTCCAAACAGTGATTTTTCCCTCTAAACTTCTCACATGATTTCATTTAAATAAATGTTCTAATGATCCAATATCTCACCAAAAATCAAATAAGAGAGAAAAAGTCCAAAATCTGAAAATAGATTTGTGCATCAGAACTTTGTTTTTTCTTCTTTCCTCTTCCATTAATTATCTCACAACCCCTAAGATTTATCTGGTGTCCCTGTATATTATACTGTATATAAAGATGTTCAAGCTAGCTCCACCTCAAGGAGCTACAACAGTAACATGCTGCTACACACTGATACTTCAGTGTTAATAATCTAATAATGTCAGATATAATAATATATCAGTCAGAGGGACCAAACCAGTTCTTTTACTTTCATAACTTAACTACATTTAAGTAGGAGTAGGATGTTTCATGTAGGAATTTGACTTGTAGTGGAGTATTTTTTACATTGCTGTGTTGGTACTTTTACTTCAGTAAAGGATCTGAATACTTCTTTCACCACTGCTGGCTTGCCATTCAGATTCATATCCTTCTCTCTCTATCTGAGTCTAGCAGCTGTTGTAGCATCATTATCTACCAGTAGTTTTATCACTATTCAGCTAGCCAGCCACTACACACAAAAAGGACATTCTAAAGTAACAAAAGGTGACATACCTCTATATTAGGCTTTCTTTTCCTCCTCTTCATTTCTCAACTTTCATCCTTGTGCACCTGAAGGCTTGGACCTTTTTATTATGAAATAATTTGAGTTAATAATAATTGAAGTGTCCCTCCAGCTGATCCAATCTAGCATTTGCCATCAATCAGTTAGTGTTATGTCCCGGACTTGGGCTGAGTGAAGCACAATTGCACATCACATGGTTCTCATCAACCCCAGGGGGCTAAGTATGTTTATTATTGTAATATAAAGGCAGTTTTTTTATTGATAATGTAACCCTGAGTAATAAAATGATGTTAGTGGCATATTCCGCTCTTGTGGGACCCCCTACTGACATTCTGTGCCATAGGCAACTTCATATGTCACTTATGCCACAAGCCAGCCCTGTGTGGACATGAGTATCTTCTTTAACAAATGAAAATTTAAAAAATGAAAATATTGAGCTTATACATATGTTGGACTCTCAACGATAGTAATTTTGAAAAAAATAAGATAAAGCTACATTTCTTTGTATCAGTTAATCTGAACAATCAAATAATTTTGAAATTACTTCATAATACAAATTATACCACCACATATCATATTTACAAATCATACACATACATATTTTATTGAGTTTTAACCATTTTCACATTGTCATATCTCCAAGAGAACTGTAACTGTTAAAGGAGAAAAAAGTTTTGTTTATTTATTTTGTGTGAGGGCACACTGACCCCTTTCTCCTGGTTTGGAAAGAGCGGAGGTTAGTAGCCATAGGCACACTGGAATAGGGACAGACCGATGGAGGAACAAGGAAGATTATTGTATGCTCACTCCCTCATAGGAGTTGCTTGTACCAGCACTGTCTCCAGTTCCTGATTGAGCCGCTCCATTTGGCTGTTGGTCTGGGGTGGAACCTGGAGGAGATACTGACAAAAGCTCCCAGGAGGCTGCAAAATACCTTCCAGAGAGAAGAGGTGAACTGGGGCCACCAGTCTGAGACCAGGCCTCTCAGGAGGCCATGCAAGTGGGAGACATGCTGTAACATAAGTTCAGCAGTTTCTTAAGCAGGTTATTTACATAGAGGCAGGAAATTTGTGAGCTTGGAAAACCGGTCTACAACTGCGAGGATGATTGTACTACAGTCAGATGGTGGCAAACCCATGCTGAAGTTTAGAGAGATGTGGGACTGGGGCATTGAGGGATAGGAAGCTGCTGCAGGAGTGGGGTTGGGGCTTGATGAGAAACCTTGTGCTGGGAGCAGATTGATTCCCCAGGTGACTGTTCCCAGAATGCAGGATGCTGAGATGATGTTTTCTGGCTTGGCATTGGACTGGAACTGACAGGACAGCGTAATGGGCTTTATGTTTTTGAAGCCCAGATGGTAGGAGAGGACAAAGTTGAACCAGTTGAAGAACAGAGCCCATCTAGCCTGGTGGGAGTTGAAATGTTTAGCAGTGCAGGACAGTCCAGGTTCTTGTGATCCCTCCAGACCGTAAAGAGCTGCTCTGCTATTGACTTCACTCCTCCAAGGCTAGCTCACAAGCTAACAGCTCCCGATTCCAAATGTCGTAGTTTCTTTTAGCTGAAGAGAGCTTGCGGGGGAAGAAGGTGCAAGGTTGGAGTTTCTGGTGGACTTTAGGGAGACATTGGAGGCATCCACCAGGACCACAAACTGATGCCTGGGTTGCGGAATGGTGAGGATGGGAGCTGAGGTGAACTGACTTTTAAGTTCCTGAAAAGCCTGGTAGGAAAAGAAAGCACTTGTAGGCCACAAGAGGTTAGATTTCAGCCAAAGTTCATCTGCTGCCATCCTGCAGTTGTGCCATTCAAAAGCACTACCTGTCAGTTGGAATCTATCAATAAGCAGTTAAAAAATGTGTATTAATGAGACTTTTGTGAAAGTCGTACTGTAAACATAACTTTTCAAGGTATTGTTACTATGCTAGCATTTAACTCAGCCATGTTGGTTTCTTCATTGATTAGCTATTGATATTTAACATAGCCTTCATCCTTGCAAGTTCTGTGTTTATGTAACTGTTTAATTTGTATTAATTTGGTTTTGAGGCTTTTATTAATCATCATTACATAGGATTTAGTACAGAGCTGATCATAATCTTGCAGTTAGATACTTACCTTTGTACAGCAATCATTACAGTACTTATGCTGTATTCTATCCTTTCAGTTTCACTTCATTTTCACATCGTCATGCACATTGAGTCTGCATTAAATATTTGGAGCTTGAACGTTACATCCTGACTCTAATGCCTTTTGTGAATGTAGTTTGGCTAGCTGTCTAATTGTGGTTGCTACACCAGGAGGAGGAAAGTAAAGGGGCCGCTACATACCTCTAGTCCCGGGTGAACCGTGTTGAAGCGCTGAAGTTGCTTGCAGGAACCAGGGGTAGGCCAGTCAACTACCACTTTAAACTTGGAGGGATTCATCTGGATGTTGCCTTCAGAGTCTACAAACCCAAAAAAGGACACGGTGGACACAAAAAAACTCATACTTCTAAGCCATTAAAAAGAGTTGGTTCTTTAGAATCCTTTGGAGAACAGTCCGCACATGCTGGGTATGCTCCTTTTCCCTTAAGACAAACTTAATTAGCATGTCACAGAGAAAATCATTGACCAGAGCCTGAAAAACAGCAGGAGCATTGGTGAGACCAATGGGCATGACCAAATATTCATAGTGATGACTGGGTGTATTTAAGGCTGTTTTCTACTCTTCCCTCTCCCGGATGCAGACCAAGTGATATACATTTCTCAAGTCCAGTTTAACGAACACAGTGGGACCTTGTAACAGTTGGGAGGGGGTACCTGTTCTTTACAGTGATGTTGTTCAGTCCATGGAAATCAATGCACAGTAATGGAGTCTTATCCTTTTCCATGAAGAAGAATTTGGCCCCAGCTGGGGAGGAGGACGGACAGATGATTCCTGCTGCCAAGGATTCACCAATGTACTTCTCCCTAGCCTTGGTCTCAGGGCCAGACAGGGCTTTCGGGCTTTGTTAAATACTTCCTTAACATCAATGTATTCTAAGGGGACATTCGACAGATTGGGGAATTCAGAAGACTCAGAGTTGTCTGGATAAAGTGATGTAGCCAGCTTTAAACAGACAGCATGGCAGTGTTGTCTCCACCCAAGATGACCCCTGTGGTTGAGTCAACATATGGGTTATGTCTGCCTAACCAAAATGAGTGCTAACTGTATAGAGTCAATGACATGAAAGTTAATGGTTTCATCGTGGTGACCTGACGTGCTCACAGCAGGGAAAAAGGTGTAATGAGTATTGGCATAGCTGATGTCCATCTAGAGCACTCACCTCAACAGGTTAGGGCAACGGCTCTGAACCAGCCCCTAAATTGGACCACCAGTCCCTTGTTCACGAAGTTGGCATCCGCTGTCAAGGAGCACCACCACTGCATGCACCTCTCCTGGAAAAAATTAGCTGGGCGTATTGAAAAGGATGGGAGGGTGTAACGGTTTTAAGGGGTCAAATCACCAGCACTATTCCGGATACTGATGAGCCTGGGCATTTACTGGACAGGAACTGAAGAAGTGGCCAGACTAGCGACAGTACAGGCAGAAATTACCTTGGTGCCGATGATGTCACTCCTATGGGGTGAGTGTGGTGTGGCCCATCTACATGGGTTCTGAGATGTCGTTAGAGGGTCGGGAAATGGCAGCAGGAGGTATGGCAGACCATGGAGGCACCATAGGAGTGGAACGAGCAGCAGGAGAGATGTGGATGAGACTGGAGGCTGCTGGGCTGCTCTCTCTCTCTGTACTGCTCTTGGAGGGGGCCATCAGTGCAGATGTCGAGCGTAATTACTTGTCAGGTTCTCTCGCCAGTTCATTTTTTACATAATCAGCTTACCCATGATAATTGGCGTCATACAAGGCATGTTGATTCCACTTACTTTCAGCTGCTACTTTCCAGAATTTAATGGAGTAATCTGTTACTCTTCTTTCTCCCTGGCACAGATTCAGAAGACCCCTCGCTGCCTCTCTCCCAGGGCAGTGTGGTTGAACGACATACTTAGTTCACACGTGAACTACTTCACCAGTGCACTGATTGGAGACTGCCTGTCCCACTCTGTGGTTCCCCAGAGTCTAGCTCGGCTGGTAAGCAGGGAGATGACAAATGAGCAACTCTGGCTCATTCAGTGGGAAACAACGAAAGCTGGAGCTCGAAGACAAGTGAACACTGGGCCAGGAATGATCTGCAGACTCCCAGCTCTCCAGAGTACCATTCAGGTCACAATAGGCAGTGTTCAGAGGTGGAAACCACAGCAGTATGAATGGGGGCTGGAGACGCTTCAGGAAGAGGCTAATTCTGAACGGTGAGTTGCTGAATCTGCTCATTGATAGACCCCAGAATGCACTCTTTGCGAATGGAAATATCCTGCAGACCTCCAGATAGCGAGGAGAATTGCTGCTCATCTTAGTGAATGGCATCGGTTTGATCTGAGAGCTCTTTGTGTACGGGACTTGAATTGGCTGAATCCATATTTGCCAGAGTGTACCGTCGCGACTCAGGATTGGGAAGACTCAAATGCACGACTCAGAGACACAGATAAAAGCACAACACAGTTAATTTTTCTTCAGGCTCAGCAGACAAAAGCAGGCAGGGACAAGCAATAGGTAAAGTCAGGGCATGGGGCAGTGGTTGGCAACAGGTAGGCGGGAAAATCAGACAAAAGGCAAAAGGAGCAGGCATAATAATGAATCAAATAAATACACTACATTGCCAAACAGACAGTATGCAGACACCCTGTCCACATACTTTTGTGTCCTTTTGGTCAATTTCTGTTTTTTCCTCATTTGGGACCCTTAGTTCCAATGAAGGGGAATTTTAATGCAACAGCATACAATGATATTTTAGACATTAGTATTCTTCCAACTTTTTGTCAGCACTTTGAAGAAGGCCGTTCCCCATTTCAACAAGACAATGCCCCCGTGCACAAAACCAGCTCCATAATGAAATGGTTTCCCACTTTGGTGTGGTAGAGCTTTACTGGCCAGCACAAAGCCCTGACCTCAACTCCATCCAACACCTTTTGGATGAACTGGACCACAAACTGTGAGTCAGACCTTATCACCCAACATCAGTGTTTGACCTCACTAATGCTCTTGTGGCTCAGTAGGAAGAAATCCCTGCAGCAGGTCCAACATCTTAAAAGCCTCTCCAAAAAAGTAGAGGGTATTACAGCAGATGAACGGCCAATTCACTTTCATATCTGGGAGTCCAAATACTTGTGTATTAGTGAATTGCTGGTAGTTAATTGTGTATTAATGGTCAGAAATAGCAGTTCCCTCTTTCTGCCTTCATACAGGAGTCTCATTTATTTTCTTGCTCCACTTCCTCCTCTCACTCTTTTTCTCTCTCACTCTCTATGTGTTGTGCGTGTATGTGAAAGACTGTTTCCCAGTCTCTCCACGTGCGTCTCATCTGCAGCAGCCAGCTGTTCGATGAGAACATTCAGCTAAATGTCTGATCGATAGGCGCTGGCAGCGCTCCCTGCTGCTGCCACCAGAATACTGAGGGGAAGGAGGAGGAGGGGGACGGGCTTGTGAGCCCGTGATCAGACACAGTATGTGTGAGTGGAATTGTTCTGTAGGTGGTGACTTTATATGAAACCGTGACCTTTACCTTACCAACTTTATCATCTTTCTATGATCTGAATATGTTTTATTTTGTGTTCCAGACAGTTGTGTGATAACAGAGACATCTTGTTTATTTACAGTCACCGTTCCTGGTTTGTGTTTTGTTTATATTCAGTTCCCTGTGTGCATCTTCCCAGAATGTACATGCTGATACAAAACATGAAGTCCTTGTGTCATCTGCACAAGGTGTTCTGCTTAATAACAGCCAGGAACAACCATTGTAGATTCTACTGATGAGACTTTGTCCCTTCTCTCTCCCTGTGGAATCAGAAGTTTCTGTTTCTTCCTGTTCTTTTTCTCAGCAGATGAAAATCCTTTTCAAGGAACAGAAAAAAACTAGCTACCTGCTGTTGCAACACCACACACACAAACACACACACACACACACACACACACACACACACACACACACACACACACACACACACACACACACACACACACACACACAAACACACACACAAATACGTTTTTATTCATGCAAACACATTTTCACCTTCAACATGCTGTACAGTATGTGGATGATTCTTCAACTAAAGTCATGTGTATGTATCTGGACCATTCTGAAAAAAATAAATAAAACCTTTGTTCTTGTTTGTTTTTTGTCTCACCACGTTAAATTTAACATTTTGGACAAAAAACTCACTCAAAAAACTTGAAAATTATCATTTGTATTTGTCCCTCAACCAGACTTGTGTATTTGTCCTTACATAATCTGAAGATAAAATTTTAGCTAAAGTAATATGACTTTGTAATAATAAGTCATGAACAGAATGTAAATGATGTCAAAAAATTACATTAAATTAAATATGTAATGAATTTCAAATTAGACTATTTTTTTTTAATGCTTTATCAAAGAATATCTCCTCTGCTCAAGAAGCACAGCAGCGAACAAGTAAGTCTTGGCACCCCTGGGAAAATGACATATTTTGTTGATTTTTGAAGTGAAAATGAGTAAATCCAACCCCTGCAGCAAACAGACATTAAAAATAAGCCTTTCTTCAGATCTTAATGCACTGTTACCTTTTTATTTTATGATCTTTAAAATCGCAAAAAAATTAAACAGTAATTGTGGCATGTGCAAAAGTGTGTTCACCCTTCCACTCGTAAAACACTCAGAACTTCGTTAACTTGTTGGGACTTGTAAGGTATCAGAAGAATATCGTCATATTTTGAAACTGAAAAAAAGGTTGAATATCAGTGTTTGAAAGCTTAAAATCTAATCTCTAAAAAGGTTTTGTAAGATTAAAACTCAGTTTTGAGGGCTTGCATTATGTTTTGATAGACTAAAAAAAAAATTTGAAATGTCAGCAAACATTATTATTATATTTGAGTTTTCTTTATTCACAACTGCAGCACAATGTTTACAGTGTTTCTCCAACACGTTTTAAGAGTTTCAAATCTGTCACTGTTCTCCCGGTGTATGAGTTTGTTTTCAAGTTATGAAACCTTGTAAAAGGTGATCTGAAAACTGATGCACATGTTGGGCAAAATGTAATGAAACGTTGAAACTGGAGTTTTTTCGAAAGGGCACATCTTTATTTTGATGTAAATTTGCACCTGTATTGCAGACTGTACTTTCAAAACTGAGTTTACAACACCCTTTCAGAGATCTGGCCACACAGTTGCAAGCTTGCAAAGTCACGTGATTTCTAGCAGTGTTGTCTCACAGCTCTGGTCCTAAACTCCAAAACAAACAGTCTAAAATATTTTTTTTAAAGTCGGGACGCTGGAGGCAGGGACATTTGCTCTTAACCTATTTTTTGCTCTCTGCTGAAGTAAAGTCCAATCACATATCATATTTACCGGGTTAGGTGGGATTGACAGACCGCTCTGCCAACGACTGACATGCACAAGATAAACGAACAGGATGCACGGTTCTCTGTGATGTCTGACTTTCCTCAAGAGACAAAGCTGAAGTTCTGATTTGCAGCTTCCGATTAGGCAGTTAACTTAACCTACAGTGCTGAGCAACTGATTCTTCATTTTTTGCAGTTCTTACTGTTGTGAAAGCGTGTTAGACAATTCAGGTAAAGCCTTAACACCACTTTCAGATTCAGCGATTCAGAGACACCTTTATTCTACTCGTGAAAATGCCAAAAGGGAGATATCATTGCTTTTCTCACATCCAGACCACATTACACCAGGTCCTGATCAAAAACCACTATATTTTTCACAACTTTTTTCTGTAGAAGTCTATAGACATCCATATCTATCCATTTCACTTCTGATTCCCATGAAGGGAAATACAATCAAAACCTTTTCATAGATTGGTCAGTTGGTTGATTTACTCTTCAGATTCTTTCAAAGAAAAAATGTTCTCTCGGCTTTCCTCTAACTAGTCACGTACAACCTCTCTCACTGCTTCTGCCAATGTCATTTTCCTCACTTTTGCCAAAGCCTCTACTGTGGCCCGTGTTAGAATCATGATTCAGCCTTCAGAGTGCTCTGTCTTCATTTAATCTATATATGAGAGACAATTTTTATGAAAAGCTTTCTCATTACTTAGCAACATGTATCATCATTTGATTGAGAAATCATTAAATGAATCTGGTTTATCCCTCCACTAACATCCACCATCACTTCAGACCCTGCTCCTCTTCTACCGCCCACCACTTGTCCTCATCGCATTCCTGCCTTTGCCAGTCACCTGACCTTGGACCTTCCTGCAGACATGATTCTCATTACCCCATTATCCAAAGTGTTTACACTGTAGACCTGCTGTAGCCTAGTCATTTGCTACACTGTCTATTGTGTATCTTAGTCGTAGCGTTGCAGCCCTTTTGTTTTGCCTGAATCTGCCTGCCTGCAATTGTGAATTTAAACTATGGTAGCTTTTTTTCCTAAGTTTCCCATCCTCTTACTGTCAACACTGCTAGAAGGTACTGCTACAACTGTTGTTTGCATTCCTAATCTAACTGCTGCTCCTACTATTGATTCAAGTACCGATGGAGCCCTTTAACTCCTACTAAAACCTCCATATGTAAGTCTGTCTTTGTTTCTTTCTGCTATCCTCTTTTGTCTCAGTTTCCTTCGGTCTTACTGCCTATCCCTCCTACACTCTGTCTCATCTCTTCCCTATTCCTGCATTTCTGTCACTCATAGTCATATGCATAGCTTCCACCCTGTCCCTATTTTTTTCCCTTGTCATTTTATTTTCCCTTTCTACTTCGCTTGTCATTGTTTTCCCCAGTTCTCTGTGCTTTTCCCATTTACTTGTTTTTTGCTATTATTAATCCATGCTTTTCATTCACTCTTTATGTCCTTCCTTCCTCTCTCCCTTTTTTCTTCTTCCCCTCCTTTCCATCTACCCCTCACCATTTTGTCATTTTATATCTTTTCTGCTCCCTATAGAAAACACACTGACAATACAGATTTAGTGCAGACTTGTTTAGAATGTACAGTATGCCATGTTCCACACAGGACCAGCCTGAACTGAAACCAAGTTTTTCCATAACCAAACTGCCACAATTCATCCAGTTCCTGCGATTGGTAAGTTGTTCCAGAGGATTCAGTCTTCTTTTCTACTTTAAGAAGTGGTGTGAAAGTGACAAACAAAAATTCTGACAAGTTGGTTTAAATATTGATACCAAGATGTCTAATGTAGCCTGTTGTTATTGTTGAGTGGAGTATTTTTTCTTTTTTAATTACAAAGTAAAGATATTTTTTTAAATCGTTGTTAAAAATTTACAAATATGTTAATTTTATAGACCAGTAAAGAAATGCACATATCTACCAGGTTTAATATTAACCATTAATAATTTATTTCTTTGGTATACTTGAGAAATAGAAAAGGAAAGTCTTCATGGACATTAGTTGAAGCTGCTGTTGACCTGCCTCTGACAGCATCACATTTAGGATGTATTTGATCCTTACAGAAGACACCATGGTGTAGACTTTAGCAGGGAGGGGGTCGTCTGACAGGTATTTCCTGTCCAGCTGGTGTCGTCATCAAAAATGATTGGGACCCACTGTTCTTCAAAAGTAAAATGTGGCTGCTCCTCATCAGAGACAGTGGCCTGAAAAGTATGAATTTAATAAACCCAAATCTCCTGTCTCCTTTCCTGGGACAACAAGGCCACAGTGCTGGGCCCAACTTTGTCTCTAAAACACCCATCTCCTAATCAGCCTGCTCCATCGGTTCCAGTGATGACAGGAGAGCAGAATTCCCCTAACTGTGGCTTGCTCTCCACAGTGGACAAGTGTGGCTGTAACATTCATCACTGTAATTCACTTTAATTTCCAACTAACATGAACTATTGTAGCTTGCTATGGAAAGTGATGGGGCTGATGAGGCTGCGGCTCACCTTCATATGACAGCCATTATACAGTACTTTAGTATCAAAGCTGTGTCAGTAAATATTGTATATTAATTGTTTAATTTGTATTTTTGTGAGTACATTTTCATAAATTACATTTTATTACATTGTGATACATCATCAGTGGATCAGGGGTATGCGCCTTGATTTGGTCATTTGTCTTTAGCTACAAATTTTTTTGATAAGGACCTGGTCCGCTGTGGTCTAGAATCTCCCTTTTTTTACATTTTCACAAAAAGAATAAAGGATTCAAAATTCTGATTTTCTCTGGGATGATAAATTCAACAACTCAAAACTCAACAACCATGGGCTCCTCTAAGCAACTTACTGAAGATTGAAAATGAAGCTAACTGATGCAACAAAGCAGGTGGGCCAGTAAAAAGGTATCAAAGTGTTTCCATCTTGAAATTTCCACTGTACTCAAATGTCATCACAAAGTGGCAGTTAAGGGGAGCTGTGGAGGTCAAGGCAGGACCTGGGAGGCCAGGAAAACTTTCAGATAAAACTGCATGTCTGCTGGACAGAAAGGCAAACTCCAATATGAATGCAGAGGAGCTACAGGAAGATTTAGCTGTCACCGGAGTGGTATTGAACCACTCCACTTTGCAGCATTGCTGCACAAACAGGGTCCACATGGAGGAGTCATCAGAAGGAAAACCTACCTGTAACCCAAGTGTATTAGCATTTGAAGAAAGGTTCATTTACTTGTAGATATGTAAAAATATTTTTTTAAATGATCTTTTATTTTGTGTTGTTCACTACGCAAAATAAACATCAGCTATTCACAAAATATAATTCCTTTAATTATTTAAATCTCACCGTATAAAAAACACAGTAACAAGGTTTACATCTACATTTTAGCTTAAATATTGAATAAAGCCCCACTAATAGATATTTTCTATATCTGCGGTGGAATGTAAAAGGTGTCTCTGGTTTCTATAAAATAAGATTACATAATAATGCCTGACCCCAATGCCTGTATTATGTGATACTTACTTTTGATATTTTAATTACTAATATATGCAGAGTTTTACTGGTAATCTAGAATTTTTACATTGTTCTACTGTTACTTCTTTTACCAGCACCAGTAGAGGTGCCTTGCGTCAAACTCTAGTTTTAATACATTTAACATTTCAGTTGACATTATGCATATAGTGCATATTCTTGAATATTCTCACATTTCCTCTGTCAGGTCGGATGGGGACTGTCGGTAGACAACCATATTCAGGTCCCTCCAGAGATGTTCAATTGGGTTCAAGTCAGGGCTCTGGCTGGAACATTCAAGGACATTCCCAGAGTTGTCCCCAAGCCGCTCCTGCGTTGTCTTGGCTGTGTGCTTAGTATCATTGTCCTGTTGGGAGGTGAACCTTCGGCCCAGTCTGAGGTCCCGAGCGCTCTGTACCAGGTTTTCATTAATCATCTTTCTGTACTTTGCTCTGTTCAGCTTTCCCTCAGCCCTGACCAGTCTCCCCGTCCCTGCCGCTGAAAAACACCCCCACAGAACGGTGCTGCATGATGCTACTGAATGCACAGTATTTCCCAATTATGCTGATAAAAAACAATCTGTTCAGCATTATGTTTCCTACAAAAAAATTGCTTGGGATGCTGAGGGACTCAAATGGGAGTTTGTGATGGTGCTGGATCAGGGCTACACCAGTCTGAGAGTTCCATTTTTTGGGGTCGTCTGTGAGCAGTACAGAAGTCCTTGTTCCTCCATTCCCTCTCTTTATTCCCATACCTTTCACATCCCTGATATCTGTACCTCTCTATCCCCTCCCCGCCTCCGTATTGAGCAGCATTGATTAAAACTTCCATTCTCTCCTCTCTCTCTGTTTGCTGTCTCTCTGCTGCTCTTTGTTTTGGAGATACGATCCGACTCTCAGCCGACAGACACAAACAGCCGCTTGTTCAGTCCATTTAGCTGCTGTTTGGACTACAGCTACATTACAACCTTATCAGAGGAGTCACTGGCACACCACCACTGCTATTAAACTGATAACACTTCTGAGTATTGATTCTTGCCTCAAACAGGCCAGTTTTATCCCCCAGTCTGGCCAACATGGATAATTGGTACCACAAACTGGTTTCAGCTTTTAGAAGGGTTGTCCATGTTTGAACGTATGAACTATAAACTCTGTTCCTCTGTCCACATTCCTGCTGATCCTTTCCAAAGGTGTTTCCACTGGTCTCAGTTATATGAAAATCAACCTGCAGAGACTTAACACTTGTTGCAGAGAGATAATCCAACACAGTCAGTGATTAGATGAACTATTTTTTTTGACAGGTTCTATTATAGTCATATGATTACACAGCTGACAGCAGAGGCTTGTCCTTGAACACCCAGCTGTGCCACAGCCATGGATGGAGGTACAGATATGAGATCTTATTTAAGAGGTAACATTTCCTTTTCTTTTCTTTCAGGATCACAATGTGCTTCCTTAAAATGGAAAATGTGAACATTTTCTTGTTTTCTTTTTTGGTCACTTTTGTCTTTTTTTATTGGTCAGTAGACAGTAGAGATCTGACAACAAATGAGAGGAGAAAGAGGCAATCATGAATCATCAGCTCCAGCTGTACACCTAGCGATTATATGGTTTGTATTCGCAATTTTTTTGCAATACAAGGGCCTTTCTTCTTTAGCAGTCGCTCAAACTTCAGTCTTGATATGATGACTGGTTACATTTTAACCTTGGTTCTCTGAGTGAAGAGACCATCTCTCCTCTTTTTAGACAGCTCGGAGATAGGTTCCTATGAAATCTGCAGTGCCATGCCAGCACAGGTGTTTTATAGGCAACCTATACGGCAAGACCGTGTGTCTTACAGAAGTATCTACATACCCTGACTGCAGGGGGATCATTGCCCATAACATATGGAGAGATAAGCTCTTCACTCAGAGAACCAAGTTTACGATGTAACCAATCATTATTCGTGTAACCGATGAAAATACTGATGAAATATCTTCCTTAGTGAGAACCACACAAATTTTATTTCAAATGTGTTTTATATTCACACGGATCTGGACATACATATCATCTGACAGTAGGAGGAGGGGGAAAAAGGACTTTTAACGTTAGCTATAGTGAAGCTGGTAGCCTGCTGGTCTGAGGGAGAGCGGCATGGGGAAGGAGAAAAATAATGGGGTTAAGAACTGAACCAACATGAAAGATTAGGTACGGGTGTGTGTGTGAGAAAGAGATAGAATGACGCGATCTTGTAATTTGGAGATCTTTACCTTATTACAATTATCTCTGTCTCTTAATTATGAGAAGCTAAATCATGGGTACCAAGAATCCATAATTACAACGTAAGATCACAGTGTTTTCTCCTTCGGTGGCTACAGAGGGCTTCTGTAACGTTTCACAACCTCCATGTTTGCTTTCTAGGTTTTTATAGACAACTTGTGAATGCAATACTTTTCAGCAAATGAGTTTAAATTCTCAGATGAAATGTCATCAAATGCATGATCTGGGAGAGTTTTCTGAACAGTAATTTACATCTGATAATTTGTGAAGTAATTAAGAGCTATCCTAAACTGACTAAAATAATTAGTGTACCATCTGAAATATGAGTTAATAAGCAACATTTAATCAAACCAAAACATTCTGTTTTTAAAGTAAAATTTAATAAATTCCACAATTAAATCTTGATTTAAAAAGTTGGAAGAGAGAAGCTCAGAGCATGAGCCACTTTTAGTTTTCACTTTTCCCTGCCTCTGTATAAATGATATAAAAAAGTTAATTAAAATAAATTTTTGTGTGCTAACACTGATTTTTTGCTTCATAAGGATGAAGATGATCCAATTAATTATCCTCCATTTAAGAGCTCATTACATTTGCAGCTCTTTGTGTTTGTCAGACTGTGGTGAAGAATATGTGTGTATTGAAGAGAATTAGCAGAAGGGTTCTGTTTTACAGTGTGGACAGATAATTAAATAAAGACAGTGAACTATGCATCTTGAGCTGTGATGAGGAGAGAGTCAAAACAAGGGTCCAGTTTTTCAAACCTGCAAATGTGTACCCGTACATCTCAGTATCAGAACGGATCTTTTACAGTACTTGCATGTGTCACTATATAAATCAGCTCTGATCTGACCGGTTAATGTGAGACTCGCGACCCAACCTGTACCTGTGATCAAACAGGCTTGCTTTTGGCTGCCAAGCTTGGCCGCAGGCAAAAAGGCTGATTGGTGTGAATAACTGATTTAAAAAAACCAAAGTGATATGTGCAAATTGCAAATGCAAAAGCACCCTCCACATTTTCAGTGGATTATGCTCACTTTTGCCTGATCACACAACTTGTTTAAATCTTCCGACACAGCACATGGATTTAATCGTACTCTGAGTATAAACAGGAATCTTCTGGAACAGTTCCCTAAGACCTAGGGTGAAGCTGCCTCCTGTAGTTCTAAAACAAAACTCAAGCCTGATCATCAGACTGAACTGACATACAATTTCATTTCATTTATTCAGCTGAACACTATGTTCAAATGAACTGATTTGTGGTTGACAGGTGACGTACCACTGAAGCTGCGGTAGCGTTTACTTGGAGCAACTAACATTTTTCACATTTTTTGATCAATGTATTGTGTAGAGTCACACAAGCTGTGTCAATCTTACCCATGCTTGTCACGGTTTTTCTGTCACTATTTTTCATTGATGTAACTACAGTAGATAGTTAGCCAACTATGTGGGAAGCTGACGTTCTTAATTCCGCCTACTTAGCTCTGATCGGTCTGTTGTTTCTTCATGGAAACAGCCGTCAAAGAGGACAACAGCAGATGAATTTGATTCGCTGAACAAATTAAAGATGACTCAGTGGTCCGGAACTAGACAAGAAACACTTTTATTTAAAATCTGTTCCTACTAATCCACTTAAAAATTTTTAATTGATTTTTATTATTTTTATTATTGTGCCAATTTCTGATGAGGCACCATGTATAAAGAGTTCATAAGCTACAATTAATGGCTTTATTTATGGTTGATAATTTATTATTTTTTTTAAAAAGTTAGAAGTGATTACAATTCTTCTCCAGTATGACTTTGCTTTTCTTCTTAGCTTGCTCTTTAGTTCATTGAGGAGACCACTTCCCAACTACTGCAAAAGTTTGTCAGCAACCTGCAATTATGAATGTTACTAACTCATTAAAAAAAGGGTTCACACAATAATCCATCAAGTCTTCAGTTGTAAATGTCAATTAGCTGTTCATAAGTGGATTTTGGTCCAGCAGCACTTTTCCAGAAAGCACGTGGTTGGAAGTCCATTTGGTCAACCGAATAAATTAAAAAGCTAAAAAGGAAGAGCAAAGTTTCATGCTTGTGGAGGGTTTTTTTTGTTTTGTTTTTGTTTTAACAAACTGGCAACGCAATGTTGTTCTTACTATGGCTTACAACTGATCTATAAAGCTTTAGGAAATGCTTTATTAACCATTAACAAAAGTAATTCATTACAGCTTATTTAAGCACAGCTTTAAAAATGGTGCCTTATCAGAAAGTGGTGCCTGCAACTATGGTTTAAATTCTGCAGTGAGATCAAGGTGGCCAACATTTTTTAACTTAAATAAAGCAACCCCTCACCAGGTAGAACTCAATTAAATTTTAAATTAAGATATATATATATATGTGTATATATATTTATATATATATATATATATATATGTGTATATATATTTATATATGATAAACAAATCAGCTCTGTTCTCATCACCAGCTTCTTTCATATTAGATCACTTGTAAAATTAAAGTCGTTCCTGTCTGTTAAAGATCATAGTTAATGCTTTCACAACCTCTCGCCTTAACTACTGCAATTCTCTGTGTGTAAAAATCAGTCCGTCAGCTTTATCTCGCCTGCAGCTGGCTCCAATGCAGCAGCGAGACTCTTCACTGGTACCAAGAAGAGAGACCACATCCCTCCTGTACTGGCCCCTCTTCACTGGTTACCGGTGAAGTGCAGAATTGATTTTAAGATTCCAGTATTTGTCTTGAAAGCGCTGCATGGATTGGCACCAGGTTAAATCTCTGAACCACTCCCCCCCTATTCCACCTCCAGACCCTTCAGAACTGCTGACCAACCACTTCTCTCCATTACACTCACCCAGTTAAAATCCAAAGGTGATCGAGCATTTTCCTAAATTGTGAAAAAGTTTGCCACTCACTATTATATCTTCTCTCTCCATTGATAAGTTTAAAACCTGTTAAAGACCCATCTCTTTTCTTTAGCCTTTTAATAGTCATCATGAAGACCTGACTGACCGCACTCTGGCTTTCATTTGTTTGTTTTTATTTATTCTCTGTGCAATGGTGTTGTGTTTTTATTCATTTACTTGTATCCTATTTTTTGTTGTTTTTATTTGATCATTGCTGTGTTAAAAAAAAAACAGATGAATAAAAATAATTTCATCTCTCTAAAGCACTTTGGTCAACTTTTGTTGTTTTTAACCGAGCTCTACTGTATTAATACACTGTCGACTTGATTTATTGCACCATTCTGCAAAACTCCAAATTACATTCAGTGACATTATTTTTCAACATGCTATGCTAATGTATTAACAGATATGATATGGTTAACATCAAGCAAATAAAACTCCAGACTCCTGACATCAGGACCTACAGTATGTAATTGTCCAATAAGAAAATACTTTTTTGGGATACTATTACTGGGCTTCCATAAATGGCCAGAGAGTTGCTTTTCTTACTGACTTGTACTCTAGCAAACTGAATTTTTATACAGAATAAAAACCTTGAGTTAACTTGGCATATTTTTAAGTTGTTGTTTCTCCTGCAGCTGAGTTTGAACCTTTTCCCTCTCTTAAGTATGCATAATTTGAGTGGTTTGTGTAATTAAAGCAGAACTTGACTCTTATATGAACTGTAAAACCGTTTCTATGAGTATGTGTCAGACATGAGTTAAGTAAACATGTAAACATCTCTGAGATAATTACTGTTTTTCCATTAAAGGAGCAGACTAAACTCCGTTTGCTGGCTAATGAGGTTTTGTGTGTTTGTGTGTGTCTCATTTTATGTTCTGTTCTCAAGTCTAAATAACAATTGAGATGGTTATTTTTATTGAGCTATGCACTTTAATTGCCTGAGTGTGTTAAAATGTTGTGTTTATTTGCTGTTGTCAGTTGTCTGAAGGTCCTTATAGCGCTGTAGGCTATGACCTTTCTGGATCGTTTATCCTGACCTCATTAGTCAAACACTAACAAGACATTTTTCATTTTGATTAGATGTGTCTACATAAAATTAGTCTGGTGTCTTTATACTCACTGAAACTGTTCTTTTTCCATTTAAATGAACTCAACAGTTTAAGTGGCATCATTAGTGTTTGACCAAATTTCATTCAAAATAAAAGTATTTTTTTCTTTTTGTATTTCCTCAAAATGGCCAGACTGATTTTATCCCCTTTTTATATTAATAGTAATAATAATAATAATAATAATAATACTTGGGGTTTTTAAAAGCTGATGTGATGCAATTGGCTTATGACTGATATACCACTATAGGCGAATGTGACACGATATGTGAAATAGATGTGTGTTGTATTTGTGTTTATATTTATCCTTATATTTATAATGATTTTAATTTCTGTGAAGTTTACTGTTCAAAATGTATTTTATTTTGTATTTACTCTTTCGATGGACCCTGGCAGGTGTCATGGATGGGCGGAAAAAAAAAAATCTGTGTGCACAGATAATTTCTGACTTTATCATCCCTTAAACATAGAGTTTATATATAATAAATAAAATAAATAACCCGAGCTGGAGCTTGTACATTATTTTTTTACATTGATCAATCCAGATAAAATATTGAGGTTATATTTTGTGTTTTTTTAATGGCAGATCAATACTTAAAATAACATCACAGCCCCCATGTGTTTTTTTCCATGCAGAACAACAATCCATAAGTAAGGAGGACTAACACATGTATCATATGAAATACATGCATACAAGATAATTTTATTAAAAGTAGATTTAATAAAATAAAATGTAGATTTTATTAAATGCACTGTGGCATTCTGTTGCTGTAGCTACTATTTTGCCAGGTAGCAGGTTTCCCTTTACAAGTCACTTGTTAACATATGATAATGTAGCAAATGTTAACAGTGAAGTAATGAAGATATCTGACACTGACTCTTCATTTCCAAAGGGGGTTAGGCTAAGCCCATTTCAGATTCTAATCTAGACAGACAATCGATGAAAAAGCTTACCTACCTTCGATCTTTGGACATTCCCCTGCAGATTTTTCTGAGGACTGGCACACCACGCAAAACTAGAAATACTGCTCCTGGCGTGGTTGAGCACAATTGCCAGGGACCTCAGAGATTCAACGGAAGTAATGATGGTATGACTGTGTAATGATAATGTAATGATCATGAAAAGGGCAACTTAGAGGAAGTTATATTTAAATAAAATAACTGTCATTTGGACTTGTTCTGTGGACCTGATGAAGCAGCCTCATCAGTAATCTAAATGCAAAAGACAGAGAAGTTTGCATGTGCCACTCATAGTTCATAGTAACTGCACCCGCCACCGGCAGGGTAAAACCTACCTGGGTAAAAATCCTGATAAGACAAAACTAAAATATAACAATTGTGTTACTGTCTTTAGTGATTATACGCGGCATTTATATTTTTTGGTTGGAGAAACTTGACAATGGACTAATTAGGAAAGAAATGGGCCTTTTTTAGGTTTAGGTTTATTGGCAACATTCCCATATATTTTAAAATACATTAATTTTTGTGCCTGCCACATGCAGTTTAACAGCCGCAGAAGTACATGAACAACCCAAGTAAACATAATGGGTGTTTTGGATACCAAGGTTTTATTTGTACATAAAATAAAATACACTTGTTTTTGAAACAATATCTTTATTTATAAAGCTCTTTTCAAAACAAGTTAAAGTGCTTTACATAAGATTAAAAACAGTGAGACAGATTAAATCCATTAGTTTAAATCAATGAAAAGGAAGTCTGCAAAAGCGAGTTTTTAAAAGAGACTTAAAAGAGGAGGAGTTTGCAAGGGGTCCTGAATAGAAAAGGCCCCATCACCTTTAGTTTTTATTTTTGCTATAGGAATAGACAGGAATGACCTACCCGAGAGAGGGGTTGCAGTCAGTTTGGTAGGGGGTCAGGAGGTCAACTATATTTTCAGGAGCTAACACCCTATAGGCTTTAAAAGTGATATTTAAAATTTTAAAATCCACTCTGTAATGGACTGGGACCTAATTAAGTCATTTTAAAACTGGACTAACGTGTTCCCTCGTGTTGGATCTGGTTATGAGCTTGGCTACAGCCTTGAGAATCACCTGAAGTTTATTAAGGGTTAAGCATTGCAGTAATCAAAATGAGATGGAATGAATGCATGAATTTCTGAAATCTTAACTGATTGACCTGATTCTTTAATTTTTTCTGAGTTCGATAAAGCATGACTAGATAACAGAATTAATATGCTGGTTGAATTTAGACGGTTTTAAAAAAAATAAAAATTATAAATATAATATATATACTATATATAATATAATATAATATAATATAATATAATATAATATAATATAATATAATATAATATAATATAATATAATATAGTATATATAATATAATATATATATTATATAGATAGAGATAGAGATATCTCCATATAGATATCTTTATCTCTATCTATCTATCTATCTATCTATCTATCTAGTCATGTTTGATAAGAGGGAACTGACATGGGAAGAAATGTAATTTTGCAATGAGTCTGGACCTCTGAATAACCTGGGATTTTTCTGAATTTAGCTATAGAAAGTTTGGTGACATTTGATTATTAATATCTGCAAAGAAAGCTTAGGGGATTAGAAGAAAGATATATTTTTTTATCATCGGCAAAGAAATGGTAACCGACTGTGTTTCCTAATATGGTCAAGCAGCAGCATGTAATTAGAAAATTGTAAGGGCCCAAGAACAGATCTGTGTTGAACTCTGGTATCAAAGCTGACTTAGAGTTCCCCATTTCCAAACAGAATGACTTTCCCAAAAGATAACAACAGAACCAATCTAAGAACAAACCTCAAATGCCCACCTAATATAGGTAAAGGGTTTGTAAAGTTGGCTGAAGTCTCTCTGATACAAGAAAGCCAGGAACTCAAGGTGAAAGACCCATATGCAAACACACATGAAGGCAGGTAGTTGCAATGAAGATACTTTAATGATAAGTGAAATATGTTTAGTCAGTTAGGACTGAGATGAGATGGCAGACAGGAATCCAGGAACACGGTAAACGGGAAAAATAAATTAGGAAAAATCTCACAGATAATCCAACACAGGTAGTAGGTCTAATAGGAAACTGTACAGCACAGGATGAACACAAGGAATCATACACAGACGGACTGACAAGGAGTGAAGAGAACACGGAGACTAAATACACAAGGGAGGCAGGGGTAATTGGAAACAGGTGAAACACATCAAGAAGGGGCAGACAATCTCAGAAGCAGGAATAAAAAAAGACAGGGAGTAAAACAACCAACTGACGCACAAGGAAAGTGAATTCAAAATACAGCACGAAATAACAGAGTCCAGTCATAAAGTCACTCTGAGGGGCAGATCCTGACACCCAGCCTGAACACTGGTTACAGAATAGTCAACAGATATTTGAGGAGCACTGGTTTCAAGCAGGATAGGAAAGATACAGTATACTGGGTAAATATGCATCTTTAGATATGTTAATATTGCCCATGAAACACCCTCAAGGTAATAGTCGTCACTTTAACCCAGTAACTGTTTCATTTCAGATTCATTGTAGAAATCTGATCCCTAAAACAATCAAATATGCAAAGCCAAAACCATAAAAATTCACTGCTGCAATGATGTGCAAAAGGCAGATTATAGGGACTTCAATGTGTTCTACAATGGCCTTTTTCTGAGTCTAGGCTCAGGGAAATCATGAAAGCTGTTGATCCCTTTAGGCCCCAACTTAGTGGAATTATAGAGAACCTTATTCAGTGCCAGTTTCTGTCCCTGCCACTTTGTCATTATGTCATATTGATGAGCATCACAAGCCAATTCTGTAAGATATCAGAATAATTCAGTGTCCATGGAAAGCTGACTGTTGTCATTATTTCCCATGACAAAAGGGACAATGGGCATGTTCCAGAAAGCAGGTTTAAGAAACTCTGAACCTAACCCTGAACTCAGAGGTGGAGTTTTCAGCTCCAGAACAGCTGATCAGAGTGGGTTCAGTCAACTCTGAGTATGTTCACTCTGAGTTAAGTCCATGTGTGGTGAATGGAGAAAAAGCCGCCATCAATGGAGCTCTGATACAACAATTCACCCTGTCAATGGGTAAATAAAAAGCAGAGCCATCATTGTAATCCAATGGATTGTTGGAATATTTATGAGTGACATTAATGCACATTTATCTTTAAAAAGCAGCAGCAGCAGTGAAAGAGGCTGAGTTGGAGAAAAAGAGTCAATAAGTTAACACTATTACATTTCATTCACCGTAGTCCACTGCTTCATTATTTAGCAGACTTGAATTTCCTTAATGGATGATAAAGTGCTGGAATCCTTCTGGTTGTTAGATTAAATGTTTAAATACATTTATTCAGCTGTAGCCTGATGGAGACAAAGTGCTGCTGGCAGCACATAAGACATAAGTTTATAGACCTATGATTAGTACCTCATAGTCTGACCCAGTGACTGCCTCATGATTTTCAGTTACTTATGTGTCTAGAACTTCACACAGATTCTTTTTACAGTGATCGGTACAGTAGAGTACGCTCAATGTCTCAGTGCAGGGGAACTGACTGACAAGCTGCCCACAGAGTCAAAGTGCGGACGTTGATGCACTCTGATATGCGCTCCGATATGGGCTGTATGCATGAGGAAATGAAATGTTGTTTCAGACAGCTCCTTCAGGCTCCGCAGGGGGGGGGCAGAGAATCTATTAGAGACCAGGTTAGGTTCACAGAGTAAGTTTCTACAGAACACTGTTCTTTTCCTGGAAGAGAAGACTCAGAGTTCCCTTCAACTCAGGGTTAACAGACTCAGAGTTTCATTAAACCTCGTTTACATGTTGTCTCTGTGCATACCCAAATTATATTTAGGTGTTCTGGTTTTAAAAATAAAACTCTGTTCAAACATGACAAAAGCATTACACAATTAAAAGTAATACACATTTTGATAAACTTTTATCAATGTAATATTTACCTTTTCTATTGCCACTGCGTATCACTGCTGATAGGAGAGCATCTCTGCTTCAAAAGTGTTGAACACAAGGTGCACACCACTTCATAAAAAATGAAAAAGCTTGCAGAATAAGACACTGATATTGCTGCAATACATTGCAACCCTGTATTCTTTGTCACTGTAGTCCACCTCTTTAAAAATCCACTGTAGGATTGTCTGGTCACACCAGTGAATGAAAACAATATTGATGAGTTGAAGCCAGCCGTACTTGAGGATACAGCCTTGGTAGCAAAAAAGTGACGGCCTGATGTAGCAGCATCCATGGTTGAGAGGTCAGAGGTGATGACGATCTCTGTTAATCTCTGTTAGGGATTTGATAGTAACTAAAATGATCCCACCAATTTATACATCCTTAAGATGCTTGTTAAAAACACACCCCTTTTTTTTCTTTGAACAATACAAGAACTGCCCTTTTTTCTGTATGTATTGTTACAAAAAAAAAAAAAAAAATTAGACACCCAGAATATCCTTTAAGGCCCTTGAGATTATGTGACTTCTAAACCAAATCCTTAGGAGTTAAACCCAAATCTCCACATATGTAATATGAAGTTAAAAAAACTGAAATGTGGCACAGTATATGTACAGTTGTTATCATGTTGGCATGTACATTATTCTTACACTTTGTGTCTATTTTAGTGACATTTTGCAGGTAAACTACACCTCTTAAATGCTGATGAACTGGCACTCCTCTTGTCCACAAAACACTATCTAACACAATAACAAATTATAACAGGAATCGAAGAAAGCTGTGATGCGGGTTACATTATCTTAATACTGAGGTTTTCAGCTGTCAAACATCTCAGTGTTGCTCCATTAATTAATGTAAGCTTACTTAAAGCTAATTTTGCACTATGAAGCGGCATTATGTAAAGCAAAACATGTACAAAGATAATTCAAATGCTGTAAATATTGAATTAGATTTGTACTGGAGTAAATATTCAGAATCAGGTGGAAAAAATATGATGATTTGAATTTCCCTTGTGACTTTAAAACTTGAATTAGGTATAGGTGTATTTTTTGTACTATATGTGTTATCCCTATATATCCCTATGCGTGTGTGTGCCTGTGTTATAATAGGATGATAACAGTAACAATCATCTCAAAGATGATCAAGAGAAATGGGATGCACCTGAGCTAAATTTCAAGTGTCTGTTTCAAACAGTCTGGATACTTTTTTCAATGTGATATTTCAGTTTGTCCTTTTTAATAAATTTTCAAAAATTTCTAAAATTCCCTTTTCGCTTGTCATTATGGGGTATTGAGTGTAGGAAAAAATGAATTTAAAAGATTTTAGCATAAGGCTGCAACATAACAAAGTGTGGAAAAAAAGGGAAGGGGTCTGAATACTTTCTAAGTGCACTGTAAATGCTCTGCTGGGTGTAGCTGAGGCTACAGATTAGGACGTCAGCGTGGGCATGTAATTATTGTCTTTATGGGGTGAACCACACCCGTTAATGACCTTTTTCCCCACCTGCAGTAGAAGTATGGCAGCTGAAACACCACATGTTCCAAATTTGCATGAGTTAAGATGTAATCACAATCAATAAGAAGTCACAATGGACAAAAAAGTAACAAGACATTAAATTATATTTTAATTAAGAAGTTAAATAATTTGGTCATAGAACTATGTAGCATTTTAGCAAAAAGTCTATGGTCAATGGGACAGAAGAAGCATAAGAAGTGTATATAAAGTATCTATCTGTCTCAGAAAGTAAACAATATGGTTAGTCTGTTCTTAATTTCACAGCAGTTGATGTAATCTTAAGGATATTTTTACAGAAATATTGTTAGATATGAACGTGGCTCGCTCCATGCCTTCCAATATGTCACTGTGTATTACAATTGTGATTGCCTGATTATCTTGCAGATGATGGAGAGGATAACGTGGTGCTGTCAGGTATCGCAAAGCCAACACATGCTGTAACACACTGTACCCGCCCACAGTCTATACGACCCCTGATATCGGCATTTGGCATCGGTGCTGCTGCAGGATTAGGACTGGCCTGATTGAAATTGTGCGGGGAAGAGATGTGTTCCTGAAAGAGACGTAATGGACTTGTGGTCATTGTCCTACAGTGACGTTTTTGTTTGTCTTGTCTTCCTGTTTCAGATTTACCTGTTTATTCCTCCATGTTAATTCTTGTTTTACAATCTTGTGGTTTGCTGTAATTGACAGCAGGTGAATGACACTTAAGAATTGCCACCCGTGGCCCAAATTAACTGGTTGTGAAATTAACTGCTTTAGTGTGCTCCATCTCAGTCTCAGTGATAAACCAGCCTGGACTGTATGTAGTCTCTATGAAGGGATTATCTGCAGAGTTTGAAAAACAACGGGGGATCTGTTGATCTACAATGCCAGGACTATCTTACAATTTGTGAGATGCCCTTCATGGGAAAATGAGAACATAGACTCAAGTTTGGAGCATCACAACTGGTCTTCATTCTTTCTTCTTTTTAAGTTCTCTACAGAAGCATGATTCATTCACGATTCTAGACAAAGCATGTCATACTCACCTGTAGCCTACAATGTATTCACTGTGCACATAGTCAATACACTGTGTTATACTAATTGTGACAAAGATCAAAATAGTGGGTAAATATGCCATTCCTCCATGCACTTAACTACCACTGGCTGATACTATGCTAGTGTAATAGAAGATGCTCACTATTCAGCTGTCATCCTAATATCAAAGTCTTGCTATAATACCTTAGTTCAAGCTACAGTTATGTTTATCATGTGTCATATTTATTAGCTTAAGGGAGATTAATTGAAATAGCTACAAAATACCATAATTTAATGAGCCAGAATAAAAACAGGTACAGAAGCTTAGGGGTACAGGTAGGATCAGTTTCTCATGTGTTAAATCTTTTATCATCACAATACAGTTAATGATAAACAGACTGTAACTATTATATTCATACTCTGATATCTTGTTGTCTCGTAAGCTGGATCATGAATACTTGATAGACTTGAAAGCAGCAGTATATATATATATATATACTGCTGCTTTCAAGTATAGTATAAATATATATAGATATATTCATATCTAAATTAAGACTTGCTATGGCACCTGTTGACAATAATGCGTGACTGCAGTTGTGCACAATAAAGATGATAACGTTAAAACGCTAGACCCACGAGAATCCTGTTTGTCCAGATTCTTCCCCTTCTTAATGTCACAGCAAAATGACACCCAGTATGCTTGGGGGGGGGGGGCTGTAGACTGTTGCTGTGTTTTCTGTTGTACAGGTGTTTTCTGAGGACCTGTCTTTGGACCTGTGGATATCTCTAGTGTTTGTCTTTTCCTGTCCAGTGCAGTAGCACTGAGATGCATCACTGGCTGAAAATCTAAGACACAGTGTGTGTGTGTGTGTGTGTGTGTGTGTGTTCATACCTATTAGGTTGCCAATGCAGAGCCCTGCACTAAAAACTCTGGTTACACACACACACACACACACACACACACAAACCTGGCTTTTAATTTCCCGTCTGCCATTAATATCCGTTCGTAGATGAACATACACACACACACACACACACACACACACACAGACCCCCACACATTCTGGGATTTCATTGTTTTCTAGTGCTGGGTTGTTAGATCTGAGGAGCTGATCTTTGTGATGAAGCACAGAAAGAGAAGGTAAAACTGAGAACAGGAAAAGAGGAAGAAACGACAGAAAAGATTCCATTCCATCAAATGGAAATATTCTCAATGACTTATGCATCCACTGAAATTTGGAGACTTGTGTATGCTTCCATAGTTAGTTAGTTATAGGTGTGGTCGACTCACAGGGATAAATACAGGTGTTATTGGCCACAATAGTTTTGAACCGAAGAAGCCATTCAAATAAACAGTGATGCATTATCAATTAGATTAGTCTTCCTCCAGACAGTGTCTAACCTGGATAAGGTGGGGCTTTGCCTGAATATTTTAGGGTGAACACAGTCAGCTACTCACTAAAGAGGCAGACCTGCAGCACTGGTGCCAGTGGAGGAGAGGGAGTGAGGCAGCAGCCTGTTAAATACATGCTATCAGCGCTATTGTGTTCTAATTGGCTCCTATTGGATGGTTTTCAATGTAGAATAAAGAAGGTTTTGTTAGACAGGGCCTCTCTCACACTCACACATGCACAGACACACACACGCACACACACACACACACACACAAACACACATGCACAGACACACACACACACACACACACACACACACACACACACACACACACACACACACACACACACAAACACACATGCAGATACAGTACATGTACATATACATGCATCCATGCACACAAAAACAGCGCTTGAGTGTTTAGTCTGCTGTGACTTCACAGTCTGATAATCTGTAATTAGTTAATTGTGTGTGTGTGTGTTCGTGTGTGTGTGTGTGTGTGTGTGTGTGTGTGTGTGTGTGTGTGTGTGAGGTTTGTTATCAGCTGATCAGACTCAGACTCAAACCAGATACAAACCCTGATGATTTGTGTGTGTTTGTGTTGCTTTTTCACCTAAGGCTTGTAACATGTCTGTTTTTGGATGTGTGTGTATCAATGGCGGACCGTGGGGACTTGCCATGGGCCTTTAATGGTTGGATTGATGACCCTGCAACACACACACACAAACACACACAAACACACACACACACACACACACACACACACACACACACACACACACACACACACACACACACACACACACACACACACACACACAAGTACACTCATCGCCAGCAACTCACTGCAGCACTTGGCGCGCATCATGTGATGCGTGGCAGCAGCGGTTTGTTTTAAGCTTTAAGCTCCACTAAAATCAAAACAATATTCAAACTACGTCAATAATTCCACATGAAAATAAGGCCATTACAAAATCGACTTCCGATACCTGTTAACTCATGGGCTCAAACCACTGGTTTAACAAGCTGAAACTATGTAAACCTAGTTATCTACCACTAAGATAAATGCGTTATCAAAACTGCCAACCTAGCCTTTGGCTCATGTTGCTCAACCATCAGCCAACAGTAAAGGAAATTTGGCCATATATCTCCCAGCAGCAAATTTGACCACTGCCAATAACAATCTTAATCAACTCTATAGATAATTCAGCAGGACTCACCAGTCCCTTTAAAACAAAATCCATCCTTTCAGATGTGCCAGTAAAAACAGTAGTCGTGGCCAAGTGGTAATAACATCCTGTCAACAAGGAAAGTAGCACAGGCAGAGGTGTGCACATCCAGTTCCAGCTCCAAATAGTAGGTTTATGCTTAGGAACTGAAATCGAACCAAAACAAATTTTTTTAAAATAAATGATTTAAATAACTTAATAACTTTAAATACCACAAATAAGATTTTCAAATTTTACACTTCTTAGAAAGTTTAGTGCAGAAAGTTTAGTGCAGTTATAGTTTGTCGGGCCAAAAAGTGATTGTCTGCCAAAAACTGATTTCTGTCCATGGCAGTGCACACCCTGTAAAAGCTGCATTGCCCAGTTTATATATGTCAACAGCTGTTTTTATCTGGGCAGAACAGTCATAACATGCTAATACACATACCTTTATGTCTTTGGTAATAGCAAAGGGATGTCTTTGTGAAAACGTTTCTTGTAACTGAATAATCACAATTGTGGCCAAAGAAGTAGAGTTTCAGGCATGACATTTACCTAATAATAGACATTAATATTGTGACTGAAAGGTTGTTTCTGCCTCAAAATGACTTGATTTCACTCTTGATGGTTATATTTGACAGATGATAGCCCACCAAGTCATTTTTATCTATTGAAATAGCTTTAAAGGACCAATACAACCAGTAATGTGCATTTTCCACTTGCTAAAAAGTGATTGCGACTCCTACCTTATTACTGAAAGATTATTTATACCTTATACTGATTATTATTTTAGCCAAAACTATGATTGAAAAAAAGTTCAGCCTTATGCTGGTACTCTGTTGCTGCCAATGGCTCTGAGTCTTTTGTTGTTTATATTTTTCTGGTTTTATAATATTCTTTTATAGTTTTCCTTTTAAAATGCATTGGCCTACGTTTCAATTGGTTGATTGCATCCAATTCTGCACACGTCTCCTGGTTATAACCCAACACTGTACAGTTTGATAGAAGATTTTTATTATTAAAAGCTTTTTTTAAAATCATGGATCCCACTCTGTTGTCTGTTTCTTATAAAAAGGATGGAACTTTTCCACCTGGTTTTTCAACCACTCAAAAAACAAATTTTCACCGAAAGATGAAGAGCTTCAATGTGCCAGGTAGGTTTAGTGAATCCTTTATGCTGGGTACTATTATCATAATTGTTACCAACTTCAATACACTAATTAGTATTTTACCTAAGGCTTTAATTGTACTTTAATTCTGGAAGGGGATGGTGTCTGACTTTTCACATATGGGAAAAGTGTGAGACGTTTGGAGTGATTTAAACTTAATTAGGTCATTACGACAATTTAGTAGGGGAGTGTGTTACCGCCACTGTGACAAGATACACGTTGTGTCTTTTCTTGTTTTTTACAAAGAAAAACATATTTGGCAGAAAAAAAAATGAAGTAACAAAAGCAGGGGACTGTGACTAAGCATGACTGATGCCACTTCCCAATCATGAGTTGGAGTACAAGGACTGGGAGAGGAGGCTCAGCCAGAGCCAGAATGGGCCATTCAGCAGCTGTCGAGCTGTGTGCATGTGTCAGGATAGCTTGAAGCTATAGTGTGGTGCCAGAGTTGGTAGTGTTACTCTCTCTTTCTTGCCAATTTCATAGTTGTCGTTTAAGTTCAGATTGTTTTAGTTTGTAACAGGTTAGTTCCCAGTGTTTCACTGTAGGTTTTTGTTTGTAGCTGTTGTGTTACCAATAAATCCCTTAACTGTTTGCTGTCTATGCTGCTTTCTGTTTCCTATGGAAGAGGATTAGGGCCACATGTGAAAAATTTATGTGGGGGGAAAACAGAATTCTGAAATTAAAGTCAAAGCTTTGAAAGTGAGATGTATATTTCCAGACAACAAAGAAAAAGCAGGCAACTGAGAGATGGTTCTCAGCTGCTTCTGCCATGAATTCTACGACTGATTCACACTTGGTACAACTGTTAAAGTGCCCTTCATCTGCCATGATTTTTTCTGCTGAAACATGGAAGGAAATTGGCAGAATCCTTTTGAAATGTTATCAAAATTGTCAATATTTGCCAAACAAAATTGCACTCATCTTCCTTGAGCAGGTGCTTTTCAACAATGTGTACAGTGATCTTAAAGCAGCACATCTGCAGTTGGTGAGCAACCTAGAACGTGAGGTTATATATAAGCGGTGAGTGATTTGTCTGTGGTTGACTCTGATGATCTTGCTGAAGTTCTCGACAGCTATAGCTGTAGGAGGAAAATCACAACCGAGAAACTTCCTACAATACTGGGTGAAATAGCGCATGAAGAACTTGTCCAAAAAGCTAAGGTTCGTCATTGACTGCTGGAGGGAGATCCCCCACGATCATCTCTCCTTCAGTCCAGAGGCACTGACCAAGTTTTTCTCTGACCTTCAACGACCTCAAAAAAAGTCTGTAAACCGCAACCGTAAACCATATCTAAACCGTAGATATTTAGGACCTATAATAAACAATTCAGCATTGCCCTTAGAAGTTAAAGAAAACCTACTCCAGCTGTGCAGAATGAAGCCCAGCTTTGGCTACAAATACTCTACTATCATTTCTACTATCATCCCTGCTTTCATGTGCTATGGTGGTGCGTTCACAAACCACGATAAACTTGCATACAGTCCATTACCAAAGCCAGATCCAGCTCCACCAGATCCAAGTTCTGAAGCTACAAAACACAAGCCTTCTGGCTGGACAGAAACATGTTTTCTTCACGTAACTCAAGGCCTTGTAAGGATGCTAATAAGGTTGAGGGCTTAGATTCCAACGGCTGCAAGAACCATGGCATGCTTCATCACTGCTGTCTGGTGTCAGCTATAGAACTCAGCTAAGTATTGAATCATCTTTCTAAGAAGCATCTAACTCTTCTGTACACTATCTGTATGTACTGTATATCTGTCTGCTTTTTAGGATATTGCAGTCCCTGAGTTAAGGTCACAGGTGTGTTGAGGTGAGCTCCCATCTACCTTCTATGGAGTAAATATGAAACAAAAGTATGTCTTCATCAGACACAGCTAACCTTTGTTTGAGCTATCCAAATTAAATAGGAAGAGCAATGTGTGCAGGTACTTATGACACATTATGCACATACAGCAAATACTGTGGTGAGGTATTAGATGTAAACAAACTGGCAGTATAAAATACAGTAAAGAGGAACAGAATACATAAAAGATATTACAGAGGTCATAAGAGGTGTAAACACATTAACAGGTAAATTACAATATCAACCTGTCTGCTTTTCTATAGAATTCTTTTGCTGCCATATGTGTGCATATTTTTTTTTCAGCATAATTTGACTAGCTTCCTGTTTAACTGTTTTCTGTAGTCACCTTTATTCCTAGTCTTACTGGGCAATAACAAGTTACTAGACTCAGGTTTTATGTGGTAGATTTTTAAAACGCCTGAGTCTTTTTTTCTCTAAGCCATTGGCGCTCCTCTTTTCTCCCGACTCTCCACTTGTCATCACCTCTCCTTTCATCCTACACATTTTGGATCAAAAAAGACATCCAGAGAGTGAGGACCAGTTAATCCAACTTGATCCTCAGGGGCCTAAGGGCCACGTTCGGAGCCATGGTGAAGATAGTTGGGGTGACCTGAAATGTATCTGTTTCCCTTCTACCAACCAACTGATTCAGCATTGCTTGCAGTTACTTGTATTTTAACAACAGCTGGACACTTGTGATATATCTGAGGGCATCAGGGCATGTAAGGACATTTAGGACATCAAGACCACCAACTCTAAATAAATCTTCAGAGAACTGTCCACTTGGGACTATGGTGGGAAAATAGTTTAATCCACAGTTTGCTAATCATTAATGTGATTAATCATGGGTAGTAAAAACAGTGACTAAACAATTTCAAGATGGTAGGGATAGTATATGTGAACTGTCTGTGATTCAGAAATCTGATGTGGTTCCAACCAAGCTAATAAGGAAAAGTTGAGGTGAGGGTTTGAAAGAAGAAAACTACAACTATAGACCCCTTATAAAAATAGCAAAACTGTGGCTACAATTTTATAAAAGGCAAGCAGTGATTTTTTTTAAAGGAAATTGGGTACAAATTAATGTATTAAGGAAAATTGATGAATAAGCTGGGTTCTAAAGCTCTTAAACTGTTAACGGACTTCCTTAAACATGAAATGGTTAAAAACAACACACCATAGTATTGTAATTTTATTTAGTTACAAATGTATCAATAAAAATTGTGGGCCTTGATTTTCCATGTATTCCTCAGAAATGTTTGACCCCCATCATCATCATTTTCATGTTGTATTTTTCTTTCCCATAGTTCATTAATAAGTTTTTGTATTACTACCCCAAGTCTTATTTAAGAGTGGTCAAAATGGCCATTGTGCATTTACATCTAACTTTACTTACATTTACTTTCAGCAGAACCATTTCAGGTTTCATATTTTTCCTTGACACAAAAATCTGTTCTTTTTAGGTAAACCCCTTGCTCATTTTAATGGTGGCTAGTTGGCAACTGGTACTAGTGAAATGATTACGGCACCGTTAAATGAGTCAGTTGTGATCAGTAATTTCGGAGCCCTATTCTCAGAATGCCCACGCAATGCAGTATGCATTTCACTCACGAACAATCTCATAACCTGATAGGCTGGTCTGTAAAGAGCATATAACCAGAATGGCTCAACTTTTTAACTTCAGTGTTAAAAATCACATTTTACAGCCAAAGAGGCTTTACAGGAGATCTCAACTAAAGCAATTCTCATGAGCTAAAAGTGGTTATGAACAATGAAACATTTTACATAATGCATGCAGTATATGAAGCATACAATTTTTATATTCATGGTAATAAAAATACAATATGTTTATTCTTACATAGTCTTACATAGCTTCTTTATCATAACATATCTTGTACATCGGTGACCTAATGTAAAAGATCATGAACACTTCAGGTAACATTTTCTATTCAACCAGGGCCTGTGGTATCAGAAAATACCTCAAGTCATCCATAAACATGGTGTAGAATTAAGGCAAGTGTTAATGTTAAGAAGGCGCGCATACAGCTATACTAAAGCTATACTCTAGACTTGCTTTTAGTAACAAGGAAATACTTTCTGGTACTCAATTAAGATTAGCAAGAAACCTGAGAACATGAGAATTTTGAACAAGGGAGACTGAACAATTACACCCCTTTGGCACTGCTATTATAAAATTGGTTGATCCCTAAGGTGTGTAATGTAAGAACTCAAATTAATCAGACTGAATTGTATAGTGCCTGTGCAATAACAATCGTCCAAAATGAAAAGAGATTACATCAGTTTTGCTGCTCACAACAATGCCTGTAATGCTGGATTTGGATGATTAATCAAACACTACTTCAGACTTTCTCTCAGTAACAAAGAAATACTTGCAATTTTAGTACATAACCATCAGGTAGTACTAAGTGTACTGAACTTTGAACATTAGTTGTTGAAGACTTGTTCAGTTCACAAGGAACAACTAGTCTGACTTGAACAAAGTGCACTTTAACAAAGAACTTGCTTTTGTCCAACATGAGATTCCAGTCAATGAACAGATGCAGGGTTGGCTACACTTGCATGCACTTCAGTGGTGGGTTACACAAATTAGATCAAATTATGTGACTGTGGTAAACTGCATATTTTCTTTTGTATTTAGTATAAACTGGATTTGTACCACTGATTAAATATTTTGCAGTATGTTCTCTCTTAACATGATGTACAGATCAGCTGCAGCAAATGGATCTGCTGAAGCATCCCATCCATTCTCCTCCATCAGTAGACAACACAGTTTAGGTTTCATTGCACAGAAACTGGCCTTTGGGAGTACACTCTTCCACACACAAAGCGATCTCCTCCATATTAAAAGGTTTGAGTCTATCTTCACCACTGTGCAACTCGGGGAATGGGCACATCACAACTGGCCAACCCGATGCCGCGTCCTCACTTGATCTTGGTCTGATTTTGTGTGAATTCCACGTGTTGACGACTTCATCAAGTTCATCATGCATAGAAAGAAACATAGTTAATACAGATCACAAATGGGTAGGTCTTGTACTACATAACTGCTGCTTGTCTAGATAGAGTCCTAGGTTGCTGCATTGTCATTGTATCCCCCCATCAGCTAAGTTGTTTTTTATATATACTTGTTTGTATACATACTGTAATTAGGGTGTGCTTGTAAAAGAGGGCTTGCTCTTAATTGCCCTCCTGTTTAAATAAAGGTTGTATAAGTCAATAGTGAACAGGCACAGCACACATATTGGTTAATGTCAACAATAATTAATGTAAAACTAAGCAGTAATAAGACAATAGCACTTCCACCAAACAGCATATGCACACAAAACAGTGCTGCACTGAAAGCCTAGCCTAATACTTCACAGTTAGTGTGCTGTGATTTCACATTTCCAGTACGACCTACATTAACTTCTGTGGCTTGGCAAAGAAGTGCAGCCTCCAGCAGGAGCACCAACCTGCAGTAGCTTCACGAGGGGATCACCTTGTCTTTCCATCAGTTGGACAAAAATAATATATTTAATCCAGTTTCAGTAATGAAAGTCTACAAAATATATTAGGAAATACTAAAGATGATGGCAATTTTAGAGAACTACACAAAATGTATACTTCTTTCAGGGGAGTTTTGGTCTCTTTCAAATCATGTACTGTATAAGATGTATGCTGTCCTGTACATCCAGGCAAGCTATGTGACAATAAATAGCAGTGAGTCTGACCAGCAGCAGAGGACAGGAAGAATGATGCCACAGAGCTGTTAACCAGTTTATTGTTAAAGACCTGCAATCTTTCCAAACAATCTGAATCTGAGGGCTTCAACCATTAATCAGTTCAACAGTATGAAAGATTATTCTAACGGCATGGTCAATAAGGCGATCAGGTCTGGTGTCAATCTAAATATTAAAAAGATAAACTGGTTGTTTAGAATGGCTCTGAACAATTTTAGATTCTTTATTGTAGGGATGGTGAATGCTGTAAACCTTGGTGTGATAGTAAAAAAAAAAAAAAAAAATTCAACTGTCATCTTCACATTTTTGCATTTGTAATGATAAAATTATCAGTTATCGTATTGTATTGGCCACAACAAACACATAATTATCTTGTTTTGAACCTCAGTAACTTAGTCTATAATGATTGTAATGCTGTCTCTACAAAATAGTGTACATTCTCTGTGATGAGGCAGTTCATTCTTTGACATTTATTAAAACTACAGCTATCTGGGCCTCCAGTGCCCTTCTGGTGGCAAAGGTTCTTGGTAAATCAACACACACATGTCTCTATGGACGCCTGGAATAATTCTATAATAGTTTTAAGTTATTCCACTGCTGATATGGGTCCTGGTGTTTTGGGCTCTTTGCACGCAACAGCACCTCTGCTGAAAAAAAACCTAGGGGAAAGACTGACATTATATTTTTATTATTATTATTATTATTATTATTATTATTATTATTATTATTATTATTATTATTATTATTAACACTATTGTATCATTATTATGTGCACTACTTTCATAACTGACTCATTTCAGAAGGCCAGGGTAGATTTTTACCTGGACAAGGTAAAGGAACCAGAATCGGATAAGATTTTTGTCCATAAAGACTCTTGGGAAGAGCCCATCATCCTGGAAAGTTTGAAATAAGTTCATCCAGAACTGCACACTCTCTCAGAACTGTTGCAGAGGGTACTTCACCATCCCTTAATGCCCTGGTTTTACTTCTTCAATAAAAGAAACTTCTCTTCCCTGCAAAACTGTCTGTATTTCTTCTACACAACCAGTATCAGTGCCCCTGTCTGCAAGAATCCTCTCTGGACATCCACCTATGCATGAAACTGTTTTTATAAAGTAATTTGCAAATATTTTAGGATCACTGTTTGTGGTATAGCCCTCCATCCATAACAGATAGAAGCTAAATCATTTATACAGCCACATATGACAATGCCATAGGGCATAGGGGATGATGTGTCTTAGTATCCTGTGACACAACAAATCCCTGTTGAATTGCATGAATATGTAACCAATGGTAACTATGCATCTGTCCATTAGTCATAATCTGATGTTGGACAAAAACCTCCAGTTTGTCCAAGTTAGAGTGGTTTTTCCTTCTGAACAAGTCTTTTACAAATTCTCTTTAAAGTTTGGACACATTACTATCTGACTTATGTGCTAAAATTGCAAGGATTTCTTTTTTACTGAGAGAAAGTCTAAAGAAGAGTTTGATTAGGTAATCCAATTCCAGCATTGCAGGCATTGTTGTGAGCAGCAAAATTGTTTTAATTTATCTGATTATTTTGAGAGGAGACTTTTGCAGAAATTGAATAGGCCAATTCGGTCACTTTAGTAGAGGATGTAATTTTCCAGAGTTGCATTATCCATCAGCATGATGACATCACTGTTAATCTACACAGAAGAAAAGAGACAATTTTCTTCAAAGCGCAGATTCCATAAATAATGTTCAGGTTAAGCCCCTTACGTCAGTACAAGTGTACAAATTGGTTCCTTGTGGGTACCCATATTTCTGACTTTTATCTCAGAATTATGATTTTTTTTTAAGAATTCTGAAATTAAAATCAAAATACTATTTAAAAAAAAAAAAAAAGATTTGAAAATAAATTTTGGGGAAAAATTGACAGTGATGTCATCATGCTGATGGATAATTCAACTTTGTTAAATTACCTCCCCTCCTACAGAGGAATCGAATTGAGACCTAATCCTCTTCCGTAGGACACAGCCAGGAGCACAGACAGCAAACAGTTAAGCGATTTCTTGGTAACACAACAACTACAACGATAAACCGACAGTGAAACACTGGGAACTAACCTGTTAGAAAATTTAAAAAAAAATTTAACCTAAACAACAACTATTAAATTGTCAAGAAAGACAGAGTAACACTCCCAACTCTGGTACCACACTATAGCTTCCCGCTATCCTGACACACACCCACAGCTCAACAGCTGACAAACGGCCCACTCTGCCAGTGGCTAAGCCTCCTCTCCCAATCCTTGTTCTCCAGCTCCTGATTGGGAAGTGGAATCAGCTTTGCTCAGTCAGTCACCTGCTAGAGAGAAGGAGAGGGCAGAGAGCACAACAGAACACACTGATTATACACACATACACATCATTACACCACCATCACACTATGCTGAGACCAAAAATATTAATGAGTGGAATAAGGTGAAACTAGATTACCCATGGGACAGTGCATCAGCCACTATGTTGTCAGATCCCCTCTTGTGACTGATCAAACACTCAACCTTGAGCCAGCAAAGCCCAGTGCATCTGCAGCTGGTTGTAGTTATAAATCTGGGTTAGGAAAACAAGAGGGTTGTGGTCAGTGTACACAATTACCGGGGAAGAACTAGAGCCAACATACCCGTCAAAATGCTGCAGAGCAAGCAGCATGGCCAGTGTCTCCTTCTCAGTGGTGGAGTAGTTTAAGTGGTGGAACTTTACAGAAGCACACTGGGTGGTCCACATCTCCCCCACCCTCCTGCAACAGCACAGCACCGGCTCCAGTGACATTAGCATCAACTTCTAGTTGAAAGGGTAGAGAAAATTTAGGAGCAGCCAACACGTGAGCACTACAGAGGAGAGATTTAGCGGCCTTAAAACTATTTTTACACTCATCAGACCACACAAACAGGATGGCAGGACTACACGGGTTGGTGAGAGGTGCCAATAACACAGAGAAGTTCTTACAAAAAGATCAATAGTCTCCTGTAATGCCCAAAAGTCGTCTCTGTTCTCGTCTAGTCGTGGGGTCCGGATAGCACAGCAAAGCTGCAACTTCGGCAACAACTAGACAAACTTGTCCATGACCAACCTGCTCCCTCAGGTAGGTGACTATAACCTTGCTAAACTCACACTTGGCAAGGTTAAGGGTTAGCGACACCTCAACAAACAAGTAGGACGACTACTCAGGGTCTAGAAATATGGTCAGCCCAATCATTTGAGTATACTACCATGTTGTCAAGCTACACATTAGAGTGAGGCACATCCCTAACGCTAAGGGGATCAGGTGCTTGAAATTGGCAGGCGGAAACCTCATGAAACCCCATGCACAGCAGGACTAATGCTGTCAAGGCAATCTTCTATGTGAGGAAGTGGAAATGAGTCTGGCACAGTTACTTAACTGGCTTTTCGGAAGTCGGTACAAAACGAAGGGCACCATCAGACTTAGGAGTCAATAAACATTGAGAGCTCCAGGGACTACAACTGGGACTGACTAAAACATTTTCTCAAAGGTACTTCACCTCCTTTTTCATTTTGTCCAATTTTTCTGGAGGGCATTGGTAGGGGTGGCGGTAGTGACATCGATGTCATGCTGTAAAATGCTGGTAAACAACGGTACGTCACCAAACAGGGTGGAAAAAGAGAGGAGCAAATCGAGAATATCACCTCAATTACCCTAAGGAAGGTAAGAGACGTGGGCATCGGCATTAGAGAGGATCTCAGAGTTTGATAACCTACCACACTGCTGACCATCGCATGGCGTTGTCAAATTGTTATTACACTCGGTTCCTACACAAACCATAGAGGCAGACGTCATGTCAGGAGCAGCAGTCTCCAGAGTATTTTCCTGCATCTCCTGGCCAGCTTTTCTGAAATGGTAAGACTTTAACATGTTTATATGGCATCGCCATATCTTTCTTCTGCGTTCAGGTGTTTGAAAGAAATAATTGGTATCAGACACTTTGGTGTCCACCACAGACGGACCGGAGAAATGGATAGGTGATGGCAACAGAACTAGCACTTTATCTCCAGGCTGAAACTGTCGATTAACCTTTCGTCATAACGTTTTTTCATACTAACTTGGAAGGATGAGAAGGCCTCTTTTGCCAATGAGGTTTTGTACTGCAAACGCTCTTTACATCTCCTGCACATTTATTCATGAGGGAGAATCACACCTAAACTCCTCTTTAAGCACTTTTAGAGGACCATGCACATCAATACCAAACATTAATTCAACTGGACTGAACCCGAGGGACTCCTGTTTAGCATCATTGATGGCAAAAAGGTGACAAAAGGTGATATAAGCCTTACGATAACCTTATTATAAGATTATCTTCAACAACAAGGGAAGAACAAACCTCCAGAACTTTACCAGATACAAGAGTATGGCCCATACATCTTTTGGCCACTGTAAAGTGGCAGCAGTATGTTCAAATGCACCAAAATAGCAGTCAACCTCGGAGTTACAGAAAACGGGGACCAAGGAAATCCTTTTACTCACGTCAAATGCTACAGTAGGACTGGATGGCAAACACGCACCAGCAGACAAGGGAACTGAACCTGACTGCAGGTCTAACTGTCACATCTGAATAGCTGTCTCCGACTCAGTATCCAGGTTTTTCAACTCCAGTTCCCCTCAGGGCTCTTCCCTTTCCAGCTGAAGGCGGGCCTGTTGCCACAAGTCATGTTGCCAAACCTCTGACCGCACCTCTGACATGACAGAGACCACAACAAGCCAGAGGCGATAGCTGCAAAAAGCTGGTATCATATTAAAAACTGTGGATATTGTGGACAGCCAAGGAGTGACAATGCCAAAAATTAAAAGGACCACTTGATGGCATATACATGGGAACATCCATGAGTTGTAAGTGTTCTGTCATTGTTAGAGCACAGTTGGCAGGAGCTTCAGTCACAAAGACTGCTCAACTGTCTGGTGTTTCAATAGGAACTGTGACTAAAGGGACATCTGCATTTAGATCTACGGGAAAGATATCAGTAAACAGGGTTGGAAATTGTTGTTGACATCGCACAGTTGATGACCGTGATGCTTGTGCATTAGTGTGATATGTAGGGAGAAGCAGAAGAGCAACTCTTCGCCAGGTGACTGAGAACGTCAATGCAGGACGTGATCAGACTGTGTCAGCAAGAACATTCCTTCAACAGTTACATAGAGAGGGATATTATAGTAGGGTTGCAGGGCATAAATTCCTCATTAGAAAGATGAATACACATTTGAGAGTTTAAAGGTGCAAAAACCATAGGCACTTGTCTACAGAGATGGGAAAAGAAGTGATATGGTCTGGTTAGTCAACTTCTCCATATTCTTGACTAGTGGGCAAGTGCATGTTTGGCATACACCAAGAGAATGGTACAGCCCTGAATGCTTGACACCTATAGTGAGGGGATCCTGTTTTGCTGTGGGGGGGCATTATGTTTGCATGGTTTGGGCCCACTAGTCCCCTTAGAGGGAAGGGTCACTGTAAATAAACACAAAGTTGTTCTGAGTGGTCCCCTTTAGGAACCTTTGGTTTTTCCTTTATTTTGTCACCTGTCTGTAGAGATCAAGAGGTTTTCTCTAACTGTGACCTGAAACCAAAACACAATTTCTTGGAGCATTATCCATACTTGATCTTTCAGTTTGGTCCACTAGTTGCCTTATGGACGATGTGTTGCGAGGAATATCAGGTGCTTCAAAAATGTGCTGCTTTCCCTTTCAGAGAGACATCCCTATCAGACTGCACTCATTTGCATTTGTTAGGGAATTTTCTATTGGGTTACACAGGTCAAGCATGGGCCTTGAGGTCTCAGGCGAAACAGCTGCAAATCTTTCTGAAAGGGACATTTTCTTCTCTCCTTGAGATGTTGGGCAGCTGTCTGAGGTTATTTAGGGACAACAGAGCCATTCTGATAAAAGTGAAGCAGCATTGCTGTAGTAGCCAAGGTCAAAGGAGGTGGCTGTTTTTTCCTACCTATACGCTGTAGATTGGGGCCTGCTAGAATCCATGGGCATAGCATATAACAGTGGCTCAAGACAAGGATGTGCTTACGTTATACTGAAGGCTACATGCAATGTGATCAGAAATAACAGGGGTAAAAACATGTCCCTGTTTACAGAATAGCAAACAATTAGACTAACTTCACATACTGTGGAGGCATTGAGCTTGACCTTTTCGAGGCGTAAAGTATTTGCAGCATGATCTGTAAGGGTTAAAAGACTGAGCACAGGGGACTGAGCTTCAGAATTGAGACAGCATTATGCGCATAAACTTGTACTGATAATTTCTCCATTCTTCTTGGCCAAACTTCAATAAATACTTTCAGCATAAGACATCTTTGACTTCTGAACACTTTCTTCACTGACGAGTTGACCAATAATCAGCAAAATCTCCACGACAGCATGCATGTAGCTTTACCAGACTTCCACTGGAAGTGACAAATATTTCTACTGTTCACATCAATGTTCTTAACAAGGAAATCTCACATGCTTTGAGTTAAAAGTTTTCAAATATGAACACTGTCCATGGCCAAAAGTGTAACATATAATGGACTAAACTACAAGTGTTGGATGATCTTGATCCATGGCTCACTGGGAGGACTGCTAGAGTTTAGTGAAATCATCCAAATGGTGATACTACAGGACATGTTAATTTTCTTCGTGAAGAAGTTCAGTGGATGGTATATTTAACACCCTAGAGCTTATGATCTGAAAACATTGCCAGGCAAGGAAGTGGAACTTATTGAGCCATAAGAACTACATGATACATACCCACTGGCAGATTACAAAACTTGGGGGATGCATCTTATCACATTGAAAAGATACAGTCTATGTTTAAAGGGTGAAGTTTATGAATGTGATAAGTTATTTTATTAAGTGGGGGAAAAAAGCCAGACTCATACACTACTGTTGTTTTCTCAAAACTTATTTATTTCATACTGTAAGCCAAAATGGTATTTCAGTCAAAAGTAATCTTCATGATTTGAACTACAAATACATACATTAAGTAAATAACAACACATTCATTCTGAGCACTGAAACAGTGTGTGGGATTTTTGTGGTCATAGTTGTTACCCTCCAACTGCAAAAAAAACTTTTCAAAGCAGCTATAAAAGGGTTATTATTGGTGAATGCCTAACTGGACCAAATTTTAATAACCTATCTGAGCTTTCAATTTTCAAGTTCTTGTATATTTAGTCAAGTTGTCTACTGCAGATTTCATTTATTTCTTGGAATCCAACATTGAGGTTGAGGATAGGGAAAGGCATTATGTCAGTTTTCTTAGGTAGGTAGGCTGCTGGAATCTGGTCAGCAAATGCTAATGGAACACGGATATACACTCATCTTCCATTTTATTAAGTCAATTCAGTGTAGTAGGATAACGCACTTGAAAGATGTTAAAATAACCATGTGAATAACAAGGAATTATTTTCAGTATGTCTTAGCTACAGTTGCTTAACTCTATTTTATCAATTAAATATTTACACTCAGTTGCCAGTTTATTAGGTCCACCTAGCTAAAACTAATGAAGTCTAATACAACAGTCCTACAATAAATTATCGCTCATATTATCCTACTTCAGGGAATTAGAGACCCAAATTAATCAGGGGAACTGCCTCACATGTTGAACCGTACTAACTGTGCTTGTGCTCTCTTCTCAGACTGCCATGGCTGGAAGACTGAAGGTGTTTTTGGGGGAGCGCAACATTGACAAACTGACTCCTCCAAATGGCATACAAGAGTCAACCGGTATGGTGTCAACAGACTACATTTGGGTTATAGGGCAACATCAGACTACAATAAATGTACCAAGACTTTGGCGAGGACTTCTTCAATCTGAATTCTACAACTGAACTTCAGGATTAGGGGACAATCAAGGTGATCCACCAGCAAACAAATCCAACTTTGATCAGTACCAGTGAGACCACATCATCTCATTCTCTTTCACTTGAGTCTGATGACTGTTTTTCGTTGGCATAAAATGACACAATAATTCTCTTGTCCCCTGTGCCTGTGTCATCTTGAAAACAACAGTGGCCAGAGGACTTTCCAATTCCCCGATTTCTATATTACACAACTAGACAGCTACAACTAGAGAAGAGGAATTCTGAGAGCCATGTGAGACACAAAATGTTGACTCTCAGCTCCCAAATCAAGTCTGATATCTCGATTGGACTAGCAGAAGAAATTTACCAATACAAAGCACACCCAGAGGATGCATTTCGGCAGAGGCTTTAATCAAACCTTACCTTCTATTATACAGGCATACTTCAGTGGTCACTGTGTTAAAACTGAGATTCTATACAGGCCAGTGTGAGTTGCATTTCATTTGATCCAGGATACCATATCCACTGCCATTTGTTTTTTGTTTAAGATCAATGCAAAGTTCCAGAGGCTCATGGCTGTTCCTCTTGAGGAGACATTCATGGCCCAGTTAAACACGCGCTCAAGTCAGCTGATCAGAGTCATCCATGCCAGAGGAGTGCAACAGGCCAATAGACTGCTGACATCATCATTAAGTTGGACCAGGTAGATCGGTACCATCAAAGGAGACCCTGAGTTTACTTGGTACCTAAGAGGGGTGTCACAGTTTATCTGTATCCTTCTAAATACATTAACATGGGCAGACTAATACTGACCGTGTCTTTCATATGGAGGGTATGCGTCCTGCTACTCAAAAGCTACACCATTGAGCTCACATCCCTTTTTCATTTTTATGAACCTCTAGAATCATAAATGTCCATCTGTTTTTGAATAAAGCTTATGTAGGAGTTTAGCTGTAAGCTGCTAATACTGCTTATCCTCACAGGATTAGCTATACCGCTTATCCTGTGAGGGACTGTCTTCAGAGATTTGGAAAAATAAAATTAATCAAAATTATGTTTTCCTAGAATAAAGACATTCGTGTTTGGACAGAATGTTTCCTGAACGCTCTCATCATCTTCCTGGAAGAAGATGCAGGTTACCTAATCATGGAATACCTTGTAAGTTTCAAGAGTGATATGCATGTCATTACATCTTGTTAAAGTGACACACATCTTGTCAAAGGGACATAGTTTTATAGTAGCGCATTAAAAGGGAGATTTTCTGGAGCCAATCCCAGCTGACATTGGGCGATAGAAACCAAGAACCTACTTGCTGTGAGGCAACAGAGCTAACCACTGCGCCACTGTGCCACCTAATCAGGATTTATTATTATTAATTAGCTGATTCTAAGTTCTAAGGAATAGTTTGACATTTTGGGAAGTTTTCTTTTTCTTGATTAAAGGTAGATAGTCAGATTGATACCACTCTCTCAGCTGGTTTTGATGTGTGGTGGCCCGCAGCCAAGAAATAGTCCAGCACATGTAACACACACTTTGGGAAAATCAGAAAATCAAGACACAAAGTTTCCTTAAATTAATTTTTAATACTGAATTATCAACATAAATATGTTTTCAACTTCACCTTGACCCTTTTGCAGCATATTAATACCTGATGAGGTGTGTGACTGAACCTGTACCAAATCCATACAGTCTGATTCCTTTGGGCATCATTCAGTAAAATACTTGTAAAGTCATTATGATTATATAGCCATAGCAACACCTTTCATAAACTGTGGTGGCAGCGATTATTTTTGAGAGTATGACTCAGGCCAGTGACATTTTTGTCCCATACCTGGTGCAGAGCTACTGCATAACAGCACAAAGTGTTGCCAGTGATGTCTAGTGTTTATGTGTCATGTACCCTTGACCTTGAGCAGCTCACCATGGCAGTGTTTGTCATACAGAGAGGGAGGGAAAAACTGCAGGAGCCACCTTAAGACATTTGCATGTCACTGAGGGCGTGGAGGTGTCGCATGAACTGACCTCATTTGCCTAAGCTTGTGCCCTGCTTCTAGGTTTCATACATGTACTCAACCTATCTTATCCAAAACCCAGTGCTCCAGAAAATCATCATGCAGCTTTAGCTTGAGCGGGTTTGCCCCCCAAAAACCAAATCTGTACAGCAGACCTCAAAGCTTGCAGTAACAACACACTACGATTGCTCCTCTGGGCCAAAAAAATGGCCTAGTGCCATGTAATGGAAGCAGAAGGGTGTTTATGGAGCATGTAAAATCAAGCTTTTTTCGGATGTTGGCTCTTTGTATGCTCCAAGAGACAAAATCAATATAAACACAACAAATATTCCTCAAAACAACAAAATAAAATGTTTAACGCTGATTTTGCAAGAGGTTTTTGTAGGAGCAGGAATTTGTTACTGTTTTCTCCAAACATTTTTCGTTCTATTTGTGGGGAAAGGTTTCATTTCAGTTTTGAAGTGTTCCAAGAAACACAGTTACACAGCACACAGTGTCTGTAGAGCAGAGACAGTGTCAGTGGTTAGAGCTCAAAAGGACTCACTGTGCTGTAAATATGTTTGATTTATGTGTTATGCCTGTTCACTACAAAATTATTTTAGAAGACAAATAAAACTAGAAGTATTCCCATTTGGGAAACTGGAACCAGAGATTTTTTGGTAGTTTTGGTTACAAAATAACTGGAACAATTAATTGATTATCAAAATAGGTGCCGATTAGATTTCTGTCAATCAAGTAATTGATTAACTGACTATACGTTTCTGCTATACATTCTTGAATAACTCAGTGACAGATATGAAGCCGACTACATGTTCCGGAAAGAAACTTTTATTTCAAGTAGCTTAATTGTATTGCCATGAACTGAATCTGGTGGCTGCCAGGAAGGCAGAAAAGGGCTGGTTGTCTGAGTTGTTTTAGCTCTACACACTCTACACAAGTGCCTTTTATATTTTTCCTCTCCAGTGTTCAATTGCACCATTCAGTTGCATAATATTCACCAGCTTTAGCTGATTAAAGTGGCTTCTGTATAGGAAAGATTTTGCCTCATTGCCCAGCTCTGTAGTGCACTTCTTCATACTGGTGTGATAACACTGTATGTGTTGAGACTGTTATGCATATTATGCATATTTGTACTTGTAATACTTTGTTGCAATACTTTGCACTTAGTTGATAACTCGATAAATCCATAGTTGAGCTAAATAATATTGTTGCATTTTGTGTATATTTGTTAGAGAGAAAAGGACATAAACGATACAGCCTTTTTATGCTTTTTCTGTATATGTGTTGTTGCAAAAGCTGTGCTGGTGACCGTAAAGGTAATGAGATGTTTCTTTTTTTTTTTAAAAGTCATATAATAAAGTCTAAAAACTTCAGATTTGAGTATATGTTTTTCTATTTTCCCCAGCCAACTTAAAATTGTCATTGTTTGGAAAGTATTTTAAGTATTTTATATCTAACAAACTAAAATAACACACTAAGATAATGACAAAAAGTACTTGACCTGAATCCATACTATTTGGTTGTTAAAGAGCAGTATTTTACTTTTGGCAAATAATTGAGGTGGATAAACTGGAAACTTTAAGTTGACTTGCCTTAAATTTAAGTTGCATTAATTAAAACAGATCAGTACATCTGACTCAAAGCAAATGTATAAATCTACCTTCTTAACTTTATTTAAAAAAGAAAAAAAAAATCTTTCAATTGTGTTACAAATTTAAGTTTTTTTTTTTTACAGTTGGTCAAACAATTCTCTCCTTTCAGTGTAAAATAGCAGTCTACATGAAAAAATATAAGACAGTGAGAAAATTTTGATTATCTATCATTTTGAGTTATTTTAATAATGGCTTACCATCATTACTTTTATATTTGTCATCCATTACATTACATCTTTCTTTTTTCTTTTCCATGTGGAAATGGGCTTCCATGTAGAAATCAAATTAGACAATAAATGAGTTAAAAAATACATACCAATTAAAAGCAAAATGTATTCTTTAAAATAATCTGCATATCCTTAAAAGATGTGGATCATATAGCCCGTTGACGAATTGATGAATATAATCTCCCAGTTGTAAATTTTGACATTCCGGGTGTGACCAGAGAGGGCAGGAGACTTCAGCTAATCTCTCCGCGCTGCTCTACCTCCTCTGCCGGGCTCCACCTTCTACCCCAACACGGTGCCCTCCGCTCCATTTCCAGGCTTTACCTCCAGCCTCTTCAGATCAATGACTCCATACTATGCCTAAGTCTCTCTACCCTCTCTCTCCCCGGCTGTATAGACCCACAGAGAAAAGAGAGAGAGAGAGAGAGAGGGTTCGACTCTCTCCCTCCTCCCACCCCTCTCCTCCTCTTCCTCCTCTTCCAACCCTCTCCATCCGTCCTCCCCGACAGACGGAGCAGACCTCCGGGAAGGCAGCGTGGATTTTAACCCTCCTTGCATCTGTGTGAATGGGAATCAGCCGCACCGCGCAAGAGTGATGGAGACTCTGCCTTCATAGTTACTGGAACTTATTTCTCATCTCTAAAAAACAGGGGAAACTAACCGCGTGTGTCTGTTTTGGGTTTTCCTTTTCTTTTTTTCTTTTTTGGGATCCAAGCCCGACCGGGGTTCAGGGTTATTTTTGGGGAGAGGAGAGGTTGTTTTACCCCTCTCTTCCTCCTCATCATCCTCCTGACTCAGCACCCCGTGAGCTTTTTTCTTATTTTTAATTTTTTAATTGACAGTTGGATTCATTGTAGGTTGTTTTTTTTTTCTAACAAAAAAAAAAAAAAAAAAAAAAAAAAAATCAAACAACAGCAGGATTTGCCGGTGTCTGTCCCTGTGGTTTCTCGGGCTCATCGGGACTGGAGCAGGGCAGCATGGAGCTGGTTTTGGTTGGATGTATTGGTGATGGTTGGGAGTTGCTGATGCTGAGGAGGAGGAGGACAGGAGGACTCTACCTGCTGCTGCTCTGCTGGCTGCTGGCTGGGCACATCACAGCGCATGGTGAGTGGAAAAAAAAGAGAGCTATATGCCTGACTTCTGCCTCATCCCGCAGTGTGTGTGTATCGTTGCTGGTTGCTCTGGTTGCCGCAGACCAAACGAGAATTGACAGATTGGTTGAATATCCCTGTTGGCTGTTGCTTACACTTGTCTCTAACCTGGGGGGATTCGGGTCTGACCAGGTTCAACGGGGTTTTCCTGGGGTTTTCTGTGTGTGGGCATGATATAGACTATTGGTTGTGACTGGGTTTAAATGGATTTAACTGGGCTCCAGCAGGTTTCAGCGGCTCTGATCATGTACCTGGCTGCTTAGAGCGGGTTTTAGTGAATGTTACTCAGCTGCTGTTTTATCTTCAGTAGCCTATCACTTAAAATAATGAATTCACTGGGGCTTTCAGGTTTAGGCTGCTGGTCTGACTGGCTTATCCCAGGTTTTATTGGGTTTGATTTGGTTTTTGTGTGTTTCGTGGGGCTTTATTGGGTTTCGCCTGATTTCTAGTCTGATCAGAATGATTTGTTTTCATGGTACTATTCAAGTTTAGCCTGCTGGATAAGACGTTGTGTGTATTTTACCCACATTTTGCTCGTCTTCACTGGGTTTCAACATATTCCTGTGAGCCTGATCATGTGTTAGACTGCTGCTTTTGGTGAGGTTTTAGTGAATCTCTCAGGATTTAGTTGCTATTTTACTGTCAGATTCTCCCATGAGTGATGGGGTTTACTGAGACTGATCAGGTCTAGGCTGCTAGATTTGACTGGGCTTTTGTCACCAGGTCTGCCTGGGTTCAAATGGATTTTACTGGGCTTCAGTGGGTCTGATCATTTTTTCGCTGTTGCTGCTTTGAGCAGGCATCAGCAAATCTCTCAGGATTTTTTGCTGCGTGAAGTTGCTCCCAGAATGATGAGGTGTGGTGGGTCTGCCTGGTTCTAGGTTTACGGGACTAAATATACTTGATCAGGTTTTACTATATTTAATGGGGTTTTACCAGTTTCCACCTGCTTTGATCTTTTGTTAGACTGCTGGTTTTATTAGAATATAGTGAATCTTACTGGATTTATTTCTCTTAATATTAATGGTTTACTGGGTTTGGACAGATTTAGTCTGGGATTTAAGAGGTATTCATAACAAGTTCACCAACCTGAACAACCATATAGGTCGTTTGTGCCTACCCTTTGATGTGACCCATAGGAGTGTCTACTGAAATAGCGCCCCTACAGAGGCAGGTGTACTGGACCTTCGTTGTCATGGTTACAATATTGAACACGTGGTTAAACGTATAGAACGGTCACGGCTTGGTTAGGTTTAGGCACAAAAACTACCTGGTTAGGTGCAGTAAAACATCGTGGTTTGGGTTAAAATAAGTACTTCCTGAGGGTTAGAGGACCTTTGTCGTCATGGTTATAATAAGTGCAGTTCAGGTTGGGGAATGGTCCTTTGCTCCCGTCATAACTACTGCGGCCACTAAAAACCTAACAGTAAAATGTAACTATGGGTTGTAATTAATTGTCATTAGCTGCTTGCACAGAGGAACTAGGGGCTGGATTTTTACAGGAGGACAGTCTCGGTTAATGCTGGGTTTGACTGTGAAGCAGATGCTGTTTTTGTCGATGTAAACTTCTTTCATTTATTCCAGTTAAAATGCTTCATGCATTTGGTCCTGGGATAAATATGAGACCACTTTCCCATTCAAGTCAATGGGGAAGTGGTCTCTGGACTTTTTGGACTCCACTGTATATATATATATATATATAACATAACATGTCATAAATATGTATCAAATCTCTATCGGTTTATTATCTCTTACACTGATGAACCAACTCATCTCACTTGATTTTGAAATTAATTGTTGGTTCAGTCCACTCTAAATATCCCAAAGCATAGTGTAAGAATAATTTAGTGTTTGCTGTTTTGCTTCATGATTTTGGTTATTGACCAAACAGATCTTGGAGCTGCTGGAACGACTCTCCCTCTCTCTGTGAGTCAATGCTGTCAATAAATTATGTCCAAACACTTTAATTAAGCTAATTGGAGCTAGGAGAGCACACATGCACACACACATAGTAGCTGCTGAATCAGAAGAGCAGTTCTGACTGTGTGTGTGTGTGTGTGTGTGTGTGTGTGTGTGTGTGTGTGTGTGTGTGTGTGTGTGTGTGTGTGTGTGTGTGCGTGCGTGTGTGTGCGTGCTTGTGGCTGGTATTTCTTCAGCAACTGGGCTGTTAAATCTGCTGAATATTTTAGTCAGACCGAGTATTTAATTGTGCGTCATTTAACACACAACCACACCCCTCTTCCCACTTCATTCATTAAACCTTCATATACACTGATTCAGAAAAAAAAAAACTGAACAAAAGAATTTTTTTTTTTTTTTTTTTTTTTTTCCTGCTCTCTTTCAGCATGCTCAAGGTGTTTGTGCTGTCTGTTTAGAGAGAGGAGAGAGCAGTGTGTGTGTTGTTTTTTTCATATCATCCCATCCCAGCAGCATCAAGTGTCCTGATCCCTGTCTCCCCCTAGGAGAGGAGTTCAGTGGATCAGTGGGTAGAGTCTTGGGGGACTGTACTGCACCTGGTTGGTTTTTAGCCAGTTGTTCACCCAGCCCTGAGGCCCTAGTCACAACACCATTTAAAACACCAGACCCTGTGGTGAAATCAGCTGACTCAACTGAATTGCAAGGACAAGTAAATCACACACAAATCTTTTGCGGTAAGTTCAACGTATGTGTACTTTGACGGCCAAATTCATGCCGTTGAGCAATATCAAGCTGTCTTGACGGCGCTGACCGTAGAGGAAACGGAGAGCTGAAGAGTCCAAAATGGAGGAAGCTGTTGTAGCGTGTCAGCTGTGTTGCTCCATCCCCTTTTGTTTAACCCATCTCCAGGGGTGGGACAGGCCTACTGCTGGAAGGGGGCCGGGGCTTTGTTTGGGGGCCCTTCCCTGGATGATATAACCAGTATATTGTTCATAGACGCAGTATAGTCTCCAGATAATGGGAAAGGGCTAATTGTCTGTCAGTTACAGATGTTTCTGCATTGTGCGGCAGTCACATTGGATTAATAAAACACGCATCAGGATCACCAGCCCTTGTTACTGGTCTTTACTATAAGTTTACCACCGAAAAACTAGAGGCCATATAAGGCAGTAGTCCACAGAGTAAACTGAGTAAACGGTAAAAACAGAGACATCATTTTCAGTGCCAAGGAGAGTGGACACCCTGGATCTGAATTGGTCAATAAACAGGAATTTAGTTCAACTTTAGAAACAACAGCTAAACCAGCAACGAAAAATGCCATCCTCACTTTCAACGACTTGACTAGAGTATGAATAACATCAGCAGTATTTCAGACTCATCCCTCACACTAAGATAATGAGTTTGCAGCCATGACTCCTCTACATTAAACTAGTTTCTCTATCACTCTCACAGACAGAGAAACACACACACACACAAATATATTTTTTTAACTTACCTGGCTCTGTGTGTCTCAATAATGGCTGAACCAACTCTAAGGTAATAAATCATTCAGTTAACTCAAATCAACAGACTAAATACGAGTTAACGTCCACTTTCAGATGTCCATCCTTCTGTTTCACACTGGCAAAGATTTGCCAAAAAAAAAAAGTTTCTCTGCCTTAAGACGTCTGTGCACCAGGTTTTTGTTTTAGTTACATTTTTGTAGTAGCTTATCCTGTGCAGACTGTAGCACAGTAGATCCAACTATCTCTGAAAAACCAAAGCCATCCTGTCGGCCCTAATTCAAAATGGGACACAGATCTACGTCAAATACACTCTGCAACTGATATAACTGACTCATTTATGTCAAATTAAATTCATTATAACATCAAATATTTTCGAAAAATCTTTTCACTCATTGTCCTCTTTTCACTGTCACTTTCTTGACTGACTGCAGGGCACTTGTATCCAGAATATGCTAATATGTAGTGGAATCCATTCTTCCTTCTATGTTTCCTGTGCCAAAGGCTGCCACATGACCCCAAAGCCGAATATTGTCATCCTCACGCTTAACAGTTGGCAAGGTTTTTTTCTCCAAACACATCTTTGTTGATTGTGGCCGCAGAGTTCATCTTTAACTTCTTCTGTCCGAAGCGCCTGTTTCTGATCATTCGATACGTCGTCATCGTCATCATCATCATCATCATCATCATCATCAGCACAGTAGAAAATTGTTTTCAGTGTGAACTGATTCAGTTGGCTAGAACATTGTAGTTTAGTTCTCCACAGAGCGTTTTGTTATTGGTAAAGGAGGTGAAAATAGGTTTTTCTATTTTTTTTCCAAATTTATCTTTTTGGAATTAATTTATATGACTACATTAATTCAGGATTTGTATTGCTGTTCATTTAAACTGCAGCTGCTCATTACTTGGTGAGACATCATGCCTCTGCCTGTCTGTTCATTAATTTATGCACTTTGAGTTCAGGTTAATATTCCTGTTTTCGTCTGAAAGGTTTCACATCGACACTCAGCAACCCTCTCTGCTGCTTGTATGAACAGGGATATTACAGGGCATTTATTTCCTTGGCTGGACATTGGAGAGCCTCATGACTTTCCGGCTCAAAGTTAAATCAGAATGCACAAACGCATCTGGGATGTGTACGCGACTGAAAGCAAATACGTCTCATGTCCTTCATCACTGAAATGAATGGGGAAGAAGAAAGTACCCTTAGTCAGCTGAGAGATATTCTGAAAGTCAGAAATACTGTTTAAAACCCTCTGTAGTTCCTCATCCCGCCACTAGGATGTTCCACCTTCTGTCCAAGTGAAGATGGATGGAGTGTCGGAGAAAGTGAAACAGAGGTGTTTTTGTTTGGGCCGTGTTATTAGAATATTCCCAATGAGCTTAAACCTCCATGATTCATCATTAAGTTCTACACCAGGCTGGTGAACCTGACAGAGCAGAGTTCTTCTGCAGCATCGCCTTTACATTTAAAAGTGTCAGATACTGTAGAAAACCAGCACCCTCTCTCTCTTCTTATTTGACTTCTTTGGAGTCTTAGCCGGGAGATGGGAAAAATGTTAAACAAGTCTAAAAAAAAATTTAAAACACCTGAATGATTAATTTTTGCTGGAAATGTCATGTTTATCTGAGCAATAATAGTTGAGATGCCTTGCTTTGGACCAGCTCCTGACGATATTTAGCATATAAATTTAAAAAACATCATCAGGAGCAGGCAGAGGGAACAAGGAGAGAGCAGCAGAGAAATACCAGGTGTGCCAAATTGTGATTGCTCACAGGTTTACACAGCTCGTGAGATGTAACCACAACAACACAAATTAACAAACAATGCTTGCAACATTATTTGGAGGTTTTTAAACCACCGCTCAAGGAAGGTTTATATCTGCTGATAGCAAAAGCTTCTTTAAGCAGTGAAATGTCCCAACGTTCACTTTGATCAGTCATTTATGTGTTATTGTACAGCATATTGTCCATAGGCGATTGTCTTCCATATGAGTTGCCACCAGTTTAGCTCCACGTAGCGGGTCCCTGGAGCTGCTAGCTCTAATAAAAAGCTGTTTATAAGGATTTCCTTTTTTGTGAATCACAAAGTGACGTTCACAGTCCTCCTGCATATCAGTCGTTTGTGTCTCGGAGTGCTTCTGTCCTCATCACACATTTTCTCATCCATCTTCTGTTTCTCTGGGTGAATCTGAGGATTATCAGCCTCAGTTTACAGTGGAGTTTCATTCTTTCTATTTTCAGCGTCTCAACATGAGTGTGTGTATGTATGTAGGGGGTGTGGTCATTTGAACAATGCTGTACGAACCAGAACTGTGTTACTTTTAGGACTGAGCAGATTTATCTTTGAACCTTTGAACCTTTGTCTTTATCCCGAGGAGGATTTGTTTTCACTGTCTACCATTCAGAAGTGTGTTGTGTGTTTCTATGTGTTTACATTCTGCTCACTTATGGTCTGCTGTCAACTCTTTAGTGTGAATATTAACCTGTGCTATACATACGAAATCTGTTTTATATATAACTTTTGACTTTTCTTATCGGACTCCAGCGATGTTTGTTGTTGCATCGCCAAGATTTCTCCAGTTTCATCTTATCTGTTATCCCATCTGACTTCATTTCGACTTGTCACGAGTTCCCTTGACTTCCATTGTCTCTTGTCATATGTCATCTATTTTATTTTGTCTGATCTTGTATTGTCTTAACTAATCTTATCACTTCTTGTCTTGTAAATCTTTTTATATTTTCTTTTTTTTGTCTTGTCTCATCTAATCACATCACATCTTGTCCTTTTATTTTGTCTGAGCTGACTTTATTGTCTGTTGAAATTAATCTCATTTGATTTCTTCTCGTCTTATCATATCTCATCTTGTCTTACCTAATACATATGAGAGCTGGTAAGATATTGTACTTCTGTTCGGCCTTTTTGTTTCTGTACATTTTTTTGCCTCAAACAACAAATCCTACAGGCTCTGTACCACACGCATTGTTACCACCACCACGGATGTTATGTTATGTTAGGTTATGTTCTCACCCGTGTCTGTTTGTTTGTTTATTTGTCAGTAGTGAAAGAGTACTGAATCGATTTGAACCATATTTGGCTGGGGCATGGCCCATTTCGTTGCGGATCCAGGAATTTTCCATCACTTTCCTTAACATTGAGAGACAGGGCATTTTTCGACATTTTCGTCAATATTTGGCCTTGGCGGAGGTAGGCGCTCTACTGAGTGCCATTCTAGTACAAACAAAAAACTGTGCTCATTTGGGAGATGGAATGGAAGTCTATGGAGAGAATAATTCAATTCAGGTCAGACCTACTCAACACTGGAATACACCTGCTTTGACTTACGTTGGGCTTCAGAGCCCAGTCAAACTTTAAAACTTTCACAAGACTGTGAATGATCTTGTACTCCTTGTTGTGATATCCTTTATACTTTTAGGGCAATTTAAAAAAGTGAGCAGTTTTACAGGAGTGAAATCTTGCCTTAGTGGTTAGCACCATTTCCTGGTCGGGGTTCAATCCCAATCCTCAACCAAAAACTTTGATACCTCCTCTGGCAATTTTGTTATCAAAACTCACCTTCAAGCTTTCACACTGTTAGCCCAGAATTTGTTTCTACTTAAACAACAGAAGTAAATACTAGTAAACATATTGAGTTTGATTGCATTACCTACCCAACCGTAGTGTACAAGACTGTTATTAAGGAATCATTGATTTCACCAGAATCTTTGAGTTGAACAAATTTAAATACTTAAATTTTCGAGCTTGGGCCACACACCCTTAACAGCGCTGTGGCACTTTGCCAGCTTCTAATTGGCTAAATCACGCAACTTGTATGGGCATGATCAGGGATTGTTTCATGACAAAGAAAACAACCACCATGATCTCTTCACCGTTTTTCACGATGTTAGTCTGTATCTCACGAAAGATGACTTCTCTTCAGCAGTGGATCAGTTGGGTCGACTAGCCGAGTTATCTGTAGTCAAAAACACTGCCATTTTCTCTCTTGATTTTCTCTGATGATGGACCAGTTTGAGGCTAGTACGCCATTTTCTCCTTTCCATCTTCTTTTCATATCATGAAATTTGGTAAATTATCGTTTAATTGACAAATTGTTTCAGAATTACTCATGTTTAAATTTTAAGATGACCAAATTAGATTCCACAATTAATAACAACATATTTAAGTAGTGTAATTAATGTTAGCCACTTTTAAATGGTGCCTTTTGTAAGTTTTTTAGGAAGAAGGAAGAATTTGTTAATGTTGATATTCTCTCTGTCCAAGGCTAATGAAAATCTTTAAGAAGTGAGCTTGCACCAGTCATCTGCCTTCTTACTGCATCAGACAAAGGTCGATATATTTTTCTTGTTGTTGTTGTTATTTTATTTTACTTTACAGTCACATCGTGCAAGTGTAGAACTAGCATGCTCTGACATAAAGTAAACTTATCTTTTTAGTAAGGAAATGTATTTGTCGGCAACAATGAATCTTTTATTGCTGTTGTTTAAAATAAAATTTTGATCAATTTATTGCATTGTGTGTTTATTACTACACAAGACTCATTTTGAGTTTTCTTAACTTAAATATTTTAAGTATAAATAATTTGACCGATTGTATTGAATTTAAAATGTTACCTCCAATTTATTCAGCATTGAAGTGAATTACGCTGAAATTCTGAACACTGGGCTCTGACGTTATAGTGAAAGATATTGCCATAGGTTCAGGAGCTGAAAGAAAAATACAAAAGTTTTGACATGATTTGAAGATAGGTGTGAGCATCATTGTGGCTCTGTCATTAAACCCTCGACAAACAGAAAGGACCAAAGAGCTACAGAATCTCAGGGGAGATTTGAACATGGCTCACAGCAGAGAGTTGGATCAAACGGAGTTGCACACTACTCATAGGGTTTTATACACTTATATTCTTCATGTTCATGAGCTGTAACGTCAAGCTGTGAGACATCACACCTGCTTTTTTTGAAATCCATCTCATCTCCTCTTGTCATGTCTCATCCCGTCATTTCTTATTTCATTATCTAATCTCATTTTGTACGTTCCCATCTCGTCTCTTCTTGTCCACCTCATCATGCCCTGTCTCAACCCATCCGTTTGTCTCAGTTTTTCATGTTGTACCAAATTTTAAATAGTCTTTTCCGATCTTATTGCATCTTCTGTTATCTCCTCTTACCTTGCATTCTCATGTTGTTTAATCTAATCCATTTCATCTCTGTCCGAACTCATAAAGTCTACTATGATATAATATGTCTAATATAATCTTGTTGTATTAGACATATTATGTCTAATAAAACATAATATGTTGTGTTAGACATGTAAGAAACTTGGTTTCTTTTCGATATCAAATTTTCCATCTCAAATCATTTATTCTTTTGCGATCCCATCCCTCAGTATTCTCCGTGCCCCTGTATTATTGATCCATCTCTGCTTTAAATGACATAAATGAAAGCTCCCTGCTGATCAATAGGTCTAGAACAGTGGAGACTGTGGGTGATAAGTTATTGATCAGCTGATGAAGGGTCTGATGATCATGCAGAGATGACTGCTGCTGGAAATAATTCCTAATATTTCTGCTGATATCAGGATATCGATTATGAAACTGAAGACTTATCGAGTTCAGCAGCAAAGAACCATCTTCCTTCAATCCGCGTGATCAGTTATGTTCCAATGCAGGAATTGATGGATGATTGTTTCTCAGCTCTGCCGAAGGATGTTCCTAGGAATGAAATGAAAGAGTGAAGAGAAGGTGAACAGGACGTGTGGACAGTTTGGATGGATAATGCAGGTTTTGTGTCCAACAAGATCTCCGGTACTTAAGAAAATCTCTTTCCTTACATTCAAATTTCCTTTGATCATTTTTTGACGTGACAGTGTGAAGAGTTTTGTTTTCCTGTGATAATGAAATAACTTCAGAAACATTAAGATATTTGTTAAGTAATAATCCAAAGGTTGGATTTTGGATTGCATAAAACAGTAATACTTAATGGCATATATTCCTTGGATCTTGTGAAAACACAGACTAATTAATTATCTTCAGGTCATCTATTCTGATCAGATAGAACGGGTGCATGATGCTGACAGAGGATTCAAAGCCACCACAGTAACAACACGCTCTCACTGGGATGATGACTGTGCATGTCTAGTTTATGTGTTTCTGCTCTGCTTTCAGAAAGTCGAGAGAGATGCATTGATTGAAATGACAAGATGCTATTTCAACTTTTGCTTGATCAAGAGTCTTCAACCTTCTTCACTGTGTTCAGCCGACAACAGCAATTAAACTCTAAACAGTACAGAAAAACAACAAACAATAGAAGCAAGAGGACCTAAATTTAATCAAGAATCACATTAAAGCTAAAAGCTCAGAGCAGTAAAACCTTCTCATTAATAAGCAGAGCTGAATAATAAGGTCAGAGACAATCCATTAGAGACACAGCAGGCTTTTAACACCAAGGAGATGTTAATTTACACCGCCATCCATCCACCCATCCATCTATCTATTAATGATGTATGAAGGAGAAAATACCTGCATATTTAATCAAGTATCAAGTCATGATTTGACTCCCTCATGTTTCCAAATCACCAAGTTCCAAATAAGTTGAAACCACTCGGTACTGTTATGGTGGCATAATGCTTAATTTGTGTAAGATTATGGTAATTTTATTAAACAGAATGTTATTTATGGATAATGTGTACCATGTGAGTACAATATAAAGTAAAATAATATCTTAAAAACAATTGTTTTTGACATAGGGACCATACAAAACAGCCAACTTCAGCTAGTAATCCAGGTCTGGCCTTAGTTGGGGCTTTTGGAATCCCTCTGGGTTTCAGAACTTCAGGACTTGCCTTGGGACTTTTGGTCTTGACTAGAGACTTGAATTGGGACTCGCTGGTCTTGAGTTCGGACTTGTCTTGGGACTTGTTGGTCTTGACTTGAGACTTCCATATCTTGAATTGGCTTGTTAATCTTGATTTGGGAGTTGTTGATTAACATTTGAAACTTGTTGGTCTTGACTTGGACAGAGACACTTTGGAGCCTTGATACAAGTGTGAAGATGCAGCACTGGACTTGCATTGGGTTCCTGAAACTGATGAAAAGTGGTCACTGAGGCCGGGGAGATTGATCACCCAGCCAAATGAAAAGGACTCTCTTTCTGTGTAATCACAGCCAGGAGCAGTGGATTAAGAAAGTGGATGAGTGAAAACGACGTGTTAGCTGCCGCTCAGCACAGTTGAATTTTGTTTTTCTCTCCTGCGGTGGACAGAAAGTCATTTACAAATCTGAGAACACAATTCAAACAGAAACATGTGGAGGTTGTCTGTGTTTTAGTACAGCAGAGCTTCATTTATCAGTCATTGGTCGACCTGAAGCAAAACACAGCTGAGTGGGAGTGAAAAAGGACAAATATGATACATTTTGTAAATGTTCATATACTGTGTATGTATCAACACAACAAGGTTCCCCTGTTCTCCTCAAACTGACTCAATGTGTCGTAACCTGTAGGTAGATTTATTATTTACACATGTTGTTCATTGTCACGCTGCTTTACATGCGTGGCCCCCAGCCCCCTTGGCCTTGGATCCCTTACAAGAAATAATGACCGAGTCCAGGCAGGAAATCCCAAAGAGGGGCAGATCATGATGCACACACACACACTCACACACACACACACACACACACACACACACACACACACACACACACACACACACACACACACACACATATATATATAAATTGGCAAGAAAAAGGTTTGGGCTCCCCTGGTCAAAATTTCTGTGAATAGTTAAGCGGATAGAAGATGAACTGAAGCCATAAAATTAAAGGTGAAACATTCTTTTTCAACATTTTAAGTAAGGTATGTATATAATTTTTGTTTTGTACAATTTTAGGGTGAAAAAAAGGAAAAGGAGTGCCATGCAAAAGTTTGGGATCTGACCTCTCAAATAACTTTTACCACGGGTCTCTTTGGTAACAGAACTGTATATACACCATTCAGCCACAACATTAACACTAGTAACTGGTTTTAATGTTGTGGCTGATTGGTGTAAACTCTACAATTAAACCAGATTAAGTGAGAAATAACAGAATATGGAGCAACAGGAGTTCAGTTTTCCTGGTTAGCTTGATATTTCCCTACCCTCTCAGGTAGAGGGTGTTTTATGTTGTACAGATGAGAACCAAAACGATCAGCTCAAAAGGGCGAGCTCCCTAAAGCTGATGGGAACAGCAGCGCTGGGAGATAATTCTCTGTGGGTTCATCATAACAAGCGACAACTTTTACATACAAGCAGTTGTGTGATCCATTGTAGATATAAAATATTTATTATGGCCAGTATAAATATGGCTAAGAAGCCCAACAAAACGTCCTGTTCCAGATGCAGGGACCCAAAATGTGATGAGGTTTCTCCTATCCTAATGTACGTAATTTTCCTGAGCTCTTGTAAAGGTCCATATGTTTGAAAAGTGCATTAGGAATCATAACAGCGGCTTTCCACACTTCAACTGATCCTGAATCAAATCCTGCGGTTTCAGTCCAGAATGAAACATTTCCAAAAACTGGACTTTAGCCGAAGAAAAGAAAGAAATTTCCTTTTTCAAACCTGATAAAATAGAGTATTTTAATCAGAAACTGAGCAATGCTTTTCCAAACTGGATTTGTAACTTTTTTAGCCTGAGAGCCTCAATGCGTATTTTAATTAAGTTCTCTGGATGTGTTCCTGTCTCTGCATTATTCCGATGGCTGGCTGAAAAAAACAAAGACAAGAAAACAGGACAAAGAAAAAACAACACGTGAGTAGTTTACAGAAAGATCATTTGCCCCGGGTTTGAACATTAGTGTTTCATTTACGTCTTGTCCTCTCAGCTGTCTATATTTAACATCAGCTGCTCTGCTCTGACATTCATACATTATTCATGTATGGAACCTACATTACCTGCCTGAGGAGCACTACATTTCCCTCACCTTTTAATCAGCCTCATTAATATCACTGCAGGCTTTTACAGGCTTTTTATTCCTGCTTTCTTTTTTTTCCTTTTTTTTTTGTCGTAGTGTTGTTCCTTTGCCTGCTGAGAGATTTGGATCTGATTAAAAAGGTGGGGAAAGTGTGTAGTTCTTTCGCCTCTGGATGAAAGCATTTGTAATCTGAACTACATGATACACACATACACACACACACATGGTGAACATTTCCAGGACTCTTATGTCACAGCTTGGTGCCACAGACTGTGCCACGTTAAGCCAACTCAACTTTTTTTTCATTTTGGCCCTCTGACCACAGTAAGCTGGCATTTTCCTGTTTTTTTGAACGTATCCAGTGGATAAATCTGAAAACACTGGCCTCAGATCCAGGTTGTGATGAACCATTTTGTTGTTTTTGACCAGAAGAAGAAGAGATTATGCAGATTTTCTGTTGTTTGGTGGATGGAGGTCTTTATGAAAATGAACTGAAAACACTAATGTCTGATTGTTTTTGGCCAGTACACACTTGTTTCCTAGTGTTATCTTATTATAAACTGAATATCTTAAGGTTTAGGACTGTTGGCTGGACAAAAACAACAATTTTAAGATGTTATCTTCAATTTCAAAACATTGTGATAGTTTTTTTGTTTTTTCACTTTTTTTGGACATAGATTTACAGTAGCTTCAGAGAGTATTCAGACCCCTTTACTTTTTGCACAGTTTGTGTTGTAGATTCAAAATTGATACAATAGCCATTTTTGTCCATCAGTCTAAACTCAATAACCTATAATGCTAAAGTGAAAACATGTTTTTAGAAATGTTTCAAATTCAAACCAAAATCTCTCATTTATAAAAGCCTTCAGACCCTTTGTCGTTGCACTCCAGACTGCGTTCAGGTGCATCCTCTTTGCTTTAATTATCCTTGAGATGTGTCTAGAACTTGACTGGACTCCACTTGTGGCAAACTGAATTTACTGCACATGGTTTACAAACACAGGAGCACAGTGGCCTCAATAATTGTGAAATGGAAGAAGTTTGGAACCGTCAGGACTCTTCTTAGAGGTGGCCGTCTGGCCAAACTGACCCTTGAGTTCAAATGAAGAGAAATCAATAGTGAAGCAAATCTGTCCTTCAAACTGTGTCAACAGTTTGTGTTTGTTGCTTTTCTGTTTCGACATAACAATGCCCTGACAGTGTGAAGACAGCTCCATAAAGAAATGGTTTTCAAGGCTTGGTGTTGAAGAACCTAACTGGCCTGCACAGAGACCTGACCTCAACCCCATCTGGCACCTTTGGGATGAAGTGGAATGTCAGTAATCAACCAGACATAAGTGCTGGACCTCATCAATTCTCTTGTGGCTGAATGGAAGCTAATCAAACAAACATCTGGTGGAAAGTCTGAAACCAGAAGAGTGGGGGCTGTTACAAGAGCAGATTAATGGCCATGGGTTTAGAAAGACAGGTTCAACTATCACAAAGGGATGTAATGTCTTGCTAACAACACACCTTTGGCCCTGCAGTGTATCGTTATCTGGTATCCAGAGGTGAGAGGGCAGGGATGGGTTATGACTAGTTTTTAAGTTTTAGTTTTTTAATAATCACCATTAATAATTTAATCAATAAAAATATATTAACCAACAATGCAGAAGACCGTGTAATTGTCAAGAAACGTACTGTAGTTTGCTGTAGTACCCATTTATGCTACTAGGTGGTGCCTCTTACTGTTTAATGAGATGGAGTTGCACTTGTTTGCTGACACCCAACTTATAAAACGAACACACCTACTTGCCATCCAAGAAAGAAATAAGTAGCTGTGTAGCTTTCTGTGCTCACTGTGGCAGTTGAGTTGTAGAACGCTGTAGCATAAAGTTGTGAACATTCCACAGATTTATTCTCTGGTGGGTGTCTGGTTTAGATAGTTATCTGAGGCTTACGCCAACAACTACCATCTTCAAGTGATGCAGCAAGCGGCTGCTCAGTTAACGCAAGCCGGGAGCTGAGAGTGAGGCAGCAGAGAGCACCACCGTAGCTGCGGTGCCAACAGTCAGGACAAGCAGCAGTCTCATTAAACATGCTTCAAACATAATCAACACAAGAGAGATGAACCGTATAAGCGACACCACTCTGCTTTGAGAATAGGTGCATTTTATCAGTGGCAGTAGATCTTGAAAGATATCCTGGACTGATGAAGTTGGCGCGACAGTGTTTGTGCATTTCTGGGACATCCCGTGCCAGCTGAGCCGGTGTTTCACAAAGCAATCCTATCTTTTAGATACGTTGTGTGTATTATCTTATATAAAACCAGTAAAACCGGAGTCTGCTGTGGGAAGACTGTGAAAATCTTAATGTTTATTTGATAAGGTTACAGGTTATTTACTGTTGGAAGGCCACAGCCCTTTCGATAAAGGAAAAATTGTTCCGACTTTATATTAATTGTTAGATGTGTCCAACATGTTTAGTCTGATCTAAAGATGTTCTCCGGTGAAGCCTGGAAGTTGTTTAGCATTGTTTGCTATGTTTAATCTTTGGATTTTGTCTTGCCAGTCGTTGAATAGTGACAGACCGGAGTGGAAACCTAATCTGTTCTTTAAATTCCTGATTTATTCAGATTTTGAATGAACATAGATCACATCAGTGATAAAAAACCACTGGATGAAAAATGGAAAAGGTCTCTGTATTTCACAAATTGTTAACAATTAACTAACTGTTGTTTGTAATCAATAGTCATGGCTGACTATTGATTATGGAAATTGCTTAAAATTTGCATCCTAAACTCTCATTCTCCTGGAGTCCTGTTCTGCTATAAACAAACGGGACGATCAAGCCGCCGAGGTCTGGACATGACATACAAAGTCGGCCATGTTTGGCTACGATCCAGAAACATCCAGGATCCCCGAGACACGATCACTTTCTGTGCAGAGCTGCAGCTCTCACCAGATGACACGAAACGTCTCAACTGCAGTAGTTTCCTGTCATAAATATTCATGTAGGAAGGCGTGGCGAGGAGGACTCCAGAAACCAGTGAACCCTTAACGCTCACCGAACACCCTGCCACCCCCTCCTCCCAACCTCCCTAGCCAGCAGCAGCATACTGCCCAGTGCTGCAACACAACCAGCCGGATTTATAGCCACTTGTAAAGATAAGTGATGCATCCTGCATGCAGCACACGTGCTCTCTCTTACACACACACACACACACACACACACACACATGCACACACACACTCACGCAGGTTATAAAAAATGAAGACTTACACACCAAACATTGTATCTCCATAATCCTAAATCTTTCTTTTGTTTATTTGTTTTCTGAAGCTGGAGTTTTATCACTAAACGGGGAGATTTTTAACTATTAACTATTAACTAGATCAAAATCTAGATTGAATGACTTTTGAAGCCTAAAAACCTTGTATTAGTAGGGGGGAACTTTTTCTACCCTGAGTAGTGAGCGCTCAACAACCGCTACCATTAAAGCAATCGTTCCACAGACTACAGTAAATATGAAGCTACAGCCAGCGGCCTGATAGCTCAGCTTAGCATAAAGACTGGAAACGGGGTAAACAGCTAGCTGGGCTCTGTCCAAAGGTAACAAAATCCACCTGACAGCACCTCAATAGCTAACTAATTACAGTTAGATCTTGTTTGTTTAAATTGTATGCAAGCCCAAATGTAAAGACGACAATTTGCCAATTTATATTGGGTTTTTGCGGGCCTATTTCTTGGCTGGGAGCAGTTGCCAGTCTACCACTAAGATCCCAGAAAGTTGCTGGTCCCTTTACGGTAGCGCAACCTATATATAGCCTGAGAGTTGTAACCTGGCAACCCTGACTCGTAGAAATTATGTATCTTTACACTGATCAGCCACAACATTAAAACCATGTTGTGGCTGATCGGTATACAACTAAACTGCAACAGCAAATACGTTTTGTAGGAAACGTAATTGTGACTGGATTATTTCTATTTGACATAATGAAAAAATCTTGTTGATTTACATATTTTTCAAGTTGCAAATATGTTGATACTGAACATACGACATGATGAGTCTGTGCTGTTGTTGTCTTGAGGGTGAAAACTGCATCTCAAAACCCATCATTGTTTTTTTTAATCAATAAACTGACAGATTAGTCGAAATTAGTTCTCGATCATTGCATCATGCATACAAATATGGTTGCACGGATACTCCAAAAAGAACACAATCCAGATCCAAAATGCACTGCGCACAATTTCAAATGATGCTACACAAAGTACAAAAATAAAGAACAGCAGTTCACAGAAATTAAATAAACCCATTTTCATATCTTCATGTCTGCAACAAAAGAGTAGTAATATAGCCTGAAGTATGTATGAGATATCAGAGTTAAGACTTATTAAATAGTCCATCTTCGCTTTTTTTTCCAAGCTTTTTAGGAAAAGTAAGTAAACTAAAACAATTCTAAATTCAGCCATCTCAGTTCTGTGCACCAATCACCAGACAACAAAATGGAACTCGCTTTGCACTTCTCCCAAATCACACAGCTCGCACAATGTTTTCCTCCTGAATATGACCAATATATATTTTCTGCTTTTATGTTTTAGTCAGCTTTGTGTGTTGCCAAGCAGGATAAATTGTATTTACTTGTATACCTGCCTAGGATGTGTCAACAAAGTCATCAGTTGATTAAACTCTTTAGTTGACGTGATTAAAAAGGATGAAAATAGTGGTATGGTCCTTTAATGAAGCTTTGGACCCAGCAGTTTGTCTCTTCTGTCGTCCTTCCCCAGAGAGATAAAGGTCAGAAGTACAGCTTCTATGAAATCACTGTCAGTCAGCTCAACCCTGCCAATCTTCGTCATGACCCAGGATGTGTCAGAGGTTGTGACCTTCAGAGAACTGGTCGCTTTGCTGAAAACTGGAACATCTTCACTGACCTGGAAAATTGGAACATCTCAGTTTGTTTCAACAGAACCAAACTTCAGAGAAATGTCACATCGCCTTAACCAGCTACAGTCACACTAACAAACACACATGTCCGCACACACACGGTCACCGCAGTGTGGCGCCTGCAGGCACATCAGTACATTTCCTGCGTGCGATGTTTGGTCATGATGTTAATTTGCCAGCAGCCACGTCAAACTGCATCGGCAGCAGAAAGTGACATCATGGCTGCAGGACGACGACGTACAGCTGACATCACAGAATGATTAATTAATATCACTGCTGGTATTTTTGTTCTAAATGTTGGAGTTTAAAAAGTTGTTTTACATCAGGAAGTAAAAACTTTGTCATCTGATGTCATTGAGCTTCATCTGCTAGCAATCGGCTTCGGTCTTTGTTCATCAGCTTTTTTTTTCATCAGAAAACAAAGTAAACTTGAGAGCGAATAATTATTCTTGACCTTTGAACCAGTGGTTTGATAAGAAAAAAAAAATCAGCATGCACTTACTAGCTTTTTCCAGAGCTTTCTACCACAAAAAACGTAAAAGAAAGTAAAACTGTTAAATGGCCCAACAAATTCAAGGCACATTGCTTCCTAGTACACAAAATTAAAAAGCCCTTATTATTGAGGCTACATAATTAAAAAGTGGAATTACCGCCTCATGGATGAATGCCTCTAGCAGCCAGTCAAGTCTCAGTTTACATCCATGTCTGTCCAGACTCATCTCATATACAGTATTTAGTCAGGACATTTTTAAGGAATTTAATGAAAGGCATAAATAATAATTAGCGTATAAATTCTTGAGTTATGGCCAAAAACATGTTTTATGAGTTCACAGTGGCCTTGACTTTCGACCTATAACCACCAAAATCTAATCAGTTCACCCTTGAGTCCCAGTGAATGCTTGTGACAAATTCGAAGAAATTCCCTCACAGTGCTCTTCAGAGACTGCGTCCACGAGAATGGCACAGACAGGTGGAAAACATACCGCCTCAGGCCACGGCTGTCACTGTATAGGCATAACAAAGACCATCAAAACCAGCAATACAAAATGAAATGCATCCTTGAAAAAATTACCTCAAAAATGCAGTATCGCAGGAAACATGAAAATACAGGATGATTCCTACTGACTCTGGTTATTCTCTGACTTCTCATTTAGCGCCATCAGCAGGTCAAAATCTCAGTTTTTGTCCCATACTAATGACATTCCCATCAGAACTGGGGCAAGTCTTTACAAATAAACTTAGTCATGGATTTACAAGAAGCTACTGCAATGCAGTCCAATATCTTGTTTATTCTGTTCAAGGCTTCTGTATTTTGGTTCAATGAACGCTGCGACCTCTAGGGAATCTAGCAGGACTTTACATTGTTAGTCTGGTTCCTTTTATCTGGATGTAGTTGTTGCGTATTTTAAACATTGTGTAGTTCTGCTCTGACAGCAGCTGGCAGTGTCTCTCCTCCTCCTCCTCCTTAAGGTTTGTGTCTTAATCAGACATTCTAATCACCTGGGTTGGTTTTAATTGCATCTCATATAGAGCGCTGAGCGGCTCCCTCTGCATCCCCCATTCATATTCAACAAACTACCTTCATCTTTACAAGTCATTTAATTTTCCACACTGACTTCAAATTGCATTTGTTAACTTTTTTTCCCCTCCCCTCAGGTAAGATACAGAAAAGTTGCTCAAACATGTTTGGGTTTTCAGTTGTTGTATTATCTTATTCAAAAATGTACAATTGGCTGCCAGGAAATCCAAGCAATCAAACCTCTGAAAGTTTCAATGTTTACATGGATATTAGAAGAATTTGAACCTGATTTGAACATTAAAATTAAAGCTCTTTCATTATTCACATTAAGAAGACACTCATCCCTCTCTGCTCTGACTCTGACATGCTGTCTTCTCTCACTCCGTAGTCTCCCTTCTGACAGATTGGACCATCTAACAAGGTTTTCAGCACAGACTTGGGGTCTGAGGCATCATCCTCCCACTCTGACAGCTAATTGGCCGCAGCCCAGTCTCTCTTTTACCCAGGAGATGCTTTCATGTTTTCTGTTTGAGAGACATTCACAGCAGGTGACACAGATACTGCCAGAGCTGATTTCTGCTTTCAAGTATTAATTATTAAGAAGGACCTGCCAGTCATCTGTCAGTGAGTCAGTGAATGTTGGTCAACAGTCCTGTAATCCATCCAAGTCTTTGTTCCAGAGCGAGATATCTCGACAAGTACTGATGAGATTTTCTGGATAATGACGAAGTCAGGTGTAGATTTAAGCCATCAATGTGCCCCAAGTAGCAGGAAAGTGCCTTATGCGAGAACACTTTCATATTCTTCTCCTAGAACTTTCTTACTCTTCTGTGAAGTTCGATTGTAAGGAGTGTTCCAAGTCTGATTCAGCAAACCCTCTGAACTGTACTAGTGTTACATGTTGTAAACTGATGGACTTGACTTGATGAAGGCTACTTTTTCATGAGGAGGTGTGTGTTTGCTAGATAAGATCATTAACATAATCAATGCCCCCAAATTGCTATAAAGGCTGCCTGCACCACTCCATTTTTGGAAAAATTCCATTCACCAATATGTAAGCCAAGAGTATAAATAAGAATTTTGTAGTGATGGGGTTAAAGTCCCGACAAAAACAAATTTACCCGTGTTGTATTAGGGAATCCCAAAACTGAGAAAGTATTACTACAGTTGTTACTGCAGTGTTATCATATAAACCATAGACAAAGAAGGCTTGTTTTGATTTGTATCATTTCAACCTAGTGTTCTCGTAGCAGTCAGAACTTTTAAGGAGAATTTGCTCCCCATCCAACCCTTTTAGGGTGTGCCTTGGAGAGATGCCATCTCATTAAGATCAGAGTTGATAAGGTCAGTTGAAACTGAAGATGTAGAAATTAGCGTCTTCTCTGTTTTAGAAAGGAAACAATGATTCACACTGGAGCAAAGGATTTCCGTGATTCTGCTGTCGTCCAACCTACTGTATATTGCTTGACATCTGTTTTTCCTCCTGTTCTGAACGGGCAAGTCAGAGTGAAAAGCCTGCTTTCATAAAGTGCCATCTCTTCCACCTGTTTTTACGCCCATTTTCAATTTAAAGAGGCCAAAAATGGCAGCAGACGAAAACATCAGAGGATGAGGAGACAGTAACCTTCAACAAATTAAAACGTGAAAGAAACAGAAATGTGACATTTCAAACATGTATTCCACATGCTTTGACTGCTGCTCTTTTAATTTAGCTCCACAGCTGTTTATCTTGATGAACCAACCCCTAATATTTATGTAACAGCCGTGGATCGAAACATGCAGTATTTCACGTTTTCTTTTGCAGATTTGTGGGAAATGTGTTTGAAATTCACGCTACATTTGGAAGGAAATGGCTGCTCCACACTGCCTTCCTGATCTCTCTCCAAGAGCTGAATTGTACAATATGGGATGAGGGCATACACAAGTCTCCCCTCGAAGGCATGCGTGGTCTTGAACTTGGCTGAACACATGAAAAGTGACAGAAGTAGTCTCGAGAAGAATGAAAAAGAGAGCTTGACAGAGAAGTTCAATGCAGCCCCCTCCACCAACCCAGTCTTCCACCCACCACCCCCCAACTGCCGGTTATCATTGCGGATTGATGCACATGAGCCCAATTGGCTCATCTTTGCTTTTGTACCATGACTACTTCTTTGTCTGCAGGATGTGTCTGGTGTGTGTTACATACATCAACCGCGGCACATCAAATGGCACAATACTTCACAATGCAGCTGATGACCATTGCATACTTAATCGGGGAAAATAAAGGGTAGTGTCAGTCCTGAAATACCACTGTATACACTGATGTGAAGATTAAGCTCTGCTAATATTCATTTTGTCCACATCTTCCACCATCACCTTTTCTCTGATGCTCAGATGTTTGATGTGAAGCAGCAGAGGGAATCTCCTGAAACAGTGTCAAACGCAGATCGACAGCCACCTTGACTTATTAAAAATGTCCCTTTAGTGATAGAAGGAGAAAAGAAGAGGAGCATGTGTTTCATCTCGTAGTTTCTTTGTCCTCATTCTCACAGATACATGTATGTATTGCTGCATGTACATTATCTTTTCATTACTGCTAATGGAATACTTGGACTCTAATGATTTATTTAACACTGCAGATAGCACACACACACACACACACACACACATACACACACACTGTAGGTTCATTATGTTTAATTACAGCACACATTAATGACATTAATTGTGACATATGTAGTGGATTATAGTCAGAAGAAAAGAGGTTTTATATTTAGCATCCAAGTCGAAATGTTTACATCCACTATTATCTTTTCAGACAGAATGAGACTCTTCTTGGCTAAAAACTAGCAGCACCAGTCATTTGTTAAAACATCTTTGCATAACACACCTGTGGAAACACCAAGAATACAGAACAAAATAGAAAGGGCCCCTGTCTATTTGTATAGACAGGGGCCTATACTGTCTATCTGTCTTTTCAACATAGCAACTGATCAAAACACTATAGGATACATGTGGATAAGAAGAGACAATCTGAACAGTAAGGACTAACTTCGATTAGCTTCTGCTAACTTCCCATTTGTATAGTTTATTGTGTAGAGACAGTTGAAGGTGTGCGTGGAGATGAAAGCCGAGGGGAACACACAGACAGGCTGAAATAAAGACCCGTGTGTGTGTCTGTGTGCACTGAAGGGGTTTGCCCTCATCTCCATGACAATCAACACTCATCGCCCCATCTGCCCAACACACACACACACACACACACACACAGACACACACACTCTTAGTGACTTCATACAGTGCTGTTAGTCACACATAGTCAGGGGGTCGTGGCAGATGTAGTGGGGTAGAAGAAGAGGAGGAGGTCATTGTTGACTTTTTGATTCTCACACACACACACACACACACACACACACACACACACACACACACACACACACACCCAGCAGATGGGCTTCTTAAAACAAAGACTACTGCTGCAGCACCGATTAATAAAATGACTGTCCCTTTCAGGGAAGGCAGTGACTTTATTTCAACATATCTGAATGCAAATGTTTGAATAGAAATGAGGTGCTGACTTTAAATTTAGTTAACTTACCTTAGTACAGAGGTGGAGAAGCCTGCTCTCTTGACTTATTATGTCTATGCTCTTGAAGGGAAAGAGGAAGTCTTACATCTCTTGTGCAGTTTATGAAAAATCACAGCTCTGCTAGATGGCAAGCGTGTCTCTTTCTGGAGGCGAGAGCCTGGTAATGAAGCCTTTACATCTTTAGGCCCGCTCAGATGAAAAAATTGCTGCAGGATTGCAAACTGGATCACCTGATTTCTTTAACCACATTTACAATTTTTCCACCACTGACTACACCTGTCCCTGCAGTAGTTTGTATTCGACTTTATTTACTGCTGGTTTGATGATGTGTTTAATCCTTTTATCATTTATAGGGCTGCAACTAACTCATTTAGTTTTAATTTCTCTTAATTTTGATTAATCTGCCAAGTAAAGAAAAGAAGGAAAATTGTGAAAAATGCCTATCCCAGTCCAAAATCAAAAGAAATTCAGTTTACAATTATCGAAAATGAGGAAAAGCAGCAAAATCTCACATTTGAGAAGCTGCAACTATCAGATTTTTGGCGTATTTGCTTGAAAAATAATGTTTAGTCTTTTATTTGTAGTTTTGTATGTATTAATCATTATTTGTCGTAATGCTAATTTTTCCCTTTTCTTGTGCTGCATTAGGGTTGCCGAATATGGCAAAAAAAATGATCATAATAAGTTTTTCATGTGTTGGGTTATGTTTAAGGTCGTTTTGGGTGTCAAAGGGAGCACTTGTCCCTCCCGTCTATCAAACCAGAACAATAGCATGTGGTGTGTTAAGCTGACTCAACCAACCCTGTTTTGATTGGTTGACTTTGCCAATCAATGTAACCTAATATAACCTTAATATCATATTTACATCAACATTTGTAATTTTCTTTTGAGGTATTTTTCCATTGCGACCAGTCTATACTTTATTTGTATTGCCCAGCAATCCTTCACACAAAAATGTTCTCATTTGGAGACGGTATCAGTTATGTTCAGATCGTGAAACAGATCATGAAACATTTGGAAAACATTTTGCTAATCATGTATGATTACGTTTTTGGTAATCATAAGAAAAGATGTAATTTAAGGATAGGTGAAAGTTTTGGGGTTAGACAACCTGTTTTGTTGAGATCATGGAATAAGAAGAACAAATGTCACTACAACATCTTGCAGTGACACACGTTATAAAATTATAACCAAACAACCTCAAAATTCACTTCACAGCTCAGCAGTTAGATTAAAATATGATACACTGAGAGAGATGTGTTTAATTTTTCTTCTTTTTTCTCTACAATTTCTTTTCTCTTGGCTTAATATTTCATCTGGCGATTGTCTCAAGGGAAAACTTTCATTTTTTTGGGTGCTGACTTTAGAAAAGACAGAGTATACACTGACACTTCATTTCTTAAAACGGTTAATATATTAACTATATTATTTTTCTTCAGATGTAGATTTTTGTTAAACTGTGAATCCAGCAGGCAGAATGATACAATAACTTTGACCACACAGTGTTTGACTGGACTCAGCTGGAGGTCTGTGTGAAATTTCATGCGATTTGAAAACAGCATCACCTTTCTTTGCCTCTTTCAGCTGTGATCCTTTGATTCCACCCTTTCATCTGACTCTGTGTGTGTGGTTGTGTGTGTGTGTGTGTGTGTGTGTGTGTGTGTGTGTGTGTGTGTGTGTGTGTGTGTGTGTGTGTGTGTGTGTGTGTGTGTGTGTGTGTGTGTGTGTGTGTGTGTGTATGTGTGCCTGAAGCTTCACTTCTACCACGCTACAAGCAGGACAATACACAGGCACACAGACATACAACTATGGTTCGAATCGGTTGCTGCTTAGATGTCACGAAAGAGTGAAAAACATCAAGTTTGTAAATGAAAATGTGAAAACATTTAATTCTTCATCTTGTATTTATTAAGTGGCCTACATGTTACTAATTCTTATATTTGCTCACATATTTTTAAACCTGTGGTTACACAATTATCTTTAAATACGAAAATATCACTCTTATAATAATAAAACAAAAGATGAGTATAAAGTGTATTTTTGCGCCTTTCATACTTTCATTTTCTACAGCTTGGCAAGACAATATTACTCATAAATAACAATTAAAAATTTGGCTTTTGTGATTTGAAAAACAGCCCTAACAGACCTTTTTTGTAGCAGATATTTAGACTTTTCATTGTAAGAAAAAGCACAGGTTTTACTAATAACATTAACAATGGCTCTGTTCTATCCAAGTTCCCCAGTGAGCCATGACAGTGTGACAGGCGATGAAATCTGCATTTTGGGGGGAGGTTTAAGCAAAGATGTCAAAGGTCCCTAAACACAAAAAAGTGTTCATTTGAACCCAAACCTCAATGTCACATCATATTATAGATTTTTTTATAAATGAGTCGTCCTGCTGATGGGGGCGTCACATCAGAAGACACTTCCATGTGTCATTCTGAAGGACAGTTACCAATGACAAATTCTGTAATTTCATTTGAATTACACATTAAACTCTGCATTTTTTTTCTGGTTCGGGTTGATTTCTACGACATTTCCATTTGGCGCACGGAGTAGGCACTTGCCATCTCGAACTGGCGGCTTGTGTGGCATATGAACAAAATGTCGTGTACCGACAGCATTGTTAACAATACAGATGAATAAACTCATATTTCACACGGCTTATTGTGGCTGACTCCAAATGAAAAAGGTTGTGTAGAATCTCTGTTAACTCCCACGAGCTGTGAAAAGTTGAACTTAAAGTTTACCACAGCATCTCCCCCAACTGCTGCTGTTTGATTATCAGCTGGTAGAGATTCATTGTTATACCTAACGCCTCATATGCTACCTGTCCTTCATTTAAGCGGGTGTCCCTGCACTTGGTGCTACATCACAAGCGCCACAACAGCATCTCCAAATGGAGATTATAATGTTTATCTCCACCAGTCTTCAACCTGAGCACACCAGAGTAAGTGAAGCAGAGTAAGTGTATGTGTGCAAGACCTATAAACCAAAGCTAAGACACAAAAACTCTCCATTTAGATCATCAAAGGACACTAAAAATGCACCATATCATCAAATCACAGAAAAACACACCCAGGCTGAAGGTGAATCACTTTTACTGACTTCAGAAGCAGTATAAGTTGTGCATTTATGTCATTTCAAAATGCCATCAGTCTGTTAGTCAAAATGTCTTTTTCTCTCTATTTTAAACTAACAGCAGTCCACACCGAGGAGCATCAGGCTGCAGCAGCTCTGGTTTTCCATTGGAATGGATTAATTTAAGTCGTACGTGAGAGGAGACTGGGTTGTACACACACATCTATACTTCCTCTGCCCCTGACCCTAATTTTAACCTCATCCTAATTCTACCCTAAAACCAGGTCTTAAACCTCAAACAACCGTACAAAATGTCCTCAAACTCAAACTGATCCTCACAAAGATAGCAGTACACACACACACACACACACACACACACACACACACACAAAAGAAGGAGGCAGCTGGACAATTGACAGCTGTTCAGTCTTTTATAAATGATGACACTCCCTCTAAGACCACTTCTGTCTGTGTGTGTGTGTGTGTGTGTGTGTGTGTGTGTGTGTGTGTGTGTGTGTGTGTGTGTGTGTGTGTGTGTGTGTGTGTGTGTGTGTGTGAAGGATTAACTATTGACTTTGTTTGCCTGTGTATGTGTGTGTGTGCATGCGTTTGGACAGGGGGATTAGTTGCTTACTAGACTTATATGTATGCATGCATGTGTGTGTGTTAACAATAGGGGAGGGGTGGCAGCTCTCTAAAAATATCCTTAAACCGTGTTGAACTTTCATAAGACTTTAATCTCATGTAAATTATAATTTAATTAGTGAATTTAAATAAGGAAGCCTCTGAAATACAGTGACTGTAGATGTGTGTGTGTGTGTGTGTGTGTGTGTGTGTGTGTGTGTGTGTGTGTGTGTGTGTGTGTGTGTGTGTGTGTGTGTGTGTCTGCACGCGCGTACGTGTGTGGCTATAAGCTCCTGAATTCACTGTGTGTGCGGGATTAATTTCCTACTCTGTGCATGAGCAGTATTATGTTTGTTATGGAGTGTGTCTGTGTGTGTGTGTGTGTGTGTGTGTGTGTGTGTGTGTGTTCAAAGCACTCCTGGGACAGCAGGGGGCTCTTTGAACACACAAAGCACTGCAGGGCTGCAGGGCCCTGGGCATTCTCAGTGTGAAGTCCCCGTGAAACCTCCGTCGGTTCTCCGTCCATGTGCAACTACCACATTAGCAACAATGTCACGGTAAAATAGTTACACATATTAGTGAAATATTGTACTCAGCTGTATAGTAGCAATTATCTGTTAATGAATTAATTAGAATTATTCAGTAAGTATAATGTTTTCTGTACCAAATCACATCTTAATAATGACATTGAATTATTTTAATTTCAGGGAAATATTGAATACAGGAATTTTACAGCCTGAACAGCCTGAACAGCCTGCTTATACATTTGTAGAGCAATGTTTTAGTTTGATGCAAATATCAGTTTTTCTTCCTTTTGTTGATTTAGAACAGGTAAACTCCGAAACTCCAAAATCTGGTTCTGAGTGTGACCTACAGGCTGTTAGTTTTCCTCCACTTTGCTGTGAAATTTTGAATGTTCAATCCTTGAAGAGAAGAACAGAAGGAAATCTCTCCTGATGGATAATGAAAAAGCAAGTAAAATCATGGAGATTGTTTCTTCAGTAAATTGTTTTTCCTTTAGGAGAGAAACCCTCCGCAGGATGGGAGAGGGGCGAAACACTGAGCCAGAGAAACACTAGACTGTGTGTATGTGTGTGTGAGTGTGTGCGTGCGTGCGTGCGTGTGTGTTTAAGAGAGAGAGAGACACTTAGAGGGACTGAAGCCTCAGGCTACAGCAACTTGTTTGTTTCATTCATTCTGTTTGTTGGCTGAACTGCAACAGCGACGCCAGCCATACAAACACGTATGTTCATGTCTTAGTGGTGAAGTTACACAATTGATCGGCCGGGCCAAGTGTTGGAGTTTCCCCATTCGCTGTTTCTCTAAAAATTCTCTCAAAATGAATTGGCTCAAACAGTTTCTATTGCATCATCAGGGGCGTTTGCAGATTTACTAACTTTTCACAGCCCTTTAGCAACTTTTTTTAACGAAAGAATCTAGCAACAAATCTACTGACTTGTTGGACAAACCTTAGCTACTTTCCTTAGAAGAGAGTCGCCAGTGTTGCCCCGCGAGCGCGAGGTCAGGTTTTCCCTCCGCAGGCACACCTCTCTATGCTTCTCATTCAATTGACCACATGGCAGCTGACACAGACGTGAATGAGCCTCTAACTTTCTCTCTGACTGATCATTTTATAAGTTAATATAGCTGAAATCACAGTACATGTTGTCTTTAATTTATGTGTATGGTGATTTTGTCAGACGAAGTGCCAGCTATAAGATCAGGATTTTAGCAGAGCAGAGCAGCAGCTTGGAAACGACTTGGAAGTGACTGCTGGTTAACATGGAGTCTTAATGGACCTAATTTCAGTCTCTATTTCATACTTGTTCCGTTGTCTGACAACAGAAGCAGAGAAACATGTAAATGAGAAGGACTTTATTGGGAATTCAGCTTTATTAGATTACTGTATATGTGAGAGTTGGAGAAAAGAAAACAGATAAAGAACTGAGACCAGCTGACACTAGGCAGAATGCAGACGCAACGCAATGACGTAATGAATATACTAATCAGTATATTACGTCATCGAGCAACATTTAGCAACTTTGCCAGCAGGCTTTGGCTACTTTCCATTGAAAGTAGTGGTTTACAGCGGTTCCACAACAGTTTTCAACCACGTCCTCAATTTCACACATTGACCAGGTGCGACCCATCCATATCCATAGGTTTGACCTAGTCTTGTTTAATAGTTGATCCTGTAGAGAGACAGGACAAGAGATGGAAGGAAGGCAGAATAGTAAAATAATAAAAATACACATTTGTATATTTATTTCACTTTATTGCACTTTCTATATTATGTCTTATGCTGAGGAAGTAGAAACTTAAGTGTGTCAACCTAAGAAACATTACAACAGCCTGCAGTTTCTGCTCATGCTTTGATACTTTTTGCAGTCTGAAAATTATTGAACGTACTATTGAACTCTATGTAACTGAGCGACACACTGATTCAGGGCTAACATACTGATTAAAGAAGCCTTTTGGTTTTGCTATTGTTATAGTTGTGTTTTTTTTTTTTTTTTTAATTCGCCTTTAAAAAGAACACAGCAAAGTGCTATCTAACCAAGGTTGAACACAGTGCCGGAGAGTGTAAGGAAAGATTTTCAATTCACTGCAACAATTCAGCAGTTACTCAAGTGCATCACAGTTTTAATAGCACTGTTGAATTAATGCTGTTGTGGCAGTCATTGCTGTAATTGAAATGCTTGGGCTTAAAAAAGAAATTTCTAAGGACATGAAGTAAAATATCAGTTTTTAGGAAAAAACTTTTGCTGACACATTTAATGTGTCAGCTACTAGATGTTAATCAGCTTTTATTTGGGTCACCATCTACTTTCCTGAAACATGTTGACAGTAGTTTTAGACATGTTCTTGTGGTTGAACAACAATAAAAAACCACAAATACATGTTTGGGACATTTGTAGTTACATCCGTCTTAGTGGGATTTTCTTATGCGATGTTAAAAACTGAGATGTTAAATGTTTTCCAAGGTCCTCGCTCATTTTGTTGGGTACGCTGTGCAGGTAGATGTGATGTTTCACAAAAAAACTTTCCAAATTCTAAGCTGGTGAAGGCAGCAGCATAATATAACAATAATATATCACTTAGTTGTGTTAATTCATCCTAAATCAAACACAACATTTGTTCTCAAAAAAGTCATGATTTCAAATGATTTCTATTTTCATCTGATTAACTATACAGGTGTAAGAACAACACACACACACACACACACACACACACACACACACACACACACACACACACACACACACACACACACACACACACTTACATACTAGACTATTCCATATGTGTGTGTGTGTGTGTGTATTAGGTGTTCAGCCAGCCTCTTTTGTTCTCTTTATCTATTCATTCTCTTCCAACAAAGGCTTTTAATGAACTGTGGTCTTGAGCTTGGAGGGGATCTCTTCACAGCCAAGACGAAAGATTACAGCAGGCAATTCTCTCTCGTGGCATGTAGTATATATTGTATGGACATAGACCTGAAACAATCTGAACCTAAAAACGCAATTTAATCTGAATTGATTTTGCTTCAGTTAATGAACACAGAAACTCCTATTAGGTTGAAATGAGAAATTCAGGCCTACTGCCAGTAACTTACCTACTGTTGCTAACTAGTCCGCAGTTCCACTAGTATCTCCTGGAGGCTGCAGCGTTCATTACAGCCAGTTTGTCCTTATGGTGGCCGTAGAGGAAAGCTCATGGGGCCATTAAAGAGAAACTTTAAACCCAATTTGGCCAGAACGTGCATAGAACCTTAGTTACATACTCTCTCTGTAAGATCTGTACCAGCTGACGCATCGTTTTTACCAACTTCAGCCCCCTGAATCGCTTCTTCCTTCAGAGCCATTTGAACCGCTAGCTTAGTTTAGCCAGGCCTCAGCAGTTGGAGAGGAGAGGGGCAGCATAGGGGAAAATGAGTGGTAGGGAGGTCTGGTCTTCAACCAGCCAAAAAAGAGCTGATGCCATTCCTCTTTTTATTACTCTCCACTGGCTCCCTGTTGCTGCTTGCATTAGCGTCCAGTGACTAACGCTTGCTTAAAGAGTAGCCAATAACATGGCACCTACCTGAATTCCCTCCTTCAGGATTATGAGTCTTCTCATGCATCTGATAGTTTTAGCATCACAGTGAGGCCAAAACTCTCTTTCTTACTTTCTCACGCCCCTGTACTTCAACCACCTGCAAGCCTTGTGGCAATTGTGTCAGGGGGATCCTGGAACTGAGCACTGAGGCACTTGGATTGTACCTCATTTGCATGTTGCTTTGGGCAAAGCATCTGCCAAATGAAAAATAAATGTAAACTACTAGCTTACTAGTAGTAGTAGTAGCAGGAGTAGTAGTTATTTCTACTACTTGTGTACTATTTATTTCTACTACTACTTTCAGTTGCATATTCTCAGTCTCTGTGAAGCAGAGGGTTGGACAAACACAGCAAAATGAACAGCACATACTGTGACTTGTGTTAAAACAGCTCAGTGCACACACAGAGTTAAACCCTGCCTGTGGTTAAATTGCTCAGTTTATGTGTATCTGTACTTTGGAGGACAGGCAGAGCAGGGACACAGGACCAGCGCAGCAAACGACAGTGCGTTTTATGAGGCAGATGATGTGTGTCTCCTGATGTGTGTTTTATGGCCTGTGTTGGAAACCCAGCAAGGAGCTTCATGTTGTACAGGGGCGACAGTTAATGAAGCTGCTGGGCTTCAGGAGAGCACCAACAGGAAGAACAGCGTGTTTAGCTGAGACTGGCAGAAAGATTTGTCTAACCACCTCATGCTAACTTATTTTTACACAGTAGGAAGAACAAGCATTTTGCCCTCAAGCTTTTACACAAATATGCGTGAATTCTCCTCTAAGATTAGTTTTTTTTTTCCCCCACCCAAGATGGGTGAAGACCCGCCCCTACCCTGCCTCTGATTGTTTAGTGCTCGTTGCCTTCGTTGGTTCGGTAGGTTAGGTTTAGACATGAAGAGTGATGATCCGTTAGGGTTAGGGTAAGAATATCAGGGCAAGCCAAGCAGGGTAGGTAAAAAAAAATAACACCTCATTTTTGTGCTCGTGAGTTGATTGAGTTGTTTCATCCTCCTTGTCATTCAGCTGTGCTTGCAGGCCTCGCTAAAAAAATTTGAATTTTATAAATACATCCAACTGTGTAGAGTCTTCATTTAACTTCTGAGTTGGTGCATCCAACAGCTCTGATTACAATTCAAACAGGGATATGCGTTTAATTCATCACCTGGGAGTGCCCACAGATTCACGGGTACGCAGACTGGCACTCATTTATCCGGATTTACCTTGAGCAGAGCTGCAGACAGACAGAGAATCAGTGTAAAAGTGAAAAGCAAGAGAACAGAAAATATAAAGTTTCTCCTTCACCAGCTGAAGGGTTTTATTTCTCCCCCAAGGAACAGCACAAACAGCGTTTTAACTGTTGCACTTAATAAAACACTAAAAGCTTCAGCAAGGACAAGGACATTATATTGCTGTGTTTACAGTCCACACAAATAATTCTAATATTACAACTGCGTGATGAATCAGAGGGAAAAAGGTGTCCTTCAAAACACAGGCACAATAAAGAAAGGACATAAAAAAAAGATTAGTCTTTCATGGTCAGACCTTGCTGAGAATATTCACTGTTGAAAATGAAAACATGTAAAGTAGTGAAACACAAAGGAACCAATACAAAAAATGTATACATATATATGTGTGTGTGTACTGTAATAAAATGTACATATTATACTCAACAAATTAAATAAGTCTTCTTCCTCGTGTTATTATTATTATATTCAATTTAATATTCTATTAAAGGTTAGATAAGAGAAGATGAGATGGAACTTCATTGTTAACTACATAGCTTGTAGTGTTCTTTTGAAACAGTAGTTTAAAAAAAATCTTAACACAAGGGTCCACTTACTAGATGTTTTTTTCTGTAGCTTTCAACCACATTTAATGGTCTAGAAGTATCTAAGTTTTTTATCTGGAGACTTCATCCTTTCAGTTATTTATTTGAATAAATATTTTATGTATATATATTATTAATAAGCATTATTTATTCATTCTTCAAAACAAATTATTATTTATCATTATCAATATTATGTGTGTACAGTATATACAAAGTATGTATGTATTACTGATTTATTTATTATTCATTATTATATCTCAGGTGGAAAATGTTTTTTCTTAATTGGATGAAATGATCTCTTGTATTTATTTATTTATTTTAATTGGTAAAAGTACATAACATGGGCCATGCTATTTACATGAGCAAAAACCTTACAAATAATTTATTAAGAGTTTAACACTGAAAAAGTCATTTTAATTTTTCATTACATTTTGATTCAAATGTTGACTGTGGTGCACAGAATTACAGGACTCCAAGTTTTTCCAACTGAACTCCGCCCATTTAAAATCACTGAGAAGAGAAAGCACAAAGTGACAAATACAGAAACCTCTCATTTGAAATAACCAATCCTGCACTAAATTTGGTAGAAAATTATGTGTTCATGTAGGACCTCTTCACTCATAAGAAGCTGATTTAGTAAATATGTTTTTTAGTGTATTTAAACCTTCATGTGTAAAAAATTGTTTCCAGTTTGAGGTGTTCTGTCAATAGCTTTACAGATGTGTCCTTTGTAATGGAGGTCTATGTGGAAAATAGAATTTTATGCTGAAGATTTGCTGAAATGCCATTTTACTAAGTTAAAATTTGTTATGCTAAATCTCTCGACCATCATACAGACATTAAACAGATGCAGATGTAAAGAAAGGACCGTCAGCTCCTCTGAAGGACACTGAGCTGAAGTCACAGAGGAGATGCTAATATTTGTGCAGATGTTAATGGTGATTCTACTGTCAACGCTAATGCTAATGTATGACATGAAAGTCAGGACGTCTTGTGGTAGAACACACATCAGCAGACACACACAGGTACATAGAGAAACACATACACGAATCAATCAGGTTCAATGTGACAAGGAAGAACGTCCTGGAATGTAAATTAATTTAGTTGAGGAAGACAAAAGAAGGAGGGGGAGGGAAGTTTTTTTTTATTATCTGACTTTTTACCTGTTGGTTTCAAGGGCAAACTGAGAAATCTATCTATCCATCTCTCTCTCTATCTCTCTCTCTCTCTCTCTCTCTCTCTCTCTCTTTATATATATATATGTATATATATATATATATATATAAGGTTATATATATATATAAAGTCTTTTATAGTTGTTCCGGCTAATATATTAGCAATGAGCTTCCTACTTCCACATCTAGAAGACTCAGAGCAATGTTATCATCCCGTTGGAGCCATGTTTGTGTTCACCTGATGCATCTAAGTCCAATATTCACTCTCTTTTTATCTCCTTTTATATTTGGTTTGTGAAATATCTGGTCCTTTAGCTGCTAGATGTGCCACCAGCTTGTCTCAAACTGTGTCTGTCTGCTGTTCGGTGCTGGGCAGCTCCTGTAAAGTGGGAAACAAGGTTGATGAGTGCACATAGTAAAGTAAAGTAGTTAGTAAAAGTAATTGTGCCATAAAACCAAAACTACTGTATTATCTTTAAAAGCAGCAGAGTTGGTGAGAGAACTACTAGAGAAACTTTCATATTTTAGTGAATTAATCTATTAATACAAAAATATTGATTCATTCGGTTTCAAGGAAGAAACCCTCCTTTCTCTTCTTGGCTGCCATCACTGAAGGTAATACAACAATAACTGCTGTTCTAACTTTTCAGATGTAATGATCAAAATGGAACAAAATAGATTAGAACAGGGATACTCAAATGTAAGTCTTCAAGGTTTTCAAACCAAATTTCCAGTGTCATAGGTTAGGGAAGGGAGGAGGGAATGAGTGATATTTAAGTTCCACAAACTCCAGAGCTACAGTATGTTACCAGTGCTGATTGTGCTACTCTGACCTGTGGAGTTCCTCAAGGCTCAATGCTGGAACATCTCTTGTTCTCCTTTTATGTGCTCAGTGGCAAGTTGCACATTATCAATCAAGTTTGGCTGCGTCTTTTATCATCAGCTATACTGATGATGTCCAGCTTTATTTGTTATTTTTAAACCAGCTTATAAATTATTTGGAGGCTTGATATGACAGTTTTGGGGTTCTTACCTCTACACATTAGGGACAGTTTGGTTCAAAATATACATGTTCTGGCATCCATTATGAAAGTGACTACTTGAATACTAACCTGAGCTACTACCGCTACTACAAGTTTGTTAACTGCAGCAACCAGCAGCTGAATGACGACCGGTGAGATGACGTGATAGAGATCTGTCACTCACTGTCTGGGTCAGGTTGCATTGAAATTTTGTTTTGAATTTTGTTCCAGAATAAATTATGTTTTGGTTTAGAGTCTGCCTGTTCAGTATGTGGGGAACAGAAGATCCAAGTGTTGGAGCGGTTAAATGGAAAAGACCAGTCAACCAGAGGGAGCATTGAAATTCAGAACACAAACACACAAACACACATACACACACACAAACACACACACACACACACATACAAACACACACACACATACACAAACACACACTCTGGTCTTGTGGCTCATTCTCCCTCTCCACACATCAGTGGCAGCAACGAATGAAGATTGAATATCCAGCAAGAAAGAGAGAGAGAGAGAGAGAGAGCAAGTGGTATATAGAGAGAGTGAAGAAATGGCGATAGAGGGAGGTATTTGTGTGTGTCTGTGTGTAGTTGTGTGAGACGTCTCTGTGCTTCTTCAGCCGTCAGCTCAAGCCTCTGACTGAAAAGTGTGTTCCGATTGGATAAAGTTGTAAATAAATAAATAAATACTCAGTGCATCTGTAATCAGAGCTTCTGATTCCTCTCTGCTGCTCTGCTTAATTATGCATGTTTATGTAAATGCAGAGTGTGTTGATGAGATGGTAATGGATATCACAGATTGACTTTAATGGATTCTGGAGAGACTGAGAATTAAACCAGCCTGTCTATTAAAGGGCTCGGAGGTGAAGAAACACCCACCAACAACCCCATACACACCCCCTACTCCTTCGTAGCTGCCATGTTGGCGGTTCAGCTCTGTTAAAATATGCTGGTCCCTGTGTCTTTTTCTGCAGAGTACAACAATCATGGCTGATCAGTGATTCTGATCATTTCAGTACCAAATCATCTGATTGATCTGTGTTCACATGATGACAGTCTGAGAGCTAGCTAATCACAGCAGAAGGAACTGGTTTAAGGGAGGTTTTCAAGATTTTTCAAGAGGACTTGCTGAATATTTCAGGAAGCTTTAAGGGATATTTCCAAGAACATTTTAAGATGTTTTAGGGAGACACAAACATATTTCAACATATTTCAAGATATTTCATAGAGATTTGGAGAATTTCCAGGAAGATTACAGCAAGATTCAGTGAGTTTTAAAGCCAATTCAGGAAGTGGGGTTTTACAGTTTTTCTCATTTCTTCAAACAGTGTTAACATGCACTAGATGCATTCGTAAAAACAGCTTATATGGTACAGCACAATACCATAGCTCACATGCAAAAGGTCATAACTCACCCGAAACATTTTAATTCATACTTCAAAACAAAGTTATTGTCTCGTATAAAAAGTCAACGCCCTCAAAATGAAAAGTTCCTTAGGCATTGTGTAAACAATGGTGGTCAAAATATTTAGATGTGTTGTTAGTATGCCAGTGAACCGCGGAAATGTTCCTTAAATCCACATTTCAGTCTTGTCCTATTTTTTCATTGACACTGAGTGTTTACTGTAGTAGAATGTTATTTTTGTCGCGCTAACTGAATGCTATTGTGATTCAAACTGAATCCTATTCAGATGCAGATTTCAACAGTGCAAGGTTTTACTTTACACACGGCACTCACATTTCCATGGAAATTGTTATCGTATTTTTATTTATGTAAAGCAACTGTCTTGCACCACAGTAAACAGAAAACTTACACAGCACAATATAATACAAAAGTACATCAATACAAAAAAGGACAATAATGTATAACCTAACACACACAGTAAAGCTGGTAAAGACTCCACCTCACTGGATGTCTTGTCGCTCCTTTCTGTCTGGCCACAAATTGTCATCGATATCACACCTGATATCGGGAAACATCGTCTTTCATGCCACAACCATGCCCTGCAATGTTCTGCTGTTATGTCAAGCACAGACATTTGGTCTTGAGACCGATGATCATAAACCTTCCATTTCCATGCAGCAGAGATTTCCTCAACTGGATTCAGGGAAGGAGAATATGGTGGAACAAACACCATCAGCATCCTTTGGTGGACAGCAAATCATTCTCTGAGGACATTTTCATGGTGGAAACTAACATTATCCCTCACAGTTACAAAATTTGGCAAATCATGCCTTACCAAACCTGTCTTATTCTCAGATAAGATCCTTGTAGAGGGCGTCCAAGAACGTCAGGTGTTTTTGGGTGTTGTATAGGCCAATATAGGGAATGTGTGTACTCACACCATTCTCGGATATTGCAGCACACATAGTGATATTGTCCCCGTGTTGGCCCGGAATACTCACAATGGCCTATAACATTTTGTTCTCGTCTCCCCCCTTTGGCCAGACTGAAACCATCCCCATCCACAAACACAAGGGTGTTTGTATAATACAATAAACAACATATCAAATCAGTTTTACTGTAGAATCTTGCGTTTACAGCAAAGTAATACTATTCTGTGTTCTTCTCTTCAACTTCAATAGGAATATACAGGCCTATATACTGTAAGTTCTGTATATATAGGCTATAATGAAGGCAAACACATTACACTGTGCAATATAGTAGGTGTACTACATACCACTGCGTTGCCTGTACATACTGGTACCACCGCTCCTTCATCCATTGTCAGATTCTCTCAAATGATACCTTGTAGAGTTGTTTCATGGTCATCTGATGTCTTTTCAACACTCTATTCATTGTAAAGGTGCTTACAGAGTTGCTATTTTGAAAGACGCAATTGTCCTCCAAGGGCAATTGCATCCTGGATCGCTCAGTGTAAAGTCTTTGCTGCCACCATGTTGCAGATCTCTTGCTCTTGTTGAGGTGTAAAAAAATGCTCTTCTGCCACCAGCACAGTGTAGTCATCTGGTACTACGCGCTGGAATTCACAAATGTATTATATTACTGTATATGTACTGTACTGCGATGTGCTGTCTCATGCTGTACTCTGTGCCTCAGGTATTTCTTACAGTATGAGTTTCAGACATACATTGACTTTTAACCTGACTATTATTGACTTTACGTCATTCTACTGTTTTTTTTTTACCTTTAATTCTACTGTATAGCCATGACTGGAATACCATATCATACTGTAAACTGAATAATTCCAGTTTTGGCTGAGTACATACCTGTTTTCCCTCTGGGATGTTTGGATGATTGAAGACACTGTGGCACGGTTTACATTGAGCTGCAACAAGCCTCTGCCATTTTAAATTGATGGTTTGATTGATTGAAAATATTCATTATCATTTGAGAATTGTGTCAAAATGATGCAAAGGAGAAATTTCAATATATTTTGTGAGAATTTTAAGGAAAAGGCCAAGTAATTTTAAAGTGTGTCTCAATGAAATTTGAGCTTAAAGGGATATTTCCAGTCATTTTAAGAAGTATTTGTGTCCTTTTTAGGTATATATCAGGATAGTTCATGGAGATTTGATGAATATAAAAAGAGGTTTCAAGATATATCAGGGAGTGGTAAGGATTGTGTCAGAGAAATCTGAAAATACTTGTGGAGGATTTGAGTAATGTTTCACAAAGATTTGATCATGCATCAGGGAGATTTCAGCTTATTTTAGGGTGTTTTGGGGGAAATATCCAGTAGTTTTAAAAGGTATTTCAAGGAATAATAAAGGGAGATTTGGGGCTTTTTTTCTGGGATCTGTCTGGAAGATTTGAGAATTGTTTCAGGGAGATTTTGAGAATTTTCTTCAGGAAGATTGGGGACTTTTTCATACAGATTTTCAGAGATATTTTTTGTGATTTTTCAGTGTACTTTGAGGGGAGGTTTTAAGGAGATATTAACACTTTTCAGGAATATTCCAGAGATTTTCAGGGGGTTTTCGGGATGTTTTAGGAAGATATAAGGATGTTTCATGGAGACTTCATGGAGTCTCCCTGAAACATTGGGAAGATAGAATTTTTCAGGTAGAGCCCAGAATGTTTCTGGGAGATTCAAGGATGTGCCTGGCAAAAATAAATGAAATCAGCAAACACTGAGTTTCCTTTATTTAAAGTGATGTTTGTTTTGTGGGTTAATATAAATATACAGTAGTTAAAAGTGAACAACAGCATGAAAGATATCATTGGGAGTAAATACTGAGTTTGTCTGTGTGTGTGTGTGTGTGTGTGTGTGTGTGTGTGTGTGTGTGTGTGTGTGTGTGTGTGTGTGTGTGTGTGTGTGTGTGTGTGTGTGAGGAGCACTCAGGTAGATTGACAGAGGAATTAGAGGCTGTCTGCACACACAGGGGACAGGCTGATTACAATCAATAATCTATCAACCACTGCCTGACAAGATGTATTGATCAAAGGGAGAGAGAGAGAGAGACATAAATACACAAAAATGAACACACATAGACACAAATACACACAGCTGAGTGTTGAGGTGTCAGAGAAGAGATTCTGGTTCAGAGTTGGTTAATAAGTAAACTTGTTCAGGAGTCAGTCAGTTCAAACAGTCTTTAGCTCAGGGAATAACTTTTAATGCCTCTCACTGATGTATCTCATCTCATGGCTTTAAAGAGCCTTTACATGACCTGACATGCTGTTTGAGTTGTTAACAGTAATATGCACCGATCAGCCAAAACAGTAACACCGGTAACTGGCTTTAATGTTGTGGCTGAATGGTTCACATATATCTATATATATCTATATAGATATATATAGATATAGAGTGTAACCACTGCTATAAAGATAACTGCTGCATTCGATAATGTCGGACCAATAAAGCAGAAGAAAAACTGATAATAGTGATTATTAGCACGCCATGTAGACAGAGAGCTTCAAATGTCATCTTGAATTCAAATATAGATGTTACAAAAGTTATCACGGCTGTTTTTTAGTTGGATGTTTGACCTTTACTAAATACATGGTACATAGCCATGTGAATGAACGGGTTTGTAGTTGGCTAATCATTTTCCCAGATTAAAAGGATTTGATTTGATTTTTTTATTTTTTCAGTGTACTGTACGCAAACTGCCGTTAACCCCTGCCTAACAGTCAGTGCTATTGTTTTTGTTAATCTATATCAACGCTGTCTCCTAGAAACTAAATTTCTATACAACTAAACTGCAACAGCAAATGTGTTTTGTAGGAAACGTAGCTGCGAACGGATTACGTTTTCTATTAAAGGACCAGTGTTTAGGATTTAGTGGCATCTAGTGGTGAGGTTGCAGATTGCAACCAACTGGATAACCCCTCCCTCAACCGACCCTTTCCAAGGTAACCTGAAAACATGAAAGGCCCTCTCTAGAGCCAGTGATTGGTTTGTCTATTCTGGGCTACAGCAGAAACGTGGCAGTGCAACATGGAAGAGGACCCACTCCCTATGTAGATATAAAGGGCTCATTTAAGCGAACATAACACAATGATTCATAGTTTCAGGTGATTATACACTAATGAAAACAGAATGATGAATATTATATTCCATTTCTGCCCCTAGATCCCCCTAAATCCTACACACTGGTCCTTTAATGTTATAAAAATAAGTCAAATATAAAGAAAAATATTGCTTCTGAAAAAAATCCAGCCAGCTATTACGTTTTTTACAAAAAGTATTTTTGTTGCAGTTTAGTTGTATAGAAATGTAATTTCTAGAAGACAGGGTTGACTGTACGGCACCGCGCATGTGTTCAGCTTATACTATACATCTGCACTATATATTCTATACTGTCCAATACAACACACCCATGATGGCTTCTAAAATGCTTCTGAAGAAAGAGTTTGAGCAGCCAAAAAGAAAACAGGAGTTTGTAAAGATTGAGAAACTGAGGAATACAAAGATTCAGTATTTTGTTTTTAAATGATCATTCCACTGTTTTTGCACATTTTAGACCATGACGTCTAAAGTCTTCTTTGATTTCCCTCTACTTGTCGAACAAAAAAACAGAGGAAGCACATGGTCCATATTTCTGTGACAGAGTGTAGTGTTTTTGATATTTATTATTAAAAGTATCACTATCATAATAATGTATAAAACAACAAACACTAAAGGCTGACATGTACACATTAACAGACACACAAGCAGGCATCAGTACACAAACAAAGCACACAATAAACACACACTCCCTAATCATACACACACTCAAACACACACACATAGAGAAACATATGGTTGGTATGTAAGTTGTGTGTGAAGGTCATTAGTTCCTGTCTGGTCTCTGCAGGGCTCGAGCCTTGTTGGCAGGACTTCTACCAGATTTGACCAAATTACCAACACCACCACAGCTACTGCCAGCACACACAGCCCCAAGAGTTTGTGTGTGTGTGTGTGTGTGTGTGTGTGTGTGTGTGTGTGTGTGTGTGTGTGTGTGTGTGTGTGTGTGTGTGTGTTTGTCCTCGCTGACCATACGGTGTGTGTACGGACACACTCCACTCAGCCTTTCAACACTGACGGAAATTAATCAAAAAAACCTCCAAAGGGAGGAACTGACAGATTGTGTTGCAGCAGATATCAACTTTGTGTTTGTATGTAATGAAGAACTTTATTGTTGCCTACAAGGATAAAACCTCACAGGAAGATCTCCACAGTGTGGTGTTAATGTGTGTATGCATAAATAGAGCTTCTATCTCCACATAATATCAGAGTCACAGCAAAAAACCAATAGTATAAACACAAATAAATAAGATATGGCTTCATTCAGTAAGATGAGTGAGATCAAATGAAGACAATATTAAGTAATAATATGCACACAAAAAAAATTGATGTTAAGATATAATCTGATTAGGGAGGGGAATAAAATAAAAAGACAAGACATTACCATTAAAATTGATATCACATGAGAAAGGTATGGAAAATTAGAATAAAAGAATTATACGAGGAAACATAACAAAACATTAACTAATAAAATGATAAAACATGGAATAAATTTTAAACAAATTGTAAGAAAACAAAATTAAGATCAGCGAAAACAAGAGAACACAATGAGGTTTTTCTCAAAAAGTATGAAAACACTAATAGGAAACAGCAGAATAAGACAAACCCTTCCAACTAACTGATCGTGTACTTCATTTTGGCGGGATGTTTTCTTTGTGGAACGGGTCCAGCTCTTCCTGCGGAGTCTTCATCCAGGACACATGACCAGTCCCTCCATATGCCGACAGACACTCTGAGCATGCTCGTTAGGCTTCCATGCCAAAAAGCACAACTCCAAGGTCAGGAGACGGCCCGTTGGGTAGGAGAGGCTTAACGAACGGAGAGATCCTTAACGAAGATGACAACGTTAATGAGTCCAACGAAGGGCAGCCTCAGACTCTGCTCAGATGGTTTTGGGGGGAAAAAAATAAATAAAAACAACTATGACAGGGAAACTGTTCAGTTTATGGCTAATTAAATGTAGCTCAAAGGTCACATCCATAACAAATAACCATACTAAACTTTCTGTAAATAAACACTTAAAGGAAGCAGAGGGTGCAGTTCTGTTTGGACATTGTTAAAACATAGTTAGTACGCAAGAAAAACAACGTACAATCAATAAGCAAATTAAAACCAGCATGCTTATGTTCAATTAGTCATACTTATTTTTAGATACTTCCAATTTTTTTAAATGATTAGCAAAGAGAAATTAATTACCACAAAACTCTGTAGAAACACTGAAGAACTGCTTCTGAAAGTATTTGGATAATGTTATGTTCAACATAATATCTTTAAAATTTACTTAAAATGGTTATTTCTTTTTTGGTTTTTGAATATTTTTTAAATCAGCCTTAGCATATCTTTATTTTCATACGTCCTTGGGGATAGATTGCAGTCATTTAAGTGATCCCCTGACTCATCTCGTGCCATCATCAGGTCAAAACATGTGTTCATCCATTAATTTTGTAAAAACGCTGTTCAGAGGTTCAGGTTGTCGGTGGTTAAATTCTTCTACAGTGTGAACTCTGAGGCTCACTTGATTTTAACGGTAACACTCCACACGACTTCTTCATACTCAGTAAATGGGAGACTGGCTCAGTCAGTAATCTCGGTGTTACTAAATCACTGAGATTGTTGATATCTCGCTACTCAATCAGCAGCTGTTTTTATGAATCAAACATTTAACAAACATACACTGAACCCATCCCTAGCTTGCTGCAGTATCTCCACCCTCCTCACCTCTTACTTCTTTCCCTCCTCTTCCTCCTCCTGCTCCTCCTCCAGATAGATTACACTATATCTTCCACCTCATCATCCACATACAGCAGAAGATTTGTCTTCCTACTCTCTCCTCTGCTAACACTTCCTTTACCTCTTCCACCTCCTTATTCTTCTCATTATCAAATCCTCCCCATTCTCACCCTCCGCTCCTTCTCACCCTCTTCTCCTGTGCTGTTCCTTCTCTTCCTCCTCCTCATCATCCAGAGACAGTCGAAGACAGAATCTTCTTCCTCCTTCATTTACTCTTTTTCCTCAAGTTTCTCCTCAGCCTCTTTCCTCTTTCCTCCTCCTCTCTCCCCTCTCTCCTCCTCGGCCTTGCAGTGAAATAAAAGATTACGGGCAGACAAGTCATTATTTTCAGTGATGGCAGCCATACATCACTGAGGCTGCACCAGAGAGAGGGAGAGAGGACGAGAGACATTGACAGTAAGAAGGAGAGAGAGAGAGGTGGATGGATCTAGACTGAAAGAGAATGAAGTCGAGGACGAGCCAAAAGCCTCTTTCTCTCCTTTTCCTTTTCTCTTTCTTTTTCTCTTCTCTCTCTGCTTTGTTCTGTCTCTCATTCTCTGAGTCAGTCTGTGTGAAATTAATGGCTGCTACACTGACCATGAATCAGACTCAATGTGTGTTTGTGCTGAAAGAACCCAATATGAAAAATAAAACAGCAGAAGAATCGTCTTCCTTCTCTCAAGAAGATCGATAGAAACTCATTAATACTGTGATATATTAATTGTTATTGTAGTTAATTGTTCAGTAGGACAGAGACAGACTTCATCAGGACATCATGTGATCAGTTGCGGTCAAAGACTGAGGAGGTGATTTTATTTGATTAACTTTATTTGTCAGGGACAGTGCACAGGGGGAGATTCAGTGATTTTGGGGGCAGCTTCCTGAAGTGTTGTCAAAGCAGTGCAGTTGCCAGGTCTGGTGCTATCGCGCCTGTACAGAGACCCAAACCAAAACCTGTAAAGTGCCGGGTGGATGAACAAACTGTTATTTGTCACCCTAAAACCACAAACTGGCATTTTTACGTTTTTGTCTGTCTACGGATTTAAGAGAAAAACAAGACACAACACATCATGTCCACACATTCTGTGAACAGACCAAAACGAGCTATGTGTTTGTCCATCTCTCTATACTTTTTGACTTCCCTGCTCTGTCTGTGGCTCCCAGACTAGTTCCTACTGAAGATGAAAACCTTTAAAAAAAAAGGTCTAGAATATAGTCTTTCCTACCTAAAAAAAAAGGTTCTGTAATGTCCTAACATAGCTGGACACTGTAGTTTTCAGCAAATGTTACTCAAACAGGAGGAAATAGTGAATTTGTTGGGGATATTATTCAAGGGTGGATTAATCCCTATTTGGTGCTCTAGTGAGTATTTGGGGCAGCAGGGTGGTTTATGTGGGGTTTTAGTCAGATAAACTACAGTCTGTGTATTCACAGTAATAAATGAATGCGTGACCCAGTCCAATACTGTGCCTCATTGATTTTTTTTTAATAGTTTTTGAAACAACAATGGAGCTCTATGGCACAGAGGAATAAGATACATTTTTGGATACAGAAAGAATAAATGTTAGTAGGATACATTCATTGTTGGAGTTGGGTCTGTACATCTGGATTTGTTAACTGTAAGAGTACCAAGCTCATACTTTAACCCGCAGACATTGCTACTTTTAATTAAATAAAGGATCGGAATACTTCTCTCAACATTGAGACCAGCATGTTGCTGCACTTTTCTCACTGTCTCTCTTTGAATACCGATTTTTTACTGTTCTATATGTCATTATCTTTGACATTTACATGAGCATCTCTGGAGGCCTTTAGGACTTTTACAGTGAGTGCTTTATATTCCCTTATGCTATTTCTCCTGAAATACCCACTGATATAAGTCTGCTAGATTGTTTGATGCTGTGTGGAACTGCGCTTTACCTTGAAGCGCAAACACGAGAGATTCAGCCTACTTAGCCACAAGCGCGTTCAGTTGGGTATATAGTTAAGGATTTGCTTCCCTTTTTTTTGGCGATAAATAGTGAACTTGTGTTTCTCCTACTAAAGGACTGCAGTGAGGGTTTCTGCAAATGGAAAATTAACCAGCACTGGAGAAAGGGATTGGAGGCAGTGGAAATTTGTACAGAGAACCTCTGCACATGAGTCATCATGAAATTCCATCAGAAATGTATTGTCTGGGAAGAGCAGGTGTGAAATTGAGACTGTTCTCCTGTAAGCAATTAGATTTTGTGCCTGTTCCACAACCTTAACCACATTTATTATTGTGACCGTGATGACGAAGGTCCAGCATGTGTGCTGCTGATGCTCATGCTGCCTTCACTGCAGTAGACAATGTTTGACTTGTGGAAGAATTTGACAGCTATAAGGATTGATTGTTATATGGTAACTCTTGGGTCAGAGTTAGTTTGGTGGTGGGGTTGTTAAACTCTTAAGGCTTAAAATGAGTTGGACTTTATTTTTGTGAAACTGTCTAACTTGCATTAGACTGATCTTAGGCGTAATGCTAAGGACCAGTCTCAAATCTCAGTCTCAAATCAGTCTAACCCTTTAGAACAGGACAGAAAGAAAGAATATTGCAGTGAGTTAAAAGTTGTATTATAAAGTTACTTTACAGTTGTTGTTTTTTTTTTTTTTATAATTGCTAGATGAGTGGTGGACGGATGGACAGATGTGTGTTTTTATTCAACATGACTGAAGAGCGACGGGAAGCTCGGCTGTGTTTCTGATGGCCTGTCATTCCCTGAAGCAGGATGTTCTGCCCTAATTTATCTCATTGCCCTAAGAGTCCTGTCAATCCATATACTCTTCTTTACTGCTTTTAAAAACAAAGATCAAACTGAGTCAAATCAAATTCAAACATTCACAGCCCTGATTCTTCACTATTAGCTGCATGCTGAACTTTTAGCTTGTGTTCATCCTTTCTCTGCATTGCACATGATCTGTTATTACTGTTAAATGTGTTGTCAGACATCTTTTCACTTGCTTTAAATAATCATTTCTCCAGCAGCAGAGATCAAAGCTGTGGATTAATGTTAGCTGTCAGTACCTTGTAGGCTACAGCTTTGTTTTACCATTAGCTACGTGAGCTTTTTCATTCATGTCTCTAATAGAAAATGAAAATAGACTTTCCAAGGCAGTGTAACAGATCAAACTGTTTCATGTATAAAAAGAATAAAAACTCATCTATCTCAGCTGCGGTTTGCAGATGAAGAGTTTAACCTGAAAATAAGATGAACTTGAATAAAGCATATCCATGACAGAATAATTTCAAGTGTATTTGTGCCACACTGACTTATCAGCCGCACTAGTGGTGTGACTAGTAAGTCACTTTGGTCCAGACTGAAATGTCTCAACAGCTTTTGGGTGGATTGCCATGAAAACAGACATTCATGTTCTCCACAGGATGAACTCCTAATGTCCTGGTGATCCCCTGATTTTTACTCAAGAGCCAACATGAGGTTGACATTTCGGAAATATCTTGATATTAGTGGAATACAGTATCTTGACTATAACTACTGTGTGCGACATATTGGGAATTCCTACAGGATAAATTCTAATAACTTGACTTCACTGACTTTTCCTCTAGCACCACCAACAGGTCAAAATTTCCCTTTGTTCGATACTTATAGTACCAAACACAGCTATTTTCTCTGAAAGACTGATGTAAGAACTGCTGAATAAGAGATTACATTGACTTACAGAAGCTATTGGAACAGAGGCTAGTAACAATGTGGTGTCGTCACTTCGGCTCTGAATATATTTGGTAATAAAGTAAAGATACATAAGCTCCACTACAGCAGTTGCTATAAGAAACTGAAGCCTTCAGGATTTTAACAAAGTTATACAACGATTACTTTGGGAGGAAAAGAACTACAGCTCCCCTCACAAAATCTCCTGGTACGTGTGTCACTGTAACGTGGTTTTGTCCATATCTATAAAACTCACCAATGATCTCGTCTAAAGTCATTTTTTCAACTTTGTAGTTATAATCTCTGAAGTCTATATGCCTCTGAAGTTCTCAGTCCTCTCTGACCTAATGTTATTACAGACTTGTGAACTAATTGCGTCTCATTGTCTGACTCGTGGACTCACTTCATCTGTCTTGCTTTGATGCTTAGCCCACATTTGTCTAGGGCTTATGGTAAATGGTTTTCATTAAAGGCCACGAAAAAAACAGAAATATTAAATAAACAGTGAAACTAGATAATTTTTCAAAAAACTACCGTCCTTTTTTAAAAACATGAAGTGAGAGAGGTTCTGTTCTGAGGCTGGATTTTCAGTTCAGTTTCAGAAGTTTCAAATGTCAATGGGATTTTGAATGACGTTTCCTTTCTTCTGAAACAAAACCTGGAAGTTCCAGTTTGCGCTTCCCATCAGCCTCAGCTTTTTTTGGGGTCCTAATTAGCAAATGTTAGCATGCTAACAGACGACACTAAGATGGTGAACCTGGTATATATTACCTGCCATTCATCAGCATGCTGACATCGTTGCTGTAGCTTTTTAGCATGTTGACATTAGCATTTAGCTCAAAGCACAGTTTCACAGAGCTGCTAGCATGGCTGTGTACACTTTGTCTTGTTGAAACCACATTGTGCTGCTGATTAGCTGAAACAATGAGACTTTAAACCTCCTGAACTCTCAGTTTCACCTTACATTTCACCCTTATGTTGGAAAGCGGGATTTTAAACAGTGATGTTTTTTTTAATGCAAATTCAAAGGTATTTTAGAAGTTGGAATGGATAGGGTGGAATTATTTTAATATAGAGGTTTTTGTGCCTAGCTTCTGTTTCATCTGTGTGTGTGTGTTGTGGAACATCACTGCTGTTACATCAGAGCTGCGTCATTGGCAGGAAGCAAGAACAACTGTGAGAAAGACAAAGTGCTGATGGCGACTATGATGACTGATTTCAGGAGGCTGTCAGTCTGAAGGCCGACAGAACACCCAACAGTTTGGGTGTTTATGCTGAAAGCCATTGACCATCCCCGTCCTCAGTCAGACCTCGACTTTGACAAGCACTGTTACATGTTATTGGACACAAAGACAGGTAGAGTCAAACTGGGAGCTGGTTAACCTCCTCCTGCTGTGATGTCTTTACTTTAGTTTATCAAAAACTACAAGTACTGAAACATAAGAAGAAAAGTACAGCAAGTGCTGCGGAGACTGAGAAAGCCTACAAGGGATTTTAAAAACACATTTAAGAAAATTGAAGTTGACAAGTGGACCAGGAGGAAATGGTTCACGAATTAACATCTCAGTGGTATTTGCAGGAAGCTTGTGTCTGATCAGTGAAGTGACAGTGATTTTTGTTGGCGTTATTATTCTGAGACAAGCTCAAAGTAAGTGGATGGATAATAATTACCCCTCTGAACCTGCTGAGGGATGTTTGAGAACAGTCACACACAGGTCCAGGTTTTATTTTAGGCTTTCATCGAAACACGGCAGCACTGCAGCAGCAACCCATGCTGTAGCTGATCAAGGTGATCCTAGTTACATAGTTTGGTCCAGTAGTTCCCAACCTAGTGGTTATGCCCCTCGAAAGGGTCACAAGGTAGGAATATCTTGGTGGTCATGAGATGAATAATGGGCAGGAGGAAAGAAAAAACAAAGTTCTGATACAAAAATTTGTAGTCGCATTTTGCGCTTTTCTCTAATCTTGCTTTTTTGTTTAATAATGGATAAATTTACCTCTTAGAGCCTCAAACAGTTATCAAAATGAAACCATGTGAGTGTTTTTTTTTAAATATTTTAATATAAACAGTGGATCAACTGACTATGTATGATGTAAAAGGTGTTGCTCGTAGTGACAAACTCAAAGGTAATTATCACCTGATGTTGCAGGTCCCCTCAGTTCAATGGGGGGTTTTAGCCTCTTTTAACTCTGACTGTTTTGGTTTTAAGGCCACAACTTTAAAGTTTTTGTTCACTCTCAGTGCTCTTATCAGCATTTTTTTTCCAGCAACAGCAGGCAGCTTTTTTCAGGGAAAACTCACTTTATACTACTTGCCCAGCACCATACAGCAAACAGACACAGTTAGAGACTGGAAGGAACCTATTAACTCCTATCTTTTCTAAGGGTAAAAGAGAAAAGAATAACATTGAAGTCAATATAGTACTTGTGCTTTCTAGGTAACTTATGGGTAATAATTTGTACACACAGGTAAATGAATGAAATAGCAGGATACTATCTACAGAAATGACCTTGAGATCTTTTATCATCATGAAATTTCTGACATGAGAATTGTATTTACCCATAATTCATTGTGGTATGTACTGTGTGACTCCTTCTCTCAGCAGCAGAGAACAGACATCAACATCACAGAGTTGTTTACATATTTGTTTCCTCCTCTAAATCACCATGTCTTTGTCATGTTGTTCCTACATCTATTGTTGGAAATGAATACTGTGTGCGCACACGCGCATGCGTGCGTGCGTGCGTGCGTGCGTGCGTGCGTGCGTGCGTGTGTGTGTGTGTGTTTGATAGAGAGGGAGAGAGACATAGAGAGAAAGAGAGAGAGTTTTCTCTGAGCTCAGAGACAGGAATGACTGTACTGTAGTTGTGTTGCAGTAGTATGATCTGTTTTCAGACTCAGAGCTGGTGAGTCTCTGGTATCAGTGTATATACTGGAATTATGTCTACCTTTTACATTTTTAACAACTTACCCTCTGGTGTGACCCAGTTTCCAGCCCACTGGGTTTGAGAGTTACATACCTCAGTATCCCCATGTGGATATATGCATCAGTGTTTTACCTTGGTAAAAAAAATTAAAATTAAAAAAAATTAATAAAATCACATCCTTTCTGATTATAAAAGTCAGTGTTTTCATATTTCACCATGACCACCGTCTTTCTGTAACATTGCTCAACCAGAGCACGTGGACATTGTAAGATTAACCGATAATAAAGTGGCAGCAGTGACCCTAGAAGTGCTAGTTCTTTGCATTTGAAGTATGAGCCATTTGGTTCAGGGAAAAAGACACTAATGCACAACAAGGAAGAGAAAAAAATGGCATGCATTAGAGCCAGACCAGTTTTGGTTTAATGTATATATTGATATTTGGTAGGTTTGAGGTCATTTAGAAACAGTTCCACCATTGCACAGTTTGTCCGACAGAGAGCACTGAGAAGTTGAAAAGGTAAGTATGTATGGTCACAAAATAAAATAAAACAAAATAAAAAAAACTCAGGTTCAATTCGGGGGGTTATTCAGTTTTAAATGAGGAACTGCCAAAATACACACAAGTATTTCTTTTCCTGCAAAAACCACATATCTACTACCAGAAAATCCTGGTCCAATTTTCTTCTAAACCAGTCTAAATAAACTGAACCAACCGGGGAAACACACCAGAGTTCATTGCTGTTGTGTTGTTTTCGGTGTTGAACTGTTGACTCAGTGACTGTGAGCTCAGCACTGACAGGTTGGTGGTGTTACCATCCCATCTGTTCGGCCCCGGGGCTCATCCGCCATGCAGGTCACCTCTGCATTAATCTGACTAATTAGCCTAATGAGCCTGTTTCTTGGTGGGCCGACAAACGAGTGCGACCTGAACACACAGGAACCAGGCGGCTTCACTTTGCAGGAACAGAAAACACAGATTTCCTGGCAGCTTCTGACCTACATACAGCTCAAACACACACACACACACACACACACACACACACACACACACACACACACACACACACACACACACACACACACAGACACACACACACACACACGCTCTCTCTCTCTCACACACACACAGTCCTTATTTACAGTGTGAGGCAGCATGAACACACACGGAACAAATGTAATGACACTCTGACTTTTATGTCAAATGAGAGCTGTAGTTACTATAATCCATCACACTCACTCATGTCAAAACGCACACTTACAGAAATACCTTTTTCTGTATTTCTGAATCATGTCAGAGCCAGTAATCAGACCTGACTGACCCAAAACACTGAGTGATGCACAATTGGCTTGATTATTAAAATGTGAAGAAAAGGCATTTTATCCGCTTGCTTAACCTGGAAAAACCATCATGTCAGCAGCTCTCAGCTGGAGACCTCGTAGGATTTAAGACATCAACCAGTTTCTTCAGTTCGGGTCCCTAAAGTGACAAGTGACAAAAATATTTTTTTCGTATTTTTTTCCTGGTGAGCACCAGAAAGTATTTCGATGGCAAATGAATATTAAAAAAATACAAAAAGTAACTCAGTCTCATAGAAAACTACCCTGTATGAACAGAACCAATTTCCAGATCTGGCAAAACACTACTGAGCTTCTCTTGTAAGAAAGTATGTTAGCAGATCGAGATATATTTCCCTTTGAACCTGAACCTTAATAAGATGGGTAGGAAAAAAAAACTGTAAAAAATATATAAGACACCCAGCCATGCATTAGCTACACTACTCATCCTCTGAGGGTCACGGGGGGAGCCAATCCCAGTTGCCATTGGACAGCAGTTACTGGGCAGAACAAGATAAAGCTGACTCTGACTGACTAATTCAACTCATGAATTCATAGTCTCAATGTGGCCATTTGTACTGTCGGCCATGTTGAAGAAATCAAACAGCAGCTTTAAAGGGAGATCAACACAGGTGTTACAAATGATATTAACCTATTATTAGACTTGATGCCTGCGGTGACAATGGTCAAGGTTAGGATAAGTCTCCAGGACATGAATGAAAGTCAATTTAATGTCCACTGTAGTGGTTCAAACATGACTGTGTGTGGACGTGTTTGTGTGTGTTTGTGTGTGCATGTGTGTGTGTTTGTGTGCATGTGTGTTTGTGTATTTGTGTGAACTTCCATAATACAGCTATCACCATCAATAATTTTTACTGGTCATACTAGCTCCAATACCACTGCCTGAGGTGATAGTAGAACTATCAGTGTGGCAAATACTATCACCAGCGCTGCTTCAGCTACCATTCAGTGGTCCCTCACATCCACTTGTACAAATACCCAGCATCTTTGAGCTGATCATCCTGGATACACAGCAAGCAGCAGGCACACTCAACATTTCTCCAGAAATGTTTAACTTTAAGTTTACAATACACTAAATGAAACACAACAATGAGATACATTACAAAAACACACAAAGAAGGGATTTGGGAATATTTAACAACTCATAAAACACCTCAATAAAAACTCATTACCTGAGAAGCAATTTATGCAACTTGGAAATACATTTTTGAGATAAAATAACTAACATGCCTGTTTTTTTCTCAGAGAAAATGTATATCATCGCCTGTGTGCCACGAAGTGTTCATAGAGTGCTCGGATGAACTGATGTGACTCTATAGATAAACTCCGACACTTCATTATTAAAGTCCGTAATGCTGAGTGTTAAATTGTACTGCATTAATCATTCCCAGTTGGACCCTTTCCTTCCTCTGACTCTGATTGGCTGATAGAACAAACCTGATCTTGCACACTGTGATTTTTTTTTTTCTCTTTCTTCGCCTGACGAACTCACTCACTAATTCATTGGCATTTAAATCACATCATTTCCATTTTAGCTGAACACAGAGCCCTTGTTCCAGTGGTCACATTCCTTCATCATTATTAACATCAGAACTGTTATCATCGGTAGTTACGCCGGGACATCATCAGTACGTTATTATCATTGCAGTCTCCGGAGACCTGTGACGTGCTGCAGACTCAACTGATTTCACATCCTGTTTAACCTTCTCAGGAGCACAGCTCAAACACAGCTAGCCGGTTAACAGCATGTAATCTATAGTCACTGAATGGTTTTATTTGTCCTGTCTCTGTTGCCTGTGTGGTTAACAGTATGAATGAGGATGCTACAGATGTTGTGTTTTCTCTTTGTTAAATAATGCATAGATGTATAGCAGTTTATACATTCTGAAGCATGAGATGGAACAGATATATGGACCGTAGTGGGTTAACTGCTTCTTTCAGGGCTGCTGGGCTCACACTCTGGAGCTCCATCCTGATTAGTTGTAACCGTCTGGCTGCTTTCTAATATATCTTTATACATCATATTGGCCCCAAACATAAAGTTACCCTGATTATAAAATAACCAACCTTTTTCATCATCTGGAAAAAGATAAGAAACAGTTCATTAGACTAGTCCTGCTGGGAAAGTTTTCCCAGGATGCTATTAGTCCCAGAAGACATACTCTTCATCCTGGAAGCTTTTCATTTTCATAAAAAAGAATCTTTCCCATTAAAGCAAAACATAAATCCCACATTAGTGGTGTCTGAACAGGTACTGTATGTTTTAAAGTGCAGTTAATTCTTCATCTTGTTCATCATTCAGGATGATTTTCTCTGGCAGTTAGCATTTTTCAGACTCTGTCTTTTTTGTCTTTTTGAGGTCCTAATCTTGAGACTGTGATTGCAGGAATGCGAAGCAGTTTGACAGACGATTCGGTCCCCAGTCAGACCTTTTTGACTCGTTTTCACTTCTCAGCAATTTCTTTCCGGCAAAACGCTTTGAATGAGCCTTCTGAAACTCCCACAAACTGAGCCAATCAAACACTTTTGGTACTAGCTTACTCTAAAATTTTGCAAAACTGTAAACAGACAGATACTGGCTAGCCTAGCAAGAACGGGAGACTCTCAGGGGAATGTTACAACCTGCTAGGAAGCTAGCATTATTACTAGCGATACTGATGTGATTACTAGCAGCAGAATCAGTCAGAACAGCAAAAGATACTGAACTCCAAATTGCCCCTGATGACTGTGCCATCAGTATGTTCGAGTGTGTCAATGCGATGTATAAATGTGTGTGTGAATGGGTGGATGTGGCAGTAGTGTGACGCGCTCTGAGTGGTTGATAAGACTAGAAAAGCGCCATGTAAGTGCAGTCCATTTACCAGTTACCATCCATTTAACCACAGCACTGTCACATTATCAAATACATTTATTTTCCAACAGTTTTGAAAGGCACAGACAAATTATGTCATCCTGCTCAAATTAGAAGACGCGAGTATGTGTTGTTCTAGGGTGCGTGGACACACAAAGGTTTTTTTCATTTAATATTGCGGAGTTGTTGGATATATATCACTACCAAATCATATTTGAAAATTATATTTCGAAATGTCTTCTAGAAGTTGTATGTATGAAATACTAAATGGTATTGTTAAATAGACTGGATTTTGTTCTTTGTAAAGTTTTTCAGTCAGTATGACATTCCTACACTATATAAGAAACAGACAGCATAAGACATCCTACGTCTCGCTTCTTGTTTAGGTTTAGACCAGTGAGCCCTTGGTTAAAGTGAAGAAAAGAAAGTGGTCTTGGCTAATTTTTGAAAAACACATTCTGTTTTTTTCTTCAAGTCAGAGTTGACTGGCTGTAGTTTTTCCAAGTGAATATTGCACAGAAAGAAACGAAATATACCGTCAGTGAACATTTTACAGATGCATTCATTGAATGTTTCCTTTTTGAACAAAAATGTACGTTCCTTTCTGTGTGTGTGTGGGTGTGGTCACTGCTAACACACACACAGACACACACAGACACACACACACTCTCTCTCTCTACACGTACAGAATAAAGCTTGAAAGATGACCTCACATAAGATTCAGATGAACTGTGTGTGTGTGTATGTGTGTTTGTGTGTGTGTGAGGGTGTGTGTGTGCGTGCATGTCTGTGTGTGTGTCTGTGTGTGTGTGAGATAGATTGTTAGATAGTGAGGCCTTCACATTGCTGACAGCTACAGCTCAGCATACCCATAATCCCCTGCAGGACTGTGGCCAGCGTTGGCGTGTTGACCCCTGAACGTATGCTACAGGGTGTGTGTGTGAGTGTGTGTGTATTAATATTCAGAGTGCTGGGGGGTAAGAGGAAGAAGCAGAGGCACAGATGGACTGAAGTAGACTGGACTGATTTAAACTGGACTAAATTCATTAAAATTGGACCAAACCAACAGAACATGGCCTCCGACAGTACAGACAATACAGGTTAGAACTCTTTATTTCTCTGACACTTTATACTTGAACTCAACTGTATTATATTTAATTATTGAGTTTAATATCATTTACTGTATTTATTTCAGTAAAAAGGTAAACTTATTATTTTTACTGTATATATTGAAGAAAGTAGACAAGTAATAACAACTAAAAACCAAAATTATTAAGAGTAAAAATAAAATGTGCAGCAAGAATTCTTTTATATTAACACAATGCATTGAAATAGAAAAGTCAAAAGAATATAAAAAAAAAAGAATTTATTTCTAAAAAAAGGAAATTGTCAAGTAGAATGAAAGAATAATCCGAAAGAGAGACAGAAGGACGGACAAAAATTGCTGAAGGAACTATGGAGGGATGAGAAGGTGGAACGAAAACAGGCAAAAAAAAGGGAAGAAAAGACAGAGGGGGGAAAAAAAGATGTAAGAAATGAAAGAAGTAAAGGAAGGGGATGAAGGGAAAGAAGGAAAAGAGGCAGGGAAAGAGGGAAGTAGGGAATATCCATGGTCCCAGTGGCAATGCCCCTCCTCCATCTTTACGTTCCACTGAGTCTGATTGACAGCCACCAACCCCCAAAACACACACACAAACGAATACACACACACACACACAAACGCATACACACACACACACACACACACACACACACACACACACACACACACACACACAAACACTCACTGTGGTGACTAAACATGTGCACTAAATATAAACCACAAGCCTCTGGGTGTTTTTTGAGGGGGTTTTTGTTTATTATTTGTGTGTGTGTGTGTGCGTGTTTGAGTTGTACTGCGAGAAATTATTTCAAACCTCGCTGCAGGTTTATTTCTGTAAATCATCTCTTCACTGACTCTTGATGGTTAAATCAGTTTGATCAGACAGATTTTAATGCGTAGTGAGAACATGTGGATTCTGGTATTATGGAGAAAACAAAACAATCCCATGTCATCACCTTGAATGTCTGAGAGAATGGATTCTTCCAGAAAGTGTTCTCGTGTGCCCAGCAGTTGCTGACTTAATGATATGTTCCAGCTTATAGTCAAGTTCAAACTGTTTTTCATTTATTACAATACCCAACATTCATGGAACGATTCAGTAAATAGCTGGAGTCCCACCACCTCTCCTGGCCACCTCTGTTCCTCTCTGTAATTTAGTGTGTTTGCTATCAACCAGTCACAAATATGTAATCATCAACAAAATAATGGTTTCAGACATGTGACTACAGCTCAGTATAGGGTATATTGGAACTGGTGATTCAGGGTCAGGGGAGTACTTTCAGGCAGACTTTCTGTTAATGCCTCGTGGGAGTTGTAGAGCTTGAGTGCTGATAAAATAATTATTTTAATCTTTGTTAAAATGAAGTAGTAGTCATGGTACAGTGACTGAGCTGTGGTGATTTGAGGCATAAATGTGATAAAAATTGCTGCTTTTCTGGAGAGCTGAGTGAGTCAGAACTTGGAAATGGGTCATAAGGCTTTGTCATAAGCTGCTGGTTTGTATTGTCATTCACTGTCCAGTCAACAGTGGATAGTGATTTAATATGGACAGAAAACCTCAGGAACATGTTTAAGGTTTTAACAAAAAATAAACCCTGAATGTCTACTGGATATGGCTCCAAACCCTACTGCCAGACAAGGACAGCTCTTCAAAACCCTGGTTTATGTTTTTTTTTTTTTTTAATCTCGCTTTCTATAACATCTGTACATGACAACTACATATACATTGTCATGGTTCTGACACAGACACTTTTCCTGCCCCATGGACACTACTACACGACTACTAAGTCACATTAATGTCAAGTCTCCACATCTAACTTTACATGTTATATGAATGCAAATCTTTGGATTATTATTTTCGCACACTGTACATATTCATTATACTGCAACTCAATCTTCAAGCAGTCTGTTCTTCAGTAGTCACATTGCCAATATTGTTCAAAGTTGTTTTGTGACATCTTTGTGTTTCACAGAAGATTGAAAACATGTTTGCAGCCAATGTATGATCGATATGGCATCAGATACTTTGTAGCTGTGCAGTACTTTAGCTGTTTAAACTACTGCAAGCTGCGTGCTTTCTTACCTTTATTTAGGATGTGTATTTCCTGCGCATATTAGCAGAGGAAAAGCTACCGCGTTTCTCCTCCTGCTTCAAAGACCTCAGAGGAGAAGAGACAGGAACAAGAAAACAAGAAAAACTTTTTGCTGCATGTAGATGAAGACAAAAATAGACCCGGAGCATAAAGAGCATAAAGATAGCTGAAGTGAAGCTGGTGGATGAAAATACACAGAGGAAGAGGAGTTAGCTAGGAGATGGTGGCCGGTCTTCGGCTCTTTATTCTGCTCTCCCCAACAGTGAAGAGAAAAGTTTGACTTCTATCCACGGATTTGTCGATATGGCAGTTGATAAAAATCACAACACTTCAGTGCCAACATATTGTATGTTTTATCGTATTATTAGTATTATTAATTATTACTATATTTTCAGATGTGTAAGGCTGCAGCGATAATGTAATCTGTAGTGGCTGTCATGTGACAGTCAGAGTATTTATTGGTTAGCCTTGTTTCAGAATTGAGCCCTGATTCCATACATCACTTCCTCTCTAGCCGCTCTTCCTCTAGCATCTGTTAGTTTTGGAAAAAATCTGTGTCAGGTTTACTGAGATGAATGGTTCTGTGTTACAGACCTACACATGGAAGCTGAATCCTTCAGGATTTTAACTAACTCACACAACAGCTCCAGTGTTGTTTTCTAGAGCAGCAGTGTCCACAATCGATCTCTTCTAATGTCATCCTTCAAGCTTCATAGCAGTAAACGGTTCTGTCTAAAAAATGTCAGCACCGTTCGATCCTCCCTGTCCTTTCTCAAAGCTCACCACTTGACATGCCTCAGTCTATCAGGGTGCTGACTTTGGCCTTTTGGAAAGATGCTATTTGTTAAAGCTCATTGATATGAAACAACCGTATTAGACTTTTCTTTTTTTTCTTTGATTTACCATGCTTATCTAGACAAAGGACGTGAACCACGTGGCATACTGTTAAATAAAGTTATGTTAAGGCTGGATTTTAAGCCACTTGTGTTATTTTAAATGTCAGTGTGTGATTCTGAATGATGTTTCTGTGAATCTGGAACAGAACCTGGAAGTTTTGTTTTCATGTCAGCTCTCTGTAACATCATGCCAAAAGCCTGAGCTGGGATTGGTCCTTTTGAATGTCAAACAGAAGAGCTTCTGTGGTCAAGGTTGGTGGTGCTTTGAATATAGAAGAGAACATGGTGGATCAGGCTGGATGATAATGTAAGCACTGATTTTGTGACATTAATATGTTCCACTCCTTGTTAGCAATGGTCTGGTCCCCTCCAGACGCTGTGTTATGCCTCGTCTGCCTTTTGGGTGACCTCTTTCTTCACCCCAAGTCAACATGCCGTTGACCTTTGACCTTGAATTGCACCCCTTTAATTTCCTTTCTACACAGAGACATACACACTCAGGCTTTGTTTGGGATTGACACTCTTGACCTGCCTCTGCCAGTTGCTCCCTACTTGTTTCCTGCTTCAAACAACCACATACACATACACACGCACATGCACACACACAGAGACACACATACAGAGCTATTGTGTGTGAGGAGGAGGGTCTGAAGGCGATGACTGATGATGGTGAAGAAAGAGGCTCCCTCTGTCTGTTAACACCCATAAACTACCAATCTGTCAGGCTTACGCCGTGTGTGTGTCTGTGTGTGTGTGTGTGGGTGTGTGACATATTTGCTGGCCACTGCTCCATCTCGAGGGACGGCAGTTGGAAAGCCTGTGGCTTCTGTCTTGATTGGTCATGGATGCCACATACACACACACACACACACACACACACACACACACACACACACACACACACACACACACAAACACAGAGGCTTGATGCGTCAGATGAGTCTGAGTGTTCATGAGACTTAAGCATCTGTCAGAACCACAAAAGCTCTCGTTTACAGTCAAATAAACAATTTTATAAATAAAGAATAAATGTTAAAAACACATCAGCCGGTTGTCTGTAAGCACACGGACCCTCAATTCAGTCTTGAGGTTGTTTTCTCAAAGACACACAAAGATATAGGATGGCAATATTTGATGAGCATTTATGGAGAGCTGAAAATTTAACACACATTTTTAACACTTGATTCATTAAAATAGTAACATGCTAAAAGTAATACTGCTCCTACTGCAGCTGCTGCTACTGCTAATGAACTGCTAGTTTTAGTAGTGAAAAAGGAGAAGAAGACTTAAAGGCAGGAAATCAAAAAACATCTGTGACTCATAATCAAGTCAAGGTTATAATGATATGTGTTGAGTGGAAGAGAAATCATCAAATGAAAGTAGTAAGGTTATACTCCAAAACGTACATGTTCACACATGACCATGGGCAGATGGTGAAAACTGTGTAACACTGACTCTTAGTTTAATTTACATGCTTTGGGGGCCTTGTAGGTTCTAAAAAGGGGAGTAAAGGATGACTCCAGTGATTTAGTATTGCTCCTCAATAAACATGAGGGGGTCACAGGAGAAGGATAAAAAAATAAAATAAAAAAAAAAGAATGGTCAAAATCAAAGCAGCAGAGAAATCCAGACTTTTAGTTCCCAGCTCCAGTCAAGCTCCAAAAACACTACATTTCCCGTTATGTAACTGACTGTTGCTTCATTAGCCCCTCTCCAAAATAAACATATTTCATGCAGTTGATTTAAAAAGTGGGAGGCCTTTGGAATTTAGCTCATGGGTCAGATCCGATCTAGTTTGTGACCCCTGACTTACAAGCTTTTTCAATGTAATACACATAAACACACACACACATTCACACATTCTGACAGCATTTGCCAAGATTTGACAGAAATTGCGATAAGGTGACAGTCAATAGAGATCCTCATCTGTCTGCACAACCCCCATCCTGTCACACACACACACACACACACACACACAGACGCGGACGGTATCAGAGGGGTCTCGGTGTATAAACTTTCAGATCAGGAGGATGACAAGAGAGGTTTCCCTTGAGAGAGACGCTGAAAGAGGGTGGAAGGAAGGATTGATTCAGGGATGTACAAAAGAAAGGAAGAAAGAGCAAGATGGGAGTCAATGATGACAGTAAGAGGATAACTCTGTGGTGTCCCCTGTTGGTTGACTTGAAATTGTAGGATCATGCGGTATTGTAAATTTCACATGGTTGACTGTCTGTGCCATACAGTTTGGAATGACCTGTATTACAAAGGATCACATGGTAAATTCAGCATGATGTACATTTTCACAGCACTAACTCCATCAGAGACATGTCACACACTGCTTTCATTCACTGATCTTGTCCTGCAGGTCTTTCACATTAAAAGCTTTTTGTATACATTTTTATAGTTTAAATGGTTTAGACAGCAGCGCACTTCCAAAAATAGAGCGTGCTGGAGGCAGGACATGACGCAAAAAGTACACTGTGGAAATCGCAGTGTTTTGTTTACATCATAAACAACTGCGTCTCTAACCTTTCCTTGAATTTGCCTGACCGACAGAAGTTCCTGAATCTTGTCGTCTCTCTGGTTGGACATTTTCGTTGGCCTTTCTGTGTAAATGACCCTTCGTCTTCACCCTTGGTTGTTTGTATTCTTCCAGTTTCGCACTAGTCGCATAATAGAAATGTCATCAACACGCCCACTCGCTCACTGTGAATTCTCGGGACAGCTACCCGCTCTATTCACACATGGCCTCAATCGGACATTTCACGGACTTTTTACTAGGGAGCTGGCAGGGTAAATTCTGTTTAATGTCTGGGCCAACTGATTCAGACATTTGCGTTCTCATATACAGCTCCTCCAGGTAATGTTTAGATAGGTTCAGGGTTCCAGCACACGTGTGAAAACAACTTTGGTCAAACATCCCTCCAAGGAAAATATTTAATCACTTAGTCGGAGTCAAAGATTTTCCCTCATGGATTGCACCATAATCACAGAGTAAAGTTCACGGCCAGTGCATTTAAATGTAAAAAAACATGAAAAACCCAGAGACCGCTTTTATTTTCTCCATCTGAAGCCTGAAAAGAAAAACAGCCACTTCATTGTTCAGACAGAGCGGAGCTTTTACTGCTGACACAAAAAGAAGAAAACTCTTTCAGCACAGGCAGGTTCCTTTTTTTTGCAACCAGCAGTGGTCTCCCACAAAAGGAGCAGTGATAGCACTTACTGACAGTCAGCGGTTGGTCAGATATAAAACCTTACTGATGAAGTGTCGAGTTTAAATCCAAGACAGCCGTTAGTGAAGGACGCAAAACCTGAAGAGTTTATTTCTACAGGCGAGCTTTCTGCTGACCTCAGGCTTCACATCCTCAAATACACGCACAGGAACACAAACAAAACTCAGCACACACATTTGCACATGAAGACACACTGTGTATTATGTGTAACTGTTGGATCAGTGCAGTGATGTTGATGGAATGCCACGCTGTTTCACACTGTACTGAAAAGAAACTCTAGCCTCTGATCTCTGAATCACCGCCCACATCTCCACATTTTCTTGTAGTTCTGCTGTTGTGCTCTTTGACAACCGAGTTTTCTGATTCAGAAAAGAAATCAACCAATCAGAGTTTAGTAGGTAGGATTAAAAATGGGGCAGTCATCCATACCTAGCTAGATATGTAGCCTCTGTCAGGAAAGGATGACAGAAATATGGCGACAAGCGTTACGAGCAACACTGCTATACTAGTTGTTGTTGTGGTCACCTGCTTATTGTTCAAAGTGTCTTAGTTGTAAGACAACATGACAGCTGACAGTTTAGGTGACAAAAACAAACAGATTTCTGCATATATGAATAAAGCATTAGCTCTGAAATGTAATAATGTCAATACCTTCAATTTACACTTATTTAAAGTACCAACGTCACACGTGCAGAAAAAATACTAAAAAAAGAGAGAGAGGACGTGTACCTTCCCAGGAAATATAACAAATAAAAATAATAATAAATATAACAACGGAAATCTTAATCTGTACCCTTGAAAATAAAAGTCAACAACAACATTACAAAAAAATGTTTATATTGAACCAATCAGTGTTAACACAAAATGTCTGTATTGAAGCTTAATGAACGTTTACGTTTTGGTTCTGTTTAGGTAGTCAAAGCATCAACCGTTTGGTTAAATATGAAAAATGTCAACAGTGAATTAAAAACATATTGACTTTTTCAACATTTAACAAAAACCAACATTGTTCCAGAAAGTGGAACCCATGGCTCCAGTCCTGTGCCTCATAGGTTTGGGATGATGTCGGAATCCTGAGAGCAGTTCATCCAGCCTCTGGATGCCACTGTGTTGTGCTATAACACACTAGTACAAGCTTGCTGCTCTGATTTAACAAGCGGCTGACAGACAGTTTCTGTTAATGTGCTGAGTGTGAAGTACTTTATTTGCCTCTATTTAGCGTAAAAACCCTCAACAGCAGTGAGGTATGAGTTTTGCTCTGCTTCCACGGCAACCAGAGGTGCATGTGCCATGACGACTGTTGCCCTAAGAAACCAACAGTTGTTTTACCACAGAGAGAGAGAGAGTGAGAGACAGATGAATTTACATGAATCATTTATGCAAGATAGCCAGACAACAAGCACTCATTTACATTTCATTGTGTGTGTGTGTGTGTGTGTGTGTGTGTGTGTGTGTGTGTGTGTGTGTGTGTGTGTGTGTGTGTGTGTGTGTCTGTGTGTGTGTGTGTGTGTGTGTGTGTGTGTGTGTGTGTGTGTGTGTGTGTGTTTGTGTGTTTGTGTGTAAATAAGGTCAAATCTCAACATGTTACATTTATTCTAATTAAATCCAAACAGGTCAGTGGAGGCAAACAGTGAACTAGATGAAATCAATATACAAACAAACACTTACTGCGCTTACACATATGGTAAATTCAGACACACACAAACACAGCTCTAGTTAGAAGGGAACTTAGATTCCCGATCAATATTATTGATCTAAGTTGGCCTTGCGATGCTGAAGGCCAACAGTGTGAGGTAATCAGGGTTATAGCTACACAATGGGTGAGAGGGGACTACAAAAAAAGAGGAAGGAAGTGAAGAAGGAGGAAGAAATAAGACTGAGCAAATATATGAAGCAAGGAAAGAAGGAGGGACAGATGGAAGTCAGGAAGAAGAGAATGGATATAAATGGAATTCCAGATGATAAAAATGTAGAGGAGGAAAGGAAGGGAAAAAAGCCAGAGGTGGAAGGGAGGACAGGAAGGACAGAGAAAGTTTTGGCAGGAAGGATGTGAGAAATGAGGGAGAGAGGGAGGTATAATGAACCAGAGAAAATACGAGGACCCCCACAATAAATCACTTTAAATATTACACTTTTACAGTCGAAATATATTAATATATCTCACTCTGGATCAAAATGTTGGCCCTGCCAACTGACTGACAGTAACACGCTTGGATCCTGCAGTGAGTGGATGATAAAGAAGACAATAAGTTAGATTAAACGTTTTAGAGGAAGCGAAAATCCAATAAAGATGTAAAACAGCAAAATATTGAGTATGGGAATTATGCCATGAGATCAAAATGAGACAAATTCACTGGTTTGAAGCAGATTTCAAACATGCGATGTATGCTACCTACAGTCAGAAATAGATATGCAAACAACATATCATTTAAATTGGAAAGTACTCAGACATGCAAATGTGTTGCATAAACTTTGAGTAAAATCAATTCATGGCAACGGGATTTGTTGCACTGTGGTTCCAGCTGGTGTCTGAGTGTTTGCTGCAATTGATTTTTTTATCATTTGTGAAGCTGCTGCATTATTTTCCTCCCAAGAAGATGTCATGTCATATTTTTTTCAAGTCCGTTTTATTGATATAGTCCAATATCACAAATCACAAATTTGCCTCAGTGGGCTCGAAAAGCTGTACAAAGCACCCTTTGTCTTTAGACCCTCAAACAAGTTGTATCATCAGTTGTATCAGCAAACGCACAAAAATTAAACATATTTAAGTTCGTAAACGACTTTAACACGGGAGACCACTATTCTTTTCCCATTTCCAACTGACAGTCAGCATTGTTTTTTTAAAGCATGATCACAATTGTTCCATAACTTTAACTGTGTTTATTATTGTCACCATGACGACGAACTTCCCCACACCTTAACAACGCATTTTAAACCAAACAACAAGGTTTTGCTAATATTAACAGCATAGTTATTTTAACCCAAACCGTGATCTTTCCCTAAACCTAAGCGAGTGGTTTTGTGCCTAAACTGAACCAAACCTTAACCATAGTGCTGCCACAACATAAAATGTTTTATTTTACAGTGATTTTTGACGGTTTTGGGAGATAGCCAAAAAATGGTAGGGGCGTCACATCAGAAAAAAATGCCGTGTTGCTCTAGATGGCATGGACAAATGTTTTATTTTGTTGTTTAATTTGGAGTATTTGTCGTATTTTATCCAATGTTCTCACTGTTGAGCGAATGATTAGTAACCAACCTTCCTTTGATGTGAAGAAGTCTTTGTTTTTATTTTTGTTCCAGTCCTCTAATCATCAGGTCTAGTTCTAGACCATTTCTTTCTAACTTTGTTCTGAGCCTTGTAGTTATAGCTCTGGTCCTCAAAGTCATTTTAGCTCTTAGCCTTGTCATTGTTCCAGGTCTAGGCTTGTAGTTGTTCAAGCTCAAGGCCTTTTAAGGTGGTCCAGCTCTAGGCCTTGTTATTGTTCCAGCTCCAGACCTTTTATTTCTAGCTCTAGAATTTGTAGTTGTCCTCACTCTAAGCCTTCCAGTTCAAGCTCTTGGCTTTTTTAGTTAGCCTGGCTCTAGATCCTGTAGTCCAGGACTTTTATTCTTCTAGCCTTCAGCTATGTCAGTGTTCTAGCTCTAGGTCATGTAGCTGTTATAGGTCTCTGCCCTCTGGTCATTCTAATTCTAGGCCTTATAGTCATGCTACGCTGACCTTTTCCACCAAACTCTGGAGGTTTGTGGCGGTGTTCAGTTGGAGCTAGATTGGTAGACCATCAGACTGACGGAGCACACTGGTGACCTTCCACCCCAGGAAATGGTTTCCAGCTGAGAGACATTTTCTCAACATGAAACCAATTTCTTTCTTCCTGCTCAGTTTGCACAGCCAAAAATTTTCTACAGAAACTCGACCTCAACTGTGGAAGAAAATCTTTTAAAAGAGCCATACTGTTGGTTGGAGTTAAAAATAAATACAACTCTCATACTTTTGATTACAGCCAATCATTTCCCCAAAAAACGAATAAATTTGTAGGCTACTTTAATTTCTTTATTTTAAAAATGACTTTAGAGATATAACATGATTATTGTTTGACCTTAAAATAGAAACAAATAATAAACAACATTTTTAGTAAACAAAAAACAGGTAATTAAAGATGATAGAGGAAGAAAGGAGAGAAGATTAAAGGAAAAACTGAAGACTGACTGAGAAAGAAGGAATTACTGGCTTTATAATAAAAAAAACCCCAGAACATCATCACTCTTTCTCCTTCTCTCACTGATATTTCTTTTCATCCAGATCTTTCCTTTCATCATGCAGCTTTTAGCTGCTGTTTTATTTCTCGACTCTGGGTTTTTAGAAAGTGAATCTGTGATCAAAGCCCAATAGAACTGCTTTGACACCGTTTTTACTTCACACTGCAGATGTTACCCCTGATATTATCCCGCTGTGAGCACACCAAATCTGTCTCTGAAAACTGTTACTCTGGCTATGATCACATTACACCATGGCTAATCGGCATTTTGTAGTGATTATTGATGATCATCAGCCTGGTTGTACACTCAGCAGGTAACACCTGTTACTTTACACAAATATTGTTCAAGTTATTTTTAGGACAGTGCTTTTCCCTGCAAGGACACAAAAGGAGATTTTCAGTGGAAAATCAGCTTTAACTGAATTTAAAAGTGTTAAACGAGAAGAGTCAATGTGAATCACCTAGCGGAGGCTAACTGGTTAGATGATTAGCTTTAAGTGTTTTCAATTCTTTGATGATGCCTGTTCATTTCATAACTCAGTCAGTTCAACTAATTTAAAAAAAATGGGCTATACACTGTTTGTATCTACTTCCAAGCTGCTACAGATATGTAGCCTAATACAATAAAAATAGCTACTTGGCAGTTTATCTTGTTACTATTGGAAGAGTTTGGATTTGATTTGATTCAGAAATAATAAAGGCTGCATATAAAACACTTGTCCAAATAGTCACAAAACAAGAACAAAAAAGAGAAATTTACTCCTTAGCCTTAAATAACCAACTGTTTTCACGGTTATTAGAGGCTGAGGCCACTTTGCTTAACTCTCTTTAGACTGTTAGCAAAAGCTGAGGCTAGCAAGTTAGCTTTAACTATGTTCAGTTATGTGCAGTTATTGAATAAACTATGTTTATCAGAGGTTGAAGCTAGCCAGTTAGCTTTCAGTGTGTTAAGACTTGTACAAGAGGCTGTGGCTCGAAGGTTTAGCTTTGTTCAAAATGGCTGGCTGGTTAACTGTGTTGAAGAGATAGAGGCTAGCCATTTAGCTTCGTCTTTGTTCCAGCTGCTTTGCAGTTCCCTCTAATAATGTTTGGACAGTTAGCAGAGGCAGAGGCTTGCTGGATAGCTTTAACTGTGTTCAAACCCAGTTAGCCTTGACTGTGCTGTAACTCCTGAGGTTAGTGAGACAGTTCGGGGTCCTTATATCATTCATGCTGTCGCACAGTCTGAGGTTGGTTGATGTATCTTTAATCATCAGTTTAGATCTAATCAATGTGTGTATGAAAAGTGATGACCCCATTTTTTGCAACACTGCTACAAATGAGAATGTATAATGAATTCATAAAGTCATTCATAATTAATCTGATGGTTAATTTTTAAAGTGACAGTTAATTAAAGATAGTGCAGTAGGATTGGATTGTGTGTGTGAGTGTGTTGGTGACATGTATGACAGCTATTCCCTTTTCGCTTTGACTCAAAGCTACTTTGAAATTATCATTCATGAACTGGTGTGTATGTGTGTGTGTGTTTGTTATGACAGCTACTCACTCCTGCTTCTTTGACAGTAAGCTACCGTGTTATCAGTCATTCGCTGAGTGTGTGTGTATGTGTGTGTGTGTGTGCGTGTGTCTCTGTATAATTGGCCTGCTGTTGACCGGTTGGTAATTGTGTCTGACAGCAGTAAAGGTCTCTGTTAACAATGTTCAGACCGAACACTTAGTGGGGTTTTAACCTGCAAACACACATGCAGCACACACACACACACACACAAACACACACACACAGACAAACACACACCGAATATAATCATATTTGTCTCAGGGGATAGAGTGTCATTGTTGTCTCTTGAAGTGTTTTGACAAGCACCAAATGGAAAATACATACACCTTGGTGTGTGTGTACGTATTTGAAATTAATCCCTTTCTTTTTCTTTAATTCAGTTTTTATTCTTTTCTTCAATTTATTAGTCTTTTCTATCTGACTGTCATTTTCTACCCTGTCACACCTCTCTTTATTTATTCCTCCTTTTTCTCAACCACAATCTGTTTTAACAATAATAAGCTACAGATTACCAAACATGAAATATTGAAATAAATTAATGAATAAATCTTCAAAACAATTAAATAAGAAAACAATGCCAATGAAAATGTCTAAAAAATGCATAAAGTCATCAATAAACAAATCTATAAATGTGTAAGAAGGTAGTTTTACAGCTTTTAGTTGATCTTTCTTTTACCTCTGGGTGTATTTTACTTCAGCAGGATTTACTTGTTGTGGAATGAACCCCCATGTGGAGCTGTATGAAAGAGAAATGTAAAAGATCTTTATTATTGTTCCAAAGCATTCAAACATCTGCTGTCGTAAATGTAATTTACACACTAGAAACAACAGGCTGGGATTGATGGTGGTGACACACACACTCAGTAATTAGCAGGAAACACAGCAGGCTGAATGGAACTTGGCTAATTAAGACCAATTGGTGTTAATATCGGAGTGGGTGAAGTGTGTGTGTGTGTGTGTGTGTGTGTGTGTGTGTGTGTGTGTGTGTGTGTGTGTGTGTGTGTGTGTGTGTGTGGCTCTGAACAGTACATAAAAATTTTAAAAATGATTTTCGACGGAAGCAATGTCACAGAGGTGTGATACAACAAATTCCAGGTGAAACTACTTTGCCTATTGTTTGTTTTTGACAATTCATCAACCAATGAGAGAACGTATTCATCTTCCTGTTTTTGCTGAAATTATGCAGTGTAGCCCAAAATATATTTTGATGATGAATTTCTGCTCAAAGCTCAAATATGTTCAGAGATTCAAAAAGGTCTAGTGTTGTGCTCAGTGACAGTTTCTCCAGTTGTAAAAACAATTGACCAATCATTTTTTAGGTGGGATTAAGACTGAAATGTTTCTATGCCAGAGATGGAAAAATATATGCAAAAAAAAATGTATAAAGGACCTCCACATAGATATTATAGGTAGGTTTAATTATAATTATGATAAAATAGGTATAATAAATATTATTGTGGATGCATATCACCAGGGAGAACCATTGTGCATCTCAGCATTTTATCAAGTCATAGGTGAAGCAGTAAGATCAACACCATACATAAAAAAGAAATGGGAATCAGAGATAGATATTGAAATCTTAAATGAAAAATGGTACAAAGTGTGTATAACACGGTGCACTACCACTAACTCATGAGTATAAGGAGAGTTTGGCTGGAAGAATCAAACGCTTTTCTTCATAACAACCCGGATCAAAAGCAGACAGCTTTGTTGGAGGCTCCAACCATACTTATTTTTTTGGTTTAGCTGCACTAAACCAAAACCTTTCTGGGACAATGTGAAGGCAACAAAAGACATTTTGAGGTATGTCATCCTAAACAACTGTGCTGGGATAGGCTATACAAGGAAGAGACAGATACCTGACAAAAATATTGATTGTAGCCAGCAAAAAAGCTCTAACAAGAAAATGGTGTACAGTTTCTGAATGGACTGAAAATGATGGTAGATGGACTAAAATGTCAGTAACTGCTGTGTGCGTGCGTGTGTGTGTGTGTTGAGCTCAGCTGTGAGATTTTCAGAGGGATTATGGGAGTTATAGTTCAATGAGACACAGAGGGTGAACGACAGGTGAGACTTGTTAATGAGGGCTTAATGCTAAACAGAAACACACACACACACACACACAGACACACACATACACACACTGGTGTTGTCCAGCTGGTGTCAGAGCCCACTGCAGATGGGATCTTTACAAACTCTGCGTGTGTGTGTGTGTGTGTGTGTGTGTGTGTGTGTGTGTGTGTGTGTGTGTGTGTGTGTGTGTGTGTGTGTGTGTGTGTGTGTGTGTGTGTGGTCTATAATTGGCCTGCTGGCTGGTTGGTAATTGTGTCTAACAGTGGGGAACTCCGATGGGGGACGGGTGGATAATAACAGGAACACCTGCACAGGTGTATTCAGTTTATTTGTTAAAACCCCTGTGAATGATATTGATTCAGCTCTGTGGTCACCTCTGAAATTGGACATTGGTGCAAATCAAGAAAACCCATGGTCAAACATAGTAGGATTGAGTTTCGTAGGTATAACATTGGAGTGAGTGATATGGATACATTGTATATGTAATTTTCTACTGCAATATCAATGATGATCATGCGATACTCCATTTTACTTCATCTGGAAAATTAATTAAGAAACTGCTTATTAAAAAGATAACCAGACACAAATGTGTGTTTTTTGGTTGTTACAGTGAACACATAAAGTCATCCTGCTCAGTGACTGCCAACATTGCCCACAGTGGTCTAATGCAACTAAAGATATTGATGCATAGGTACCTCGTCATAAAGGGAATATAAATCATTTATAATTCGGATTTATAATTCCCTACAGTGTATTTATCATATCACCTATCCCCACTGGACGATTAAATTTGACACTCAGTTACACTACTCACATACCCTTGAAATGAAATAGCTACTAGCTTTTCATGTCTAGCTTTTACGGATAAATCCAACAGTTGATTTAAGTGTCAAGGCAGTCGCGCCCCCCCCCACAAGAAAACGATTGTAGTCAGTTCGAATGTGGCATTTATTCACTCTCAAATCACTAATGTGAAATTGGTTTCACACATGCTTTGTGACACTAATTCTAACCACTCTCTCTGACTTCCACAGTCTGGATGTGAGAGTGCAGTTTATTAAACCCCGGCTAGCGTTTGTTGCTAGCTAAAATCATTAAACTTGTGTAGGCAGGCTGCTTGTCTGTTGGTGGATTGAAGTGAAAATGCTGAAAAGTTTTTAGATTATAACCATTAATTCAATGGCATTTGATGACTATATTTTAAACTAAGTTGTTCTACAGAATGTCCTTCAGATATTTCTTATCAAAAGAAGATAAAAACTGGTTAAAAAGGGAAATCTTTACATACATACAATTTTATTTAACAGGTTTACTTGCGGTAGCTTTTCCTCTGGTAGAGTGGGTCATTCACTGATCATAGGGTTAGTGGTTCCATTAAATTAGAAAGCACTTAGGGTAAAAGTGCTATACAAATGCAGTCCATTTACTATTATATTTACCAAAAGAGATGCCACCTAATGAGAGCTTGTTTACTTCTCCCTAAAACCCATATTAGTCTTTTTTGATTTTTTTGATTTTTAAAGATACTTACCATTGTTAGTAGTACATTTTTATCAGTACACCTTATCTAAAATTTTGAGGAATAGTACATGAATCATTGCCCCCATCCAGTTACACAACAGGCCAGTGTACTGTACATGCTACCCCACAGTACACTTTTATAACAATTTACACGTCAAGCCCCATGTTTTGCCTGCATCACGCATGTATTAGGGCCTTTATTTCAACCAAGGTGTGAAAAATTAGGTCTGCAGTTGGGTAATTTAGAGACTAGCTTGCCGTTTTGTTGGTCTGTGTACAGTGACGCAGTGGGCAAATAAAGTATGATGCATGCGACTTGAATGAGATGGTCCTCGACTGATAACTAGAGTCATGGACGTTTGGGGGGCAACCTTCCAGTCTGCTTTGAAACTTTTCTTTGCAACTCTCAGTTTTCACTGTTTCCTGCTCATTTAGCACTTCTTCTTCTCATTCTTTTCCTACAGTTATTCCTCCAGCTGCTCCAACTTTTTAAGCTTATCAAGCAGAAACTTTCAGCTCTCTGCAATCACATGCATTTAGTCCAGGAAACACACTTTCTCGTCAGTAGTTCATTTACTGACATGCTGCTGATGTTCATGGTGTCTCTCTGACAGATTGAGGGTTTTAAGATTTTGGACCATATTTAGTTTTTTCCCACTTTTTTTCTTCATAGTTTCCTGTTTCCTCCTTTCAGTAAAGATGGTTCTCAGCTGGCAGGCAGCGGTTGGCACAGAGTTTAAACACAAACGCACACTCACACACAGTTTTTGGAAGCTGCCCAGAGTCTTAATGCAATCTTCTTTTCACACACAACCCATGGTGTCAGCCACTGTGAGTGTGTGTGTGTGTGTGTTCAGATGGTCTTGGCTGTTGTCCACCTTCCTGTCATGGAGTCTTATCTTATCAGTTAAACCTCTGGATGGCTCTATATTCCTTAACCTCTCTACCTCTATTATAAAAGTGGGTCTCAGAGTTTCTCAGGCTGTGGCATTTGCCTGTGTGGGGTCAACTGATTTAACGTCGAAGCAAATTTCTGAATAGCAGAGTGCCAGCTGTAGAGGTCCTCATGGGGCCCTTCCGCTCCTAGTAATTGAGTTTTGACCCTGGACCCAAGTTGAACAAGGTCCAAATTATTTTTAGTCTAATCAGGTCTTGTAGGGTCCCGCTGACTTAGGACATGTATATCTGGTCTGGGTCCCTCTCTATTAGGGTCTGTTCGTGTCACAACATTTTGGATCACGTGTAATTATCTCCAGGTCCCTTTCAGACCAGGTCTCCTTTTTTGAAAATTAGCTTACCATATTTACCTCAACTGGAGAAGGCAACAGGCCTTCATTTGAAGCAGGCTTGTATTAGAGGCAGGCCTTTATTTCCAGTTCTCTTTGTTTGATAAGTATAATTGGTCATACGTATTTTAGTACAAACAAAATCAACACTTCCGGTCAACATTTCATATTAAAAACCCTATAGCATTTCAGTGGACAAAAGCCCTTAATTTCTTAACAGAACTTTTATACCATATGCAACAACAGCCGGATGGGATAAAAGGACGACAAAAGCAAAGTGGATAAGAAAGAATGAATCAAATGCCACCATTGTGTCATCAAAGAGTTGAAAATAGCATGATTATATTGTTGAATTTATCAAATGAAAGCATTAGAAATGTACATTCTGCTTAACTGGCATGACAGGCACCAGGCATTTATCCACCCCTGTTTTTTCCCTGGTGTGTATTTGGGGGCCAGCCTTTATTTGTTTGTGTAAACCATGCTGCCGACTTTTTAATTGACTAATGGTTTTTATATGAGGAAATACGGTATGCATGTCAGGTTTGGGTAGATTTTCCACAGATCCATTATGAGTTGGGCCCAAACATTTAGACTGTCAGAAATAACTCTGCAAGTCCCTGAAAAATCTACAGTTAGCTGGATTTAAAACTTTCAAAATGTTACTGTCTTCATTAGTTGTTTATTTGTTGTTTAGTTGTTTGGTGATATGTTCTGTTGTTTTCTTCTCTCTGGGTTTGATTCTCAAAGAAAAGACTTGAAGTGGAAGGTTGTGGCATTCTTAGAGTTGCAGCTAAGTATTTTTTTTCACTGTTGGTTAATCTGCCAATTTTTTATACGCACATCATGTAGGTTCAAGGCCATTTAAAAGGCAGCATCAATTTAAAAAAAGTAATGCCTGCACACTGACCTCAAGCCACAAAATACATAAAAAATTCCTGTACAAGTTTCAGTCATGTCGAACTTGATCCAACTTTGACCAAAACATTGTCAATTAATTGTTTGGTCCATGACGTCTCAGAAACAGTGAAAAATGTTGACATGTTTTGTCCAGCCAATAGTCCAAAATTTATTTTCAGTTTACTACCATAGAAAATAAAAGAACAAGCAAATCCTCAACTTTGAAAAACTGCACACAGAGAATTAATAGCCATTGTGCTTAAAAAATAACTGAAATGCTTCGATTGAAACAAATTGATTATAAAAAGTGTTGCTGTCAATGAACTTATCAATGAATTGACTAATCATTTCAGCACCAGTGTTTTCTAAGATTTGTTTATGAAAATTTCATTGACTCTGTTGGGATTTTTGTCAGAATTACAGACAATCTGCTGCTTAATGAAATACAAAAGAAACGGCTTTAAACATTCATATAAAATATGTCCTGTGCCTGTTCTCTGAGATTGTTGTTCATTATATGGGTCTGTATGTTCTCATTTTCCTTGGTAGTTTTCTGAAAAGAACTGTGTAATAATATATTTTTTAAATCTGGCAAGAACAATTGGGAAAGTAGGAATGTTCTAGAAAGCTTAATTTAAGTAAGTTGAATTGACTTGACTACTTGACTTCACATTTTTGCATGTTCAGGTAATGTCCTGTGCTCTGAGTAAACGATTGTCTAGGTTGAGGTCATTATTTGGAAGTGCAGTTATTGAACACTGGATGTATTTTTTGAAGAATCAGTATTAAAATACATCGTCCTTTCCAGGAAACTTCCTAGAAATTAATAGGAAACCATTCTGAAATCATAGACAAGTAAAATAAGTGTTTTTGTTCACGAGTATGGAAGTGAAGATCGACTTCAGATGAAATATGAAGAAAAATTAACAAAGAGTGAAAAGAGGAGAGGAAAGAGAGAGTGATGGCATCAAACTGCAGCACAACGAGGACAAGGACACGCTGATGAACTGACTAACTGACTGTGTGTGTATGTGTGTGTGTGTGTGTGTGTGTGTGTGTGTGTGTGTGTGTGTGTGTGTGTGTGTGTGTGTGTGTGAGACCAGTGGGAGTGAGTACAGATAGACTTGTCAAGATAGCGATATACTGATAGGGGTGGGGGGGATGGGTTTAGGGTGGGGGGCTGTTGAAGGGGAATCAATAAGAAGGAAACCATGAAGGACAAGAAAGAGAAAGGAGAAATGAGAGGAGGGAAAGAAGGAGATAAAGGTGGACAGAGCGAAACAAGGAAAGAAGGGTAGGGAATGATGTTTGGGAAGGAACCTGGGAACAAAAAGGGATGAGAGATAGGGAAGAATTATATATAGAAGCAAAAAGAAGGGAGGACAGGGGGATATCCACAGTTTATGATACTGTTTAGATTTCACAGACTTTGATTCCAGAGCTCACTCTATTTAACTGCAATAGCTACAGTTGAGGACATTTTAAGTATGTCATGTCCACTGTATTTCTTCTGGAAACTTGGGGTTTTAGTAACATACGGTTTTTAAAAATGTTTTTTTTAGGCTGATTTCAGTATTTTTAGACAAGGTATATTAAAATTTTACTACATTTAGGTTAACAACTGTATCAATGTAATCTCAGGCGTTGTGAAAAGAGAAAAAAAAATCTTGTTCAGGTCAGACACTGGCGTCTGAAAAAGCCTATAAACCTTAGCAGCTACATTCCTGTTATGAGCCAAGGTAAATTAGCTTAGAACCAGAGGTGACCAGTCACTGTTGAGCGCCATCATTCCGGGGAGGTAACAGAACAAAAGCCATTCAGTGCTGATAAAAATTCAGTATTTCTAGTATTTTTAGACCCCTCCTCTGTCTGCCCTTGTGTCCTGTCTGCCTATTCACTACTGATTATGCAATAAAAGCCAAAATGCCAAACAAATAATTAAAAAAACAAAACAAATGCAACAGCTACTGCTCGTTTCATCCTTTAGATGGTCACTGAGCCTAATTTTGGAAGTAAATAGTTCCACCAGCAACTTTGAGTATTTACATTACTATTGACAAAATAACTAGTATTTTATTCTACCCGTTAAAGAGAAATACATAGAAGTATAGTTACTCTTACTAGGTTATAAATGACTTGTTTTAGTTTTGTATTTAGTTTATAAGCACTTGTTAATTTCCAGGTGAAACTTACATAGTGTAAGTTACAAGTGTTATTGAACAACTAAGTAGATAGATTAAATATGGAAAATACAAATAATATAAAAAACTGAGAGAATATCATGCAACAGCCCTGTGCTTAACAGTACTGGTTCTTATGTAATGTAATGCTGGATCTGTATTTTGTCCTATAATCTGACTAACAAAAGAAACAAAGCTAATGCCGAGAGGAAATAAAAAAAAAAACACAGTCAGTAGAGGTAAATGACTTTCTGATCTGAGTTTTCTTGCAGAAAAAAATGCTCCTTTGCTGATGTTCCTTTAAACCTTCACAGGTTTAAAACAAAAACAAGGAAAGAACTTCTGCTGTGCTTCAGAGTCAACTTTGCTCCATATCGACGTGACTTCTGGTTCTTCTGAGCCTCTGTTCAGACTTTCCAGGAAAGACGCAGATGCTCTACGCCGGCTTTGACTGAAAAACTGCCTCTCTGATCAGGATGAAAGACTTTTTAACAGCGTCGACATCAAAGACGCCAGAGCCTTTCGCAGCATTAAACAACATAGAAAAACATAAAAACAAAGAATATGACAAATTTATGTGGCTTTGATAGCTATCCTGTAGAGCAAGACGCTACAGATTAGAGGTTAAAGACAGCAATGTTCTCTGCTGTGAAGAGACACATCTGACAAAACTAATGACAAGTATGAGTAAATACATCAACCACAACATGAATAAATGAATAAATAGATAGGAGCATGAAAAAATAAATAATTCTACTCCTTAATAGTGACTGTAGACGTTCCACATTAGACAGTCTTATCAAAGAAGATTTCAACTATGCCAGACATATTGCGGGGAAAAAAACAAAACAAAACTGCAGGAATAGAAGCACACCCAATGAAGCACCAATTCCAGTAAGTACCTCAGGTTAAATTCTATCCTTTCAGTCAACATCACAAAGACGTATCAGTATCTGCCATTAAAAGTGGTGTGGAGTAAACAACGGAAGAACAGGCCATTGTTGTGGTCAAATTTGGGGCTTACAAGGCTTTGCAGGGATCATGCTATAAGTGATGACTTTTATTATTTCGAGGTGCAGTACCATACGTTGGGAAATGGGCAACTCATGAGGTTACTAATTGGACTTTGGTTCATTCATTTAACACACCTATGTGTTTATACTGAACAACACGTCCAGCCAGTCTTTGTCACGTAAGCCATGTTTTGTTGATATGCAGCAAGATGTGGTGTCTGCTGTACAGAAAAGCACAGTAGTTAATAAAGAAATAGCCGAAGATCATTGTGTGGGACAAACCTGACAGCTGCTCCTCATATTTATGATCTTTGTTTTCCCCCGCTGTCTCAGCAGTTTGCTGTAGGAGAAAAGGTCACCGGGTTGCTCAGATTAAACCTACCCATGTAGCCAAAGTCAAAAACTGAGGTTTCTAAACACCTGCTCAGGTGTTTTACATGCTACTATCATTTAGCGTGGAAACACCTGAGCAGGGACAGTAGACTGTATGTATCACATCCGCATGGTTCCCTTATTTTACCACTGTGTGTGAGACAACTGGTCACAGGGTATATACTGGCCCCATTCAATGACTGATTCAGGAGAAAAAAACATTTAATTAGCTGCAATCTTTATAGCTCTGCAGAACACTCAGTGGGACAGCGTGTCGATGGGCATCAACTCACAATGACATGCATCATACACTGCCAGTGTGTGTTGCCTTTATTGGTACAGCTTGGGCTGACATCTGATTGGTTACTCCTGAATTCATTGGCATAGAAGGAATAATATACTGTACCACTGAGACAGGAGTCGATAGGAATAATTTATCTCTGTTGTCTGACAATCCATTTCTATTCCACTATCCATTACAGCCATGGCCACATTAACCTACCGAGGGCCCTGGAGCAAATATTAGATGTCGGCCCCCAATGACCTACCTATTTGTGGTTATTTAGGCAGTCAATAATGCAAGACACACCTTAAGCTTCTTATTGAATCGCTTAAAATGATGCTAGTGGTGTGTTTTCCTAAACAAATTTGCAATTAATCAGATTGTTAACACAGAAGGAATATTGGGGCCTCTGTGGCCCCTGAGGGTCTTGCGGCAGTTGCCCAATTTGCCCACCTATGCTGATCGACTTTAATCTTGCATTATGAACTGTTTTCTTTCCCTCCCGACTTATGGATTTATTTATTTTGTTTTCATTTATTGTATTGTTTATTGAATATGATACCTTTACTGCTGGATGACCTGTTATACTTCATCCCTGTTACGAACCACACCTGTGTTTGGTTGCAGCTCTGTTGCCAGTTTATGTGATGTAGAGTATTTGCATGAATAACTCACTGTCCAACAGATGATGTAATGTTTCTATGCCTCCTTTTCTCTTTTCCTCCTACAGCTTCAGATGCCTCCTCATATTCCTCCTCCTCCTCCTTGTCTACTCTCGGAGGTTTTGTGGACTTCACTTTCACCCAGGAGCCTCAGGACACGGTGACGGTGCGAGGGGGCGTGCTACAGCTCGACTGCCAGGCACAGTCTGACGTAGTGGCAGGACCTCTCACCATCACATGGCGTAAGGATGGCGTGCTGCTGAGCGCTGTGGTAGACGAGCGGCGGCGGCAGCTGACTAATGGCTCGCTGCTGGTGCAGAATGTGGTTCACTCACGGCACCACCGGCCCGACGAGGGAGAATACCAGTGCCTTGCCACGCTCGACGGACTGGGGAGCATTGTGAGCCGGACCGCCAAGGTGACTGTAGCCGGTAAGAGACTGCTTTAATCTGATATACTCTATTCTATTCTATTCACTTGTTAGTTGAATGACTTTACTCATGTCCTGAAGAGAAAATTCAAGAGAACCAGACTAACCCTTTCTTGCCCATGAAATTAATTATTTCTTCTATTCAACCTTGAACATGAAAAAAAGCATCAAGGTTTGATTATTTGAAATTTTTCCCTTTTTTTCCTAGGCCAAGCAAGTTGGTGTTATTGACCAAAGTTTTAGGAGAAATAGCAATTCTGGACCAAGAACAGCACTTGCAGGCAACTATTCACTGATTTATAGTTTAATTATTTCTTAGCATGTCTTTCAGACAACTCAATTCTCTCTTAACTAATGTCTACTGTTTGGCCCTTGACTGCTTCAGATCATCCATCTAAATCGAATTGTGTTCTTAAAATAATAAACTCCACCTCCTCACCTGCAGACATCAGTTGAGGTCAGTGTCCTACGGGGCTCAACTTTAGGTCCTCGTCTTTTCTGTGTATAAACAGTTTGTTTCCACTTGGCTTTATAATACAGAAGAGTGATGCTTCATTGTTGTCCAAGTGATACACACTATAAATATCACTATATGACCAGCACTGACCTCAGCCATGGCTCCACCTGTGCACTGCTTGGTGTCACAGCATTCGGAATTAGTCATGTAAAAGCTTAAGTGGTAAGTGGAGACTAATGCTGAACACTGTTCTTCGGCATCAGGAGTGAAAACAAAAGTGAAAATGGAGAAAAAATACATTTCAAAAAATGGAATATGACAACGGTGACCATCAATGAAAGAAAAAAAGAAAATAATCTCAAAGAAGAAACGAGAGGAGAGGAGGAGGAGATTCCCTCATTCAGATTAATGTTTCTGTCACACCTTGACCTGTCCTTGACAGTTGTGGTGGCCGCACACACACATACACACACACACAAACATACACACTTAATATCACTTAGCTCCTTCAATTTACTGTTCATATTTATTTAAGAGAACCAAAGTAGTTCACATGTAATGTAATTTAGTAAGTGGAATATGGCTTAAAATCAATACAGTTTATGAAAGACATTACTAGAAAGAGCAGCACAGAGGCTTAACTGCATAAAAAAAATATATATATATATATATGTATATGCATATTCACTTTGTAGGAAAAGAAAAAGTTGTATGGAGCAACAGAAAACTCTGGTCACTCTGGTCACAGATTACATAATAACTCAGTGCTCACATAATTTAGCCCCCAGGAATTTGGTCTTTGGGATCAGCCCTAATGTCACCTATCAACAGACATACTATCAATATTGCTACTAGCAAAAACAATTCCCATTTAGTTTTGGCTATGTTTATTATTTTTTTTACCCATTTAATGAATCAAGTTCAAGTTTAATCATCTGCATACATACACTGGTAATTTTATTAACATATGGTAGATTGTTTTTCTTAAATAAAAGTGGACCCAAACAACTTCCTTGTGGGAGTCCGCAATGGGTTTTCCCCCTTTTTTTGAAGCAGCATGAACACATAAACTGATGTGCAGAGGTTTAGGATGTAATGAATGGCAGGTCAAACTGCTTCACAGCCAGTCTGACATACTGCTGGAAGGTGAGTAAAGCTCTTTCCACTTTCACCACTTCTCTGATAATGCGCTCATTCCAGTTTAAATCATGTTTTTGGGAGAACATTCGCTGCTGTTGCTTCAACTGAAACTGATCACCGGTGGTTTATAGAATGTCCATAATAAATGTCCTCCATCAATCACACATGATAGATTTTTTTACTCACATTTTTAATTTGATTATCATAGATCTTTCATTATATATTTAACAAATCAAATCATGATAGCCATGTAGATACCTGTAACTGCACCTCATGATCATTAAGAGATTAATTTGCTGTTTTTTTTTTCTATTTATTACTCTGTCATTTCAAGCCAATTTTGAAAACATTTTTTCTGAGATGATTTGCCAGAAAATATTTTCATTAGTCAGATTGTATTTGGATATTTGAAATTATTCTGACTGCTCAAAATTAATCTGTAGAAACTACTTAGTGTGTTTTATATCAAGATGTCAAACATCATCAACATTCATATTGAATAATTTTATCTTTATTCTGAGAGACAAGCTGCAGTATTGGACTTTAATCGTGAGGTGAGAGAGTTTATCACTCAGACTCACGCAAGTGACTTCTCTTCAGCTGGCAGATGGAAATAAGATGATAGTCTGAACAACAAGCTGATCATTTTCTGAGACTCTTATAACGAGGTTGTGGCCAACACACTAACATACACTCAATATCACAGTGTGTGTATTAGCTGGTTGTCTCTTTAGCTCGCTCAGCTCTTTGTGTTTGAGTGTTTGGGTCTCTGGAGTGACTCTCCATCTTCCCAGTCAATTAGAGCGATTAAAGAGACAGGAGACCAGCAGCTGCAGCTCACAGGGAGGTGAGAATGTGTGTGTGTGTTCGGTGTGTGTGTGTGAGAGAGAGAGAGAGAGAGAGAGAGAGAGAGAGACCTGTCTTTCATGTCTGTGGTTTCAGGGTTTATCACTCCCACCATATTCTAAATCTTTTCCACTGCAGGAACTAAACAACTAATTCAGTGGGGCTTCCCATAACCAGGACTTTTAAACTGGGGCTTTAGTCAAGATTACTTAACACTAGTGTAGAGATTATCAGGAAACATCGAGAGAGACGTATATAAAATGCAGGGCTTACAAGGCGCACAACTGTCACACCAGAGTCAGAGTTTGCATCAAAAGTCCTGTCTGTGGTTTAGGTACAAAATCACCTTGGTTAAGGTTTGGGAAGGATGGTGGTTTGGGTTAAATGTAAATAAATGTGTTGTATCTGAAATCGCTGTGAACTTTTTCTGTATTAAACCAGACCAGGATCTCACTACAAGTGGATATTGTGCTGCAAGATCAGATATTTTGGCAGAAAACAAATACGTTGTCTGTGAACATTTTACTGATACGTTCAGTAGCAGCGTATTTGAGACTTGCCAAATGTGCAAATTCACAACATACTTTCATTATGTTAGGAAAATGTAATGTGTTCACAATTAGGTTTTATGCAAATAGGATTTGCTGGTCTGAGTCAAAACACCCATAAGACTGAGGTGATCTTGAGTCAAAACATCCATGAGATCTAGTTGAGTTATAGCCAACACACCCACAAGATTGAGACAAGTCTATGGTGTGAATCTGAGTCCAAAATAAAACACCCAGAAGATCCAGATGACTTAGCTCCAAAACACCCACAAAACCAAGACAAGTCTGAGTGATAACACTGACAAGACTGAGATGAGTTTGAGTCAAAGCACTTACGAGATCAAAACAAATCTGAGTCAAAACACCCATAAGATGAGATAATAGAAAAAAGGAACAAGTGTTTGTTGTGGTCATCCTTGTTGTGATGTAATGTCACTTCTGCTTGACCAATCAATACCACCGGGTCAACAGCATGGCAGGCAACCTGTGAAAGTGCCTGGAACTTGTATTTTAGCATCACAACATTAGGAACCTTCATGTGCAGGACGTGCACTTTGTCACTGAGCGAGCTTGTTGAAATGACATCAGCTGTCAGTGTGAATTTTGAGCCCTTCTCCAGACATGGAGTGTTTAAGTCATGTGTGTTTAAGAATTTAAACACAAACACACACACGTATATACTTCTACCTTTGTGAGGACACTCATTGACATAATGCATTCCCTAGCCCCTTACCCGAATCTTGACATCACAACTAAATGCCCAACCCCAACCCTTACTCTAACCTAAACCTGAATCTAAGCTGAACCCTAAGGCCAAGTCCTAACCCTCAAACAGCCCTTTAAAGGTGTGTCAGAAAGTGAGGACTGGCCAAAATGTTTTGAGTTACCAAAAATGTCCTCACTCCAAACTTTAAAACTCAAAATGGCCCTCACAACGTATAGCTATACAAGTACACAAACACACACGCACACACACACACACACACACACACACACACACACACACACACACACACACACACACACACACACAAAATCCGAAACAGTTCACCCAGATCCCAGTATGACGTTAAAATTTTAATCAGTTCTGCCTGCATGTCATTCACACATACACTCATACATAGGCAGCACACAACACATTACAAGGCAAAATGCTAATGAACAGCAGAGACTTAAAAATTCAATTAGCAGTCTGGCTCCCTGTGTGTGCGTGTGTATGCGTGTATGTGGAGATGACTGTAAACTGGGAATTAATTAGAAACACTGAACACTGAGATAGATAGAGAAGGAGAGAGAGAGAGGGAGGGAGAGACTTTAAGACTGTGGAGAAAAGAAAGAGGAATAAAGAGAGACAGGGTGAGCAGAGTGAGAGAGTGATTATTATTACTATTGTTATTATTATGTCGATGTATGTGGTTTTTGTCATTGTTAACATTATTGACAACAATGTCCTTTCCTTACAAGTCAGAATATCTCCTTTGAAAAAGGTCTTTTTTGCACTTATAAGCAACATTTTGCATATCAGTAACATTGTGTCTCTGCTAGCAATGTTAGCTAATGTTATTGGTTCTTGGAAGAATAAAAGTACCAGATTTATGGACTAAATTAATCTACAGTCTCATTGAAAGTTAGACAAAGATCAGCAACAAAAGAGCTGGAACAAACCACAAACACATGCAGGCCGACATCTATAGAAAGGTAAGCTAACTTCAGCGTAACATTATTAAATTACGTTACTTTCAGTCTGCTTTCTTAGCTTTTTATAGACTATTAATAAGAATGAGTATAGAATTAATGCAGGCTGTTACCACGTAAATGTTCCTCGAGATATTTACTAATTACTGTGTTAATGTTTTAGCTCTTCATTTCAAGCTGAGATGTCTCAGTCTCAGAGAGTTGATATTTCCCAGCCTCTCCAAATACAAACTATCATCTTTAGACTCCTGGGTTCAAAGTGGCGGAGGGAGAGACAAAGTGGCTCTCAGTCCATCCATCCTCAATTAGCCGTTGACTCTCTGAGGATTTGGTATAATCTCAATTAATGGGGGTGAGAAGGAGCGAGGTTCAACCCACAGAAGAAGATAATAATCGTTCCCAAGGCGACGACTCAGAGCAGGAGCATCCCCAAATCCCCCACTGCCCTTGCCTGTTTGCTGTGATTTGCATGTTATTATCCGTTAGAGTTTGGAGTTTATTTTGGTCCATTTGTCCTAATGAGGATGAACACAGCAAGGAGACAACAGCCCCCATCACCATGAAAATCAATGACATGGGTTTTTTTTGGTTTGTTTGTTTTTAGTAGGATGAGGAGGTTGCTAGTATGACTCCAAAGACAGGAAGTTTAAGTGACGGCATGCTGAGTTCAGGGTCAAGGTTTCTTTTTTTTCTTCTTAGCTTCTTCTCACTTTCTCCTCATTTTCTTTCCTAATTTCTCCTCTCCTCTCCTCTCCTCCTGATGGTGTGACCCATTTCTCTTCCTCTTTGACGTTCCTTCCTGCTTTTTCCTTCATCTTGTGTGATCAGAATTTCTTCTCTAACTGAAGATCACTGTAAACTCTGCTCTGCATGTGTTACTCAAGACGCTGTTCACTGTTTTATCAACGTCAGGCAACATGTTCTCAGATCAGTTCCAATTAAAAAGAAACATGATGCCAGTCTGATACATAAAATAACAAAAAAACACAAATCTGCCTGTTTGAACTCTGTAAAAAAAACAACAAAAAAAAACAACAAAAAAAACTGAATGATGAATTTGCTGTGATAAAAATATTTTTTTGTTGTTGATAAAGGTTATTGGTTCTTTTATGGTTACTATAGTTTTGTAAAGTTTAATACAATTTCAATATAATTATTTTACAACAACTTCCTGTAAGTGCTAGTTCATCATTGCAGTTCATTATAGAATAGTTTTTTAATTAGACTACATTTATTTTTGTAACTATACTGCAAGACTAGGCTCAGTCAGAACACATGCAGGTAATTCACAGAATTCAACTGCCATGTCTGTAACATACCTGTTTTATTCTGTCTTTTTACCTAACCATCTTTTGCATTGACCATCACCGGGCTGCCTTTGTTTTCTGACAGCATTTTCAGTGAAATTCCTCTGAAAAGGTGATAAATACTGTGTAACAGGATATAGAGCACCATACAATTCAGCAATACCACAACTTTGACTTTTTAGCTGTGTTAAGGTTCTTTTGGAGGGAAGGTGGAGATGGAAAAAGTCTCTGTGGTTATGATCTGCTTGTTGATTGATCTGGTTGCAGAAAAAGATGGAGAAACTGGGGACTTCACCCTCCTACCTAGCTAGCGAGCTAACTAGCTCTATTCATGAACAGTAGCAACTGAAAAGGATTGTTGAAGCTGCACAAGTTGCTGTAAGTCACTGTGCAGAAATAACAACTCTTAAATCAACACATTTCTTTCATCAAAAATGTTAAACTAAGTGCTCCTAGCAACTGCTGACACAGCTTCTTCGTTGACTAAAAACAACGGGTGCTGGTATGTCCATGTCTACCAATAGGTTCCTCCAACAAATACAGAACAAAACAAAACCCCAAAATAAAAAACAAAAACAAAACAGAAAACTAAAAAAAAAAAAAACTAAAAAGAAAATACAAATCCGACACAAACCAAACCCAAAGAAAGCTAAAGACTATGTTCAAGGCTGAAATCGAATATCTTTTATTACTTAAATAACAGTTTTCACTGTGGGACACAGAAAAGGGCACCATCTGAAATTGTGCCGTTCTCTGGAGTTGTTGTTGCATGTACTTGTACTGCGAGTTTACTCCATGACATGTAATAATCCAATGGGACAAAAAATCTGTTTATAGAGCAACCATATCGGGACTCACAACACTTATGGGGACAAGACGCAGGTCCCCAAAATGTAAATCAGTCGTGATTTTAGGGATAGGGTTGACAATGGTCTTAAAACATCCCGTGCAAAGCATCCAGTAATGAAATCTTAATCAATACAGTGTCCTCACCAGATGAAAACAAGAGGGTGTGTGTGTGTGTGTGTGTGTGTGTGTGTGTGTGTGTGTGTGTGTGTGTGTGTGTGTGTGTGTGTGCAGCTGCAAACAGCAGTGTGATCCACACAGGAAGAGACAGCAGCAACTTATATAAGACACACAATCCAAATTTACATCAGCGTTCCCATCGCCTTCAATCTGTATGATGTCACACCGATTTGAGTCTTCTCAGCCACAAAGACACACGAACCTGCATCCAGCAGAAACTCGTACCATGATTCAAGAGTCACACTAAAGCTTTTCTAATGTCACAAGACAGAAAGAGAAAGTTTGCCTTTTTGTCAGAGTTAAAGTTTCTTGGCTGTTTGTGTGCTGAGGTAAAACAGAGGAAGCAAAAACTGATTCAAACCAGCATGAAAACAAAATAACAAAAACACAAACTGTGGGGAAAATCAGACACCAAACCACATGTATTTTTCTCTCTTCTGCAGATGAAAAGTCTTCATTCATATGCTGGCAAAAATTTAGGACTCTTGGGATTTGGAAACTTGTTCAAAACAGCACTTAAATATTTAAAATACATGAGTAACAATGAAAAAATAAACATAAGATGTCTGTCAAAAGTTTTTTTTACATTTTTTATTCTCCAAAACATAATTTTAAATGTGTTAAAGGACAAATAATGTGCTTATAAAACATACCTTTTCTATAAAAAATTAAAGAAAAAAATTACTGTGTAGGAGAAAGTAAATTTCCACTGATTGATCCAAAACTGTTTGATACCACATCTTAAGGGTTGAGATGCCAACTATGAACCACAACATTCCTTGTTCCAGTCCAGATGGGGGCATCTCTCTTCCCCTCACTTCCTGTCATCTCTTTACTGGTGCTATCAAAACAGGCATGAAATGCCCAAAAAAGTCAAAGAAAGAAAACAAATTCCCTACCCTCCCTGCGCTAAGCTGTCCACTGTATGGCATTTGTAGGTGCAACAGCTTAGCAATTTTTGGCTGTCAGAATTAATTGATAATTACATTCAGTCATTGGATTTAAATCACCTCAAATCCAAGTTAAGGGAACACCGTTAAAAGGGAAAGGATAGCCAAGTCACTGAAACAGTCTCATAAAATACACTAACTATCAATTTGGAACTCTGATTAATAGTTAACCTAATAACTACAACCGAAATTACCTGCATGGTGTAAATAAAGGAAACTCTAAAGAAGATGGCGGACTCACAGTTGGCTGCTGGGACTGCATGGTGTGTGAGAGAGGTAAACAAAAGAGTGTATAAAGCGGGAGCTTTGAGTTTCCTCTCTGCATGTGCGTGTCTATGGTTAAGGCCAATTCATGTAGGATAAAGATGCCAGGGTAAAAAAAAGAGGTTAGTTTGTTACATGCGAAACCAAATCAAACCAAACCAAAACAAGATATATACATATACAAGTTAAATAGTCCTGTGCTTAGCCATACTACGCTATGCTATGCTAAGCCCCCAATAATGTTACCAATTCCATGGAGGGTGTGCTGTTTCGTTAAGTCCCGCGAGCTGCAGGCTCGCGCAGCGTTGTGCTGGCTGTGCGCTTTCTGTATCGCTGAGGAGATCACTGGTAACTCCTTTGTTCTCCATATAGAGTTAGCCGCTTCATGCTATCTCTGCTTCGTGGCTCCCCGTTGCTTGTAAAAACAGCTGGCAGACTTTGTGTTGTAGCCCCCGGAGCTAAACGGAACTTGTTCGGGGCTGGTTAATCTCAGGCAGGCTCTTGTGCGCTGCGATTGAGGAAGGAGTTCGGTGCAGCAGTCTGCCCCGAGCAGGCCGCACAGAGGTCAGAGAGCGGCAGCTTATGCAGAGAAGACAGGCAGAGCCAAGCAGTTGCTGCCGCTCTGCATTGGCAGTGAAGAGAAGAGACACGGCCAAAGGAGCACTGGGGTTTTGTTGATCTGGGTGATGTCATGGGCCATTGGCCACACAGTGATCAATGGTAGCTGGTTGTTGGGTCCGTGGGCAAACAATTTTCACTGTTTGCCTGTTGCCTTTGATGGAGTAGTGACCGCCTAGAAAAATAGGCCTATGTGAACCCCTCCCAGGTAATCCTATTTCACAGTGTGATCAGCAGACACTTCTTGTTTCCCCTGAAGAGCTAAATGCTCTGTCAGAAAGCTCAAATGGGGGTGGCAAGAATAACAAATTATTTAGAACATTCTGGCACGAAAATAATCTAATTTAATCATTCGAATTTGTTCAAACTCAAGAACAACGTCATTACAGAGAAGAAATTAAACTTCTCTTTATTAAATTCCTGATATACCTCCTGAAGTCAGGGGCCCCGGCAGCCATGTTGAAATTAAAACATAGCCATGCATGAGCTTCAGATAATAAAATAACAAGTGTTTTCAGTATGAGACCAGTGTGAGGCTGGCGGTCAGCAGCCACTTAAACATGTGTTTATGTGGCTACAGGCTATTTGTAGTTGAAGTGAATCTGATCAGACAGGAAACGATGTGTGTCCTGAACACAGCAGGCTGGACACTGCCTGTCCACACTGTCCCTGTCTGTCTGTCTTTCTGTCTGACTTTCATCTTTCCTCCTGCTGTTCAGAGTCTAACTCTTTCTCTCTCACTCATCCACACCTGCTGTGCGTCACTTCTCCTCCTGTTTCATTTTTGTCTTTATTATTCCTTCTTCTTGTCGACCAGAAAAACCTTTCGTGTCAGCTCACCCCCTCTTCTTCTTCTCCCCTGCTGTTACTGTGTGTCTTTTGTTTCTGACGCACAAGCACCACTAGTAATACAATAAAAGCAGTACTAACAGCACTACTGACGGCAGTTTTAGTTTAAGTTGTAGTTGTTATAGGTGTACAAGTTTAGCAATGATTCCAGCAGCTGTGCTAGTATTGTAGTTATCATAGAAGTAGTGGTGGTATTTACAGTATGTTATTATTCTGATAATAGTATTAGCGAGCATAGCAATAGCAGCAGTAATGTTAGTAGTAGTGCTATGTAGCTTTTTCTGCTTTCTTTGTAGTTCCTATTGGTCAAGTGGTTTTAATGATTTAATAAAACGGTTCAGCACAATACCGTACTGGGCTGTTGAGTACATTGCAAAGCAGTTCAGGTGACTTCAGTTCAGTGGAGTCAGTACAGTGCGGTACACAGCAAAATCGGACAACAGACAATTAACACCATCAGAGTTCATTTCAACACTTTGAAAATGTGTCTATGAAATGTGTCACATTAAAGTTCACTTCAGTTCAGCCCAGACTAGTACAGTTTAGGTCACTTCAGTACGGAACAGGTGTTCAGCTCAGCACAGCTAAGCGCAGAGCAATTGGGTGCAGTTATGTACAGTTCAGTTCAGTACAGTTCAGCTATGTATAGTCCAGTTCAGGTCAGTACCATTTAGTACAGCACAGCTTAGTGTAGCTCAGTACAGTTCAGAGCAGCTCAGTACATTTCAGTACAGTATAGTTCAGGACATTGCAGTACACAATAGTCCAATACAATTCAGTCCAGCGTAATTCAGTACGGTTCAGTTCAGCTAGCTCAGTACAGTTTGGTGTGCTATAGTTCAGTATAGTTCACTACACTTCAGTTTAGTTCAGTACAATATAACTGAATGCAGTTCAATACTGTGCAGTTCAGTACAGTTCTGTAAAGTTCCGTTGTGCTTGTTCAGTTCGCAGTACAGTTTAGATAAGTACAGTTCAGCAGAGTCTTGTTCATTGCGGCTCAGGACAGCACAGTCCAGTGCAATTTATTACGATTCCGTACATTTCAGTTCAGCACAGTCCAGTTCCCCCGCACTTTAGTTCAGGACAACCCAGTGCAGTACAACTCAGTTCATTTAGTTGAAATTAAGGTTAGTACAGTTCTGATCTGACCTGGACTGAGTGTAAAGTAATTAAGATGTGCTGAATTGAATTCCTGACCCACTTGTGTTGCTGTTGCTGCTGCTGTTCTTGTTATTGAGCCAGGGTTTCCTTTTGGTGGTGCACAGTTTACAGTTTCCACTATTACAACCAACAGAGTAAAAAAGAAAAATGAGTCAGTGCCGGGAAAAGAGGCAGCTTTAAGCATGAATCAAAGAAACAGTCAATGGTATGTGCATATCAATACTCCTATTTTCTGTTTTGTCACAATCCTCCCCCTCTCGTCTCCCTCCAGGTCCCCTGAAGGTGGTTGTCCCCACCGAGTCCGTCTCCTCATACCTCGGCGACACAGCCCTGCTGCACTGTGAGGTCTCTGGCGACCCGACGCCTATCATCCGCTGGCAGAAGAACCGGGAAGATGTGGCGGCGACCTTTGACCCTGATTCCCGTCTGGCAGTGCTGCCATCTGGCTCGCTGCAAGTCAGCCGTGTCCAGCCGCCAGACTCAGCCACGTACCGCTGCCTGGCCGACAACCCCGGCAGCACCAGGACAGGGACAGACGCCGAGCTCCGAGTGCTCCCAGGTGACTGATAAAGAGATGAAAAGTGGTGTACTGTAAACACATGGCTGCTTGCTCAATCGATCCATTGGGCACCACACATGTTCATTTGAGGTCCATGTTTCCAATCAATTTATCAATAAGTCTACCTGCCTTAAAGAGGTATTGAGCCTAATAAAAAAAATAGTTTCAATTATCAGTGAGAGAAAACTTTGGTTTGGTGTCCCATGATGGTTGGCTGTTCTGCGTGATAAACCTAACTTGGAATTTCTAGCATGGAATATGAAACACATTTAAATATTATTTTTTTAATCAACATTCAAAAGCTGACTGATTTAAATTTCCAGTCCTGTTACACTGAAGTACTGCACCAGCAGTTTTACTTAATAGTTCTATACTTTTCCTGCAGTTGTCATTTTGTCAGTTAGTAATTTCCTGTTCATTTCCTCAGAGACACTATGTCTGATTTTACAATGAAATGTGATGTAATGAATATATAGAGTGATATATAGAGTATGAAATGTGATTTTAATAATGTGTCTGTGGGCTGAGAGGAAGCAGCTTCCCCGCAGTCTGCAGGGAGTCTGTCAGCAGCCGATGTTCCATACACTCCAAACCGTCCAATTATGCGAGTCCATACACCAGCTACTTCATCTCTGAGATTACAGCTCAGGTTTGCTCTCACTGTCTTCCTGGTTAAACACCACTTGGACTCTTGGCTCATGAATTGTTCCTGTGCTCGTTCTCAGCGGGGTGTCCCTGGAACCAAGGCGTCGACCTTCAGCAGGATAATCGCATGTACTTTGCATTTCAAACTCTCCACCTGCTTTTCATCACAACTCTGCACCCCCAACACACACACACAAACACACACACACAACTGAAAATGCTTTAAAAGGTTTTCAGCAGTTAATCCTCATATGACCAAGCATCCTGAAGTCAAAGTTTAGGACAAAAGCTGCATAATAAACCAGTACACTTTGATTTTAATTTATTTTTATTTATTTACACATATGCAAAAGATACAGATTGATATACACATTTACTCAATAAAGAGTAAATACATTAAACAGAAAATGTGATGGTGGAAAAAAAATTCCCTCAGAGGCACTCTCCAATGTCTTAATCCATTAGAAAAGGAGAAAAAACATTAAACCAAAGCAAAAAATAATTAACATTAATTGATCAATAATTAAAATTAATAAATAATAATAATACATCAATACACTTACAAATGAAAAAACAAATACAAAAAAGAAACAAAATTTCAAAATAAAAGTAAATAAAATACAATTACTGAAAAAATAAACCATTTAGTGAGAAACATTAACAAAATTTAAAAATAAATACATGTATGAATAAGTAAATAAAAAGAAAAATGATGATCAAATGATCAAATTAAATATTAAAAGAATAAAATCCTATATCAAGTAAAATAAATATGGATAGATAGATAGCTTGATAAAAAGAACAAAAAGAAAAGAATATTTCATTTAATAATAAAAGTAAATTGAATATTTAAAAACCCACTTAGTAAAAAACTTAATAAACATAAAAGAAGATAACAAATAAATGCATAAATACATAAATAAGATAAAATACATAATATAGTAAGAGTTTTCCAAGCTTTCTTTAGAAAGATAGTGTTGCAGCAGCCACTTCACATGAATCATATGTAGATAAATAACAAACAATGAAATTAAAGGGCACATTCTGTACAATAACTAAATAACTAAAAATATATATTTTTAAAAGAAATATAAATAATACAAAAACATATAGAGAGTAGAGATAGACCCATATGTATGTTAGCTATATTAGCTTTTGATGCAAGCGGTCTTACACTGTGTACATTTTAACTCAGTGGTAATCTGGGTTGCACATAGCTATACTGTGCGCTGCATATACACTGTAAAATGGTGGTGTGATATAATATACCATAATACACAGTGAGCTAGTGCGTGTCGGATGGATATATATATAGAGAGAGAGAGAGCTGTACAGACCATGCAATATCAGAACAATCTGATATATAACCGATGCAATACATAGTGTCATAAATAAAAAGTCCAGGTGAGAATCTGTCCTTTATGAGGAAAAACCATTCTGTCAGAGGAGTCCCTTCTCCCGACACAGAATCACTGTCCAGAGTGATGGCAGCCGGCAGCAATGACTTCCTGTAGCGTGTTTGACCTCCATTGGTGGAGGGGATGTGAGGTGTTGTCCATGACGTTCAACACTTTGTGTGGCATTCTCCTCTCCACAACCAACTCCAATGGCTCTTTAATTAAATAACTTACTTTCCACATTCATTCATTGAGTGCACGTTTCCAAGATATTTACCCAGAAAGCTTTGTAATATTTGCAATTTATTGGCAGATCTTAAATACCATTCATATTTCTATGATTATATTTTCCAACTGTTACAACAAGTAACTTTTTGTTTAGTTCTTGTTTTTTGGAAGTTTGGTGATCGGATCGCAGCGTCCTGCAGTCACAGGCTTGTGATGAGTCTGGTTCTAGTTTTACAACTGACAAATACTGCACTGTAAAACAGCCTGACAAAGATCCTGTGCTAAAATATTTTGGTTAAACAAACACTTACTGAGTTGTTTTACAAGGTTGACTGTCAAAGTAGTGACAACAAACTTTGTGTAAAGCATGTAAATCAGACAGCTTTGGAACTGTTGGAAGGTATATTTTTTGTGTTTTGATGGAGCTAGCCCCCCCCCCCACAGTCTATTCTGATATCAGTCTGATTATGGTGGAGAACAAGATTTCACTAAGCATTGTAGTTTAGCATCTTTTTTTCAGGTTTCAGAAGATCTCTCAAACATTTCTTATTAAATCCATCACCCACAGAATTAATTTTCTATGTCTCCAGTTTTAACTCAGTCACTTTGATCTGTAGAAAGTTTTAATGGATCCCATTGAAAAAGGTTTAATGATTTTCACTTCATTAAGATGTTGTTAAAGGGCCAGCGTACTTTCCCACCATGTTACCATTCAGATGGTTTTATATGACTTGGTTTCCAGTTTAATACTTTTCTCTTTTTTCTATCCCCTTTTCTCTTTGATCTGTATGAACTTTTAATGGATCAGAAGGATTAAGCTTTAATGATTCTGACTCCATAAAGATTTTATTAACTTTGACTTTATAAAATATTTATCAGATGGAGCCATCACAAGGACTCAGAGCTCAAAGGTCAGAGATTATCAGATGGACCCATCTGATTCCCATGTGTCATCTCCAAATAATGCATTTCTGTGACCTACTTTTTGTGTTACCAGCTCTGTTCCAGTCTGGATAAACAAATCCGATTAATCACTAAAGAGATTAGATGTAAAGCTCTGGTGTACAAATATAGTTTTACAACCGGTGTAACCATGCTTTTTCAAATGGAGAGAAATACAGTGACATGTAGGTGTGTTCAGAGTTTTTTTTGATCAACTTTACACTAGGTTTAGTGAAGGGTTGTGGTTAGTTGATTTCTACCATTTGGAGCTCTTTAACGTTTGGTTGGAAATGACATGACAGTACAATAGATGAGTAACTGTTAAAAGTCAAAGGTAAAAACCTTGAGACATAAACCGAAGGGAAGAAGTCAATTGCAACTCCCAATGTTCATTACAGCAACAAACATCCACTCACAGAGCTCAAAGAAACAGTTCAACATTTTGAAGAACATGTTAATTCACTTTCTTGCCCAGAGTTGGATAAGAAGATTGATTCTACTCTTACATCTTTTTGCTAAATATGAAGCTAGTGCCAGCAGCTTCTTAGGTCAGCTTATCTAAAAGACTGAATAAGGGGAACCAGGTTGCCTGGCTCTGTTCAGAAGTATCAAAGTCCACCTACCAGCCCCCTTAAAGCTCAGTAATTAACGCATTACATCTTGTTTTTTTTAATCCATACAAAAACCAAAGTGTAGAAAGAACCTGTTATTTGGGGGTTTGTGATGCACTATTTATTGGCTGGCATCACCCTTTTCAAGTCAACAGTTTTTGGATGCTTTTGTTCCTCCTCCCCATACTAGCTGTGGAGAGTTCTCTTTCTAACTTGATAGTAACGCAAAAGATGAGGTGCAAACTCTGTTGTAGTTCTGTAGTCGTAAACTTCAGCTGAAGCTAAAATCAGGCATTTCAGCACAAAATTTCCTCTATTTCTTACTATCCCTCCATTGCAGCTGAGCAAGGAAACACTGTCTTTCGAGGCTGCAAAGATGCATTTTTATGCAAGAGACACAGTCTACTTTGGAAGATCCCCAGCTGATATGTCTTACTCTGACTGCTGAAGCCTAATATTAACTTCAGCTGAACTTAAGAATGCATTTTCACACAAATTGAAAACTGTCAATTTTGCCGTTTTAGGAAAGGATCTCAGTGTGGGCAAGAAGAATGATTTCACTGACCATAAACTGTTTCAATGTGCACATGGGCATGACAGTATTGTTTTGAGATAAGTTTGAAAAAATGTGAAACTATTCTTTAAAATTCTTTTGCATGTTCTGATAACATTGGGAGCTAAAGATAACACTTTGTTCAGCTCTGATTCATGACTCGTAGCATAGCATACCTGATACTGTTTCTGCACAGTTCATTGTGACTGTGGATTAATGTAAGAAAAAAAAATTTACTGGAAAAGCTCCCATAAATGTTTCTGCTGGTTGATACAAAAGAGGGAAGCACTAATGGCATTAATATCAACAAGATCTTCCTTTCTAGATTTGAAAAGAACAACTCTCACAGTCTGATATGTTACCTTTATTTATATAGGCTAGTTTGACTGAGCACACAAAAGCCTTTTCACGGGTGAACTGAAAAATTCAATAAGGTAACAAGGTCAGACACAAACAGAACAGAACAATAACATGATATATCAGTCGTTCAGTGGCTCATAAAAGGCAAGAAGAATCCACTAAGATCCTGTTTGACTGTGGGGTAAACTCAACTTCAACTTTACTTCAACATTTCTGAGGTGCACTGTAATGAAAAATAAAATACAAAGGATCTTTGTAGGAAAAGTAATATTGACTGGATTCTCACAGCACTCGGTTAAGGTTCGGGAAAGAATCTGGTCTGTCTTAATCCAAAAACAGTTCACACTGACTTCAGACACAACAAGTTTATTTACATTTAACCCAAACCACCACCTTTCCCGAACCTTAACCACGGTGCTTTTGTTGCCTAATCCACGGAGGGGATTCTGGATGTGAACCTGGTCTCTGGCGTGACAGCCCTGATCTTTGTACACTCGCCAATCCAACCCAACCACCCCCACCACCTCCTGGTGACTCCACTGCCATTAAAACATTTATAGCTTCATTCATACAAAAAACGTTGCCTCTGAACTTAATCCAGCCAGCGATTAGATTTCATATGGCACAAATTGCATGTTTTGTGTCTTTTTCTACAGTGGAGGGTATGTTTTGTGCATGTTGTCTGCATCATTGTGATGCAAGCGCCGTCGGTGTGTCATCTGATTTGCTGACAGCCACCTTAAGCTGCATGTCCATGAAAACAATAAAGATGTCACAGTTGTTGTGTGATTATCTTTGTGATCCCCCACTCTTTTCTCTTCTCTGTAACCAACAACAACAAAAAAATGCTGTGTTCACATTTCCCCTGCTTCTTCAGGTTTTGTCTCGTGGTGTTTACCACTCAAGGCGCTGCTGATGATGTTGTTTTCTGTTTCTGTTTCTTTTGTATTTTCTTCCTGAATCCTGGAGTATTACTGCTTTACATTGTGTTTATTGTGTGTATGTGTGTATGCATGTGTGTATATGTCAGTGATTGTTGTGTGTCAGTGCCATGGGGTGTGTTGATGTAACTTCCTCTCTCTTGAAGGAAATCGTCTCATCCCTCTTTGAGAAATTTCCAGCCCTCAGGCCAACCTTAGGGCGAACACCACCTGACCTGGATGTTCTGCTTTGGCCTTTGTCAGTTTTTTCAGAAGCCAACACCCACAGTCATCTGCGTCAGTGGATTAAAGACAGTGTGACATTATCTGCTCTGCCCATCAGAGGAGTAACTGCCACATTGGTCTTAAAATTCCGATGCAGACGTTTCTTGGCCATGTAATCATGTACTTTTAAGAACCTCTTGAGTCTTTACCAGGTTCCTCCTGGTGTTTCCATCATATTTTTGCAGCACATTGAACCACTTTAGAGGTTTTTTTTTTTCCCCTATACTCCACAGCACACATTGTGATCCCTGATTTTTGACACTGTTTCCCAAGAAAAATTTTAGCATAAGTCATTTCAGAAAATGCCCCATAACAATGTACAGTATAACAGAAATACACCGAAACTTTGTATGTTAAATGGACCAGTGGGTTTCAGTAGCCTACATGCTTATTAAACAAGAAGGATGTGTTGTTTTTGATTCAGTTGTTGCATTCCCTGCCCTCTGAGGCTGAAAGCTCACAGTGAGGCTGGGTATCTTAATTGATTTTTGTAGGTAAAGTCTCACCAGTTGACAATATAAAGAAAAAAGGGAATGTGTGTGAATTTGATGGCAGCCTGTTGGGGTTACACTTCACTAGGTAGACAAGAAAAGACAAAGCTGAATCCTGACACATTCTCTCATAGTCACTGTATATTGACATGTTTATGGACATGCACAGATACAGAAGTGTATCTGTGCTGCAACATACAAACATAATTTAGGCAATAGTGTGCTGCAGACTTTGTGTCAGCAGTCTTTTTCTGTTTCAACATGACCATGTCCCCGTGCACAAAGCCAGGTGCATAAAGAAATGGTTTTTCCAGTTTGGTGTGGAAGAACTTGACTGGGCCACAGAGAGCCCTGACCTCAACCCCATCCAACACCGTTGGTATGAGCTGGAATGCCAGTGAGGCCTTATCACCCAACATCAGTGCTGGACCTCACTAATGCTCTTGTGGCTGAAGGGGAGCAAATCCCTGACAATCCTCAACAGTGGAGGCTGGAGGCTGTTATAGCAGTAGATTCATGTTTCAGGTGTCCACATACTTTTGGCCATGTAGTGAATCTCTATTTTCACTCCCACCTCTCTGTTTTGCGCTCTCTCTCTCTCTCTCCCTCTCTCTCTCTCTCTGTCTCTCTCTCTCTCAGAACCCGGGGTGAGCAGGAACCTCCAGTTCCTCCAGCATCCGTCCAGAGTAATGGCTCTGCTGGGAACTGATGCCGTGCTTGAATGTTCTGCTTCTGGATACCCGACTCCAAGCATCCAGTGGAGAAGAGGAGAGGAACTGATCCAGAGCTGGTGTGTCTTATTTACTGTTACAGTCAAACTGATTGGGTTTATATTACACATTGGCCTAAGTTAACCCGTGTTTAACCCATGTGGTAACCAACATTATCCCGTTTTACCCATTAGAGCCCAAAAGGTATCCCAGCATGGCACAGTCATTCATATAAGTATAGTGATATTCTTTATTTTTCTTGTCAACAAATCCCATGAGCAGAGCCAAACCAACACTGAATGTATCTTCTGTCCAAAAACTGCTAAAAACATGTCAATAAACCACACTGTTGCACTGACTGATATGTTCCTTCATTACCATGAACACACACTGTACAGTTTATTTTGACTCAGTTCCACATACACTGTCACGCCGCAAGAAATACTCACTAGAACAACAAATGTGCATTAATCCGCCACTGAAAATAGGCCTATTTCTAGCTGTTTGACCCATGTCCTCCTGTTTACCCAATGATTGATAAAAAATGAAACTATATGTGAGTGCTTAGCTTTTAAAGAATGACAGAGCAGGGAAGGTAAAGATGGACTAACACCATGTTGGTTTTGGTCTTTTCCTGGGATTTAATGACAATGAGAAAATATAAAAATTAACCAGACTTATCCTTTAAATATCTAATGTATATCATGAGTAATCAGCTGGTGAATGCACAAAGAAAAAATAAAAACTACCTCGTTCCTCCTGTCACTGTAGGAATAAGAAGTACTCCCTGCTGGCGGGCAGTAATCTGATCATCAGGAGCGTTACTGACGACGACTCTGGCAGCTACAGCTGTACAGCCACCAACAAGAACCACAACATCACTGCACACACAGAGCTGAGTGTGCTGGGTGAGCAAACACACAGTTTTTGGGTGCATTTTTGCCTATATTTTGGTAGAGTAGACTTGCACTAGCGATGTTGCGGTTACAATGGTAATGTCTTAAAACCCTAGGCAGCCAGGATGCTCCCACCTCAACCTAATTTTAACATTAACCCTAAAACACTTTTATACCCCTAACAGGGACCTCACTCTGTTCAAAATTCATGTAGGTCCTCATGCAGATAGAAGTACAAGAACACACATACACACCTTCAGTGTTCAGCGTTATGTGGAAAATAAAAGAATGATGCCATGTCCCTTCTCAAAGCTCCCGATGGAAGAAAAAAAAAATTCCTGACTGGAAACCCATAACAGCCTCCCCAAGACAATAAAAATAAATAAAGTAAAAGAAAAAATTGTATACATCCCTCCACGGATGGAAAACCTCCTGTCTGCAGACAGAGAATCAGATCCAGAATCAAATGCTGTCATGAAATAGAAAATCAGAGCCGTCTGCTTGCTTCGGGAGGTTTACATAAATAAAACATGTTTGTATTCATTGTCTGACTGCTCCGCAGCTGCTAGTGGATTCACATTAAAGGTGCTCATGCATTCCGGTGAATTCAGACACTTGAACAGCATCATAATGTATGGTTATAAGCAAACACCATAAAATATATTTTTGCTGTACTCTTATTGGATTTGCATAACAAATAACAAAAAATTAGACATTTTTACAATAAAAAGTACTTTTGCTTTCATTTTGCAAAAAACACTCTAATAGATAATATGTTTTAAAATAATATGGAAGACAACACAGTAAGCAGACTATTAATTAATGACATCAGTGACCATTTTCCAGTTTTTGTGATCTATGACTGTGGTTATGGGAGCATAAGGATGCCGATAAATTAAAACACAGGTGAGTACGGAGGAATCCATAAGCTCATTTAGAGAGAAATCATTAATGAAAAACTGGAAAAGAGTATGTGATGAAGAAGATATTGACAAAGCCTATGAAACATTTCTAAGAAAATAGTTTGATCATTATATGATAAAAACCAATCCGATAAAACGATACATCAGAAAGCAACATTTTCCGATCAGAAAGGGGATACAAAATGCGTGAAAAAAAAATCCCCATCCATAAATGATAGAATTATACTACAGAGACAGAAAAGAAATATAATAAATATAAACATATTCTATTCTATTCACTTTCAAATTAAAATTAAAACGTGACGTTTGCTCAGTTTAGAAATGATTCAAACTTCTTGTGGTTATTATCTGTGTGTTTGGCTGTGGTTTCAAGGCGACTTTCATCAAATGTGTGTTCCCGCCATGGTGGTGGTTTTCACGATAAGGGTGCTGCTGTCGACTCGTCTTTTCTCGTCAAGTTATTGCTCCGAGTGACTTCTCATAATGGATAAAGCCTGAGTAAAAGAACGTCTTTATGATAAAAAGTATATTATCCAAAAAGTACTGGACGTGTTTGGTCCTCCTGCATTTGTGAATTTTGTGACACACAAACAGCGCAGTACAACAGTCTCAGAAGGATCCACACATGTACGTGGATATTCATGTGAAAAAAGTTGGCGCACAAATGTTGATATACATGTTGTCAATTAGAGCCACAGATACTGATACAGATTGACAGATGCAAATGTGCATTGTGTTTTACGAGTTATGTAACTTGTCATTTGTTTGTGAATAGTATTGAGACTATGTGATCACCATAAAAATGGCTAATGATGGAAACAAATTGATGGATTAAAAAGGATTTGTCGAGAGAAATTTTCAAAGGAAATATCTGTTTTGGTGTTGTCAGTTTATGAATATATTTGATTCCTCTATCATTATTTCATGTATTCCTATGGTAGGGGGAGGACTGTAAAAAGTATTGCTATCTGCACACAAAGTTAAAAAAAAGGATATCTTTTGGAGCTTTGATGAACACGATTTTGAAAGTAGGGACTATCATCAGACAACAAGTACATCTATTTTTATTTTCTTCTACAGTAGCGTCGTGGATTGTACCTTTATTAAAACAGATATAGTTTTTTTTTTCTGCGAGCAGAGAGTTAACATCAAACAGAAGCAGCTGTTGTTTGTTTGACTCTCAGGAGAAAATCTGTAAATTAACCTTTGGGTGTTTTGAGTCTCCTTCCAGCTGGGCCTCTCTGCTTGTCTCTGTCGTTTCATGTCTTTGTCTCAGCATCCCCTATGAGTCTGTCTCTGTGTTAACATCACATTCAGATTCTGTTTACACTCTGCTCTCAACAGTCGCTGCCTGCAAACATCACATGATGTGAACAATAAACAGAAGTCACATCTGGGATCTGATAATAAAGTGTACTCCATCGCCACGGTTCCCAAAAAACATGTTATCACTCTTTTAGAGCATCTTAAAGTCACCGGATGTTTCTGAAAAGTACTGTATGACCTAAAATACTCTTAGGGAGTGTACAAAAAAGATTTGGTTTGGGAGGGGGCCTTAAATTATATTTCCCTTGTAAAAGAAACAAAAGCTTTCTCCAGTGTAATTTATATTCTCTTTGAACCCTTCCCTTGCATTAAAAAAAAAAATCTCCCAATGTGTAAAAATATACTGAGTTGTTACAACTTTTTTCACCATTAATAACTTAATATGTTAATAGAACAATAATTGTCACAAAACCACACACTATGCTTATAAATGGAATAAGCAGTTACCAAGGTAATGGCAAATTGAAGCAGACTGAAGAACCTGTGTGCACAATAATAAAACAATGTTAAAAACTAAAAACTATAAACAGCATCACTTCCCTTTAATTTGCAGAGTGAGTTGGCAACGTGTGATACTGAATTTGTATTATAAGCCAACTTTCAGTGACACATTTAACTTGTTTCCTCTCTGTTCTAATGCTGAATAACGTAAAGGGGGGAACAGCTGTATGTACAGATAATATTTAATCACTAATATCTATGGATCCACGTGAAGCCTGTGTTCCTCAAAACTGATGGTTTGACAATAAATCTCAGGAGGGAAGGCTGAAATAACATTTAAATATGGGGTGAGAAAAAGAGTTTTAAGTGCAAGACACATCTGTGTCATCTAGCAGCGCAGTATTTGACTCCCATAGCACACACCAGACAGTCGACAGGCTGTGGTGTTCTGCAGAGCAAATGTGATAAAGTAGCTGCATTTCTGCGGAGTTATCGACATTGACGCTGGGAAAAGTGGACGGTAAATTGTCCTACCGCGTTGACACGCGTCAAGATGGCACCAATATGCAGGCGAACCTACAGACATACACAGCTGTTTTCTTTTACAGGCCATAATGAGGTGGATGGATGAATCAAACAAAAAGATAAACCTTACAACCCCCAGCAGTCGCTGCAAAACACCAAGACACAATTAAAAAACTGAAACAATCAAAATTCTGTCCTGACAAACACAAGCCAAAGCAACCATTTTCAAAATTTTAAACATTAAACAAACATTACATTTTCTACCACACATCAAACTCAGTATCTATCCAACGTGGGTGTAGCATGTTCCCTGGCTCCCCCCACAGAGAAGAACCAGCAACACCCAAACACCAGCCTTTTTCTAAACTCGTAGTGGTGGTGCACATCTAGTCATCATGTGCCAGTGGTTACAGAAAAGAAAGAAAAGATGATATAAGTGATGGAAGAAAGAGAAAGACAAAGTAGGGCAGGCAGGAGAAAAGACAAAGTAGAAAAATGAAGGAAGAAAGGAAATCAGTGAAAAGAAATCCAAATTTCGAAGCTGATGTGAAACTAACGTGCTCAGGATGATCATTTTGAGTAATTTCAGCACTTATGATAAACACATGGAGGCTGATGTTGTAGATTCTCTACACTTTGCATATTTTAATCTGTTTTTCTCATTTCTTCCGTTTAAATTTTCTTTGATAATACATTTCAGAGCTGAGGGAGACAAGGATTTAAAGTGAGATTTTCTTATCATGACGAGCCTGCAGCTCTCCGTGAAAACAGTCTGGATTTATTTATTCACCCCTCCATCTGTCTGCCTTTTATCTCTCTCTCTCTAAAATTAAATATATTTGATAAGGTGAACAGTTTACTTACATGCGACATTTCCACACTTTCTCTGCATATTTATAGACTTTTGTGCAGGGATTACAGACATACAGATACACACATGTAGACGAAATGTTAAAAGTTTCAGCACAGCTCATGTCATTCTCACCACTCTGCTGCTCTCGGTTTCTCTTTTCACACATAGTTTTTTCATTTTATTAATTATTTGCCATTTTTTAAGTCACTGTAAAGCTATTTTTAGTGGAGCTTGACACTCCCTGCATAGATATTTCAAATCAAAAGCCTTCCAGCATCGCAAAGGGCACAACCCCTCCTTTGTCTGGTAGGCTTTTAATGTGACACATCTGCAGGAAGTGATAAATTGGTGGTACAACGACCAAAGAAATGGCAAAGTATATGAGGGCTATTATTCTATATATATATATATATATATATATATATATATATACACACACACACACACACATACATATATATATATATGCTGTATTACAGATATTTTACAAGTTACTTGTTCATTAAGTCATTTTTATCTGCTATTTATTTTTAGGATTTTTTTAATTAAATCCCACTGTTTATGCTCTCTAAAATGTTTGTCATGTTAGAGGGCAAAGGTCTACTGAGGTCATACAAAAAGAGTTCATGGACAAAATAAACAATGCATATATGTAAATGTTGGCTGCGCATGTAATCAGTTGACTTCCCCAGTCTCTGCCCTGCATTTGCATTCAACTAATGAAGAAGAAATATGTCGTGCTAATATGCCCCATTACACTTTGTTTTTCCAAATGGAGGCAGTTAGAAGCTGATGAATATCCACAGCGTGGTGATGTATGGACATGTGTCTGTTTTGACTCCACAGGGCAGTGACCATGATTAGATGATTAGGATAACGAATGTTTGTGTTGTTTCCGATAATAATGAGTGCAGCCTGGCTCGTTAGCCGGTTCCTGTTAGCAGCTTATTGAAAGCAATGAGAAAGAGACCCAGCACTGCAGCTATCAATCATAAGCACTGTGCTGCTGTCAGCACAGCCCGCTGATGTTAGCGCTGGTAGTAATGGAAAAAAATCATCCAGTGGACGAGAGACTGTCCCGTAACCGACACATGGCAGGCTTGATGATTTCTCAGTTACATCAGTTAGGCTGACGAGGTCACGGGCCTACACAGCTTGTGAGATTTAACAGCAACAGCACAAAGCTTTTCGCTGCCAGCAGCTATAAACCGTCTTTGAACAGTCGATTAAAAGCCTCGAAAGAAGTGAAATTGCTTGGATAACAATGTGAGCATTGTTTGTTCATTTTTGTTGGCACACCTAGTATTTCTTAGCTATTGTTTCCTTGGCACCTCTGCCTTCTCCCGATGATGGTTTTAAAGGAAAAAAGAAGGGACTGCCACTATTCATCTGTCCTTTTTTTGGAGTAATTTTACTCTTACAACATGTACTGGTGTTACAGTGTTTGTATAGTGTCGGCAACATAAGGCTGTTACAGTGTTGTTATAAGTGTTTTATAGATTAAATATAATGGTTTTATAGTGTTATTATAAGGATGTTACAGCGGTATTGTGGCAGTATAGTTTGTTTTAGTGGTGTATAAGGGTACTTTAGTGTTAAATGCGGCATAGCTTTCTTACAGTGTGGACTGGCTTATGGTCTCTCAGAACTAGCTCATAAGATGTCCAACCATGTCTGAAATCAAAAATGTTTATAGTTGCTCCAAGCGGCTACACTGAAAGGTGGAGTGAAAGCCAGCCGTCATAGAGAGGGGAGACATGATATTATTTAAAAAACGGGGATAAAAGCACACATTTTCAGACAGTCTCTCCTGGAAGACATTGATAATGTTACCCTTAGTTGTACCCATGAAAAGCCATGAGAGATAGAGAGAGAAGTTAATCCCTGGTTCCTTTTCTTACCTCCACACAGCTGGCCAATCATGAGGTGAAATGGGAATGAATGTTCGCTCGTTGGTTTTGAAAATGCATACATAACCCCCCCCCCACATCCGATATCGGAAAGGTGTGGGGGGAGAGGGTTTCCAAAGCTTTCCAACCGTACGACAAGCAGTTTGCAGTGTAAAGCTTGCTTAAGGTTGTTAAAGTGTTGCTGTGGCATTTCAGTTGTTTATAGTTTTACTGTAAGGGTCTTATAGTGTTGATTTAGTGTTTTCACAGTGTTGTTAAGTGTTTTGTTACGAGGGTGTCATCGTGTTGTTATGGTGTTACAGTGTTGCTATGGCGTTGTTTGAGTGTTGTTATAGAGATAATACTGTTGCTACTGTATGTTTTTAATTTTCCTATCAAATTATGATATATAGTTATAATATAATTATTATTATAATGTATTAAAAGGTGTCATAGTATTGTTAATATAGTGACTAAAGACTACTAAATTTGCCATACCTTATTTTTCACAAGCGACTTGATCCAGTTACTAAAGGTTCTGGTTCAAAGCTATGAAGTTAATGAGCGTAAATTTTTGGCATGATATGGATGAAAGTTTAACTGGGAGAGTTCACTCTCAGTTGTACAGTGGTGGTACATATTGTAGCTTATTCCTCACATATGATCTAATAACATAAATTGCTGCAACATTCCATTTTAGTGTCCCTGTAAGCCATGACGATTCAGCCGGCACACACATTACTCGGCTCTGAAAACTGGCACATCTAGAATGATTCATTGTTACAGCTAAAAACGAGAAGCTGTTAACCTGAAATTTTAGTATACTGCTCTTTGCTAAGGAGTAGAAGAGAGTTAGAGTCACAGTTTAGCAAGTCTATGTATTTTGCCAATCCGGGTTTAAGAACTCAGAGTCCCTTGCTCCGCACATATGAATTCACTTTCACACACACTAATTTTCGCTCACATATGCAATGAAATGCTCTCACTGTAAAGCCTGGCTGGCTTTCATAGAGGAGAGCAGCGCTGCAACACAAGCTGGCTGAGTTGGATAATACAGAGTAGAGTACAGTAAAGAAAGGAGATCAGATTTCGATCTGCTTTATTTTAGCCGCTACCAGTCCTTTAAAATATGCCTGCGTCAGCCCTGGTACAGATCCTTGGGATTAGCTTGAGAAGTCCTGTTTGAGAAGCATAAATTAACATAACAAAACGAAGAGGACGCAACACATTTAAAATTTTGACTTGACAATTACTGAAAATTCAAACCTCCTCTGATTTCATTTCAATTCGCCCCAATTTAAAGGTGTTTGTGTCCTCCAGAATATCAAATGCTGCAGATTTAAAGCGTAACTACACCCTCAAATCCTGCTAGAAGCCTCTCTGCCAGCATATTTACAAAATGCAACAGAGGACTGAAGGCACAACTAGTGTAAGAAGTGATGCTTAGTGTATAATGTGGAGAGTAAGGGGACAGGGGGGAAGCTGACTGACCACCACTAAGTGTAGCATGGACAGCGACGTAGAGCAAGTACAGCTAACCAGCCATACGAAGCTACTGTCAGATTCTCTGTGTCTGCTGAACAGACCGGGAGGCTGGTGGAGCTTTGATGGTCACAAGAAGAACATTTATGACCCTTCGAGAGGGTCACAGTGTGGGCACCTGGGTTGTAGCTGAGCTAGCAGCTCTGCTACAAGAGGCTCTACGGTGTGTCTGTGGGGGAGTCTCAGAACATACAATAGCTACACTGTTACTGTCCATTAGCCCTAAATATCATGTTAAGCTCTGACTGCAGCACAGCTATCTGCAGGCTCCACGCCGTGTTTACTGCCACTGCAGAGGAGTAAATCTCGTTCATGTATGACGTTTTGTCACTACCGCTTTATCAGTCTTGCTAATGCCGTGCAACCAGCAACATGTGTAATAGACCGTGGAGTCCTGCCTGTTTCGTTACAGCCAGGAAGGGGCTAGACTGATGCAAACTTTCAAATCTGAGCAGACAGGTGTGTGTACATGTACAGGCTAATTTTTTAACAGAAAACAGTTATGATTTTGTTGGAAAAAATCCCCTGTATTAACATCTAATGCCAACAAGAATCTATGTGATTATGTGTCCAGTAAAAAACAATTATTTAGTATGAGTTCCTCTCTGAGGACTCATCCTCTTTTGCTTATATTTGGTCTGTTAAAAGAGCAATAAAGTGACCATCAGTTTACCTTTAACCAGGCGGTGACATCAATCCTCAGCTTGTCGGTGTGATCTCGTTACTTCGCAGACATCACAGACTCATTTGAGGTTGGTCTTTTGCAACAGCGACATTGTATGACACTGTTGCAACCTCAAATGAATAAGTCAATCCTGCGGCACAACCAGATCTGAAATGAAGCTTTACATGCCTGTATTTTAAATAAGAGTAGTTCAGTTTCCATTGAAACATTGTTAATGCAGCAAAAAATGCACTGCAGTCAATCAGACACACACAAACACACACTTAGACTAATTCACAACAGTAAAACACAGAACAGTTTATTCTCTGTGGTTTGTGATGATTGCCTCATTTCGCTGTGGAATCATGAAGTCCCTCTCTAGGAAAGATAACATACACACACAATAACACACACACCGTTCTGGTTGTGGCCTGTGGGGCTCCTCTCCTGATTAATTTCAGGCTCTGTGAATTACTGTGGGTTTTTTGGAAAACATTTAACTAGCTGCCAAAGTCCCCTGCTGATCCACCAGCAGGCCTGCTGCCGCTAGCTCAAAAAGACAGAGCTGAATGACATGAAAGAGAGAGAAGAGAGAGAGGAGTTGGGGCCACAGATCTCCTGTAAAGAGAGGGGAGTCGTCACTTATACATACGGAGGATTCAAATCCACCAATACGTCCATCAGTCCAGCCAAGACCAGGACTACTTTTCCCCTGGTCAAAAGAGTCTCTTAACTTTATGGAAGAGCAGTAGTAAATAAATGGAGAAGCCCTTTAAAAGATACAGACATGGCTGAAATCTTCATTCAGACATTGTTGCAGATCAAGTGGGTTCGTGGGTGGTGGAAAGGGGTGAGGAGGGGGGTAAGCAAGCAAATGACTGCCAACCCCACTGTATGTGCATAAATAGCAGCAGCAGGTCTATAGATAGTATGGTGGTGGGGGGGGGATTGCTTCAGCCAGACAATGCACACTGATCTGCAAACACTTGTCACGCAGTCCATAAGAGCTCAGATTTAGTCAAATCCATCCAACACATATCTGTCTGCATTTTCAGTCTTACCTCTCAACCAATTCCTGTGCAGGTTCACAGAACTAGTGTGATAGCTAGTAGCTGCATGTTGGATGATGTAACGTCGCTGTAGACCTTACAGGGCAGTTTAAACTGTTACAGTGGAATTCATTTCCTTCCAGCTTCCTGTCTCCAAATCTCTCTTGCTTTCTCAGTAAACCACCCACCCCAACCTCACTCAATCAGCATTTCTTTACGAACTGTTCGGTGTTTCAGATTAAAGCGTCGCCGGCTCTTTAGGCACGTATGCTCAGACTGTTTAATGTCATAATGTTATAATCCCAGTCTGTCCAGTGCGCTGCTGCTGCTCATTTCTTTCTGCATGATCTCAGGTTTTTAATGCGCTCGCTGGGTCGACCCCGCCGACGCATCAAATCAACCTGACCCGTCTTTGTTTCTTAAGCTTTGTAATCCAGGATTTGAACTCAATCAAGTCACAGAGGGGAAAAAGAAAAGGACTTAACATGACTTTTCAGCGGCCTGGCCCTGACAGGACTGACCTGTTTAAGCTTAAAATCAGCACCTGATTATCAAAAATGACTCACCGCATGTACCCTTGTGGGGAAATGTCTTCCTCATCTTGTTCTCTCCCCTTGAAAGTGAAAAGTGTGAGGTGATCAGTTACAGGCATCTGTTCATTTTTACCATCTGTGGCCGTCCCTCCTGGCACTGCAGATTGTTTGGATATTTGTGATGAATCTTAAGAGATTCCTGCTCCTACTTGCGGGTCATCTGGCCGTCCGTTTCCTTCTTCTTGCCATCCTTAATCCTGCCATCTGTGTGCTTGGATATTGATATGTAAAATACTGCTGGTTGGGGGTGATTTGAGAACTGAAGGTCATTCTGATTGATTCTTTAGTTTTAGCACAATCTGTCATTCTACAAACTGATTTGAAAGTGAAATCACAACTCCTTCTCCCTCCTTCTTCCCTTACCTCCTACACCTAAACCATCAGGCTTAAGGCTGCAGTTTCTATTTACACTCAGCAGCTTATGGGCAGCTGTGGCTCAGGAGGTAGAGCAGGTCGTCCGTGGTGGTTCGATCCCCGGATTCAGTCCGCATGTCAAAGTGTCCTTGGGCAAGATACTGAACCACAAATTGCCCCTGATATATCATCAGTTTATTAGTGTTTGTGTGTGTGTGTGTGTGTGTGTGTGTGTGAGTGTGTGTATAGAAAGCGCCTTATGTATAGAAAAGAACGCTGCATGTATGTGTGTATGAATAGTTGAATGTAGCATGTAGTATAAAGTGCTTTGAGTGGTCGATAAGACTAAAATAGCGCCATATAAGTGCAGTCCATTTACCGTTGACCATTTATTTGACCATTGACCTTGCACTGCTCTCTCACAGTCAGTGTTGGTTTCTTCATCACTATGATGTCGGTTTGTCAGTGTCCTCCTTCCTGCCTATTTGTATGCAGCAGCTACCTTTGTGCTGGCTTCACATGTGTTCCCGGACAGAAAAGTCCAGCTCGGACGGACATGTGAGGTCAGCCTCAAGTGTCGCAGCCCGGCTGCGTCGCTCAGCAGGAACACGACTGTAATGATCTTACAGGATTTGGGTCAGGGCCGTCGGACAGCAAGAGCCTGGCCTAACTAATTAGATAGTGCAAATATCCACTGTGTCATCCCGCCACAATGACCACCGCTGCTGCCCGTTAAACAGCTGCCATGGCAACCAGCTGGAAGTCTGGCTCCCTGCTGTGAGCTGCAGCTCCGGACGGAATCCCCAAAAAGCGCAACTGTCCCTCATCCTTCGTAAAAAAACATGGAGGTGGCTGGAAATACATGCGTTTGTATGTAGCGCTTTTTTTTTTACCTGTTCCTATAGGATAGCGCCCCGAGTTCATTTAGGACCTTATTCAAATGTTTGGAGTAAATTTTGGATTGTGCTAACCAGTAACTACGTATGGCATTCCTTCCTATACAGTATGTCTAAGGCTTCACTGTCTTTACCTCAGTATCTAACAGAAATCACAAAGCACTGTTTCCCCCAAATAGCTCAAATTCCCTAACTAACCTGGGGAAAATGGTAATATTAAGATAAACAATATTTACACCTAATAAACAAATAAATAAATAATGGCAATAGAAAATTGTAGCTTACTTAGTTATCACAGTTATAACTTTTGTGCTCCTTTAACCTGTTTTTTTTTTTTAATGTACCTTTTTAACAGTAAATAAAATAAAACAATCCAAGAAAACAAAAACAAAAATTAGAAAAACAAATAGAAACTTGAAATGCCTGAATAACTATGTCGGCCCACACATACATACACGCCGGCAACCAGAAAAGGAAATTAAAACAAAACAAAGGCCTTGTTAAAAGCCTGGTCGACACTGGGGAACAGTTGAAGAGTCACAGTTACAGCGTCCTAATGTTGCACCTCCAGATGTGGTGGAATGGACTGGTGGGCTGATGGCTGATCGTCGCAGGCCAAATGGAAAAATTGTTTTCAGTCTAACACGCTTTACTTCTATGCGATTTACAAAATGCCAGTTTACACCGTGTGATCACGATTATTTCTCATCTTCTTTCTCACTCACCTTTCTGCTGCTCGCTTACCTGCCTTGCCCAAAAACCCGCCCCACAGCCAATCATATTACAGGAAAAACTGATGACATGCAATAAAAGTAAGCTGTATAGGTTTTACTCTGTTTATACAGCATGTTCAGCAGGAACTATGCAAACAATCGATGCTGCAGAATATGTTTGTATTGAAATGAACATAATACTGACCAGGACATATTCATACTGAATAAAACAGATAAGTAGTTATAGATCAGATAACCAGGACATAACGATATTTGGGTGCTTGTGATATTGCCCAAGTACCTATATGTACTATACCTTACAATAATATACTATACTGTACTATACAGTATAGTATAACAGCAGAATATAGAATACATTTGGTATAAGGTACATTTGGTTATTTCTAATTGCTTTTATTTTGCCATTTTTTGAATCATTGTTAATCTTGACACGTCCTGCAGATGTTTCATGTTTCATGTCTACCGGCAGTTTGCGCTTTTAATTTGCATTAAATGTGTTTCAGTGCCAGCCGCTCAACAAAAAAGCTATAGAAGCTATTCAATTTAGTGAGTGAATGAAAACAGTATTTGTGTTAAAAAAAAACACACGGTGATGAGGGTGGTGAGTGTGACATGATTCTTTTGTTGTACTGATGGAATTAGTAAACAGGTGAACATGCAGGAGCAAGCAGTATCAATAATAAACTAAGACAGCAGCAGATCCGAAAGCAGGAATGCTTCATACTAAAAATATCATAAAATCGACATTTAAAACAGGGGATTAGAAGTAAAAGCCTATTTCTAACATCATTTCAAATGAAAGCCTAGTTCTCTCTGCAGTTGAGGTAAATAAAGGCCCATCCACTATTTTATTATTTCATTTCCAGAGATTTTTTTTAAGATTTTCCCTGGTGTGTTGACCTTCATTGATGCTGTAATCACTCGTCTCTCTGCTCTCTCTGTAATAAAAAAATCATCACCTTAACTAAAGAGTGAGCTTCTATTCACTCACAAATATCCATGCCAAACATGAAAAGAAAGGCCTCTCTATGTAGCACTGTTTTTTTTTCATAGCCACAATGGGAAAGTTTTTGGACAGAGCAAACAACATACTAACTACCTTGATACCATCATTGCCGTACAGTTTGCAGTTTGATTACCATTCAGATGTGTTTTGTGCCCGCTCAGTGGCTGTGTTGAAAATGAGTCTTTGTGAAAAAAATGCACAGGGAGAAAGATGATTCCTGCATTGAGAAGCCCTGTACTGAATTGGATCTCTTTGGTGTGACTCTGCTGAGAAATGAAGGCAGAAAAGTGCCTCAGTTTAATAGACAATTATTTGTTTTCAGTGTCAGCTGTTGTACGACAACAAAGAGATTTACACAAATGCGGAGAAAACCTTTTCTGATTTCCTCAGCTGCAAAAAAATGAATAAGAACACATATAGTAGATACTGCATAGAAGGCCTCATTTTTGGGCCATTGATCGTCTGCGGACATTAAATTTTAGGCAGTTTACTGCATTTGCTGGAAAGTGACGCCCTGCATTTACTCAGGTACTCTACTTAAGTACAATACGGATGTAATAAAACTTTTAATTTTATGTTGTCTTCTACTCCACTCCCAACCCTGTTGCCTAGAAATGACATTTCTATACAACTAAACTGCAACGACAAATACGTTTTGTAGGAAGCGTAGTTTTTGAACCAAGCGCTGCATTTATTAACAGCATGTAAAGACAGTTGCATAATGTTTTCTGTGGCTCTGAAGGAGCCTTGTCAAGTCTGACGAAATAATCTTGATGGTGTCATACTGACAGGGTCCCCATCAAGGTTATCTAGTAATGTTAGCCCGTCACTCTTGAATAATAGGGGCTTTACAGCCCGTTAAATATTTCAGACATCATGTCCACAGAGTGAACGATAAGGGATGAGTGTGTACTGAGTCTCTGTGGATGTATTTAATGACAGATAATTGGTGGTTAAACACAGATTGAAAGACGTTGCTAACAAGTTTCTGTTCTGTGAGTGTATGTTTGTGTGTGTATCTAAAGCTTTAGCTGTGTGTGTGTGTGTGTGTGTGTGTGTGTGTGTGTGTGTGTGTGTGTGTGTGTGTGTGTGTGTGTGTGTGTGTGTGAGTGTGAATGTCCTTCACGGGGTACTGTCATCACACACACACACACACACACACACATGCACACAGAGCAGATGTTGATTGAAATGAATGATGGAGCAGATTTCCATTTGAATGCTCACTGGAAGTTATTATGGTGCCGCTATAGAGAGGCGGCATCACTGATACCGTGTCTGTGTGTGTGTATGTGTGTGTGTGTGTGTGTGTGTGTGTGTGAGAGAGAGAGAGAGACAGACCTCATTCTTTCCTTACTGTTTCCAACTCATCTTATTGGACAGCAATAACTGTTTTATTATTTGACTGAACATTCTAAATAATTGTCAGTTATCATGTCAGTTATAAATGACAATCCAGGTGAGAGTGTGTGTATCGAGGCAAAGTGGAGTCAGACGTGTTGTGTCTGATGGAGGTCAGCTGGTCGTTGATGCAATCACCATATCAATGGTTGTTCTCAGCTGTTTCAGCAGAAAATAGAATCGTATTAACGGGGTGTCCTGCCTGTTGTAGTTACTATCACAAAGAACCCACCTGGAAACACAAATACTTTCGTAAACATGTCTTCTCGGATGACCAGGTAATCAGTGTTAAAGCTCTTTAGAAAAACAAAATCCAAACAATCAATGGACACTCAGGGAATTCCCTCAACATAAGCTAATAGGTGAGCAGTCGCCGTCCATTGTAACGAGGGAGACTGCTGAAGACAAAGAAACAGACAACTTTTCGTCTTTATTTTAACTTTTGAGAAACAGCCAAAGGGTTTAGAGATTAAAGATAAAACAGATCAGAGAGAATATGTATTATGAAAATAAATTATCCTGGAATTTGTCACTTAACATGGCCACAGGTAAAAAGTAAACACATCGTCATCCTTCAGAATCGGACATTTTGTGATTTTTTTTGATTGGCTCCACAGAGGAAAAGAGCCCATCCATTACAGTCATGGAGCTTCGCTTAAACTTTTCAGAATGAAATCATAAACAATTTTATTTGTTTTTTTTCTTCAATTTTATGATCAAAGTCTGATTTAAATTTAATGAGAATCAGTGATCAAACTGTTGATTGAACCAGGGTGAATCTGAAACAGTCAGCATATCCAAAATCCATACTACACACTAATTCTACGCAGGTTTCAGTCTTCATTACATTCACACTGGAAAAACTATCAAACAAGACTAAACAAAATATTGATTTTCAGTGTGCTATTGATGAATACTATTGTCCCAACTGTAAAAAGATTTGAGCATTATGGTATTTCAAGGGAAACCATCGTACACTCAAAATCCATACTCCGGCGTGCCAAAAATGGAGTTTTTAACATGTTGCTTGAAGGTGAAGCCATGGTTCACTGCACATCCTTTGGTCTACTGCTTAACTACAATGTGCTCTGACTAGGGGCCAAAACAAATAAGTTACAAGAAAATATTTTTGCACAATAGAAATTACACAAAACGGGAGGATAACCGAACCAAGCAACAGTCTGACAAACTTCTGATATACAGTAAGAAAGAGCTTACAGGAGGTTTTGAATGGTGACATTGGCTGTCTTCTGAAATGTCAGCAGATGTGACTGCATCAGTAAGATGCAGATTCAAGGACAGTTTTCCATAATACATTACTGACATTATTATCGTAGAATGAATAATCTAGCTGATTCCAAATTCAGCTCTACACCATTTCACTCTATTTGAAAATAATGACAGGTTATAATTATCCTACATTTATGGTTTGTTAGACTTATTTTTCATACATTGCACAAAGTGTTGCTTATTGTACAAATATGATAATTGTTTTACAGCTGGCTTCACTGTCTCAGGAGGAGAAAGTTAAAAATTGGGGTTGGGTGGTGGTGAGACGGCTCCAGAACGATCTCAGAAAACAAAAACATAAAGTGTCAAATTTTTGGAGAAACATCTGGCTGTTATTTGTTGAAGTTTAATTGCCACATTGCACAACACAAAATAAGAAAAATCAGGCCTTATCTGGCTCAGTACGCCAGCCAACTCTTGGTACAGGCCATGGTTATCTCCCACCTCGACTAGCAGGCCTCCCTTCATGCACAGTTAAACCCTTACAGATGGTTCAGAACGCGGCAGCGTGTCTGGTTTGTGATCATCCTAAAAGGACACACGTCACTCCGCTGCTCATTGACCTCCACTGGCTACCCATGGCTGCCCGAAACAAATTCAAGTCACTAATCGGTCACTGCGTTGCTCCAAGAAATGTCGTCTGGCATTGTTATCCCTGCACACAAGGCAATCACAGTCCAGACTGTTCTCGTTTGGAGTTCCTCGATGATGGAATGAGCTGCCAAATTTTATTGGAGCAGGGATGTCCTTCTCTGTCTTCAAGAAGCTCTTGAAGACTCATCTCTTCTGAGAGTACCTCCTCTCTTAACACCTCTAACACTCTAAAATGCCGAACTAGCATTTACTGTGCACTTCCTTCCCTGATCTCCTTGCACGTTGTCTTTTGAATAGATCCAGTACTTAGAACCTACTTAAAGGTCTCCTACTGTACTGAAGCTTCAGTGTTGTCCCTCACATGTAAGTCGCTTTGGATAAAAATGTCTGCCAAAGGAGTAAAAGTAAATATAAATTGAAATTGGCAGGGACGCTCTAAAGCCACTGTTTCACTGATGTCTGACAGCGCATGTATTGCATAATTTCCTGTTACTATATAGCCGTAAAGTACATCGATTTGCAGGAACAGTAGACTGTGACGATTATCATCCAGCACATGTTGTGTACCGTTAGTATGTACTAAGGAACTGGGACATAGCTGAAAAACTGTACTGATTTTGTATCTGTAGAGAGAATTTGCGGGTTTTCCCATTCACTTCAATATGGTCAGAGTTTTACCAAAGCAGCATCTAGTGGACGATGGAGGAACTGCATCTGAACCTGCTTCAGCTCCGACTCCAACCCTCAAATGGGGTGGCTGCTGATTGGTTTAGATCTGTTTTCCTGTGTTTCTGGTGTTTAGCGTCTCAGACTAATTCCTGGCCACATGTAGTAGTCTGTGTTGTTTGTGTATCAGTGTGTAGTTGATGATGTGGTGAAGCTGCAGCAGCTCAGAGTTTAAAGGAAATCGTTAGCTCTTAATTAGAGCATTACTGCAGTGATAAAGTTACACCTCCAGATAATGATGTATTGATGGGAGACACACATACACAACTCACCTCTACTAACTTTCTACCTTTCCTCTCTTCTTATCTTGTTCTCTTTTATTTCTCCGTTCATTTCTTTTTTCCAACTGTTACTATCATTTCCCCCCTCTTCCTCAGCCATCTCTTTTCTCTTTATATATGCTCTTCTCTTTCACTGTTTCCGCTCACCCCCCTTCCTGTTTCCTGACTCCTTTATATCTTTACTTCCTTTTACTCCTCTGCCATTCTCTCTGTATTTTTTTGTGGTTCTGTATTCCCTTCCTTAAATTTTTGAAACCTCTCAGCATTCTTTCTTTCTCTGTCCTTTTTCTCTTTCATCCCCTCCCGCCCTCCTACCTGCTTGTCTTTCTTTTTTCTTGATTGTATCTCACCTTCCTTCCCTTCTTTTTCAGACATGTTCAACAATCACATATAGGTGTAGTGCTCTGTTTTCCACACACTTTTGGCCATAAATTTTTCTTTGTGTGTTTATATAACAGTGCTCAGGAAGCCGTGACATCAAAATTGTATTTGTCAGTTTGTTGACAGTTAGAGGACGTTCCTCTGTGAGTGTGTGTGTGTGTGTGTGTTTGTGTTTGCTGACAGGCAGAATGTTTGTTGTCTTGGAGCGCTGACAGTATTGCTGTGGCACTCAGTGCTACATGAGCCTCTTCAGGCTTCGTCCTTTTCTCTGTTGAGGCTCAAAATGGCTTCTGCCCCACATCTCTGCTCTCACATTCATGAGCTGCCGCAGCAGTTTTAGTAATGACATTCAACGACATGGCAGCCACCGGACTTCTCCTGCCTATCTGTTTACAGTCTAGTGAGCCTGCTTACCAGCAGTCACATTAGCTTGTACCTCAACGTGTTTGACTCTGTATCCATCCGTTCACTTCCCTTACACAGGGTTTCAAAAAAAAAAGTTTCAAATTTCAAGGTGCTAAAGTTTTTTCTTTTGCCACATGCCCACGTTAACATGAACAGCTGTAAACTTACCAGTCTAGAAGAAACGCTGCAAGTTCAGCATCAAACTTCATTCCTTTACTCACCAAGAGCTGTCTCCAGCGGTGGAAAGCAACACCAATGCTGACTCCTATTTTGCTTCTATTTCTATCACTAGCCGGGCCTAGCAGGTTTGCATGCTAACCCGCTAGCCCCGGCCTGTACTGTCTCATACTAGTACTTTGCGATAGTGAGTCACTGTAGCGTCCAGTCTGTCGTCAGTCCAACATGTGAGGATGAAGAAGAAGCGCTGCCAGAGGGCATATTGTAACCTCTTGTCTGGTAAACACAATGATGGCCAAAGCTCTTGGCAAGCGACAACCAGCACCACCACCACCCGCTCCAGGCCAGACACCTAGTTGGGCAATAAAGAAAACTTAGATATAGTAAAGTATATAGTATCCTTTAAAGGAATATTTGGGGAAATATGCTTATTCCCTCTCTTGCTGAGAGTTAGAGGAAAAGATCAATGCCCCTCTCATTTCTGGCTGTTAAATATTAAGCTTTTTTTTGCTCTAGGTTTCGCCTCTAAAGTTACTAACAGGCTTCCTTATCTTATTGGTGAAGGTCGTTGGTGTTATTGGACTCAGGGATGAAAAGAAGATATTTCCAACTTAATTTTTCTGGTAATATTTATATTTACAGTTACAGAACACGCCAAATGAACATTTGTCAAAGACAATAAAGCACAATGCTCTTTTTTTAAAATTCGGAAATAATTAACTTGTTCTGCGTCTCTGTCTCATCTCTGTGCACAAGACATGTCACATGTCTTGTGCATCGTTTTAAACTTCAACCTGACATTTTGGTATCTTCGGAAACTTCTGAATCTCCACCAGAAATGAAAATAAAGTTATATTGGTTTAACCATACAAAATAACTCTGTAATGTAATGTAATAACTTTCCCACTGGAAGGACAGTGGGATTGTAACATGTTTAAAACATAATGTTACAAACATGCTGAAACCATGCTTCATTGTGTTTAAAACCTATAGATGAAATAGTTCATCAGTCCTTCTGAAATCTCATGACTTTTTCAGTGTAATGTTTTGTCCAGTCACATCAACAGCAGACATTGTTTTGTTTCAGGAGTGCACAGAAAACAGATATAATGAAAATATTGATTCCTCATCTTACATATCCTGACTCAACCAAAAACCAAACTACCTGTAATCTTTCACTGCTGTGTTAACCTTTCAGTAGCGGCTTAAATGTAGACTTTCTGTCTGAAAAATCAGCAGCAGCCCGCGGATTATTACCTGAAAATGTCAAATGAATTTGTAGCTGACCATGTGAAGATGAAGATATGATGACCCATGGAGGGTAGTGAGATCAAACACATTCAGCACTTCAATAAACTGTGGACTGCAACTGAAGAGTTTTTAATTGTATTAATTAGTCTGTAAATAACTGAGGTGATTACAGAAACTCACTAATGTGAAACACAGTCCTGAGGGAAAGTAAAGTTGCTGAACGACACTGAACAACAAATATAGTAGCAACACTGTGGCTGATTCATTGGCTGACTCAGAGTCCTTCCAGCAAGGAGATGAAGTGGGGATGGGCTGTTCCTTTGTTGTTTATGTGTTGTATTATCTCGTGTATTACTGCAGTGCCCCCTCAGTTCCTGAACTACCCAACCAACACGTACGCCTACGAGTCCACTGACATTGAGCTGGAGTGTGCCGTAACAGGGAACCCACCACCGACGGTCCGCTGGATGAAGAACGGAGAAGAAGTCATTCCCAGCGACTACTTTCAGATAGTGGTGAGTCAAACAGAACCTAGAAACATATACGTATACTGTATACATATATTGCACCCATACATCTGAATGGAGGAAATCTACTTTTAATCAGTATGTGGAAACTATCTGTCTGAATCTGCAGCTGGAGACAGCCTGTACCTGTAAAAATAAATAATTAAATGAAATGAAAATAAAATAAAATAAAATAAAATAAAATAAAATAAAATAAAATGAAATGAAATGAAATGAAATGAAATGAAATGAAATGAAATAAAATAAAGTCACAAATTTATGAAAAAAGTAATGTTTTAAAAATGTAATGGATTCTTTTTTTTACATTTTTGAATATTTTTGAAATCCCTCTAATGCAAAAGTCGAAACATACATTGTTTATAATGAATATATTTTCCTACAAAACACAATTAAATATACGACAATAACAATGTTCATTAACAAAAATACAAGTCACTCAGATAACAAATAACAGTCAGCATATGTGCTGACCTCTTATTGATACATGATCAGCAAAAAATAAAACACCCTGAAACAAAGTTTTTGTATCAGATGTTTCCATAAATTCTCAAATAGTGAATCATAATTCTGCAGCTCTGAGTTTCTCTTTTAAATACAAATACTGTTTTCATTAAATGATTACTTATAGTCTCTTTTGCTTTGCTGGTTTTGTTTTTTTTTTTCTTTTTGAATGCTGTTTAGCTACCGTCTCAACTCCCACTTTCTGTACAGATGTTTGTTTGAGGGGGAAGCTGCACACTCACTCATACTTTATCATTGTTATTAGATTTATTTTTTTTTTCGTGTTCTACACATATTACAACTGGTGAGCTGATTATGAATAGGATTTGTGTGATTAAGTTGGAATGGCTCTCTTTCAGTCTGGGTAAGCTGGTGCTGACAGCTTACAGCTATAGTGTGTGATATGTCAAGATTCTAAACTTAAGTCTTCAGATCCCTTATGTGTCTCCAGAGGTAGACATACCAGTAAATAAATGACTTTTCCTGAACTTAGCTTCGTTTTACAAAGTTCACTCAACTTTCCTCTGTAGGCTCTACAGCCCTAGATGCCTCTCCATCCAGGATCTCTCCCAAACCTTTTCCTCCTTTTTCTGCCTTTTCAGTGCAAATGTCACTGCATATAAATAATGCAAACCGCTGTCTGCTCTCCATGTGGTTTTGCTGCCATCCATTTCAAATGTTATCACTCCATTCGATGGTTTTTACCATTTGTCATTACTTCCATAATTATACTTCAGAAGGGACAAACTGCACTTACCAGTAAGCCAGAAGGCACATATCATCGACACTGTCCTCCCCTGACAAACAATCATAAGTCAGCTATCCAAGAAGCTAACGCATAGCTCCGTTTTCTATTTAGGCAGCCTCCAGCTGCCATAGTAATTACAACAGGAGCAAAAGTCATTGTGGCATTGTTGGCGTCGAATAAAGAGCAACAAACTCCACACAGGGAGGAGGTCGGGTTGGATGGGGGAGATGACAAAACAGAGGACTTTCAAATGGGAGACAGCTTTTTGGTCTCCTGTGTCAAGCCGATAGTCACCATGACGAAGTTCCAGCGCATAATAACAGCCCGCTGAGCCGACTATTAGGGGAAGTAAGGCCCCATTAATCCACATCTATGCTGCAAGTGACAATAGATAATGCCCATTTAAGGGAGCAATGACATTCGTAGCAGGTGTTGGTACAAACAAACGCAATAGTTTGCATTCTTGTGGAATTTGCGGAGTCATCTGCCACCGGAAATCACTGACCAGTGAGTTTGGTGTGTTGTTTGGTCTGTTTCCTCAATTTTAAGGTGCATTTTTCACCTATATTCAGCTATATTCTTGAAGGTCAATATTTACAGTCAAAAAAGAAAAGAGCAACATTGATGCTAAATATTCCATAAATCATTGTTTAATTTTAATCAATGATACGGTGACAGCGATATCAAAAAAACTTCAAGGAGCGATAGGAATGAAATAGTGAATGAAAACAGTATTTGTGTTAAAAAGAGAGAGTGAGGCATGATTCTGTTGTTGTTTTTTCATAATCTCACAATATGGGCATCACTCATAATCCGTAATCTCATAATCTTCTGTAAAGCGATGACACAAACATGCACACACACGTACACTCATACACATTCCCTCCCTCTCTCATACACACTTTTTTTTTGGTTTTATAAATGATTTCTTGTTTGTATGATGGTCTAAACCAGACTTGTGTGTGTGTATGTCTTAAATTTTATTTATTGACGTGATGTTTGTGTTTGTTTCAGGATGGCAGTAACCTGCAGATTTTGGGTTTGGTGAAGTCCGATGAAGGATTTTATCAGTGTATCGCTGAAAACTCAGCCGGCAGCTCACAGGCGATGGCTCAGCTGCTGCTCCGAGAGCCAGGTAGGAACACAAACACACAACCGATAGGTGCGATGTCCCCATTGTTGCTCATCGATAAACACAACGTGCTACCATCACCTGTCAACTTAAATTCTGTCATGATATCATTTCATCTCTGACTTTGTTGTGTTTCCTCGAGATCACTTGATTTCCAACTTTCTGGTCAGTTTTGTTCATTTTTTTTCAATCTCTTTTTTTCATTGTGATACAGTAGTTAGTCCTGTTGGTGAAAAATGTTGGTTGGATAATAATAATATTCTTTGAAGATCATTTTTCAAACTGAGTGAGCCTCAAGTCATAATTACAATTTACTTAGAAAAGTAACTGTTGCATGTTTCAAGAAGTTAAAATTAAGAGTTACCAAGGTCATAATCCTGAGTTACAGAAATCATGATAAAGTTATACAGGTCATACTTATGACTTATGGAACTCCGAATTACTTGTTATAGAAATCATAATTATGTGTATTAGAAGAGGTAATTACGAGTTCAGTCAGTCATAATTAAGAGTTATGGAAATCAAAATGATGTATTACGGAAGACATAATTACAATTTAAGTTGCAGGAGTCATGATCATGAGTTACGGAGTCATAACTGAAAGTGACACAAGTCACAGTTAGTTAAAGAAGTCATAACTAAGAAATAGATGTTTTTTTTTTCTCCTTTATGAGTGCAGGTCATTCCATACATAGAGATTCAAGCAGGACTATTGAGTCTGTCACAGCTGAGCAGTTTGATGTTGACCACACAGAACAGAGATATTAAAACTGCTTTGTTTGGTTGAATGCTTACCACGCCCTGTCCTTCCACATGTTCATAGTTTCACGACGTCACAAAATGGCCCAGGTTTGGTTTACAAATTATCACCAAAGAGCGAGTCAGTGATTTTTCTCCCTGGCGGAGGCGCTCTTTTCTGATGCTCATATTCTCAGTAATCAGATTACAGAGTCAGTCAGACACCAGCTGAGAGAACAGCAGGAGTCAATTGGTGCTGGCAAAGTCACTGTTTGTTGTGTTGTGTGGTTGTTTGTGTTGGGGTTAAAAATTCAGTTCGTCTTGTAATGTGACAGCAGTTAGTACCATCTGACACACACAAACACAGAGAGAGAGAGAATGAGATGAATATGTGAACAGCTCAGCCAGTCTGCAGAACATTTGAGTCAGCACATCTGCATCTAAATGGACCAGCGGCTGTGTGTGTGTGAGTATGTGTGAGTGTTTGTGTGTGTGTTATAGATAGGGGGGGGGGCATTGAGCACAGTTATATTCGCACTGTATATTATTGTGACTCTGACCCGGTGTCTGTAAGATCCCTCGTATGAAGAACCTGGCTAAGGCTGTCATAGAAAACCTGAATATGTAAAGGGATCATTCTGAAAGAAACCAGGACATGTGTGCTCATGTAAACAGCAGAAGCAGCTTTCAAATCAGTCTTAATACACCAGTCTTCCACCTAGCTGACAAACATTCAGCTTAGCTAACTGACTACTCAAATGACTGTGACTGACTCACTGCACTGACTAAAAGATCGAACTAACCAACCACCAAACTAACTTAAGAATGCATCAAACAGACAGCTCACTAACTAGCTCAGCGACTAACTGATTCACTGATATACCAGTGACTGCCTAAATTGCCAGCACACTGGTTAGCTAACTAACCAAATAACTCTGCGATTGACTAACTGACAAAAAAACTAATTAACCAACCACTTTGAAGCCAATTTCAATTTCAAACATACACAGTTAAATAACTAACTAAGCAACTGAATAGCTAATATAATAATTAGCCAACTAACTAATGGACTGACTGACTGGCGAGCTGACTATATAACTGGCTGAAGAAATATCATACCAGTAATCTAGTAGTCATACTTGTGCTAACTAACTAGTTACTATTAGCTAACTAGCTGAATTTCTGACTGTGTAGCTGACTCGACCCTGGTTATAGAAGTAGTAATGAGTAAAAGCCTTCAGAATCTCGTGAGAACAAACATTCTGGTCATATGAGGAAAACAAAAGCACTGGAACAGACTTGAAGCCCCTCGGTTGTCAGTGTCTCAAAATGGAGAGTTATCAGTGCTTTCACCTGCATACGCCGTACCTCTCCTTCCTCCTTTCTTGTTTTCTTTCTTTCATTCTTTGTCTCCGCTTTAATCACTGTTCAGTGTGTTGCTCCTCCCCTGAGCCAACAGCACAGATGGCAACACACACACACACACACGCGGACATTAAGAGGGTCAGATGGTCGGTGTTATCGCTTGGTTACTATCGCCACGGGAACCAAGCATCCCAGCAGGCTCACAGTGGCCAATCAGACATTCCCACGAGAAATCACGGCCGATGTGTGTGTGTGTGTGTGTGTGTGTGTTATTGTCAGCATACCACCTTGTTACCCTTGACAAAGTCAGGCCTCTTGATCCTTGAATGACTCTTCACACACACACACACACACACACACACACACACACACACACACACACACACACACACACACACACACACACACACACACAATTAAACACAATTAACACAATTAGGTTTTGTTCTCTTACCTATGTACTTAAAATCTCTCCAATCAGCCACAGTGTTAATGTTTTATATATATATATATATATATATATATATATATATATATATATATATACTTCAGACAAGTAAATTTTTCAAAAAATGAAATACCAGTGCTTACAGACACACACACACACACACACACACACACACACACACACACACACACACACACACACACTCACTGTGTGAGTGAGTGGTTTCATTTATGCAGAACATTTGCAGGTGGGGATGCTGTTTGACTTCATGCAGTGGGTCTTAATATCTCCTATATATATTCTTTTCGTTCTGTTTCCCACCCCGTTGCTAGTAACATGATCCTGTACTGATTTCCCGCTCACAAACACAGCCAGTCATCTTCATCAAATTATACACTCAGCGAGCACTTCATTAGGAACCCCACACTAAAACTGGGCAGGGGCCTCCATTTGCTCTTGAAACAGCCTCAGTTCTTCATAGTATGGATTCCACAAGATGTTGGAAACGCTGATGTGTTTGATGTGAACATTATTTACTTGTTTTGATCTGGTTGCAGGTACCACTGCTGGGAAGTGTTCCCCAGGTCACTGTAGTGTAGAGAGGGAATTTGACACTGGTTTTTGTATTCAGATCATGTCAGCTAGCTATAGACATCACATCCAGGCTAGACTCTGTTCCGTCTCTAACGCACTGCAATCTCTCATTCAGCATTTATTTAATCAGTCTTTCTAAAAAAAAATAAAGCACGTTCCTGGAGTTTATCTTTTATATTCTTAGACAAACCAGCTCCACTACAGCGATAGCTGTAAGAAACTGAAACCTTTGTGATTTTAACAAAGTTAAACAACAATAAACTGCAAGTGCAGCAGTGTGGGTACTTCATTACTGGGTTTTCGTCCATATCAATAAAACTCACCAGCACTCACTTCTAAAGTCATTTGTCTTTCAACTTTTTATCTGTAATATCAGCAGCATTGAATCCTCTCCGTCCCGCTGTCCCTTTCTTTACTAGCTAGTCTCTGACTGTGTCTCTCTGCTCTTTGGTGCTCGGCAGGTAGCGTACAGTGGGTTCAACAAAGCTTGTTTGCTGAAAACAGCTGCCTGCTGCAGCTGGAAGCGAGGCTGGTAAGAGCAGCAAGAATTAACTGAAACAGCAAATTAGTCATATCCCCAAAATTTTGCGCTAGAAGAGTTGGTCATAACCAGCTGTACATTTGTCACTACTAGCGACCCCTTTGACATTACAGGGGACACAGTTGTACAGGATCTTGTGATTTAATTGAAAGAAAAAACGTCTCTTAAACCAACTAAACAGACGTTAAGTTGACTGTTCCTATGTAGCAACTGCGGCTAACTTGTTGACTGAAAACGAGTTAGAACATCAAGTTAGAACTAAAGAACTGCCGAAACAGAAAAAATCCTTGTCGAGGAAGTGACATACACTTATTTTTCTTATTTTAGTTTTCTAGTCAACACTTCTATTTAGTTTTTCTTTCTTATTTCGTTGTTGTTTATTTGCCCGACAGTTTTCATTTTTAAATTGTAAAGCAGTGTGTGTTGTCTGGTTTGTTTGCGATAGACAGAAAGAGGTTGAGAGCCTGATAGAGTGTATATTCAGTGTGTATGTTAATGTATTCATATACGAGTGCGAAAGACATTACCCCCCATCTCCCTGCCTCTCCGTTTTATAGTCTCCTCAGTCCTCTCTTGCCCCTTCTGCACAGCAGTCTCAGTTAATTCCTGGTCTGGATCTAATCTAAAGGCTGGATCAGGATTTAAATCTCGGACTAAGAATTTGATGTCTGTCTTTGGTCTCATATTCTCCGGAACTTTCTGTCTCTTTTATCTCCCATGTCCTCTGTCTCTTCTCTTGTCTTCTCTCAGAATCTTTCACCCCTCAATCCAATCTTACTCCTTCTTTTTACTAATTTGTTTCAGGGGTTTCAAAATGAGCCATGATGACCACACACAGAGCAGAAACATGAGAAAATGATATATCTAAACCACTTTGATATTAGCGCTGTGATTATTCATAATTTTTTAAATTTGATTCTGGATGATTTCAGCTTCACACGAACAGACATGCAACCCCCCCCCCCCCCCCACACACACACACACACATACACACTGCCTATGTAAAGGTCTGAACCGCAAATGCATAATGTGTTACTGCTGTTTGAAGGTCAAGACACATGCACACACACACACACACACACACACACACACACACACACACACACACACACACACACACACACACACAGTTAGGGTGCTTATCTATCTATCTATCTAATTTTCCATCTCTTTCTTCCCTTTACCTTTTTCTATGCACCCATCCATTCTCCACTCTTACACTCCTTTATTCTCTCCTTCCCTCTCCTGTTTCTCCCTTTTTTCTTTCCTTCTTTCTTTCATAATTTCCTCATTTATGTTTCTTTTTTTTCTTTTCTTTTTTTTCTTATTTGGTCCCTTGGTTCACTTTTGTTTTCTTCCATCTGTCCTTGTTGTCTTCCATGTTCAGGACTTTAATTGTTGCCTCTCTTCTTTGTCTAATTGGTTCCTTTGTTCTTTAATGGCTTCTGTCTACCCTTCTGTCTTTCCTTATTTGTATTTTCTTTCTTTTTTCCTTCCTTTCTTCCTCCCTCTTTGAATGGCTCAACGGTTTAATTTGCTGCAGCTTGTCAGCATGCTGTCTCTCTGTGAATAAGTTTAGCGTTGTTATTGGACCTCAGTGTTTCCTCACAGACCGTTTTCTCCTCCTGTTTTCAGTCCTGTGTTTTTATTCCTTTGCACACTATCGCCTTGGCATGGGCCTGTCATGTTGTCTTACCATTTGATTGTTTGATTGCCATGAATTGCTTCATGATGATTGGACAGCTGGACTTGGCCTGTGGTTGGTTGATTCATTTGCATCTTTACTGATTGCCAAACACAGATTATGTGAAATTATCATGAAATTAAAAATGAAATTGGTAATGCTTCCCTTAATAATGGTAGCATTACAAAAAAACAAACCTATAATCATTATTTTTCTAGATAGAGACTTGATATGCTGTTTAGATAATATTTGCCTTTTTTCCTGTCTTCCTGCCATATCTTTAACTGATGGCCAGTTCCTCTTCTGCCTTTTAGGAAATGATTAAGGATAAATAAAAACATGGAGGAGATGACACAGAGGTGGTGCTGCTGGTTAAGTACTGCAAAGTTTGCTTTTAGAGCTTTTTCAATTCAGACAGCTTAAAACAGAAACTCTCTACTCGCTATCACTAAGAGCAACTACTTTCATTTGATGAATTCTTATTATAAGAGAAAATACTGAGTATAGCCACTTTAAGTAAATACATCTAGTAAATACATGAACTCACCCAGGTGACTCCAGTGTATGAAAGGTTGCTATGGGAATCGGGCAATTTTACCAAGTCAACCGAACAATTGGAGAAACAGCAGCTTAATAAAGGAAATTAGATGGGATTTGTTTGTCAAACTTCTGCTCCGCCCCACCTTAGGACCACCTATGAAGCGTTATTTCAAGTCCTGAATAGCGCCCACGGGCTTCCTTTCAAGCTGCTTACAGCCCCAACAACCTCTACCAATAAGTTATAGCAGGCTGTATGTTGAAGCAAAACCTGGGCCATGTAAACGTCAGCAAAACCACTTGCTGCTGCTCACAGTAAAGCTTGTTTGATGAGAGTGCATGGAAATAATGAAGGCAACTCAGAGCACCATCAACTTCTCAATCAACTCCTCCGCACTTCTCTCATCAGATGTTGACAGCTCAACAGTCAGAGGACACTGTTCAGAGAGATTCTAGTGACATATCCCCATCGTCCGCATTGGAAATTACAGCCTTGTGTGACAGACAGTGCATATAGTCAATGTAGAATGTACAGAAATTTAGTCAAAGGTTGCGCTACATTCAGACGGAACTAGTGAAAGTGATCCTTTCGCTGTGAGTTGTTGTTGTTTTGATTTTGTTTTGTTGGTCCCCTGGTAGTTTGTTTCAGCCCAGATAGTATTTGTTGTGTGTTGTTTTTTTCTGACCATTCAGTTTTACAGTAACTTATTCCTGAGGGAGACCAAACTAGGTCACTCTGTGTGTCTGTGTGTGTGTGTGTGTGTGTGTGTGTGTGTGTGTGTGTGTGTGTGTGTGTGTGTGTGTGTGTGTGTGTGTGTGTGTGTGTGTGTGTGTGTGTGTGTGTCTGTGTGTGTGTGTGTGTGTCTGTGCGTAAGAAAACCAGCTGTCACTACAGACCAAGGTAAAGAGACTGGACCTAGTCTGACTGACAAAGACACACACAAACACACACACACACACACATATATATATATATAAACAGTATTTTATTGAGACGAGATTCTTGTGTGTCTGCGTGTGTTTAACATTTAACATTTAACAATGTCCTTTGGTTTTTGTTTAATTAGAAGGTGATTTTTAGAAAAAATATGTTTATATTTCTCAAAATAAGTTATCAGAAAAATGTGTGTTGGTTTCAGCGCTGAAACTAAAGTATCATATCATATCTAAAGCATCAATTAAGTCTTAGTATGGGAAAGTTTCAAATGATGCCCAGTCCTTTATACGGTATGTCTGGTTTCTATATTCAGTACTGTATTACTATTTCATGCTTTTTAGTGATGTTATTCTTTTTTTTTTCTCAATTTGGTCTTTTCTCTTTTCACTGTATTTATTTGACACTGAAGAAAACCTAAAAACCTGATGATTCCAAGGCAAGTTATGGAGTTGTAAGGCGCATCTTATTTCAGGATTTCTAAGCAAATTTATAGATACTTACTTGCTATGGTCATCAGAGATAATGATAGTCTTGGAGGGGGAAGTTAGTTACACTGAGTGTAAAATTTTTTGTGTCATGTGTTCAGATTTGGACGAGGTCAAGGGTTTTAAAGCACCTTCACTGCCCCCTTGAGGTACGTGTCACAGTCACTGCTGACATTGCTGGTGAGCGGCCAAGTCATTGGACAAACTAAAAAAAACGAACTTCCTGTTGTTTTCAGAACAGCCCCCTTTGCTCTTATGCAGTATCTTTGCCTCAAGTCTTAATGCTTTAACGAAACCCAATTCCTTACCAACTGTAACTGAAAGCTGGCAGTGGATATGGTAGGAAAACAAATGAAATATGTTGTCATGTTTTTCCAATACATTCAGTTTTAACAGTTTACAACTTGCCAGATAAATGAAGCAAAAATGTTTCCTCATTACATTTACTGTATGAAAAAATCCAGGTGGCATTACATTTCTCTCAAAACATTATTTTCTGTTGCAAATTGGTAATATGTCAACGCAGGATTTCTAGGAGACAGACTCACAACTCTTTTCTTTGTCCTTTTCTCTTTTCATTCATCTTCGACTTCGGTTTCTGTGAATAAGACTTTATGTTGTCTTCTGGTATAATTACAACAGAACAACTTGAATATGCAAACAGAAAACAAAAATAAATAAATAAATTGACTTGCAAAAACAAGTCAATTAAGAAAATGAATAAAAAACAACAAAATATGCCGAGACATAAAACGTTTTTTTTTCCTTTTTCTCTCATTCACTCTTCTTCTGTTAGAGTTAGCATTTTCCTTTTTATCTTTTTTTTTCTTCTCTTCTTTTCATGCTTTCTCCTTTGGTTACTTTTTTTCCCCTCTCCTCATCTTTTAACACTCTTATTAGAAATTAGGTGACATTCTCAGAGAAGGAGGGATATGGTCATCCAAGATCATTTTCAGGATGCTGGAAGAGAAGAGAAAGAGGTATGATAAGAATGGATGGAGAAAGAGAGAGACAGACCGAGGGAGAGAAAGTGAAGAAGAGGTGAGGAGGAAAAAGAGAAAATAGAAGATAAAATTCAATTGCCCAACACAATTCACAATTGTGGATGCTGGCAAAAGGTAGAGGAAGGATATGGATGGGTGGAGAGAGAGAGAGAGAGAGAGAGAGAGAGAGAGAGAAAGAGAAGGAAAAAAAAGAAACTAAGAGGCGGGAGGGTCAAGCGAAGGGCACGGCGAGTGAGAGAGAGGTGGAGATAGAGAGGAGGAAGTGTGTCAGCCATGACAGATTTGTATTCCACAGTGAGCGTCTGACCTTAGCAAACCCATAACACCCACCCACACACACACATACACAAACGCACACACACCCACACACACCCACACACTTTATCTTTCACATACAGAGAAATGCTTTTACTCCATCACCTCCGCTCTGTCTCCACACACACCCAGACTTTACCCCCACTCTACAACAGGAGTGTGTGTGTGGGAGGAGAAAGTGGGGTGGGTGGTGTGTGTGCGTGTGTGTGTGTGTGGGGGGGTCTCTGTCTGTTGCCATGGTGACAGTAGCCTCCTCTCCTCTACCATCTTCTATCCTGAGAGGACCAAATAAGTGTGTGTGAGTGTGTGTGCGTGACAGGTAGAGATACATATTAAGAGGTTGCCTGAGAGCAAAAGGAAGAACACCAGTGTGTATTTGTGTGTGTGTGTGTGTGTGTGTGTGTGTGTGTGTGTGTGTGTGTGTGTGTGTGTGTGTGTGTGTGTGTGTGTGTGTGTGTGTGTGTTTGTGTGTGTGTGTGTGTGTGTTCTGTGCATTGCTGTTTGACTGATTGAGAGAGAATTTTATTAATCCCAAAGTCACGTAACAAAATGAGATAACAAGTTTAAGCTTTATTAATTTGATGAAAAGATTTTCTTTGGTCAGCCCAATCTGATAGATTTGTGTCAGACCTAAAGATTTGTATACCTTTGTCATCCTTTGCTGAAAAGTCCAAATAAATTGGTAAGTCTGCTATGATGCAGCATACAGCTCCAGTGCTTGTGTTGGATATGTGACTTTCCTAATAGGAAGTTATCTGCTGAATGTAGCATTCACAGTCGACTCTAAACTGTTGGTTTTGGGATCTTTCATCTCTACCAATTCTTTGATTGGTAACACTTTGTTTTAACCCCACTACTCAGCATTTATGAGCAGGATATAAACTAACTTGAAAGGTAGTGTGTTAATTGATATATTTGCCAAGAATGAGTTCCCCCTATTAGGCATTTATAACAGTTAATGAATGATCGGTTACACACAGTATATAATAGTTTAATTAAATCGATTCATTTGTCTTAGATAGACAAAGGGTGCGGCTGGGGTTGGTGGGTTCAAATAAAGAGTTACTGTCTAATTTTCGTTTTGGCATATCTATTTTGCCCTCAGCTACTTTGTCCACATGTGCATTAGCCTGTGGTTACACATTTCTTCCAGCAGCACTTCTAAACACCCTTTAAACCTGCATTGATGGTTTTTGTGCAACAAGCTCTAAACTCAACACTGACACATTATCACCGTATAAAGTTGATGTGTTGAAGACAAAGAGCATTAGCATTCATTTATTCATTTGGAATCATGTTTCTAGCCACGTGATGGATGCAACTTTTAGCTGTTTTGGTTTCTGTCATTACCTGAGAAAACATCTGGCTCTTTAGCTGCTAAATGCTCCACTATGTTCACCAGCTGGTCTCTTTCTGCTGTTTGGTGCTGAGCGGGTCGTGGACAGTGGGTTTATCAGAGCTTTTCCACTGAAAACAGTTGCCATGGGTGGAGATAAAACTGATGAGAGCTGTGAGAGCGAACCAGAACACTAACGTTGCGGGCTATTTTTTTATATAATTTTATTCATATAATTTTGTATTGGATGTATTCGATTCTATATATACATATACATAAACCATTGTTTTGGTTTGTATATGTTGCGGGCTATAAAACCAAAACAATGAACTGAAAGATGCTAAATCTTGCCAATAAACAGCAATTTATATTTCCACAATATTAGTCAAAATAGCCAGAATCAAATGCATCAGCACATGCAAAAGTGCAAAACTTTCCCTCCCCTCCTTCACTTTCTCCTCCTCCCTCTTATTTTCCTTCATTTGCCTCCATTTATGAATCTCTTTTTTCTCTTTGTCCTCCTTTCTTTACCTTGTGTACTCCTCAACCACCTCTCTTCACCTCCTTCTCCTCTCTCTTTCAGCCCCTCATTCTTTCCCCTCATCCTCCATGTCTTTCTCCTGCTTTCGCTCATCCACCTTTTTTTCTCCCTCCTCCTCCTGGTCATAATCTTCATCTCTTTTCCCCCCTTCACCTGTTCCTCTTCCTTCTCCTCCTCCTCATGCCCCTTGGTTTTTTAGTGACAGACAGGTGCTGCTCTGACTCTCTCCCTCGCCTCCAAAACAACAAAACAAATCGAGACTCTGCAGCGATCTGTCTGCTCGAGTGTCATTTCAATCCACAGCAAGCAGCGGGCGGCGACCCAGTGACGCCCAGAAGTGGCTTCAAAGCACCTGGAGAAGACGGATTTAATGGAATTCAGCTCCATAACGCCTGCTTGATATCGAGAGATAGAGACAGACAGACAGAAAGTCGTAAGAGCCTTTGAGATTCAGACTAAGTGTACATATGTATATATAGAATAGAATACATCCAATACAATATTGTATGAATAAATTTGTCACAATACGATACACTGTGTTTTGAATCTGATGGGATTTGATCACACCGTGATCAGAATTTGATACTTTGACTGTTTATACAGCAAAAATGTGACGACTAAAAATACTAATATTCAAAAACACTGAATCAGAAATGCCCCAGAAAATCATGTCACACAAACAATAGTAGACACAGGCAGGGGACACAGATTAGGCTGATTATGAATATAATTTGCGTGTGACAATTGATGGGACCAGGCTGGACCGAGTCTGTTTCAGTCTGGGTCAGTTGGTGTTGACAGTTGGCAGATAAAATCCTATTGTGTGTAATATGTAAAGATTCTAATCTTAAATCTTCAGAACCAGTCACCGTCAGTTGTTATCATAAAGATTTTTCAAACCCAGTCATCAACATCACTTGTGTGTCGTCCAAGGGAGGCATGCCAGTAAATAAACATGAAGAAGAAGAAAAATGGTGATTCCAACTATTCCATCTAGAGGCTACACAAGACCATGCGAAAAATGGTGGTTTAATCTACGGCTCCTCCAGTCCGCATGTCAGAGTGTCCTTGGGCAAGATACTGATACCCCAAACTTCCCTGATGGCGGTGCCATAAGTATAAGACTAGAAAAGCGCTATATAAGTGCAGTTCATTTACCATTTAGTGTATTTACTCAGTCATAAAGCTCATGCTCCTTCCTGACTATCAAAGAGTATCAAAGAGTCCTTGTGTGTGGTTTGTTCAGTTTTTGTAGCTTTCGGCTAATCTTCTTCCCATCCCAGGTGAAATTTTTTCATAAATGTTACTAACTGGAGGTTGTTAACCTCACTTATTAACTTTAGATAATTTTGATGTATATAGTTTGGTTTTTCAACCCTCGCCTTTTCTTAATAATCATTTTTCCAGGCCACTCTCCTCACCTCTCATCAGATCAGTCTTCCTCTCTCTACTACTAAAATCCAATCTGTCGTCCCTTGCATAAAATTCACGAAGAAGAGAGGGAGAGATGGAAGAAGAGAGGAAAATATTTATCTTCTCTCCTCTCATAGCGCTGATGTTTCTGCGACGTTGGTCTTTATCGATCGGAGAAAGTGGAAGGTCATCCATATAGTATGTGTGTGTGTTTGTGTGTGTGTGTTTGTGTGTTTTATGTGTGTGTGTGCGCGTGGGTGTGCATGCCTGCCTATCGATTGGTAAGAGGTTGGAGGTTTGTACCTCACTGCCTACACCTAAATGTGTCACCATGCTGTATGTGTGTTGGTGTGTGTTTGTACGGGTGTGTGTTGTCACTTCCAACATTGATCCCCTTTGTGATGAAACACCTTCCCATCAGCCCCATCATAATCACTCAGCAGGAGGAGGAAGAAAGAGGTGTGTTTTTGTGTGTGTGTGTGTGTGTGTGTGTGTGTGTGTGTGTGTGTGTGTGTGTGTGTGTGTGTGTGTGTGTGTGTGTGTGTGTGTGTGTGCCTGCTTGTGTGAATGAGCCCACAATTGTGTCTTTACCTTCTCTTCAGTTATTGAATGAATCCTGCTGTTCACAGAAAGCACTCGATTTTTTAAAATTTATTTCAGTGTGAAATCACTTAAAAATGCCAAAAAAACATGCACCATGCTTTAAATAAAGAGTCTACAGTAAGCTTGTGTAAGTTGCTGTGCTGGGCTTGTAGTTTAGAAGGGATGTAACAGTAGCCAAATCTGTGTTTCGTTAAGTAGCTTGGTTTTTGGGGTCACAGTTTGGTAAGTTGTCAGTGCAGCATCGACTGCGACATCGGCTGCTGTGGATATGAATAATTCCTGGATGACTGCAGCCTTTGTGCATCTATACAGGGCTACGGATAATTAGTGGTCACCTGCAGTTAGGGCTTGTTAATACAGGGCACCGGATGATCCTCCGAAGGCTGCAGCTCAGATGACAATTCCTGGACAACTGCAGCTTGTGCTTCTTCGGGGCAGTGGGTAATCACTGGCATAGGCACTGAAATAGATGGCAGGTTCAGTTGATGGCATTGCAAATGTTTGATTATTTGGGTGTCCAAAGACCCACTTCCAGTTAAACTATGTCATCCCACAGTTTTTTGTCAAGTCCACCACTCATACATCTATATGACATTGGAGTCTCTTTAGAGGCTTTTTTTTATGTTCCACACACCAAAGGCACTGACTATAGTATGTTATTATATAAAAAGTGATATTTAATACATCTTTAAGTCTAGTTTGATGCACATCTCAGTATAATTGGGGACAGATCTACACATGATGCATACCTTTTTTTTTTTTTAACATTTCTGTAAAAGTTTGATTAAATCAACCCAGAACTCAAACTTCCTGCTATGTTTCATTTTTATCTCTTTCTGTCAGTCCATGATTTGGTAGTAAAATTATTCAAAACATGAGGTATTAAAATGTGTGAGTGTGATAAGACATGAAGGTTTCACATCTGCTGGAAAGCTGAGATAAAGAGAGTCTGAGGGTAAAACATGAGAGGAAATGAGATAAAGCTGGATAAATCTACTTTCACAGAGTCATTACGCTCTGGTACACCAGGCTGTGAGTTAGTCTTCATACCCTCGGTACTGGTACCGAGGGTGGTGCTAGAGGAACAAACGTGACATTTTTAGCTCCACTTCTGGTGAGGCCCTAAGAGTAGCTTATCTAATGATCTGACACAGTGATCTTCTTGAAAGGCAATGCATGCTGCTCTGATATTCCCCTCGACACTGCATTCAAATTCAGTCAATTTCAGCTTTCATCTTGTTTATTGATGACCTTTCACTGCACAACCAAAGAGATTCTAGCTGTCCAAGCTGAGCCATGATGGATGATGCCCAGCCCTGATCTACTACCATCACACTACTTATAACGGTCCTGGATCACCATCTCCTGGAAATCAGATATTTTGGTATTCATCAGCTCATAAAACAATAACTTACCTGAAAATTGTTGAGAATATGAAGTCTCTGAATGGAAGGAAATTGTTTAGGGCCCATTAAATTGAGGGAAATTGATATCAGCCAGGGATAAAGAAAAACAACACAAATTTCTCCAACCATGAGAGGTTGGTTGCATTAAAGTCAATATAAATCATGTAAAATCAAAGATGCTGCAAGGTGTTTTGTGCTCACTGACTGGTATGCTCAGCGGCAGTGTACTAACACTGGCAGCTGGAGGACATATTTTTTATTCAGCAGTATTGCTATAATATAGCTGCCTTTAATGGAAGTCACCCTGTCACCAAAAAATTACATTAGGAACAACAAAAAGGTTTTGCCAAGTATATTTTGGTGGAAACACACAGTACTTGCTGCCTGGGTTATTTTCACAGACAAAAATGTTTGCCAGTCCAGGACAGGTGACATTGTTTTACCTTACTTAGGTTTTTGCTGTTAAAGCACCTGGGTTAAGGTTAGGCAAAGACGGTGATTTGGTATGTAGGTGTGTAGCATTGTGGCGAACTTGAGCAAAACACATTGATGTGTTTTTACTCAGAACTACGGGCTATGACAGGCAGTTCCTTAGGTCATCTCTCTAAGGTCACCTCAGTCTGTGTTTGGGTTTTTCGGCACTGGTGACAGTCTGAAAGTTTGGTGCATGACCTGCATTTCCTGCTTTCACAGTAATAACACAAGGGCTCCAAACACAGAGAACAGCATGTCGTACGACAGAAAAACAACAGGAATTGCTGCACTGTAACACTGAGCTTTTACTGGAAATACCAAACAAACACATACAGATACATACACACAAAGACACACACTACACACAGCTTTCAGGGTCAATTAATGTATACACTCACATACTCAGCTTTCGCAGCAAATTACTGCAAACAAAGACACAGTGTCATGAGCAGCTACAAAACTACAGACACACACAGTGCTTTTACAACAAATAACAGAACACACACACACTCCATGCCTCAAAGTGCTGCTGGAACAGTAAAGGAACAGTCCAACATTTATGTAAACCATTTTGTTTTTTGTCATCCCTCGAGTCAGAGAAGATGGATATCAGGTTCTGTGCTGCCACTACAGAGATAGGTCCAGGATTTTTTTTAAGCCTAGCTTAGGACAAGACTAGAAGCAGGGGGGAAACTGTTAGCCTAGCTCCATCAAAAAAGAAACAAAATCTGATTTACATGTTGGGTCTTGTTTATTGAACATGTGCTGGAATAGAAATGTAAAAATGATGCCGTTGCAGTGCAGCTAGAGTTGGGGTGTAGTTGGCCGTTGCAAGACTCGCTAATATAAGTTCAGGAATCTGGATCAATGTACAGTATGTGTTTGCCTTAGCTTATAAACTTATTAGCTTATGAAGATGTACATTTTTAAATCACAAGCAAATATTTTTTTTAAATTTCAGTAATTCCCTCAAACAGCTGAACACTGTAGTTTTTAACAAAAGTTAATCAAAGAGGAGAAAACTGCAGTCGTTGGGGACTATTCTCACCGGCGGATTAATCCACATTTGGCGCACTAGTGTGAATTTGTAGCAGCAGGACAGTGTATGTGGGACTGAGTCAAAATAAACTACAGTGTGTGTGTCCATGAGAATGAAGACATGTCAGAAAGTGCAACAGTGTGGCTCACTGATGGATTTTAATAGTCTTTGGATAACAATGGAGCCCTTTAACACAGAGGAATAAGATACATCAGGCTTCAGATACACACAGAATAATGGTTAGTAGGAGACATTCATTTTTGGTTTGGCTCTGTACATGGATTTTGTTAACAGTGAGAAAAATATAAACTTTAATTGATGTCAGAAGGGAAAAATGCAAACAGCTAAGAAATTGCTATCCCTTTCTATTGTTGTGTATCCTGTTCGATCTGCAGTTTTCTGTGTGTCTACGTGCCTTTGTTCAACTTTCATCCATTAAAGTAAATTTCCTCCTTCGGGTTGGTCAGGTCACAAAGTGCACACACACACATGCACCCAAACACACTTAAGATGTTGGAGATTTTACTCACTCACCCACAACAGGGGAGGTTTACAGGAATAAATATCCATTCTAGAGGAATTTAAAACTAGAGGGCAGAGAGATGTGTGTGTGTGTGTGTGTGTGTGTGTGTGTGTGTGTGTGTGTGTGTGTGTGTGTGTGTGTGTGTGTGTGTGTGTGTGTGTGTGTGTGTGTGTGTGTGTGTGTTTAGTACAGGCGTTTTTAACAGCAGCTGGCTGAAATGAGCCCTGAAATTGAATGCAGAGAGAGAGAGCATGGTGAAGCTGAAGTGAGCGAACAAGCTCAGCAGTCTTCCTCTGCATAAATAGAGGTTAAAAAAGAAAGAGAGCAAGAGGGTGGGGGAGAGAGGGATATGGAGAATATTTATAGGCAAAATGATAAAGAGAGAGAGAGATTTAGTCTGCATCTGTTATACATATCAGAGGTCCTCTTATACTGCTGTAGGACTACAGAAAGTAAAAATATGTGTCTGTATTTTTAAGCTCTTGCAGTGTGAACTAAGTTTATTCTAATTATCAGTTAGCTGTAAAAGTAGCTTATGACAACAGTAGTCAGATTAACAGACTAAACAGTAAAAGTTGTGGTGGTTGGCAGCAACCTCTACGTTTAGCAACAGCAGTTAGCAGCAATAATATCTTTTAACAGCAGCACTGGTAGCTTCCAGCAGCAGAATATCATATTTTTCATTTTACCTATCAAAGTAAAGCGTGTGACAGCACACAAAAATTGTTTGCACCTCATGTTTCAATTATCTTGAAATTGTCATGATGTTCCTAAATGACAGTTTTTGTCTGTCCGTTTTTTTCAGTTGAGTGGGTCTTGAATGAATAAAAACCATTAAGTTCAATGTTACATCCTCTGAAAATGTCCAGGGGTTTAAGGGAGTAACACATGTAAAAATGAGCCCAGGAGGAAGAAAGAACAGGGAAACGTATGTTTTCACGGTAAAAAAAAAGATTTATTCACAGCTTAACAGAACAAGGTAAGACAGCAACTCAAATGAACCTCCTCGTCAAAAAAAGAGGAAGGTGGAATCGAGGACGGCACCGATCTTGATACTGAAACACAGAGCCACAGCACACAAAGTGCTACATAGACCACTGATTAACCTGCTCCACAGGAGGAGGGGCGGTACCTGAGGTACAGGAGAGAGGAGAGCAACACAAACACAAACAAACCCCGGCACAAGGGCCGTAACACCGCCTCCCATAAAAAACAAACCACAGTTTGTTCAATAGCGAGGGTTACATACTTTAAGAACAAATAATACAATATGAGTACCATTTACAGTTGAGGGTAATAGGTTTATGTGGTGAGTATGCATAACCAAAATAAAAATCACTTCTCACTATTCACTCACCATGAACACTTCCAGGTATTTTACCCACAGGACAGTGCAACAGCCACCACATTGTCAATTCCGCTTTTGTGTTTAATTTCAATAATGTAACCCTATGCTGACAAAGCCCAACGCATTAACTGTTGGTTGTGGTTGTAAATTTGGCCCGAAAAAACGAGGGGATTATGGTCGGTGTACACAGTGACCGGTAGTGCGCTGGAACCCACGTACACCTCGAAATGCTGCAAGGTGAGCAACATGGCCAGCATTTCTCTCTCAATTTGTTGAGTAGTTCAGCTACTAATGATTGGACTTAGCAGAGAAGAAACACACAGGGGATGGTACACCGTCCGCATCATCCTGCCGTAACATGGCACCGGCTCCAGAGGCACTAGCTTCAACTTCCAACTTAAAGGAAGGGAAAAGTTAGGGGCGGCTAGGACAGGGGCACTACATGGGAGAGACTTGCCAGTTTCAAAATGCAAAAAGGAAATGGACTGCACTTATATAGTGATTTTCTAGTCTTATCAACGACTCAAAGTGCTTTACATTCACCCATATATTCATACAGTGCTCTTTTTTCTTTACATAATGGCGCATTCACAGTAATAACACAAGGGCTCCAAACACAAAGAACAGGTGGCTGTCACCCCAAAAGAATGCTGACACTCAGCAGTCCACACAAAAGGAACCTTTGGGCTACACAAAGTGGTGAGGGGTGCAACTACCATTAAGATGTTTTTGCAAAAACACTGATAGTAACCCGTCATGCCCAGCAAACGACGAAGTTCAAGCCTAGTGGCAGGAACAGGGTAGGTCAACACAGCAGAGATTATAGCCTCTACCGGACGGACTTGCCCATGACCAACTCTTTTACCCAGATAAGTAACAGTGGCCTTGCCAAACTCAAACTTGGCTAGATTAAGAGTCAGGTTTGCACTGGCAAGGCGCTGGAACACTGTCCTCAGACAAGAAACATGGTCTGACCAATCACTAGAGTACAGCACTACGTCATCAAGATATACACTGCAGTGAGGAACGTCATCCAACACCTGCATCAAGCGCTGGAATGTAGCAAGAGAATTTTTCAAGCCAAATGCCATCACTGTTGATGGCATGAAGTGATCGGGGGTCACAAAAGCTGAGATGTCTGATCCTCTGGGGGTCAATGGAACCTGCCAATACCTTTTTAGGAGATCTAGTTTTGTGATGAAGGTAGCAGGACTGATGCTATCCACACAGTATTCCATGTGGGGCAATGGGAAAGAATCACTTTCACACTGTAACTGTTTTTACTTGCCTGAATTCGGTGTGGAAACAGGGTGTCCCATCAGCCTTAGGAGCCAACAGACACTGGGAACTCGAGGGGCTGTGACTAGGCATAGCTAATCCGTATTTCACCAGATAGTCAACTTCAGTTTTCATGACCTGACGTTTCTCAAAGGAGCAGCGGTAGGCATGCTGTTTGATAGGAGCAGCACAACCCGCATCAATGCAGGTTGTAAGACATTAGTATGAGATGGCACATCACCAGACAAAGTGGGAAACAAGAGAAGCAGCATTGAGTACATCACTCTGCTGTTCATCAGGAGGTGCAACAGACGGCATTTAACATCCGACAGAAACTCACCAGAGAAGTGTCTCTGGGGAAGTAAGGCTTAAGCATGGTAACATGACATAACTGTGTCTTTCTCCTACGCTCAGGAGTGAGGATGATAAAATCTTTATCAAAAACCTTCTGTTCCACCACATAAGGGCAGCGAAATCAAGTCGTGAGGGCACACCCAGGCACTGGCAACAACACAAGCACTTGATCACTGGGATGAAACTGACGCACCACTGCTTTAGGGCCAAACCACTTTTTCATGCTCCCCTGGGAGGAGGAGAGAGTCTCCCTCGCCAGGGCAGTTGATTTATGCAACCACGCTCTGCACTGCGAAACAAAGTCCAACACATTAGTTTCAGACAAACTGCTCCTGTAACACCTAAACGAGCCACAGACATTGTGACCAAACACAAGTGCAGCCTGACTGAACCCAAGAGCCTCCTGTTTTGCATCACATATGGCAAAAATCATGAATGGCAGACCCTCATCCCAATCATGTCCTGTCTCATAACATAACTTGTGCAACATAGACTTCAAAGTCTGGTGCCAGCACTCTAACGCACCCTGTGACTTAGGATGTAGGACTACTCACTGAGTGTGAAATTAATAGAGACTGCTGAGTCTGTTTAAAGGTTTTAGACAGGAATTTTGTTCCCTGATCAGTTTGTACCACACGCGGTAACCCAAAAGTAGTAAAGAACTTTATTAGTGCTCTACTAACAGCTGACGCAGTAAGTTTCCTTAATTGTATGTCCTCAGGAAACCGAGTTGAAAAACGAGTTGAAAAACATCACAGTCAGCAGGAACTGGTTACCAAACTTAGTTTTGGGCAGGGGACCGACGCAGTCTACAATAACATGTTCAAATGGGGCGCCAACAGCTGGAATCGGATGCAGAGGGGCTGAAGGCACCTTTTGATTTGGCTTACCTGCAAGTTGGCAGGTGTGACACGTTCTGCAGAAATGTGCCTTGTCGGCTTTCATTGCTGGCCAAAAGAAATGTTTAAAGAAAAAAAAAGGAGATAAATTTTTGTTGCATCAAGATGATCAGACCATAAATGCTCATTTGTCAATGCTAAGACATGCTGCCTAAAACCAGCTGGAACGAATATTTGGTGAGCTGACCTCCAGTCCTCACCTATCTCACTGACTATACTCTTGTCCTCGGTCAAGGCTGAAACAAAGAGGGAATCAGACAAATCAACTTCTTGACCCTGTTTATGGTCCTGAGCTCTGGTAAGAATACTGACACTGAACACATCAGGATGTTTCTATGCCAAGACACCATGCTCAGTCACAGAAATAGGAACATCAACAACGACTTCAGGGGCAGGATGGACTTTCCCTCCAGCTATGTCATTACCCATAATGAAGTCAACACCATCGATTGGAAAAAATGGACCAACAACTACGGGGAAAAAAACAGTAAGTAGTTTTGACTGCACATGGACATGGTGAAGAGGTGCAGGTACAAAACTCATTCCAATCATTCTGACTACAGTGCTCACATTACAGGTATAACTCCTTACCCAGAGACAAGGCACTAGAAAGAAAGAATGACTGGGAACCACCAGTATCTTGCAATATGGTGACTGGACACCGATATTCGGCCCTCTCTGTAAGAGATACAAAACCTTGGGAAATGAAAGGTTAGAAGCATCTCTGGCCCTTTTGGAACTGGAGGCTGGGTAATTTGGGACGGAGACAGTTTTTATCAATCCTACCCCTTTTGGCTGTTTTCAGACTGCTTCCTGCTGCTTACGTTTTAATGTCTTGCACTCAGCAACTAAATGACCAGGCCTGTGGCAGAAGAAACACCGTCTCTCCACCCTAGGACTTGCCAAAGGCGTAGTGACATGTGAAGCCTGTGTAACAAGCCAGTTAGTAGTCTTTGGGGTGGAATCACGGAGGGGGAAAAAACATCACACTTCACAAAGCTTTTTTTATGCGTAAGAGCAAACTCATCTGCCAACACAGCAGCCTGCTGCACAGTGGACACTTTCTGTTGGTTTAAATAAGTCATGATACACTCAGCCACACAGTTTTTAAATACCACCAACAACAGTAACTCCTGTAGGGAAACCAAATTATTAGCCTTACCAGCCAAACACCAGTGATAAAAAGCCCTTTCTCCCTTGCAAAATCAGTATATGTCTGCCTGGGGGTTTTCTTAAGACCCCTGAAATGCTGTTATGCTTCTGGCATCAACTCATATGCTCGCAGAATAGCACCCTAAGTCTGTCATACATCAGGCTATCAGTGGTGGAAAGTGAAGCGCATGCTTCCTGAGCTTTACCAGTTAATTTGCACTGTAGCAAAAACGCCCACACATCTGGCAGCCAGCATAACGCAGCGGCTATGCGTTCAAATGCAATGAAATAAGTCTCAACCTCAGATTTGTGAAACACAGGGACTAAAGGAACGTTTTACTAACATCAAATGCATCTGCAGAGTCAGACGGTGGCAACTTACCAGCTCCAACAAAACCTGAACCCAACTGCAGCTCCAACTGTCCCATTTTAATTGTTGTCTCTGCCTCTAACTTCTTCAACTCTAACTCCCTGTGAAGCTGAAATCCCCTCTCCCACTCCTCTTTTTCAAACTGGAGGTGAGCAAGACAAAAGAAATACGAGTGAACTCAACAGAAATAGGATCAAACTGTGGCAGCGTACATGGTTTTTCCTCCGCCACACCACGTAAACCAGGAGTGAAGCTAACTGGCGGTTTCTCGGGTGGCTCCTCCACCGGAGAGGCACCTCAGCCAAACACACTGCAGCCACACCACCAGCCACTACACCCCTAGTTTCAGCAGACACCGGTAAACTAAGAACCCCTTCATTAACTAAGCCCTCCAGGAGAACAGCTTTCAGTTCCTTTTTAATTAGAGTGCTGGAAGAGGGACTCGATAATACTGGGCAATTTCACACAAATCATCTTTTCTACGCTTATCAAGCTGATTCACAGTGGGATTGGCCACGAAATAAACCAACACAGACGCAGCCATACTAACCGTGACGCAAACAAAAGAACAACACCTGTAGCCTCATTGATTCATTCATGTATGAATTGAAAGTTTCAATTGAATATGGCACCTCTGCCTTGAATTAAAACACTGTGCTGATTGTTAGTGTGTCCAGTCAACTATATGATGTTACTTATGTCAACCATGTCACTTTCATTGCCAACTTTGTTACACCAGATTTTTTCACATTTAAAATAACTAAAATGCTGCTTCCTTCTAGGTACATTGTACATCCACATAGTTTGGAGTTTTGCGAAACATATCTTAAAACTATCAAAGTGACCTGTAAGGCAGATTCATGATAAAAAAAAGTATTCCTTACCTTAGTGATATCACTGAACATATAACAGAAAATTACAATTACAATTAAAAAAAAACAAAAAACATTGTGCATATGGCAGAATAGACACAAAAATGTATGTTACGTGAGGCATAGGATTTAATCAAAGTCTGTAATGGTATACAGTTTGTCTGGAACATAGTTGACCAGTGTAGCGCATCCTATCCCTCAGTATATCAAAAAAGTTGTTAATGCTTAAGCTTTGCAACTAGTGGATATATTCCATTAGTAATAAAACAACCGCTGGTGGTTTTATTGATGAAGAACATTATTTTTGTACTTTTTGTTGATGTGAAATGTACCCCCAATTATAAAATGACTGAGGTGTTAATGGCAAGCAGCAGTAGTTAGCCGCAGTAGTAGCTCCTAGCAGTGACAATAGCACTGCCAGTTAGTAGCAACAATAGCAGTTAGCAGCAGCAGTAGCAGTTTGCAGGGTAGACGTTAGTTCCCAAGGCTTGGGCATAGATACGTCATGTCACATGATCATTTAGTGGCAGTCCGTAATCCATATTGTGCTTATGGCAGAGACAATGACTCTGACGTCCCAGGTTCGTATCTATCAATCTCGCCAAGACGTTGATGAATTGATCCAAGAAATTAAAGAAACAACTCAGTGTAAATATGTGAACATCAGCGAGCTTCTACAATAATGGTAATTTGTTATATGCAGATGTGCACTAAATAATTGATGTTGATATAATGTTGATAATGTTATTGATGGTTCACTATAATGGAGATAATTGTATTAATTTACCTCAAGTCTCTACTTTCTATCATGTTGAGTCTGTGATGTTTGAAAGACAATTACAAGCACATTCAAGCTGACGCTACACTGTATAACATTAACTCCAGTAGCATTTATAATTATGACCATATTAATACTTTGTGTCAGAAAACTCCCTGTTATAATGTTTTCTTAACCTCAGGCCCTACAGTCTGATCAGACATAGGAATCCTGTGCTGCATCTCTCTGTTATGATAAGTCTTTCCCTTCTTTCCCTGAGTCTTAAATGCACTGTTTCTGACAAAAAACATATAGATGAAAATAAAATGCTTCTCTCTCAGTATTCTTTGTTCCTAACTTAAATTTGTACATACACTGTCTATAAAGTGACCTACTATATATTTTTATAGCACTGTAAACACAACTGTTGCACTGTGTATTACAAAGTGTAAATAAATCATATTTACTTACTATTGCTATAACTCTAAGATCCACATACGTACTGCCCATATAGATAAAAAAAAAATTAAGAAGCAAAGTAAATCATGAGCCTGATGTGGACTGGCCGCACAGTCACGATCAAACATGAGCTGCCTCCGATGAGCTCTTCACTGCATCTACAAGTTCCTTTGGAGACAAGAGTCAGTCAGTCTCTTAATACACCAGGTAACAGCTTCAGTTGATTTCATTACATGTGATGGAGTTCTCATTTTATACAGAGAGTTTTACAGCAGCTGAACAAAAGGCTATTTTAAGGATTTCCCTGTCTTGACAAAGACGTCATCTTGTCATCTTGTCTCGTCTCCACTGGAGTGCTGTGTATTTGCACCTACAGTATCGTAACTGTTAGTCGGAAGTAGGAAGTAAATGTCATGTTTCTTTACTTTCTTTTTGGATTAAACTCCATTTATATATATATATATATATATATATATATATAAACTGTATATACAGGGTTTAGTGTACAGTATGTGTGTAAATGCAGTTACAGGTGGTACTTTGTACCTTGATGTACTATATTTATAAAACAATAAATGTTAAACAGTATAAAACTACCTGTATTTTGTGCCCATATATACAGTCTCTGTTGTTGTGTACATTTTTGGAAAATAGTAGAAATAGTGTTTTGTCCATTTATAAATGTGCTATAAATCTCAAGTGCATTATTTAAATAATATACACACAAAATTAAAATAAAATAAAATAAAATCAGATTTCTTGACTGTAGAAACCTCAGAGCTGACTCCCCTAAAGAGCATTCAAGCAGCAGAAACAATATAAATGCAGAGCAGCTTGTAGAAAATGGACACAGTGATGGAAAAAAAACATGGAGGCTATACGTGTGTGTGTGTGTGTGTGTGTGTGTGTGTGTGTGTGTGTGTGTGTGTGTGTGTGTGTGTGTGTGTGTGTGTGTGTGTGTCCAGACGCAGGTATCATCTGTCGCCGTGCAGACTGCAGTGTAATTTTCAGCACTTATTCAGATTGTTTTCCAGCCCTTTTTCTGTGGTGTCTGACTCTATTATCTAGCCTACCCGTCTATTTTCGGCAGAGAGTGACGCTTTACTGCTTTGCGCCATCCGGCTTTTTCGGCCGGGTCACCGAGCAGGAACGAATCCGCCCTTCACACCTCGAAATCTCATCTCACAGAGACATGAGGTGGTGTGTTAACACTCTTGTGTTTCCATCTTCTCCCCTTTTCCTCCCTACACCTCCTCCTCCTTCTCTTCTCTTTTCTCCTTTCTTTCCTTGTATCATTCTTCCTGGTTCTCCTCTTCATTCTTCCCTTCATTTTCTTCCTCCCTCACTTCCTTTTCTTCAGTTTTTCCTGCTCTACTTCCTCATCTTTCTTCCTCTTCTTTTTCTTCATCATAGCCCTCTCCTTCTTGTTTTTCTTCCTCAATCTCCCCATCTTTCTCCTCTTTTACTTCCTCAATCTCCTCCTGTATTCTCCACTTCTTCACCTCCCCCTTTACATCATAGTGATGAAGTGTGAAATGTGTGTGTGTGTGTGTGTGTGTACAGTGAAGCTTTATTGACATGACAGACAAAAGCGTTTAAAGACTCTGTGAACAGTTACAACCTTTGATCCTAGGGATAAATTAGATTTCTGTCGGGTTTGTGTGCGTGTGTGCGTGTGTGTGTGTGTGTGTGTGTGTGTGTGTGTGTGTGTGTGTGTGTGTGTGTGAGTGAGTGTGTTTGTGTGTGTGGTACATTGATTATTGCTGCGTTCTTCCTTGAAGATTGCTCTCTACCTCAGCATGATTAGTGGCAACTTAATAGCAACAACGACAGCAACACTGCTGATCATGCAGCATCACACACTCTGCATGGGGACTCCAGGCCTTTCTTCTCTCTACTTGTGTTATTGTGGACTTGTGAAATGTTATCAGTCAGGGCCCAAGTACTGTCCCAATTCAAAGTCCACATTAACCAAATGACCAGACATGTTCTTTCTGCCGCCATTTTATCAAGGATGTTTTGGGAGCTGACTTTGAGTTAGACAAGTGTCCCAGCATGCATTTCACATGCATCAACCAGCAGCGGTGTTGGAAGATATAAGCCAGACTCATAACTAAAACTGTTGTTGCATCACCAAATGTATTTTTACGATCTCTTTAGTACGGTCAATTTCCTCTCTCTGACTGGGTAAAACTGGCCAGTCACCGTCCATTGTCATGTGAAAACAGTCTTATCTCAGTAGCCCTTTGGCAATTTACATCAGGTGGCACTAAAATCCATGTAGCATTTCAAACACAAGATAACCTATAATTCCTTTAGGATGAAAAACTTTGAGACTATCCTCCAAAGAAGAACGACAGCATCAGTCATTTCAGCAAGGGCCCAAAGCCCTCTGATGACCGTAGTTAAGTATGATGGAAGTAAAGGAAGAGGACAGTTGACAATGTTAAAGAGCCACCAAGTCCACATAGCGAGGAAGTCAGGGTGGAGAGATGGGTCCACAAAACAGACTGGAAAACACTGGAGACCGCTGTTCATTTCTTGTTTCCAACCAACAATAAGCATTTCAACCTTAATGAAGTAGTAGTTTTGTGCCTAACCATAGTTTTTCCCTAAATCTGACCAAGTCGTTTCTGTGCCTATACCTTACCAAACTTTAATAGAGTGTTGTAACCACATAAAACTGCTTTATGTGTCAACTGTGATTTGTAATGGTTTTGGAAAGCTCAGACTAATGTCCTGCTGAAGGGGACGTCAGACCAGAGAATACATCTATGTATTGTTCTGGAAGGCACGCAAAAATTTAATTTGGAAGACTCGTTGAAAATTCTTAGAATTGAGATCAAAAGTTTGTTACTGCCAAATTAGTTTGGCTGAGGGTAGAGCTCAGTTTATTGGGCAGTTATCATTGTACAGTAGTGCTGCTACTGTGTACTTTTGAGTCCTTAAATGTAAACATCTCACATCACTTCAATGAAACGTTACTAAATATAAGTGAAACAATGAGGCAGTGTAGATTATTGTTGATTTTGTTTTACTGTAAACTTATTGTATCACAGTGAAGAAAATGGAGAGGTCTAATCACCTAAACGGCAAGACAGATGTTATTCCAGTCACATAATGAGCTTACTTTGTCCTCTAGTTCTTCCAAGTTTGGACTGGAGTTCTTCATTTTAATCCTAAAGTAAACAAACTTTAAACTTAGCATACTCAGTATTGCTTACTTATTGGAGCTCAGCTCTTGTTTGCACTGTCAATCACATCTGTTTAATCAGTTAGCAGACCAGAAGGAATAACTGAGCAAAGAACGGAAGAAACAAAGGTTTCAAAGCTTCAGTGGCAGGAAAATAAACCAGCAGAAACGGCAGCATTTATACCATGCAACAACTGTAGTACCACCGCAGGGTTTTGAGCAAACCTGATAGTGTCAAAAATTTGAGTACAAGAAATTATACTGCCTCACGGCAGTTGGCTAGTAGTTAAGATTTATTCTGTTAAAACCCTAAATGTGCGTTGTAATGTTTCTAAAGTTGTGTATTCTTGCTGAAAAAATGTACAGTGGGAGAGAGATCGATACTGAAATCTTTCAGAAGTGATTAACAACAAAGATATGAGATAATCTGAGGAAGCACAAAAGAGGTTTAAGTGGTATTCAACCTGCACATCCAGAGATTGTCAATTTTCTTTGAATTTCATTTTCATTCTTTTATTTACATCAGTGTTTTAATTACCAGAAGGAGAAAAAATCATCATATTCAGGAAAACATTTTCACCATGAATCATTCCTGTTCTGTGGCCAGCAACCACTAGCCTACATTTTTCATAGTCTGAAAGCTTAATGTGTAGTCGAGACAAATAATTAAATGATTAATTATTTATGGTTTAAAATTGTGCAAGTGATGGACAGTGACTCCCACTGGTAATAGCATGTGATCTGTATCTGGATGTCTTATCTGTATCAGGAAAAAACATTTATACAGTTTGGACACTCAACAAGCTGAAAGGTCATACAATTCCACCTCTTCCTGTTATCTCAAGCTGCCCTTCCTCTGCGAAGGAAGAATAAGTAGAGCCCATCAGGTGACTCTCTAGGGACATCTACGACATGCAAGATCAGCTTGATCTAGCAAGCTTCTCCACTGGCCCTGATTATCTTCCTACAGTGTAGGTCTGGTCAATCCAGCATTTAAAATAGTGACATTTACAATTTACAAAGTAATTTCACTCCAGTGGAATTACTGGGATCAGTGGATCCTCTCACAGAGACTGAAACCTTTTAGCATCATGTTCAACTTTGGTGAACTTTGACATTTTGTGCTGCTGACCAATAGAAAACCATCTTGACAGTGCTAGGCTTTGAGGGAACGGAGAGATCAAAATGAAATCATATATCATATATCATAGCTTGTTAGCCATGTTGTACCATCAACTTTTATTTAACCTTGCTCCATAAAGGAGGAATTGTGTACAGCTGGTTATGAAGTAGCAGATGATAGTACAAATATGTCTTTTGAATAAGCTATTATTTTCCCATCAGGGACTAGGCTCACAACACTGCTAAATGTCAGCTTACTTGCTAACCATGGATGTATTACGCTAACCGACAGGTAGCAAACTTGCTAATTGGCTTGGTAACTTGAAATGTTCAGTCAAACAAAATGGTTGGGAGGTCAGGTCGGATCAGAGAAAACAGAAAAAAGCTCAGACATCTACTGTGAACCGTAGGCGCTAGCATGTTCCGTGACAGCTAGTTTCTTAGCAGTTAACTTACTAGTTAGCTTGTAGTAGTTTACACAACTAACCTTGCAAGTTGCTAGAGCCACATATTTCGTGAATACTTCACCTCTCTCCTTACAAGGCTCTAGAAGCAATGCTGCTCTATTGGCTAGTCAGCCAGCTCAGCCTACATAATTTGCATATTTATATCCAATCACAATGTACACTAAAAATAACAAGAGCCTATACTAATACATGGTGTTAATAGATGAAGTATCCAGATACAGATTGCTGGTTAATACTGGTTCAAAGATTCAGGATTTGAGGCCGATGTGTCTCTCATTTTTGTCTTATAGGAACTGCTCACATTCTACCCCAGGATGGAGAATTGAACAAGTGTTATACGAGGCTATAATACTCCACCATAAAGCTTTTTATTCCAGAACCCCTTGTATCACCTTCTGAAAGGAACAAAATCCTAATTTTGAAGAACATCTATTTGAAATGTGAAACCACTGAGGCTGAGCTGTCAGTCTGTAATAAGATCACAGTAATCTGAGCTGTGATATAACATGAGAGCAGTCTTTACTTTCAAATGACTGATATCTGTTGATTAATAATTAGACCTTTCAGATGATCTGCCGCTTTTTCTTCTTGCCTGTGATCTTCTTTACCACTCTTCTTCCTCCTTTTCTTCCTTCTTGTCTTCTCCACATTTTTTCCGTTCCTTATCTGCTCATCTCATCTGCCATTTGCTCATTTCGTCTTTCTTTGGTTCACCTGCTTTGCTCGTCCCCTGCACCTCCCCTCCACCTCCCCCTGTCGTCCTTTGTCCTCGTCCTTGCTTCCCCTCCCTCCCTCCCTCCCTGTCCCCTGAATGACCTGTTAACAGAGGCCACTCCCACTCAGTATAGACCCGCCCACACACCTCCTCCTCCTCGCCCTCCCCCTGCTCCTCCTGCTCCGTCTGGCACCCCTTTGACTTACTCCTCCTCCTTTGATCCCCCACCAGTGTCCCCCAGCCCAGGCGTTGTCCTCCCCTCTGCCCCCCGCGACCTGGTCCCTGTCCTAGTGTCCAGTCGATTTGTCCGACTCAGCTGGCGCCCCCCAGAGGAGACCGGAGGAGCTGTGCAGACCTACGGTGTTTATTACTCCCAGGATGGAGTCGAGAGGTACGACGGGATTTTTTTTCTTTATCTGTTTGATCTGACATGGTTTCTGAATCCTTCCTCTAAGGCAGTGGTTCCCAACTGGGGGTCAGAACATGATTTGTTTTCTTTTTCAGACGTTTGTGTAATATTTGTTTTTGTCTTGTTAGTTACTGAATAATTTTACTCCTTTGGGCCTCTAGAGAAAATAAAACAATCTGAGAAGGAAGAATCACTTTTTAGTCGATGACCACTATACCCATTGACATATGCGACCGGTGATGAGAGTCACAAGTAGAGGTATGGTTGTGTCGGGGGTTTACAAGCCAAAACAGTTGGGGACCACTGCTCTGTGGTTATATAAAAACTGTGATGCTTCTAACTTCAAATAGTTAGATGAACACTTGTTTTTGAATTATAAATGCATTGGCCCATGTATAAATGCACATAAAGGAACACATGAGAAATGCTTTTAATTTCTAGACTGCACATGATGGCTCACAAACTCATGCTGCTGACCTCTAAACAAACCCATGTTGTGACCTTTAAAAGTACATACGTTGACCTCTAAAACAACATACAAAGAGATGTGTTTTTACATCAGTCTGTACAGGACGTCAGTTGCATAAGGATGACTTCTGCATGTACCTAAAAGTACATGTTGGGAAACGGGATCCACAACATCAACAGACTAAAGGCACATCAGAAGCATGGTGTTGAGTTAGAGGTGTTAAAGAGCAAAAAAGATCATCTGAATTTGATAGTCTCAGAGAAATTCCTCCACTGTGATGGATTCACTTGTTAGACTTTATGTAGCATCAATTCATTATGCCTTTCACCAAAGAAAGATACAATGAAATGAACTCTAAAAACCAAATACAAACATGAAGTAAACATCATGTCAAGTTTGCATTTTTGCTAACCCTTTTCAAATGCATGTTGTTCAACGTGGAATATTTGGATGTAGGTTTTTAGTCATTTCTGTACAGTAGGTAAATAAATTCATTGTTTGCTATTTTTGCATGAAAAATCACTTGAATGATCAAAACAGTTTCTGATTATTTATTGATAATTGACTAATAAGCTAATTGATTAAAAAATAATTGTTTAAACTCAAATGTTGTATACCTGCCCAGTTTAGTTAAGATGATTTGCAATGCATTATAATTTAAAAGTTCTTCAGGTGTTTTGTACATAGAAATGTCAAATTGTAAAGTAACTAGCAACATTAGCACTCAGGTGAATGTATGGGAGTACAACAAACAAAATTACCCCAACATGTAGAAGAGTAGAAGTATAAACTGTCATGAAATTTAAATTCTCAAGCAAATTACAGATACCTCAGATTTGTCCATTCCACCACGGCTGAAGTTGACATGATTTTGTGTACTCTGTATGTCTGCACAAAATTTCCTGGCAATCCCTCCAAAAGATGTTGAGATATTTAGGTCTGGTCAAAAGTGCAGGACTGACTTACCAGCATTGCCATCCATAGAGCAATGATGAACCTATATTGTAGACTTGAGGGTGTGTGATCCCAAGGTCCTACTTTAGGACTGTAGTTCTATAGAAACAGGAAGCTTCACGTTGCTCACTTTCAAAGGGACAAAGGCCTGATGGTGTAGAGTTGTATACTAACAGTTTCCTGAAGACAACACATCTCCCCTGCTTTATATTCACAGCTCTGCTGCACACAGCAGTTAGAACATTTAGTAGAAAATGTCTGGGTGACATATTGGCGAGTCCCCTGCTGATGTTAAATGGTAACCTCTGACAGTCGGGGCTACAGCTGAAGGCTTTCACTTCCAGGCCTTTAAGCTTTGTTACCTCAGGGACAAACTGGCCTGCAGTGCTTCAGGGCTCTGAACAGTACACTGGACCAAAAAAAACCACTGAGGTTTCATCATGAAACAATATGACAGAGAGATTCTGTCAGTCCTAATGACTTACAGAAGGAACAGAGGCAGAGGTTTTGTCAGTTCTAATGACTTTGAGAAAAATACAGAGATGGGTTTTGTCAGCACTAATAACTTGCAGAAAACTAGAGAGGAGGGAGGGAAGAAAAGCACTGAGAGAGAAAACAATGAAAGATTACAGGAGAAAGGGAGATGCCAAGATAGTGAGAGAATTTTTTTGTCATTTGTAATGACTTCAAGGAAATATGTTCCCAGTAAAACAAAGAAAAGGAAAGAGAGATCAGGATAGAAAAATGGAAATAGAAGGAAAGCAAAAAGAATTAGATGGACAAAAAAAAGTCGCAACATGTCCCAGCTTACCAGATGTTATTATTTTCAGAATATGTTAGGATGGTCATAAATGCCATCATTTTGCATGTTAGTGATACTATACCTATTCTGGGCCTGTTTTTGTGAAAAAACATTTTTATGCAATTTGTAGTTTTTTCATATTAAAAAAAAATCACTGAATCAAACAGAACACACACAAGGTTGGCTTTCATTTTGTTCACTTCAAAGTAGATTTTTTTCTGATTTTCACCTGTGATAAAACAAGCTCAGCCTGTCACAGCATGTAATGTCAATCATGGTGAGCTAGATGACAATGTACAATAACAATAATGGCCTTATTGTTCACATCACACAGCAGCCGACGCTGATGATAACGTTCCTATAAACTACACCAGATATTGGCAAGATGAGAACACACGTTCTTAGAAATTGATGCTGTCAGTCCACTGAGGTGCACAGGTATTGCACAGGTGCACACATTGCCTTCAGCCTGTGACAGGAAGTAGTTTAACTATTTACTTGATAATAAGGTGGACAAGTTGTTGGTTCCCCACAGCTTTGGTCTCTCTGGATTTAATGACTGTAGGCTAGATTTCCCCAAGACTACAGAGTCTTGCAATAGTGGGTCCTAGTGGCCATATGAAGATAATGTAAAAGCAAGAATTTTAAAAATGTTGACATTGCATATAAAACAAGACTAAGCGTCTACAGCCGTGCTAGCAGCTCTTTGAGGCTGGATCTCGGCACAGCGGTTCTTTGTGCTGAATGCCCAATATCAACATACTATCACAGTCACAATGACAATGCTGACATTCAGGTGTTTAGCAGTTTTAATCTTTACCACGTTCACTATCTTAGTTTAGCATGGTAGCTTGCTAATATCTGCAAATAAGACTAAACACGAATTACAGCTGAGGCTGATGGGAATGTCATTGGTTTTGCAGGTATTTGGTCATAAACCCAAGTGTTGGACGCATTAACATTTTAAATGGTGCACATTTTTAATCATACAATCAGTCCAGGAAGGCATTCACAAACACATGCCAGTGTCAAGGCTAAAAACATTGCCACTCAACCGAATCCAGGGTTATGTAGAATTGTCCAATATTGACATTGTTGCCTGGTGACAGATCTTGTCCACGTGCATCGCCGTCATCTAGTCCTCTCATCAGTGTAGATGTAAAAACATTTGATGTGTCAATTTCACCACTAAATATTTTGTATTTAAACGAGGCTCTAATAATATAAAACAAAAAAATGATCATATTTATATTTTCGGTGTATGTCATTTGAGATTTTGACTCCAATCATGCTTCCGCACAGACTCCATAGTGCCATTGAGTTGCTGATTGAGCTGTAGCCTACATTTGTTTGTTTCCTTAGCCTGAATCTGCACCACAAAGAGGCATGCTTTATTAGCTCTTCACAGTTCCTGTTTGCACTGCAACCATGGCAATGGACAACAGTCACCATTACTTTGATTCTGAAGAGAAAACATGTTAATGTGATGATTATAAGGCAATCTTCCTCTCAAACAGAGCAAATATTGGAAGAAACACCAGAAAGATGAGAGGGAATGAGTAAAAATATAAGCAGCGGGTCATTTGTTTTTGAGTGGACTGCCCTCAGACTTTGGCCTTTGAAGGGCAAACAGATTTCACACTGTGTGACAGAACCAGACCTGCTGGTTAACTCGACATCCAGCTCAGCCAGTCTGCCTTTAACTCAGCAGTTCAGAGGAAAATATGGATTGAAAAACTCTGAGAACTCTGCTCACCTCTTATATTTTCTTTAACCTTTGTGTCTCACTGATGCTGCTGCTGATATTGTTTGATTTGTACCCCTGTCAGTACATACTACTTTGATCCAAAGACCTGGGCACCTAACAGCTTGATTGACATGAAATTACTGTAGACATCTGTGGTCTGCAGATGATGAATCCTGATGATTCTAAAAAACTCCTGACAAAATGTCCCAAGAAATTCACTACATTTCCAAACAGTTTTTTAATGGGAGGAGGATTGGGATTATTTTATGGATTGCAATTTTTTAAAAGTATTTTTATGTGTCTGTTGCATGGTTTTTGAATGATAATAATGATAATAATGATTCTTGAAGGCTAAAAAGTGACCAAGTAGTGAGAAAAACTTCCATTAATTTGTAACTTCAATTATGGTGAAAACTCACAGTTGGCTGGGTTTTGTTGAGATAGCTCAAACCAGGCCACCCATTAATGGACTGTATCATTCTCAGTGGTCTTGAGTGGAATTTGTGCATGCATAAAGAGGTTTTTTTAATGGGTTAAAGCCCCATAAAAACCGGATTTGTTACATGGTAAAAAATTATGGGTTAATAAACCCCCAGAAATGACAAAATAGTGCAAAATTATTCATGTTATTGTCTATTTGCACTTGTGTGTTATGTGTAAATGGTTTAAGAAAGCAGTGGTATTGTTTAAAAATCACACAGAATAACCCTTAAAACAAAAAATACCTGGTCAACCCTGTAGCTCTTAGACAGTAATAATGTTTCCCTGATGTTGTACCTTAATTGAAAAATTAAAGGAATTTTAAGGTAAATCTTTATAGGTGCTTTATGGGTATTGGTAAATTTTGAGAGGTTTTTACTCATAAAAACAATCCCTAATTCATGCAAGAAAAAAAAGACACAAATGAAGATACAGGTTTGGAGTTGCTGGAAGTTTATTCTCTTTTGATGGACATAGCCTAGTAGTTCCTGCTCGCTTGCTGTCTTTCTGTTCAGCTAGGCTAAACACGTCTGTACCTATCTCTGTACTGGATGCACAAGGATGAAACCGATATCCATCTCCTCATCCGCCACTGAATGTCCGGTGCTGGAACTATTTCCTGGTGAAGAGATTGTGTGCCGCTTCCTGAGGTCTTTTCATCATAGCGATGTTGACATGCTTGGTAACATCATGCCTGTACAGACCAAATCCAAAACCTATGCTCACTGACTGTGTCTGGCAACATTCGCACAAAAGTGTTAGGTGGAGGGATGAACTGCTGTTCTTCAATAAACAGTTCCAGCACGTAACCTGTACTGAACAAACAGACATGAGATTGATATTTATGTCTCATGCTTGGCAAGTGAATAAGAGTATTATCTAAAATAGCAAACAATACCTTTAGGAATCACTCTTTGTTACAATTTTGAAAACCACGAGATGAGCTGAACAGCTATGCACGTTAAACATACTTAGCAGTAATTGTTTTTAATTCCTCAGAGTTTTTTCCACACTATTGTTCCCATCCTCCCTTCCGTCTAAATTAAGCATCACTTACAATCTAGAAACCAAACAGTGTTTGTGGCTCTTTTGCGTTTTCTCACTGTATAAAATCAAGACAAGAGGCTGCAGTGAAAATCGGTGGGAGAAAGATTCTGGTGTGCGGGCAATGTTTTTATCAATTCTTATCCAAGTGGAGCGAAACTCTACCAAAGATGAGATTTTCAATATTGGCCTCTGCACAGTGAACTGAGCAGAAAAAGCCACAGTGTGTATTTGAAGTTGCAGTGGAAATGTGCTATAATGGTTGCGGCACTCTCTTCAGATATTGGGTGATTAGTTGAGAACTGGGAGGTTGCAGAGGTGTCGTAATCTGAAGATTAGCTGCAGTCTCTGAGGGATTAAACAGATTACATCTGATTACAGCTCTGATTATCTGCACTGTTACAAAATAAATCTAGGCTGTCTTTTAAATGCATGTGTGTAAAGTATCACCTCCTAGTTTAAAATTGTTAGGCTTGATGAAAATGTTATAAAATAAGTAAATATAATAAGTAAAATTAACAGAAAATAAATTGTGTAACTGAGCCATGATCACTGATATAATAAAACTTTACATGGGTATTTTTTTATTGAAAGAACACATAGACTAAAATACAATCAAATTAAATAAATATGAAAAAGAGTGTTAATAATAAATAGTTAACAAAAAAAGAGTTAAGTGTATTTTTTTTGTGTTTTCCTGTGTCAGGGAGCGGTCAGTGAATGTGTCTGAGCCTGAGTCTTTGGAGCTGACTGTTTCCAACCTGAAGCCAGAGGAGAGCTACAGCTTCAGAGTCATCGCTTACAATGACGCAGGACCGGGAGAGAGCTCCGCCCCCCTGAGGATCACCACCAAGCCTGACCGTGAGACACGAACACATACACACAAATCCTTGTTTTTCATATACAAACCCGTACTCTAAACTGTGTTCTGTGTTTTGTGTATCATGTTCATGCATAGCATGGTATGTATACTATATTTACCAGAATATAAAACAGCCCTGATTATAAAATCACCCCCTCTTATTCCAACACCTCTTTTTCGAAATATGCTTTTTGAATTTAAGAGATATGTTTTTAGATCAGTTATGTTCGGAAAGAGAAAAAAGTCCTCATCCTTAAAACCCTCTCCCTCAAAACATACAACAGTTTTATTAAAGCAGAACGTAATTCCTCATCCTTTTTATCATTCACATACATACACTCTCCCGTCAGGCCATTGGAAGTGGTCTGAATGATTTCCTCGAGCTGTTAGCAGCATTTCTACACTCTTTTTGACATTTTGTGACACTGGTAACTGTTGGGAGCATGACAGATGACTTGGCCCCTGGTCTGTTTCTATACTAAAGACATAAACAGACACTTTGGACCCATTTTCAGTTGTCAGGAATTTATTCCCTCTGTGGCGGTAAAACATTTTACATGGGCCATGAGGTGGACTAACCCTAATAGACACTAGACACAGACATGAGGAAACTGGCTGGCTTAGCGACATTAAGGCTAAAAAAAGGAACACATCACCAAATTTACACATGAAGTTCAGTTTTCCAAAGAGGGAGTTTTCCAAAGTCTGAAAAAATGCCCCTGGTGATTTCATCTTGTAGGATCCAGTGTTTTTGGACCTTGACTCATTCTAGTGACTCAAAAATTGAATATCTCAGCCTTTGCTGCCTTAATTTTCATTTTTTACGTGTCTCTTGTGAGTCTCTGAACGTTATGGAAGTCCAACACTAGACCACTGGAGTACCCCTTTAATGTGAATGGCTCACTCTGTAGAGCAGGGACACTCTCATTCAAAGAGGACATCTCTTGCGAGGCTGAAGATATCTAGCCCTTGAAAAAAGCACACCCCCCACTTTTTCAAATGTAATATCCATAAAAAATACTGTCATATATTCAGGCCATATATAACCCTAAGGACAACTTGAAAATCTCTAGACTCTGGCTGGGATAAAAGGGGCTAGTCACTGTGGTAATTGTATTACTGTAGATGTAGTAGTAGTATCAGTATTTGTGAGTGTGTGTGAGCATTGTGTTGTCCCCATGTTTCTACAGTCCAGGTTCCCAGCAGGGTGGAGTCTCTCCGAGCGGACGCTCGGTCTCCCAACTCTGTCCAGGTGAGCTGGGAGCCTCCCAGCCAACCAAACGGCCCCATCCTGGGCTACAGACTACTGTGGACCGAGAGCCCGTCCGGCAAGGAACAGGTCAGCACCACCACAGATGTAGTACCACCTTTCATAACATGAGTTGTTATATGGAGGTTATTTAAATGTAATAAAATAATGAGCTCCAACTTCCTGACGTGTAATCGCTGCTGTGTGTTTGTGTTCAGAGTGTGGACTGGAATGGACTGAACTACAAAATGGAGGGACTCAATAAATTCACAGAGTACACAGTTCGGGTTTTGGCAATCAACCGCTATGGACCGGGCACTGCCTCAGAGTCTGTCAGCGTCACCACCCAATCAGATGGTGAGTTCTACCTCAACATCTCCTCATTTATCCAGTGTGGCAGCTTGATATGAAAATGTTATCAGGTTGAACCACTTTGGTTCGATTAGTTCCTGCATGTAAATGATTGAAACTTTACGATGCAAGCCTGGTTTACAAAACTGGTCACTGCAGACAACTGAGGCTTCAGTGTGGGCGTGTGTTTACACTGTGCATAGCAATGCATATGTCTACACAATGTGCATAGAGCGAGGAGAGGAGGGTTAGCAGGGGTGCAGCCACTCGGTTTCCCCCCAGGACCCCCGAACAAGTTAATCCAGCCCTGATGTGATTACTTGATCAAGTTCCAGTCACTCTAAATTAATTCCAGATAATGAAGTCTTGGCTATGCTAGTTAAGAAATACTTAATGTACTGCATGTAGGTCTTTCTTCCTACATGCAGTGTTTTTTTTTTTGGGGGGGGGGTTTACATGTTTTTGGAAATTGTTTCCTGAGTACGATAAAAAATGTCTAACTAATAGACTTGCAATTATACTTTCCTGACACATCTTGCATTATGGTCTTAGTTTTTTAATGTAAATATTATGCATGGAGGGAAATAAAGCAGGTGCCTTACATCTAAGTTGATGGCAAAGTATACACTATTACACGCTGTTAAATTTATTTTAAAAATCCAATATAGTATGAGCATAGTGTGAGCATTTTTCTTTCAAGCACTGCCAAAATATGAAACCAATTTTATGGTTACATAATGTTATATCATGTTATGTTATGGTTATATACAGACATAGAGCCAGACTATTTCCACACCAGATTTCCATGAAAAGTGAAAGTTAAAGATAATAACGTGTTGCAAACCCCCCCAAGGACTTCTTTAGCTACATCACACTGACAGTAATGGTGCCATTTCAGTGAGTTTGTCCTGAAAGTCCATGCTTGTTTAAACAACAACATATTCACTGGATGTCTAAACCAAGTTTATATAAGTGATTGATGCAATGACTAAAATATTTCATTTAACGGCAGTAATACTGAGATAAAATCAGTACAAATGATCACAAAAACAAACAAGGGCAACTAATGAACAGGCTGCTGATATTTCAAAATACACGGCGTCCGGAAAGCACTGTAAAAGTGTACTGAGAGTGTTTCTGATGTTTGCAGTCTCACTGGTTTGAACTGGTCCCAGTTTGAAGCTCTGCAGCTGTTCATTCAAATGTGGAAAACTGCTGGACCAGGTGCTGCCTATTACCTCACACTGTGTGTGTGTGTGTGTGTGTGTGTGTGTGTGTGTGTGTGTGTGTGTGTGTGTGTGTGTGTGTGTGTGTGTGTTTGTGTGTGTGCATGTACGTGTGTGTGTGTGTGTGTGTGTGTGTGTGTGTGTGTGTGTGTGTGTGTGTGTGTCTGTAGACATGAACTCTCTCTCTCACTCTCTCCTGCTGTCAGTGGTTTCATTAGGGGACTCGGGGGTCTTTAATTAAGCAGGGAGAGGAGGAGAGACCTGCTTCATTTTAGCCTCTCAGTCTGACACAGTAATGGAGTCCACACTCTCTCTCTCTCTCTCTCTCCCTCTCTCTCTCTCTCTCACACACACACACAAACAGAAAATTCAGTATTCAAGTTTGTTGTGGTGTGGGACAGAAAAGGGAGAGAAACATTCACTAATGATAAAAACATTCAGCGATAAAACTCGAGCAGAAACCACTTACTGAACATGTTATGTAAGTGTAAGCAAAGCTGAGTGTGTCAGGCTAAAACACTTGTCAATCAAGCAAACATACATCACATATAGCCCTTCTTTAGCCTTACAGGCTCAACAAGCAGGCTTTCACCATATCAAATTACAGATACACTGACATACTGATACAGTAACTGAAGGTATCTGGTCTCAATAAACCTAACACAGTAAGATAACACTGCAATGCAGCTGGGTCTAAGTGCGTTTCCAACCGCTTGATTTTAACCACATTTTCGAATTGCACATAAAGAAAAAACCTCAAAATGTCACAAAACTGTTTTTACGCCTGGCTGAGGTGGCGACATTGGGAAATTGATGAAGCAAGCTTGCCATGGAAACAGACTTACCAGATAAATCCTGACATACATAAAGCACGTGACATCAAGGTCGGCCCGAGCTTCCGTTCCATCTTGGTGATGGAAAGCTCAGATCTGTGTGGAGCGATGAGGAGACAGTAACCTTCCTCACATGAATACATGACACAAACACAAGTGGGACTTCTCCATCATGTTTTACTTTCAAAGTCTGCCGACCCACCCGACGCAGACTCAGGTGACATCACTCGAGGACATTTATCAGACTTCACACAGACCCCCCTGGAGACACTACAGGATTTATACTACTTTTTTTTCCCACTCATGCAGCAGTATTCCCCAACACCTGGAAACACACTCTGATGTGTCACATTGGCGGAGTTCCCCTTTAAGTCGCACATTAACAGTTGGATCAGTTAGGGAGGGGTTAGAGCCTCCTGTCCTGTAGTTTTTGTTTGGCTGGTGGGTGGGGCTACACTTTGGTTCACATTCAGACCACAGACTGGTCCTTAAATGTCTCCTCTGAATGGGACTTCGGCTCTGACTTCAACATTGTTGACGGGTGCACAGATGGGGATGTTGTCGTTAATAAACTTCCACACATCAGCAGTGAGAGAGAATGGAGGCAATCCTTCCAGCTGCACTCACACCATAAAGCGATCTGAAACACACACACGCACACACACACACACACACACACACACTCACACACACAGATGCAGAGTGGCTGTATTGTGAATCTTCTGGCTGCGTCTCGATGATAACAATGACTTGTGGGCTAATTGAATCCACAATACGACCGACGCACACACACACACACATACACACACACACACACACAAAATGAGCAGCTGAATCAATAGATAAGCTTCTGACAGTTAATCAGGCGTCTGCTTGGACAGACGCAGGGTTCATTCAAACCAAAACACTTTGATTCTCATTTTGAACACCACGGCTTGTCACTGATTGACTGTACAGAACCACACATCTGCTGCCTCTTCATCATCTTTCTATCCATCCTCTTCCTCCTTTTGTTTATTTATCTTCTTCTTCACCATCGCAATTTCTTTCCATTGTTTTTTTCCTTTGTGTTCTTTTGTTTTTATTCCATCATATTTATTTACTTGTTATCTTTATTTTTCTTTTTGTCTTTTACATTCTCTTCTTCATTTTCTTCTTTGTTTTCATTTTTTTTAAACTTCTGTTCCATCTTCTTTATTTTTATCTTCATATTTTCTTTTTCCTTCCCTTTTCAACATTGTCTTCTACTTTGTCTTTGTTTTCTTTAGCTTTGATGATCTTCATTTTCTTCTCTTTCATCTTCTTCACTTCAGTCTTTTCCTTTTCTTTTTCTCTCTTGTCTTTGTTCATGATCTTTTCCTCATATTCTTCCTTATTATCTTTTTTCTTGTTCCTTCTCTTGTTTGTCTTCCCTTCACCTTTCTTTTGCATCACTTTTTGCCGCGATGCTCACGGAGAGTGTCAGTGTTTGTGATTCACAGTCAGTGTGTGCGCGTGTGTGTTATGACACCTGTCATGTTCCCGGCGGTAATCTTGTTTTGTTGCAGTGACACAGTCGGATCACAGAGACTGAACGCCAGCATCAGTCTGTCAGCTTCCTGTCTGTGCTGATCCCATCGTGATGATTGATTGACAGGAGCGATCTGACACCAAAAGGAGTCAGCTCAGCACTCAGCCAGCCCACTGACAATGTAAAAAACTAATAGTGCAACATTATCCCTGAGAGATACAAGCTAACGTTAGCTACTTCCAGGTGGGTTTTAGCTTAGCTTAGCACAAAGACAGGAAGTAGGGAGAAACTATCAGCTAGCTCCACCAAAAGTGAAAAAACCCCACCTTCCATCACCTCTAAAGCTATCTGATTTATTCATGAGGCTGATAATCATCTTTAGATGTAAGATGGTAGACAAGAGGATTCCCAAGACTTGCTCTTTAATGCCTAGGATCTAGTCTACACATGGGGATCACATTAAACATTAGCATGCTTGTTTTCAGAGATCAAAAGAAAGATATATATAATGTGTGTGTGTGTTTGTGTGTGTGTGTGTGTGTGTGTGTGTGTGTGTGTGTGTGTGTGTGTGGGTAATATAGAAGGGGTGTAAACAAAAATGAATACATCGTTTGGATTGCACAGATAATTTAACAAGCTTAATCTTCAATAACTTTCTGCCAGTCTTCAACACATTTGTTGGGCAGTGCGGATAAAGCTTGACTGATGTGGCGCAGGTGTTAAAGTGTGGAGGGAGTTGGTGCCGCTCTGCTAAGAATAGACGTCTCAGAACCACGGCTGCTTCTGAAGCAGCATCACTCCCCTGGCACTTCAGTGATTTTATCAAACTAAGTTCTCTCAGCAAATGCACAGAAATAAAGGAGTTATGTTTAAAATGTAACAAACTCCCAGCCAACAGATGTATTTAAGTCAGCATAAAAAAAACATTTAATGTGGTTAAAGCAGGACCGCCAGTAAACCGGTCTGCAGTGATTTATAAATGTGTATGATTGATTCTGACTGTATCTGCTTTCCTGTATGAAAATCATCTCCTTCAGGTCATTAAATCCCTGCAGCATCTGAAGGCAGCAGGGCACATATGTTGGTAAATCTGCAGCCTCTGATTGGAAAAGTGTTGTGACAGAGAACAGTGCCTTTACACAGGGTCATCCGGTGTGTTTACCTTGATTCAATTATGTGCAAATGACAACAGGCTATTACAGAGTAACCACACACACCTCTACACACATAAGACTGGTTGGTCTGAGCTCAGCGTTCTACCCGCTATGACAGAGACATAAGAGTTGTTTTGAATTTTGCACTGCTGCCTCATCTCCGTGGCTCATTTCTTAACTTCATTATGTGGTGAGTGATTAGTGTAAAAGCCATGAACCAGGTCACTGAATGTGTTCGCATCTTTCCCCGTGGTTTCTGACTGCGCAGAACCTCCGTGAGCGCATAAGCTGTGTTCTGCCTGCCCAAAGAGCGTTTTTTTTCCTCCTTGGATTGCTCCATCCGAAGGAGTATTTCACAGGGGTTGCTCCAGGGAATTACTTTTGCACCCCCATAAACTCGGGTGGCATTTTACAGAAAGATAAATCCTTTTAAAAGTGATAAAGCCCTTTAGATTTATCTTGGGAGCCCTTTGGGGGGTCTCCACCCACATGTTGGCAACCACTTCTCTAATCTAACAGACTCTTAAAAAATGGATTCAGCATGTGTGTTTTTTATTTTTCTAAATCAACAATAAAATTAAACATGTTGGTGAAGCAACATACTACTATGCATAACATTTCAGCAGATTAAGTGCACAGATTGCGTAGCATACTGTATACAACAGTCTAAGGATTTACTGTACATTGATTCAAAATATATAATAAAATAAAAATGTCAAAGTTGGTTCAGTCTTTGACTTGTGAAAAAACTGGTGTTTGATTTCTGTGATATATTTACACTGTTTTATGTTTGTCTCTGCAGTTCCCAGCGCGCCTCCTCAGAACATCACATTGGAGGTTGTCCTGTCCAGGGTGAGTTACATTTTTCTACTTCTGTTCCCTTCTCTCTCTGTCCACATCTCCACACTGCAGCAACAATAAGTTACCTCCGTTCCAGTCATCGTGATAACACACGCACACACACAGTCATTTCCGGACATTTTTAGCTTATTTTAACGACAGACTTTTTGTCACGCTGGTCCCACTGAGACGACCTGAGCTTTTAATTCATAGTGAAGTTTCCTTACATAAACCTTTTAACATTCATGGCTGATTTTCCAGCTTTCTCCACCCTGGAAGTGACTGATGACTGTTTACTTTTGACACACATTTAACTGTGACACTGCCATCAGTCAACAGTTGCTCTCTTGTGATCTGGCCTCATTTTACTGATTGATGCGATCCCCAAATGTGATCCACACACACAAACACATACACAAACACACACACATTTGTGTGTTTGTGTGCATAATTGTTTTTTTTGTTTTTTTTCATATTCCATAGTAATTTCATTTTTCTCTCTTTACTGGGATGAAAATAGTGTAGAGGACCATGCAACATTAGTTGTAGTTCACCCCCTCATGCCCACCACAGAGGACAACTAGGTCAGGAATCCTCTGTCAAGGCCTCTGGCCCACTGTTCAAAAGCTTCTCTTATTTCTAAGTCACAAGCTCAAAAGAGAGGAGTTGAAAAGTTCACTTTCAGCAGTCGTTAAAAATACAACAGAAGAGATCGAGTACATAAATAAATATTTACGAATGGACACAACCCAAAACAGCCAAACAAACCAAAGAACCACTGTAGGCTGTTGATTAGTGGCACAGATATTCGCAAAGGGCAGAGTTGTGGAATTAAACCGTCCCCGACTTTCTCGGTTGCTTGTAACAGCCTGTAGACTGATTTCTATGCAAGGGACTCCGGACGAATTTTCTGGGAAAATCAAAAAGATGGGATGTTCATGCTCGCTCTCGGTTGCCTTGCTTCAATATCTCTCTTCGACTCCCCTACAGCCTAACAAGTGTGCAGCACTAGCTAACGCTAGCTTAGGAATGGAGTCTGCTAACATCAACAAACAACTGGTTCTCAGCACTGAACAAAATGTCTGTTCTTTAGAACCTGTTACTTTATAGATGTTGTGTGCTTTACCTCCAGTCTAACATTACTCATCCCACTCCTATCATCTGTTTATAACTGCTGTAAATTGAGTACGTTTAGGATTATCGTTGTCTCAACACACTGCCAGACACATTGAGTACAGTAACGTTACTTGACAATATGAAAGCTCAATTCTATGATACTGAAACATTAGCGCATCAATTTAGCAAAACGACAGGTGTGATGGAAATTATCACGTTAGTAATGAAATGTGGCAACACATCTTATTATTATTAGTATTTTCTGTCCAGTTCAACTGTTAGCCTTATCATTGCTGAGCCTCTCAGTGAAAGCAAGACAGACAGCGATTGATAAAGCTGGCCGGCTAGCTAACACCGACATATCATATGAATGCAACAAATGCATCATCCAGCGAGAATGGATTAGTTCAATGTCACAAGCTGATAACGATATTACGCTTTATAAATACTGTTTCAAAAAAACCATAACATTAGTCAAAGTGTAGTCTCATATAACCTGACCACAGTCAACAAGTCAAATATACTCAATGGTCTCAAATATAGTTTATAGTCAAACTATAATCGCTTTAGTTACCTCATCTGGCAACATGATGCCCGTCAATCACATTCAGTCTCGTATATGTCACGTCACCATTTTGGCCAATGCCAAGGATGCTCAGCCACAATATGCTGACTGCAGTTAACTTAATGGCCATTCGTCATTAATAACAAGGGGCACATGGTATTGAATTTACTCTTTACCAGTTATTTTAGTAAACAATCAGGGTTACGTTCTATATGTTCTGTCATAGTTGTCTGTTTTCAGGACTTCATTCATGTCATAACAGGGTACTTAAATGTGCACAACAATGCCACCACTCAGACAGGAGCGATCTGGCCGCTAACATAAAGTGAGAGCTCCCTGTAGTAGTCCTGCTGACGCCGCACAATTTATTTTGATCCAGAGGAAATGGGTTTTGGAGATGTGTGTAGATCTGTGTAGAAACAGCTCCTAAATGTGTAAAGAGCCACAGAAAGTCAATTACTGTTTGATTCTGTCGTTGTGTCAGAAAATTTAAATAATTAATGAAGGTATATATTAAATTATGTACCGTACATCTCCAAATTTAGAGGCTACCACTGCAACACGTGTAATCCTACAGCTGACAGCTACAGTTTGCGCAGCAAAACCTGTCCCCTGATCCAATGACCAAACAGTGCCAAGTATGTACTACAGCTTGTCGGGTAGACCAATTTTTGTTGAAGAGTAGCACCGCCAATGAATTTCTGCAAATTCAGTGACAAATACATTGCCTTAAATGCTTCACAAGAATACTTCCACTGTGTCCCACTAAGCGCAGCTGTGGTACGGCTGAAAGTTACCAGTAAACAGTAAAATAAAGCTGATATCTGAGAGAAAGAACAGGAAAAACTCCAAACAACTGAGATTCAATCAAAAAGCAACAAACACACTGAGGTCTGAACACAGACATTATCATTGCTTTGTTTTTTCTGATGCCCCTAGCATTTACCTATTCACCAAATGTGTTTACAGCAACAAGTGCTCCGACTCTGTTATTCTGTCTTCTAACCTCCTGTCTACTCTGGAAGTGGCAACGTGTCACACTGTGTAGATTGACATCAACTTGAAACTACATTTTAGCAAATATCTGACCTGTTTTACAGTCTACAGTGTTAAGGACTGATAGAGCTGGGAGAAAATGACTTTTCTTCTATAGCAGTGTGACAAACAATGGCCGTTATGTAATAAGATCAGTTCTCCAACACAACACTGGGATCAGCTGGTCATGTTTCTGTCGTAACAGTATGGTGACTGGTCACAATGCGTTGGCATTTGGGTTTTATTGAGTAATTATAACATTATGATATCATTAGTGGCCTTAACTGTGAGTTACTACAAATTTCTTTATCCAATACACAGAGTGCACAAAGGAGACTCATTTGAATTGAGTCAAACTATTACACTGCACAGTTCAGTTATTAACACGGGCTCATTATTGTATAGCAAGCTTCCAAATTCCAAATTGTATTGTTAATAAAATATATAGTATATGTTACATAGCTGTTAATAAATATGTTTTAATTCATATTTATAAATCAGCATCCAGACCAACAAAGCAAAAATCATCTGGTTTAGTGAGAATGTAAATATGATTAATAACTGAATGACCTCCGTTATCATAATGATAAGTTAAGTATCAGAGCTCTTGGAAATCTTTCACCATAGAAATATCATGCTGCTGGAACACAAAGTAAACTAGCTGAGCTAGTTGTTAGCTAGTTAATGCTGAGGTAACTTTCTCTAAAGATAATTTTTTAATCTGTGGGGGATGTGGTGTTGTAAGGTCAAATGACCTCCCCATAAATATAAATGCGTGTTCCCAGCTTTGAGATTGCATAGCAGGCTGTAGGAACCGATCAGGGCCGAGCAGCAACAGCATCCGGAAGTTAGGAGACAAAACTGGAGCTGGAATACACATGAAAATGTCTGGATGTCAGGATTTTTCAGAAAGCAGCAGCGGAGAAAATGATCAATGTTTCCAGAGTCATGAACGGCCTATAATTTATGTCCATAAAAAGGAGGGTCAGATTGTCTGTGGAGAGCTGACCTCATTTAGTTTCTGTCTGTTAATTTTACTGCACGTGATTGATAGTTCTCTGTTGATCGGTTCTCAGGTCAGGGCTGATTGATCCGTGATGGCAGAGCTGCGAGACAGTTTAAAGCTTCATGAAACACAGTTAAAAAGGAGGATGGTTTTTCTTAAACATTCTGAGCAGCAGGTATCTAAAACACTGCTGCTCTGATTTCCCTGTAGATGATGACGAGCGAAAAAAAGACGGTTTTTATTCAAGACACAGAGAGACATGTTATCCATTTCCACAGGCTAAAAAATCGACTTGAATGTCAAGAGTGGATGAAGCCGTAGAAGAAGATACAACATATTTTCATGGACATTAAGCTCAATTGACACATAGTCAATGAAAAAAAAATTACGTTTTCTATCATATAAAAACTGTGGACGTCCATGCCAATTGACACAGGGGGGGCAGTCTGGTCAATAGTCAAAAAGCTTCTATTTCTTCTATGTGTCTAAGTCACACACAAAAAAAGGTGTTAACTTGACTTTATTGTCCCTTAAAAGGAAATTTGCTTTGCAGCAGCCATGAAAAATATGACAGAAGATGCGAGTCTCACAATCAGCTCATCATCAGTACCGTCACTGAGGACATCATTAGCCAACAACTCATTTCAGTCTGCCAACTCATGTGGACTGGATTGGATAACTGGAATGGATAACTTCCCCCATAAAAGGAGGATAGACTCTACAGGTGGACGATGGGGTGTAGGTGGGGCTTATAAAATGTCATAGGGAGCTAAACATTATACAATAGCAATATTCTTTGTCTGTGTCTGATAGGATTTCTATTTAAAGGCCAAATGACCTGGAAAAATATGGAACTACAAGCAAGTAGATCAGTATTTTTGGCAGCAGTAGCAGAAGCTGTTGTAATTTTCATCAGTTGGGCCTCATAAAATGTAAATATATAAAAGCATCAGAATTCCACAGCAGAAATGTAATTTTTTTGATGGAAAAATCCATAAAAACTGAATGCGAACTCCGAACTGTGCTGAACGCCTGTAGCATCTTGCTCACAGCTCAATCGCTGCACACACAGTCATGCAGTGTGTGTGTGTGTGTGTGTGTATATGCAGGGGCTTTGGGGGCAGGGGGGCTGAGTCACTTTCTCTGCAGCTTGTCGCTGGAAGAGAAAATGTGATTCCTTCTTGCTTTCTCGTCAAGTTTCTGCTGTCAACCCAACTTTTTAGACAAATCTGACATTTCCTCAACTTTCCTCCAGTCAGTGGAGCGTTACTGTCAGAGTGTGTGTGAGTGTGTTGTTGAATGCTTGGTTGAACACACAGCCAGAGTTTACAGTATGACAATGCAGGGGCTTTTACCCAGAACTCTCCAGAGTCCAGCCAGGGTCACTGTCTCTCTAGCCGTCAGAGGCAGGAGCAGGAGTGGATTCTGGGAACATCCAGCACACTGCAGACTTGTAGTTCTACTTCTGCTCTAAGAATAGCTTCTGTAAGAGAGCGATTAAACCTCCCGACGAGTCTCTGCAGGAATCAGAAGTGTTAGTCTGGAGAACCTGGAGACTCATTTAAACATTAATTAAAAGAACCAGCAGTGATGGGTCCAGCTGAGCTCAGTGTGAAGTGTTCATTTGACTTTTGAGGACATGAAGGTTTCAAAGAGTCCATTATGGAAAGTCTCAGTTAGCATCTCACGATGAGAGCCTGTGCAAGCATGTTTTCACTCCATATATAATACATTCATTTTAATCTCATATACCCGTCTTTCCCTTCCTTATCCATGCATTTCTCACTCATATACATGTATTTTCACTTTCAACGATAAAATGCGGGCATGAAAGTGATTCTGAAAGGATTTCGAAGGATTCTGAAATGCTGGATCAAGGTCTACCTTGGTGTCCGGTCAAGACTAATGAAGGCAGCAGGACGCAACTGTTCTCTGACCTCGTTCTCTCTCTGGTTTCATGAGCAGTCAGTGAAAAATGAAGACATCTGTAAAATGATTCCACTCTGCTGACAGCCTCCCTATCTCCTCAGCAAATCTTGAGGTTGACAGAGTCAAGATAAGGTCTGAATTCTCCATACAGCCTCTCACAAGCAATAGACTCCCTAATCTCCTTTTGTTCACTGCAATGTTAGACGCCATTAAAAATTCATAATATAGCAAGCAGGGTGACCCTTAATACAATTAGTGCAGAAAAGTGCTCTTCCACGGCAGTGTAATAGAAATTCTCCACTCTATTTGTGGTAAGAGATATGATACTGCAGCACATTTTTGACCATGAAACAGTTTTGAACATATTTTTGGAATCAATGTCTAAGTTTCAGGTCTGTGACCCGGCATTGCTAGGATACGTGTTTCAACTTCCGTGGGAGTATGTCAATAATTCCCGCTACGAGTTACGTTTCATTAATGTTTTTTTCAATATCCTCAGCATCAGCAGCTCCTGCAGACTCCTGCGTTTGTCCCACATTATACAAAATAGGGAGGTCTAGCTAGTGTTATCCGACTCTCTTTCATGGGTCCAGTTTTGGTGATGGCAAATGACCAGAGTGTCAATACACAGCAATGGGTAGTCTTGTAGCCTCATAACTTCATACATTACAGCGCAATTCCAATGGCAGTACAGAGTAATGAGCGCTCAGATTATGTTTGGAACAATGGCTAATAACATTGGCCCCCCCAGCTGTTTAAGTGCCTGTATGCACTATTACAGACAATTTGCCCACCCAGACAGATATCGCATCAATTTACCGTACAGACACTGCAAGTCTGTACCACGAATCCGCGCCCCCTGGATAACACCAGCATTTTAATTCAATTTGACCTGAAACAAGCTGAGCACATGTATTTCCTGGTTTGAACAGAGACTTTCTGGTTAAGGAGGAACTTCCTGTACCAGTAAAAGTCAAGTATACCAAAAAAAGGTGGGACAGCAAAACTAAATGTATGTAATGTATTCAGACACAGTTCAAAACCATTTTTAAAGACTGAATCTGCACTGTGTGCACTGTGTTTTTACAGTGTGAAAAACACAGCAGTTAAACCTTCACCCACAAAAGATATAAAAGATAAATAATACTTAGACTTAAACTTAAGATACAAGGGACATTTCCTGGTGGTTACAATGGATTCAGTTCATTAAAATAATTTACTCTCCAGTCTCAAAGTTCAGTCCTGCTTATTTCTGTAAAATCTAACGACGGTACAGAACATCCTCTGGGGTTTTTATTACTGTAATAGAACAGAATTTTAGTTTTGCCATTGTGATATAACACAGTTTCACTGGCTGCAGTTATTTCAGGGAAGCTTCTGGTCCGTTAAGAGCTGCTGGACGTAACCTTATCTGTGTCAGAGGAAAGAGAAAAGTTTTGAATTTAAAAGTTTCAGCCAGTTTAAACTTTTAACACTTGAGCGCACGCACACGCACACCCACACAGTCTGGTATTTGTGTTCGTCCGCAGAAATGCACTTCATTCAGTTGCTCATTCGTTCTTTCACTCAGCCAGTCACTTATTTATTAGTGAATTTATTCAGTCATTCTCATTCATTCATTCATTCATGTACTTACACATTTAGTCATTCGTTCTTTCCTTCTTTCATTCAGTCATTCATGCTGTCAGTCAGAATGTATTTATCGGTTAACGAAGACAGTCGGTCAGCTCATTCTTTCTTGCAATCAGTCAGTTTTTCATTCACTTCAGATCTACACGCGCTGTGCGAACTCATCCATTCGTCGCTCATTCATTCATTAGTCTTGGGAAAGACCAGATGTTCTCTCTGCCTCGGTCGAACACCTGTGATGATGTCACGGAGTCGTGGTAACAGGATGATTACACCCTCAGAAACCAAAACAGAAACATAATCATCAGCTTGTTGTCCTTCATCAGCTCTGTTTCGCCCTCGAAACATCGTCTCCTCTGAATCAAACATCAATCCGACATCACCTGACGCTCCTCCCACTTCATCAGGAGCACAATTCCTAATTGGACAGAGCAGTACAGAGCCAAGCTCTGATTGGACCAGAGAAGGTCCTGCATGTATATACTTTAGTTTTAAATTGGTGCTTTCAATAAGATGGTAATCCCAAAAGAAAAGAAAAAAAAAAAAAAAATCTAATTTCCATGAAAATTGCTGTATAATTTATGCACTAACCCTACTTATAATGACAGAGGGGCATGGCCCTACCCCCAACCCACCCACACACACACCCCTCCATTCCCAGTGGAAATTCCTGATAGATCACAAATGATGTAGAAAAGCATTTAGTTTAGTTAGTTTTAGTTGAAAAAGTCATCTGACCATAATAAAAAAAAAAACATCCTGTTTGCTGCTCTGCTTACAAAAATTCCTGATGGAAACAAATTTACAAAATAACTCTCATTTAGTTGTCATGTGCTGCTAGTCCTTGTATTAAAAATGACTGCAGCTTCCGCTGTGTTTGAATGTCAGTACTGGGCACTTTAATTTATAATTAGACCACAGACTGTAGCTTAATTATTTCTGGAAAATCCTTACAAATATTTTAAAAATCTCCTGCGTACACAGAGAACCAACTGCTCCCAGTCTGTTTGTTTTTAATATATGTTTAATATATTGTTCTAAAACCCAACAGCTGTTTAATTTCTGAACACACACGCACACACACTCTCTCTCTCTCTCTCTCTCTGTCACACACACACACACACACACACTCACACACACACTGCATAGTGCAGCATGGTGTTGCATGTTGTATTGCAAAGCAAATAGAGACAGTCTGCCCTCCATGTGATTGCTCCTTTTACCCAGAGGACATTAACACACACACACACACACACACACACACACACACACAGAGACAAGGCCAGGTGAGTAAACAGTCCCTGAATTCAATCTTTGATTGTTTGTTCATGTCCTCTGGGTGAGAGCTGCAATCACATTGAATGTGTGTGTGTGTGTGTGTATTTGTACTTCTATATTTGTAAGGACCGATTTGAGTTATATACCTTATGGACAGTCTTCACACCTTCAAAAGATTAAGACTTGATTTTAGGGTTCAGGTTAGAATCAGGTTAAGGATCAGGTAGTGGGCTAGGGAATGCATTTGGTCAATGGGTGTCCTCACAAAGATAGAAGTGCAGGTTTGTCTGTTTGTGTGTGTGTGTGTGTGTGTGTGTGTGTGTGTGTGTGTGTGTGTGTGTGTGTGTGTGTGTGTGTGTGTGTGTGTGTGTGTGTGTGTGTGTGTGTGTGTGTGTGTGTGTGTGTGTGTGTGTGGAGGTCACAGGATGGATGAGGTGTTCTGTATGCAGCTCTCACAATGCACCTCCACATAAAGAACAGAAGCGAAACAGAGGAGAAACACACTGAATTAATTACAGTTTCAGTTTAAAGTTTTGTTTTTCTTCAAAGCTTTTTCATTCATCGATCAGATAAACTGTTCAGCAGTACGAAGCGTCAAAGCACAGCTGGAAATACAATAATACTGACTGTACTGCTAAATGAAATGCACGAGTGCTGTCGTCTGTCCTGCATCAGCAATACAGGAGTTTCAGAATAATTCCTCCTGTGTGCAGAACAGGAGAAGAAACAGGAAGTTCAAAAACTACAATTCCCACATTAGTTTTTGACTGGTTTCTTGACAAGAACAGACCTGTCTCACCGCACCCTGTTTTTCCGCCTCAGCGACAAGAAGTAGACACGCAGCTGAAGCTCAGCAACCTGCCCTAGTCTCGACACGCTGCCTGCCCTCCACTCAGGCATCAGATCAGAAAAAGAGACTATTACCATGACAACAAGCTTTGCAGTCAGATTGTACAATAGTGTTTGACGTTACTCATGACACGATATCCTACATTTACATACACAACATTAAGATGTGATGCGATCACGTCAGCCTGGACCAGAATCTCAAAGGAATGTTTCCAGCATCTTCTGGAATCCCAGTATTAGTATGGTGTTCATTAAGTTTCCCTCAGACATATCTGGGTCTTTTAATTATGACTGTTGTTCTGGTTATTATCAGTACTTATTATTATCAATGCCATCATCATCAGCTTTCAGCAGGCCTCCCTGTAATTTCCTTGTGTCCTCTGAGGGAAAATTAAAACGGTCTGTCTGGAGGCAGTGAACGAGGCCGTGGTTTCACTTGCCCTGCCGCTTTACAATGTCAGCTACATCTGAATACAAAGCAAATACAAAGCAGCTGCAGCAGAGATTTCTGCTCCCAACATTTTCTGCTCCACTCAGAAAAAAAACAAAGAAATGATTCAGTGTTCACTGTACAGCCCGAGGCCACTTCACCTCCAATTCACACATGGAAAGAAAATACATCTGAAACCAGCTTAATTGATCCATGGAGCCTGTTAGCTCAGTCAGTGCCTAGAAAGAGATGAAACCCAACAACTTAATGAACACAGCAGTCTGTGGTTCAGCTGTTTCGTTAGCAGCAGGTGGAGAGTGGACATGCAATATGCTGTAGGTCTGATGTTAGCAAGTGAGACTGTTCACTTTGAAGGAAATCTCTGGCAGCACAAACACATCTCAAAGTACAGAGAGAGGTAGAAATCAGAAGTATGGAGCTGAATAGTAATGTTAAGGTTAGTCTCACTAACACTTTGAAATGAATAAATCTACTGTATTTCACTTAAGACAAGAGAAAGGTCAGATTGGATGATCAGTTTTAGATGTTAAAAAAAAAATACATCTGTACCAAACAGCGGTGCTAGTCAGCACTGGTGCTACTAGTTGTAACACTACAACCTTGTCTCTGAGAAATATTAATATACAACCAAACTGCAAAAGCAAATATGATTTGAAACGTAATCTCCAGGTGGATTATGTTTGGGTGCAATGTTTTGGTTTTTTTTTTAATGAATGAAGTGCGCCATTTACTAAGAGCAACACAGTTGCACGGAGGTGTTTGGGGTGGATGGCAGGCGTACTAAGCGCAGGACTGTCACGCCAGAGACCAGGTTCACGTCCAGTCCCGTCTTTGGTTTAGACAACCAAAGCACTTGGGTTAAGGTCAAGGAATGGTGGTAGTCTTGGTTAAATTTAAATAAACGTGTTGTATCTGAAAAGACTGTAAACTTTTTCTGTGCTGTGAGAGTCTAAACAGAACAATAAAACACTTTAATAATGCTGGACTCACTACAAGTGGATGTTGTGATGCACGATCCCATATTTTGGCAGAAAACAAATACGCTGTCTGTGAACATTTTACTGATATGTTCAGTACCAGTGCATTGGAGACTTGCCAAATACACAAATTAACAACATATCCTCATTGTGTTCATAGAAAATGTAATCTGTTTGCAATTACATTTCCTAGAAAACATTTTTTGCCTTTGCACCTTGGTTGTATATAGCTTTACATTTTTAGGAGACGGAGCTGAACAGTAGTAACATCAGTAGCAGCTGCTGGAACAGTAGCATTGGTACTTGTAACAGCAGCAGTGGCACAGGAAGCCGTAATAGCAATAGCAGTAGTAGCAGCCGTAATAGTGGCAGCAGCAGTAGCGTTAGTAACAGTAGCTGCAGCAGTAATAGCGGTAGAAGTAGCTGTGATATAGCCCTAAATGTAATTATAGCACAAGATGTCATATAGATAAATTTATTTCCAGTAACAGTCTAGTGAAAAAATCCAGGAAAGGTTGTAGTAGCTGTTGTTGTTGTTCTTGTAGCTGAGGAGTGTTTCCCTCCTGGTTAAGACTCAGTGTGATGGTGCTATCCTCCTTCATGGATGGTTTGCCTCTTTGTGTCTCTGTGGGAGTTGTTGCAGCGTGACTGTAACTTCTGTTTTGTTTCCATGGAGACCTCACATCCAACTGTGTCCTGTCAAAGTGGCTAATTAGTTAATGAAGTGCACGGTGATGGCCGACCAGAGAGACAGTATGGAGGAATTTGGCCGACACACACATTTATTTCATTTTTCCCTTCTCTCTCCCACTATTCTTTTGCCTGTCCTCCTCTCCTCCCCCTCCTCCCTCTCGGTAATCAGTTCTGCTGTAATCAATTAGCAAGATGAGGAGCAGCAGAGGGAACAGGTGCAGCTAAATGTTAATGAATTCCTCCGTGGCCATCGTCACAGTAACACTGGCTGAATATTTAAACTGCTTGTTGGCCCGATGACTTACACCGCAGTTGATGGAGGGATATACACACACACACCATCGCTCTGAGTTTGTGTGTGTGTGTGTGTGTGTGTGTGTGTGTGTGTGTGTTAATGTGACACCTACAACAGATGAATGAATGTGTGTAATACAATCTGTATATGCGTAAGTGGCTGTCTGGTTCTGAGCTGTGCATGTTTTGTATGAAATGATAATCCACTTCAGTCCACGCTGTTACTGAAAATTGTGGCATGACAATAGAAAATACTGGTTTCTGGCAAGTGTCTATTAAAATTTCATAATAAGGTCACCCAAACCTAGTGCCACCTAGCACTTAAACCACCATTTTGTATCCTACTCCAGGGAATATATCCTAACTGTAAATGGACCCAGTGCTGCTGGACTTTTGAACACTGGAAGTTTGAGACTTGCCTTCGCTGTCTGGGGCTCGCAGCCCTGAACCCAATGGTTCCTATCGATGATGTAAATCTTTACAAATGGCTCACAAATGTATAATTTCATTTCCAAATAAGGGTCTGTAATTTCCCAAAACAGCTGGTCACTGTAGTTTTTCCCAAACGTCTCTCAAGCGGGAGGAGAGTTCATTTGTTGGGGACTATTTTCATTAGAGGATTAATGGACCTTTGGTGTTCTAGTGAGTATTTCGAGGGGCGGGATTGTGTCTTTGGGAACGAGTCATAATAAACTATGGTGTTCATGGAAATAAAGGAAGGAACATGTCGTTCAGTGCAACAGTATGGCGTTCACAACAAAACCAGTTCACTGAAAATTTTTGGAAAATGGTCATATAAATGACATCAATATGTCACAATTGATAACCTCGGGGATGATCTCATGAACATAGCACTTACACTTTCTTGAACTCATTGCTCCAAAGCAGTAGCCGTCTGAAACTCCACAAGGTGCCTTTAAAAGAATTGGAAACCATGTTCCAAGATAATGCCCCACTTAGTTTGTGAGAAAATTGCTCACTGAGTACCTGGGCTGTATAAGTTCTGCCGACGGTCTGACTAAGCTGTCTGACTCCCTGCACACATGAACCAAAATAATATATTGATACGGCTCTTCGTGGATCAAATTCTGTTATGGTAAAATAATGTCAGTTCACTCTGAGGGTTGTGCCAGTGAAACAGCTGTAACACAATGAATACATTTTTCTACTACTACTACACAACTGGCAGGAGGAGCGAGGAAAGATATGTAAGATATATGTGATGAAACAAAACAGAGAAAGAGGTAGACAGGTTGGCACAACAGATCCTTTTCTGAAATGTTCTAATTCATTAATCTTCAATTATTAATGCCCACATAACGCAGTCACACACACACACACACACACACACACACACACACACACACACACACACACACACACACACACACACACACACACACACACACACAGGTTTATACTGAGTATATCAGCAGGATGGTTGATGGCAGCTGCCTCACAAAGCAGAGCACACTGGGGGCCGAGCAAACATCTGCTGTGTGGCTGTGCATGTGCGTGTGTGTGTGTGTTTGTTTCAGAGGTGGGTTGTTAAGATGCAAATAAAGCAATTAAAATTCATGCAACACACACCCAAACATACATACAAACACACGCAAATACACACACATTGAAATATATGCAGTTTGAATTTCAAACTACTACAGCCTTTTACTACAGTGATTCAGTAAAAACACAGAAACCATGAAACAAGTTTAACTTAGCCTGGCTCTCTCGGGTTATCTGGCTTCGCTGAGCCTGACATTGGCCGTCCTGGATAACTAGTACCACGAAGCTGTTTATCAACTGGCTCAGTTAACTGTGGGTTTAACTATCTAGTTATGAGCGCGTTCATGTGGGAGAAGTGGAGGTGTTAATGTGACGCGACATCATCCGAGCCATGAATGAAGTATTTGATATGATATTAGATGAAGCAGCGAGTTCTAGTGACAACAGAAAGTGATATTCCACTGAGTGAAATGTAAACAATATGATCACATTACTAGAATAGAATAAGAAGCCTTAGAAACACCAGAAATAATTTCCAAATATCAAAGTAAGACTAAGGATATGCAGTACTGTAAATAAATACAGGACTTATTAAAAGGATCCTTACCAGAGAGTGAGTATTTTTTGCTCTGTTTGTTGATAAACAAACTATTCTGAATAAGTGGTGCACATTAAAAAGTTAGAGGTAATGTCAGAATAGTTCTGCTGCCAAAGCAGAGAGGATAATGAGTTCATGTGTAATGAGGTCTGTCTGACTAGAATGTTGCTTCAATAATTATAAAGAAGGAGTTGGTTTACTGAATACCACACGTGTTATCTCAGTGATCCCGAGGGAATGAATCCTTAGGTGCTGGTTCTATGGATGTTCACTCTCCACAGGTCCCGTAAGAAAAGGAATGAGGGTTTTAAGTCAATGATCCTATGTGAAAGTGGTTAATTCTCATGGCTCCGCATCAGGTGACAAACAAACATGAAATAAGAGCCCAGGAAACTGATGGTGTGCTGAGCTTCTGGACAGATGAACGTAGACTTATGACTGGTGCAGAGGGTAGATTGAGTCTTGTCACTGTCTGTTCACGTGAATTCCATGCGCCGAGCTACAGACTTTAGGACGGTGCATGGGGACTGGGAATGGGCTGTAAAGAGGGAGGCCTGTACTGAAAACTGTTGAAGGGAGGATGACCTTCTGCACAATAATCATGGGAATTGTTGAAAAATGTGTGGATTATTTTTCTAATAAGAGACAACAGATGGCCTAGTTTTTATTTCTTGTTATCATCACAGAGTCACCCCATGTTGTTCTGACCTGTTTTGATGGAATAAGATTTTAAAATCATCGACACTATCAGGAGTGGAAGAATCTTACATATAAAATGCAGCTATAAGTGTCATTATGGAAAGTATGGAACAGCAAAACAATTCTACTGATCTATAAAATATCTGTTGTGCTTTATTATTTGTCACTTTATTGTAAACCATTTTGTCCACGTCGGCATCCTGTAGGAATGATCACTGGTGACTGTGGTCAGGCTGTTGACAGGTTTTGATGTGATCCTCTGAGGTTATCCTGCTCCAAGGCAGGTTATCCGTGCAGCACGGGTAACAACGGTGATCTACCCCAGTTAAAAGCGAGCCGGTTTTGTGATATTGGAAAATCTGCGATAAGCCCAAAGATAGCTTGCTAACCCACTAATCTCACTACGTAGTACAGACCCCTCCGTATCACACTCATTTGAACAGAAATAGAAACACAACAGAAGCCAGTAGGGATTCTCCAGTGATTGCTGATTAGATTTACAGTCGCTTTTCTTTCTCCTTGCTCTAACACAGACCCATTGATAGTGCTGCATTCATGCACTTGTGTTCATGTGTTTGAGGTTATTCTGTCAGGGATCATTTAATAACTCTGTGCATTTCCTCCCTTTTTAAAAAAATAATTAAACAGTTTAAATTCCAAAACCCTGAGTGTCATCATGGCTTCATTGTACAGATAATACTCTGGAGAGTCATTTGATGTGTTTTTGCTCACTCCTACACATTTCACATTTGAATTGGTGAAGGTTTAAACAGAAAAAAAAATTTGATGTTTTCATGTTTTTTTGTTACGTTAATTTTATATTTCAAATACAGTAAGTCAGTATGACATGGGCTATCAGACTGAATTTCAAATGATCTCTCCCTCAACATGTCTACAACCGGTGTATCAAATCTTATGCTGATGGGCAGAAGTGACTCTGAGTAAACAAATGACCACAAAGAAACGTAAAAACAACTACGAAGAGACACAAAATGAACACAAAAAGACACGAAACAACGACAAAGAGATGCAAAACCACAAACAGTCTCTTTCACTTTCAGGGTCTTCCTCCCATGTAGGAGGTGGGTCTTTTACTTTTCTGTTCCCAGGGGCTCATTGCCTCATAATCCGTCTGTGTCCTCAGTCAGAGGTTGTTTTGCAGTTTCATTAGTTTACTTACATTTTTCTCCGTCTTACATGTCTTTCAGAGCATCAAGGTGTCATGGCAGCCACCTCTGCGCAGCGCCCAGAACGGCATCATCACTGCCTACAAGATCAAATACAGGAAGACCGGTCGTCGTGGAGACCAAGAGGCCATTGAACCCAACAACTTCTGGTACCTGTTCACAGGTGTGGCTCTGCAATGGAATGTATTCTTATTTTATTTTGTTTGAATCAGGAAGTTCTGGTCCTTTACTTTAGATATTTAGAGTTTTCCTTTTTTTTTAAAAGGCTTTAGTAATATCGTACAACAGCTGGGCACTGCAGTTTTTATCAAATGTTACTCAAACAAAAGGACACAGTGAATTTGTTGGGGACTATTTTCAGCAGCAGATTAATATGCATTAGGTGCTCTAGTTAGTCTTTAATAGTTTCTAAACAATTCAGTTCTATGAAGCTCAGAGGAGTGAGATACATCAGGCTTTTGATGCACAGACAGTTGTCAGTAGGATCACTTCACAGATGGTTTTGGTCTTTTAATGGGATTTGTTGACAATAAGAGAAGTATACTGTAGAATATCACTAGACTGATCATTAAACATTTGCCCTCATTTCAGTTCCAAAGAAAGTCAGTGAAACTGGACTTCATTTTTACAATCATTCTGAGTGTTTGGTCCAAACTATTAAAAAAAAAAAAAAAAAAAAGAAATCTGCCGAGTCGTCCATCGTGAACCTTCAAATACAGAGAAAGAGTAGACATGTGTCTGTGTTTTAGTGTGCCTGCGTGTGCATGTGGGTGGGTGACACAATGGACTTTTTTTGTGTGTATGCGTTTTTTTTCTTCAGTGAAAGAAAACCTGCATTTGCATGAGTTAGGTTAAGGTTAGGGTTAGGCTGTCCACCATGAATGGAAGTCAATGCAATGTCCTAATAGTTTGTGTGCTTGTGTGTGTGTGTGTGTGTGTGTGTGTGTGTGTGTGTGTGTGTGTGTGTGTGTGTGTGTGTGTGTGTGTTCAAACTGCCACCAGCTATAATTTCAATTTGAGGTTTGCAGGATTTGAATGAAACTGATCTTCCTTTTCATTATTTCCCACTGATGGTTATCTTCATCTGTCTGTCCGCCCAGGAATTCATTCCCCAGTGACAGGTGTTTGTGTGTGTGTGTTGAATCTGCTCCGCCTGCTGCAAGCCTGGCTGTCGGCAGTAATCATCCCTTTTTTTACCGTCTGAGAATAAAAAAACTAAATTTCCATAAATAAAATAAAGAATTCTAGCTTCACTGAGGGGATTAAAGGGTGACACATATAACGCTTATTCTTTGATAATACTGCTCTTCAATTTACAATACTCAGTAGACTTAAAAGTGACATCATTAATAACATCTCCAGTTAGAAGAAATTAAAATCAGAGGGTTTAACCCTGTCGGTTTTTCTTCCTGGCGTATTATTTTAGCAAAAAACTAGAACTAAAGGTTGGTGGGTTCAAACAAAAAATCTTCCTGTGAAAATCTGACTTCCAACAAATTGGAGACCAAAAACTAATTTAACAAAATTAATAGAGGAAAACAATATCAGTGAAGATCCTGCTAGAGGCTGCAGTGCAGGGTTTCTTAGAGCCTTACCACTGGAGCTTTGTCCTTCGTCAGCCCTGTCTCCTAGAAATTACGTTTCAATACAACTAAACTGCAGCAGCATATATGCTTTGTAGAGACTGTTTTACACGTTGGATTATGTTTTTTATTAACATAACGAGGATATGTGGTCAACTTATGAATATGGTAAATCTCAAATACGCTGCTACTGAACATATCAGTAAAATGTTCACAGACAGCATATATGTTTTCCACTAAAATATCTGATCTTGCAGCACAATATCTACTTGTAGTGAGTCCAGCATTATTAAAGTGTTTTATGGTTCTGTCTAGACTCTCACAGCACTCGGTGAAGGTCTGGGAAAGATTCTGATCTGGTTTAATACAGAAAAAGTTCACAGTGACGTGTTTATTTACATTTAACCAAAACCACTACCATTCCCTGACCTTAACCAAAGTGCTTTTGTCGCCTAAACCACAGACGGGACTATGGATGTGAACCTGGTCTCTGGTGTGGCAGTCCTGAGCTTTGTATATCTGCCATCCACCCCAAACACCTCCTGGCGACTCCACTGCCGTTATCAAATGTAGCACTTCATTCATTCAAAAGAAACGTCTGAACATAATCCAGCCAGCAATTACATTTTCTGCAAAATGTATTTGCTGTTGCAGTTTAGTTGTATAGAAATGTAATTTTTAGGAGACAGTGCTGCCGTAAGGCACTGCTACAGGAAAGGTCATGTGGCTATTTAAATCTAAATGGTTTGTCATCTGGTGAGGGGGAATCTGATCCGGACTTTCTGTGGAAAATTGACACGAACAAACATTTTGTGAGAAAAAAAAGGTTAATGTCAATGATAGAAGGCTGTGCCCACAACAATTTCAGGAAACGAGACAAGTCCCCGAGACCATAGCTGTTAAGAAACATCCAGTAAGTGAAGGAGCTTCTGGTTCCTGAAGTAAGTGCCAAGTCAAGGCCATCAAGTTCAAGCCCTAAACTTTGTGTTTCAAGTCCTTAAAAAGTCATTGCGCACCCTTCACCAAATGAAATGCCATTTTTAATTTTCAAGACAGTAACAGTGTAGCACATTTAAGGACATAAGGGAAGCTTTTTTGTAAAAAATTCATAATAAAATATATATTTATTACTTAGAAAAGAAATCAAAATCAAATGACTTAATTGTTTGAATGTGTTGCATTTGCCATCTGTTTTGTGGCTCTCGATTCAATACCCATGAGTCTCAGCTGCTGGTACTTTGTAGAAAAGGCCAGTCAGAAGAATGAATCAAAACTTTAGCATCATTACAGATGGAGAAAAAAACCTGATTAGTCAGGAGGAAGATGAAACAGTTCTACCTAATGACCACCACATAGCTATGTGATGGTCGGGGTACAGGTGAGGTATGGTAAAGTGATCTAGGGCACTCCCGGTTGCCTTTGTTCATGGACACTGAGGTTATTGTTACAAATGAATGTTAAAAGAGAAATTTCCAGTGGATACAAAACACTCCTGGAACCACCAGTTCTGTACATTTCTCTGCTTTAGTATTATTATTATTACTTCAGCTGTTGCTGTGGTAACTGCAGGAATATTTATAGTGGCACAGGTGAACAACTGTAGAGTCTGCATATAAACAATTAAGGTAACTGCATCCCAGTTATAATGACATGCTCCCGCTCTCTCCAGGCCTGGAGAAGGGCAGTCAGTACAGTTTCCAGGTAGCAGCCATGACGGCCAATGGAACGGGTCCAGCCAGTGACTGGTACACCGCTGAGACGCCGGAGAATGACCTGGACGGTAAGAGCAGAGAGCGAGAGAGAGAGAGAGAGAGAGAGAGTGTGTGTGTGTGTGTGTGTGTGTGTGTGTGTGTGTGTGTGTGTGTGTGTGTGTGTGTATGGGTGTGTTTGTGTGTGTGTGTGTTTGTGTGTGTGTGACAGCAGCGATCTGTACAACAGCATGTAAATACCTCCTATGTCCTATCATGCACATAAATATTTAAACAGTTAAGGGCTGAGATGGATGGATGGAGGGAACATCTGCCTCAGGGGAGGAGGGAAGGGAAAGAAAGGCTGGAAGGAGGAGAGGGCGTGTAATAGAACAGAGAGGAGAGGAGTTAAAGGACAGGACACAACATGAAAGGAGAGGAGAGCAGAAAAAAAGTGTCAATGTATAGTCATTTAAATGCATTTCCATGAAATCAAAAAAGACAACAAATAAGAGATACTTAAAACACTTAACTTTAAGCCCCTGACCTATGATTTAGAAGCACCATATCAACATTTCATAGATGGTTTAGTTTTTAGATCATAAGGTACAGAAGATTGACATACTTTTTTATGTCATAGATATAGCCGCCAACAAATGGTAGGGAAAATAAAAATGTAGTCTATGCAACTGAGAGTGTTTTTTATACCTTCAAAAGATTAAATTGCATTTTTTTTTAGCAAATAGTGCTGAAGCAAACACACTCGAGTTTCCTGTCTTTGCTTTAGCTTTCACATGGGAAAATATAAAGCGATTTCTTTCCCTGCTTCTTTTGAGTTATATTGTAAATGCCCTGACATCCTGTACTGCCTGCATTCAAATAAATCTTTGGGCAATGTTGCTGTTGTGAGACATAAAGCACAACATGAAGACAGAATAAAAAACTAGACAAACATAATGGAGTTATAAGAAGATTTAAGTCTTTAGTAATGTATTTGTCAGCAGCTATAACACTTTGTGTGGACAGCCATAAATGGATGCTGGTGTATAAACAAATAAAGAATGACAATTTAGTGAAACATAGCTGTAATAATCTAGAATATGTCTTTACAGGAAAAGTTATAATTGTTGAAAAATACTATACATTAATAACTATTCAAAACTGTCCTAAACAGACTAAAATGCCAAATCCTAAACAGACTAAAATGCAGTTGTATGCAGATCTGCATACAACTGCATTTTAGTCTGTTATAAACCATTTATTAAATCTTAAAATATGCTGATTATACTGGCTATACTGCTAAACAGAGGGGAATAAAGTGTTACCTCATAGAAACATGTAAATACTGTTGCAAGGAAAGAGTTTAGGTGAAAGCAAGTTGCAAAAATGTTTTTCAAGTTTTCATTTGGAAGTTCTATGAAAACGTGTTGACATTCCTTCTAGCAACACCATCAGGGGCTGTAAAGGATCTATCCCAAAATATACAAGACAGTAGGCCATGACATTTGATCAATAAAATCATTCCACATCCAAGAGGATAAACCATTCTGAAGTAAGACGCCACAATCAAGACAAACTTTTTTATCTCACCAGTGGTAAGGATCTAAGTTCAAGGAAGTTGTCTCTCCATTTTTCATTCATCGGGCAGTTTCATTTGTTGGTGTTTAATGACATTTACACTCTGACTGAGCTGCTCTTCAAAACATAAAGAATGAAAAACAAAAAAATCAAATAGCTCCTGAAGCACCATCATCAGCCGGGTAGGAAACTTGACTGCTGGAGGAAAAAAATCATGTAATGTTCTAATGGGAAGAAAGTTTTGCAAAAGTTAAAAAGAAACAAACACCTGCAAAAACCAATAGGTCACTGAGCTTTAAGTTAGGTCAGCAAATGATTTATCTGGGGGATATATTTTTCACCGAGGAACGAAGGTAAAAAAAAGAAAGAAAAATGAAGAGATAGAGGGAGAAAAACAACCGGGCTGCCAGCTCTTTGAGTTTGGTCACCTAATAATTTCTAACAGAATAATTTGAAAAGCTGACCTCAGGCTGAAGCTCATAGGAGGACGATCTGGTCAGCAGGAAGCTGCCAAGATGGAAAAAACAAACACATCCATGCTAACTGTGTTTCCAGGCCAGCACAGAGGGAGACACAAATCTCATTTCAATGGATTATCACTCAATAAAGTGATATGGAGCGTCTCCCCCAGAGGACCGAGAGCGCGCTAATCTGATCTAATCTGATGCTGAGGAATAACACAAAGTGTCAGGGTTTATTAGGGTTTAAAACATAGCTAACAGGGTTAGCATTACGACTGCTGGTGGTGGAGGCCAGGCTACAGAAAGACTGAAATTGGGAGTCCTAAAAGCCACAACCACCCTGTTAACTTCTTTGGTGCAATGTTTCACTGTTCATGTTATTGCAGAGAGTCAAGTACCCGACCAGCCCAGCTCTCTGCACGTCAGGCCGCTACCCAACAGCATCATCATGTCCTGGACTCCACCCCTCAGCCCCAACATCCTGGTCCGTGGGTACATCATCGGCTACGGAGTGGGAAGTCCCTACTCTGAGACAGTCAGGGTGGACAGCAAGCAGAGATACTACTCCATTGAAAACCTGGGTGAGGACGGTGTGGGGGGCAACCAGAGTCAGATGAGAAGATGGGTATCAGTGTCATCTCTGTCTCTTCAATCCAAGAGGTGTTTTGCCTAGCTTAGCACAAAGAAAGGAAGCAAAGGGAAACTGCTAGCTAGTTTCATTAAAAGAAACAAAATCCACCATCCAACAACTCCAAAGCTCTCTGTTTTATGTGGCATTACTGCCAAGACAAAATATTTTCCATGAACACATTGCAGAGACATGTATATCTTATATTAGTGTAAAAGAGACAAAAGAGTAAAATTGACCTTAAAGCGGTCAACAGATCTGCTGTAGTTATGTTAGCAAAAGTATCCCTAGCTAGCTAGGCTACACCAGGACACCCCCCAGGATGGATAAAAATAATTGAACCAGCTTTCGAGACACCACTGACTGTGCTGAAACAAAGTAATGGTTTTATGTGTTGACAAATTTTTACTCACTTACTGTTTTTGTTTATTACAGCTTTATCCTTTTACAACCCTCTCTTCCACCCATGGGACACGAGCAGTGGGTGGAACAGTCATGAACTGCTTGTGCTGGGAAAAGTGAGATGAATATTAACATGTAATATATCTAGCGATGGATAGGACTCATCTTTTAGGTCATTTTCAGAAAGAACGCCTTGTCACGATAATAATTCAGGTGTAACACTGGCCATGTTGTTGTGTCGAGCAAGCATTGAGCTTGGGTCAGGTGTGGCTTTGCTTTTGTTTACTTTTAAATAGAGCTCGAGCTGTGGGTCTCAGGTCACGTCTCAAACTTTGCAGCTGCAGTAGCCAGGATTTTAGAAATACTGATGTTATGAGTTGGAGTCTTCCCACATCCCCACCCACCAACCCATTCCACCGACACCGAAAGAAATTTAATGATCCTCTTGATTTTTATAATCTAGTTAGCTGTTCTACTGTATTGTATGTGCTGCAGGGTTTCTTTGAATGAAGAATTTTCTTTCTAGATAATCATTAACTGCTGTCTGAAATAACTTTTTGAACTTTGTCTGCATTTTTCCCTCTAATTAGCACCAGATTACATAGTTCTTGTAAGGGAAATGTCTAAATCTTGTTTTATTTCCCAACTTCAAGTTTTAAAATCAGTTTCAAAGCCCTCTTCACACTGACCAGGATTAAATTCTGGTGGAGAAATACTGAATAATCCTTTTATTTATTGCTGTTGTAAAGGTGCTCACATTTTAACTCACTGAGTCTAAACCCTACCCAGCATACCCCTGCTGACGAAGTGCCAACATTGACACAGCGCTCCCCTGTTCCATTAATTCATTATGATGATAAAATCCCCATTTAATTACAATAAATTATTTAAAGGAATTTAATAAGAAAGCTGCTTGAGGTGGAAATCTAATTGTGAGAGGTTGAAAAAGAGAAAACATCTTCTCCAGCAATCCGCAACAAGCAATTTGCATGCCAAAGAAGACAATAACAAATTGGTTGTATTTTAATACATGGATGAAAATTTCTGTCTCAGGTCTCATAACAGAGTAATAATGAAAAAACAAAATCCAGCCATCGCGTTTGCATGCACACATGGGAGCGAGCTCACATATGTACACGGCATTTATAATTCATAGTGATCATTAATTCATGTGGCGAGGCATCTGGGGAGAGGAGCAGGCATGTTTGTTGAGCTGATGTGAGCGTTTGACGCCACAAGGGGAGATCATGCAGCATCATCACATCAAGAGCGACGAGCGGTGGCGGGATGAGCGGCTGCATGACAATCAGTTCATACGTCTACAGTCGTCATGTCTTCACGCGCATCTGCTGTCTTCGTGTGACAAGGTCGGGTCAGGACCGAAGAAAGGAAGTCTCACCCTTAAAACCTGGAGGAAACAACTTTCACCTTTTTCACTGTCAAAGCGCAAGAAGTTATATCTTCTCATGATAATGTACTATGTTGTGCTAAATATAAGTTTGAATTACTCTCTCTCTCTCTCTCTCTCTCTCTCTCTCTCTCTCTCTCTCGCTGTCTCTCTCTCAGAGCCGAGCTCGCACTACGTGATTTCCCTAAAGGCATTCAATAATGCTGGAGAGGGAGTTCCTCTGTACGAGAGCGCCGTCACTCGATCTTTGACAGGTAGGATCACGCACAAGTCACTGATAACAATCACAGTAATCTGTGTTTACAGTACAGTGGGGATGTGCTAACATACAGTGCTGTGATATGTAGCAGATATAATAAAATGTTCCATATCAGTCCAGAACACTGTCAGTATATAAAGCTGAAAAGCGTAATGTGCTGGAACTGCCTGTGTATGATGGGGATGTGGCCATAGTATTATTTTTATTAGAAGTGACAGTATATAATCAGTACCGGCAGCGCAAAATATCAGTTATGTTGATACTGGTAGCAGTCCTATCAGTTGTACTTTTAGTGGCCGTATTAGTCCTATGGATTAGCAGTAGCATTAATGGTTGAAAAAGAACAAGGTTGAAAAGCAGTAGTAGAAGCAGTAGAATACTGTTAGTCCTAGCAGCAGGAGGAGTAGCAGTAGTAGCAGTATTAGCAGTATCAGTTGATGTAGAGGGTTTCCTCGACATATTAGTTTTGGGTAAGTAGTAGCAATAGAAGTAGCAGTAGCAGTATTGGGCGCATTAATAGCGGTAGCAGCAGTAGCTTAAGGAATACATTTATTTGTAGCAGTATTAGTGGCAGTGCCAGCACTAACAATAACAGTAGCTTGAGCAGTGGCACTGTTCTCTGCAGTAGCAGCACAAAAACATTAGCAGTTTTAGTGGCAGAAATTCGATTACCAACAGGAGCCCTAGCTTTAGTAGCAGCAGTAGCAAAATTAGTAGGCTAGCTCTATTAGTAGCAATTATAACGCTAAAAGTAGCAGCAGCTTCAGCAGTTGTGGCAGTAGCAGTTAGCTATATGCATTAATAATAATAGTAACAGCAGTTGCTTGAGCAATATGTGCATTAACTTTAGCAACTAATACAGCCAGTGTTAGTGACGGTAGCGTTGTTGTAGGATTCGGGGGAAATTATCTTGTAGTATTACCAGTAGTAGAAGTAACAGTGATATTAGTTGCAGCAGTCAGGGTACCTACAGAAAATATAAATGTGCTGGAGCACTGTGTGTACTATCTCTCACTGCAGAGTATTTTATTTTCTAATATTTGCAAGGACTTTAAAAAGTTTGTAGTTGTAGTTTTGATTAAGGAGAAAAGATTTGGAAGTGACACCAGGAGATAGGCCTCAGTCTGAATCCAACAGCACTGAGTACTGAAATCTTTGTACTGAGGAAACTGTTCACACATCAGACACAGTCCGTCTATGTATGAGCTATAGGTAAATGCGTATATATTTATACACCCTATGGTGTGTGTATGGTGGCTCGCGCTCATTGCAATTATTGCGTGTGTGTGTATGTGTGACTCATTAGCTCTTCCTGCAGACTATGAGCTGTAAAAGTGAGATAAATGAAACACATCCAACTCTCAGCCAAGTTTCATTCTATGAATTAAACAGCCAACCCTCCGCTACTCACCCAACAGCCTGCAGCTGACATAAATCCTTTATTACTCTCATAAAAATGTCACATTTCTGAGGTTTTTCAGACCTCATCATGGGATGATTGTCACAGGAAAAAACCAGCAGCAGAAACCACTCAGCTCATCACAGTTTTTTAACCTTCAATACAGGATGTTTCATGGCGAAACTTTTAGAACTGGGATGATTTTTTTTTTTAACTGTGCTTGTTGTCTTTAATGGAGGTTTCTTTAAGAGAAGAAGGAGAGATGAGGAAAAAAAGCAGGCTATGGATTCAAGACAGAGACACTACTGGGCGGGAAGTGTGTGTGTGTGTGTGTGAGGGTGTGTGTGTGTAGGTTAGGGGGCAGAGAAGGAGGGAAGTTGGATTAAGAAAGAAAAGAGAAAAGAAAGATTTGGGCTTGAGCTCCTTTGAGCGCCCTGATTCTCTACAGTTGTTGTCTTTTTACTGAAACATCTCATAAGGTTCCGAGTTCACACTGGGCAGCAAAGGGTCCAGACTACACGATATCGGTTCAATAAATGTTCTGCCAGATCCATCAATGTTTGTTTTGGAATGAACTGAAGAGCAACCTTTGTCGCGGTATCTTGGTAAAGACACACAGACATTAAGATGCATGAAACATGGCCCATTGAGCAAAATATTTCAATGCAATTCATGTTAGACAACTGGCAACAAATATACCGTGCATGGATTCTACAAAAAGGATATTTTTTTTGTATTAGTAGTATTAAAGTATTTCAGGAACTGGTGAAGTGTGTGGTGTCGGTTAAATGAACTAAAATAGATGTCCATCTGTAGAAAATCTAACTGAACAAAGAACTAAACAGAGGACAACTGTTACAAGATACAAAGACACATCTGGAGTTTTTTTGATATATAGACATAGCTGGAGTTCTATAGAAATACGTTAACACATCTGGAGGTCAACAGAAATATGTAAATGTGGAGTTCACATCTGGTTCTATAGAAATACGCAGTCCCATCAGTGCTGCGTGCATACATAGACACATTTGGAGTTCTACAGGATTACGTAGACATGGAATTCTAAAGAGATGCGCATATATATCTCGAATTTTTGAGCGATTCTCAAACACATCTGGAGCACTGTAAAAAATATAAACAAAACTGGAGCTCTCTAGATACATAGTCTAACATGGAGTTGTAGTGTGACAGTCATGCCTTGATAAGCTGAGACAAGGTCATCAACAGTGACACACACACACATACACACACGCTTTCTATCTCGTTATGCACAGGCTGAATTCTCCATCACTTTATGGTGGCAGGCTGCTGGAGAGTTTTTTATGAGAGCTTTAAAAAATGGCTCGTTAACGGTGGGATCCTTGTTAATAGACTGCCTCGTCCTCGCCTCGTTGCGTGCAGAGACAGAACTGATCCTCAACCAACCGCCGAACTCTATTTAATCAATGACTGGAGGACCACAGAGGGAGACGGGGGAAGGGATAAGACCAATACAGGATGTAAGGATGGAGGTTGGAAGAGGAGGAGGAAGAGAGGCAAGAGGAAGTGTAGGGGAGTAAAGAATGAGGGATGGAAGGTTAGAGGAAGAAAGGAGGAAGGGATCAAGGAGTAAGGTGGGGGGGTGAAGGGAACACAGTTGGAAAATGGGGAGATATGCAGGACGCGAGAGAGCAGAAAAGAAAGGGATTGCAGAAAAATGTGGAAAGGAAGAAGAAGAAAAGTCGGCAGATGGAGGAGGGGATGTAAAGAGTAAGAGGATGGAGGGAGGAGAGAATAGAGGGGGAGTGCAGTGGAGGTGGAGGAGGAGAAGAAGGAGGCGTGTTTTGCATCCTCATCAGTATTCTGTCCTGAGCAGAGCTTAATTGTGATGCTGGACGACAAGTTAAACCACGACACTGCCTGCTGCAGCTTGCCCCGCAGCTCCACACACCTCCTTCATCAATCTCTCTCTCTCTCTATCTCCCTCATCAGTCTCTCTCTCTATGTTGGCCTGCAGCTGTACATCTCTCTTCAACAGCAGCACATTAGATGTCAGTGTTGATTCCCTCAGTGGTCTGGTTTACGCTGCAGACACAACAGGATAAACCAGCTTCATCTCTCAGAAGTGATGCTGCCGTCACATGAACTCATAAAGTCCACAAGAGTGTATGTTCATTGTTCAAATGGTGTTTACAGTGGCTGAGAGAGCGGAATACACTGCATTTTAAAAAAACACAAGCAATTAGACAAAATATTAGCAAATGAAGAAAAGCTTCTCCAATCTGACAACACATATAAAGCATTTTAAAGAAACAATGCAAACAAATAAAACACACACAAATTAAGAAATACATTCGCCAATTTGAGAACACATCCGCAACATATAGACATAGCCTTCCAAAACAGAAACACAGCACATCAAACAAAAAGAAGCTTCTAGGCGACCCTAAAAACTGAGGAACAAGCCAGGAATTAGAAAAACCTCGGATAATGATGGAATCATGGTATCAGGGTGTCAGAACAAAAATAAACACTGTTAGCTATTTCTCTGGCATCACTGATGCAACCCAGTCCGTATTAGGTGATTCTACACTTCACCATTAACATTCAATACCAAGGCAGGTAGTAGTGCGCTTTATATTTTGTCTTAACCATAGATAAATCACCATAACTACAATCTTTCCCTGACCTCGTCCATACCATAGTTGCCAAGAGCAGATATTGTGGAGAGTCCGAATTTTACCGGGGCGGGCTTGCAAAAAATCCAGTACAGATGTATGTCTGGTGTATTATTGAGTTCAGCAAATCACACATCTGCGCATGTTCAATTTAAATCTTTTTAAAGGAAAACTAGGGTTTATTACAAGTTGGGTCTTATTTTTGTAGTTTTACCTATCATTTCTATAAGTACTAGTAATGCTGTACTCACCAAAGATAAAACTGTGATCTCGGAGCATGGTAATTTATTAGTAATTTATGGTGTTCACAAATGTGTTTCCAATCCACAAACGATCAATGGAAGACATAAGTTCAATTTTCAATACATAAAATAAAAAATGGAAAATTGGAAAATTGAATTCCATTTTCGTGGACTGTATTTTTCATTTGTCAGCTCAATCTATGATTCAAATTTTGGCTGTATTTTTTTGTTTTTATTTTCTATCTATGGAATGTTGGATAGAAAATGGAAAATAGAAAATTAGAAAAATCAGAGTACTTTTATTTGTGTTCATATCTTGGATTTCTTGAGAGGATGGGATCCCAGCTCAACTTGTGTCTAATTCCTCATAATCAGTAGCGTCAGGTACAGTACATCTAAATTTGCAGAGTTGCTGTCCTCAATAGCCTCCATTGTCAAAGACTGCTGTCTTAGACCGGACACCCATTTGCTACATCGTTATGTTACAGTGACAATAAGCTAACTTAGCAGACTTCTTCCTCATTGTGTCTGTGTTTATCAATTGTAACACTGAGAAAACCGCGCCATCATGACGCCAAACTGGAAAAAAAACAATATTACCCACTCATTTGCATCCAGCATCTCATGAGACCAGTTACTCTCCTACATGCCTTGGGTCACTGGCGACCCCATACACTTTTTAGAGAAATGCATTCGAAAAACAATGCTTTTTATCATTTTGACACCAGTACATTGTTAAAGACAAGTACTCTGAGAAATACCAGGGAGTTTAGTGCTTAATTGAATGAAATGAATGAATTAGACAGGGTTTAATATAGTCCCAGGTTACCAAAGACAAGAAGTAGTCTATGTATTTAAAAACTACAGCAGCTAAATAATATTTAATGAATATAGTAAAACGTTGACGGGGACCATTTTTCTGCATTATGATTACTTTCACTTTTAATACATGAATAAATTTTGCCAATTACACTTACTTAAGAAAGGTTTTGAATTTAGGACTTTTACTACTAATTTTTTTTTACTACTAGTTTTTTCAGTGTAGTATCATTTACTGAAGTACCTTTTCCACCACTACTTGCTAGTGACGCTCACCAAGAAGCCATATACTCTAATGTAAACTGAAAATTAAAAGTACTTTTAATTTTACTTGTTACCTTGTGTATACATATCAGATGTTTTTTGGAATAGGAGCAGAACTATTAATCTTTTGTCAGGAGGAATATTAAGGCAAAGGAGAGAGACTGAAAGCATAATTCCACTCTGCTGAAACAAAGGCTGCATCTTTTGCCTAATACTGTAGTTTAATGTGATGCAGTCTATACAAACCTAGAACCTGCACTGCTCAAAGTAGTTCTACAGTCGTCGTGGCAATTGTTTTTCAATAATAGCCTCATTAAAAAAGGTCTTATAAAGGGACCAAGGATGGATCATCTTTGCAGCTACTGTATGTGTAACTACAGTCAACCAATGTCAGCTTCCTGTCAGTCTCTACCAACAACACTCACTGTTTGTCACTCTCCAACACTGTCAAACACAGTGTCAAACACGCAACAAGCTTTAGGATGGACAAAGCTTTATTGAGACATATTCATAAAACCTACTATACATTATTAGTCTGTGCCAGCGGCCATGACTGTCATGATATGACTGTCCTCCGACCAGAATGACCATGTGGGTTGTTTGTCCCTACCCCCTGAGGTGACCTATAGGAGCGTCTCATGAAATAGTGACCCTGTGGCGGCAGAGAAGGACAGTCTCCCTTGAAAGCAGACGGGATGATAGGTGAGCTAGGCTACCTCACTAGCCAATCAGACACAAATTGAGCCAGGCACTTAGACTCCACCCTCTCAAGCCAAATTAGAAATAAAAGTACTCTGATTAGCCAATTTTCTATCTTCCATTTTTCTATCCAACATTCCATAGATAGGAAAAAATTTTAAGAAAAGCCCCAAATCTTAATTATACATTGATCCAACAAATTTAAAATAAATGTTTTGGAAAATGGAATTCGATTTTCCATTTTTCTGTTTTTCATTTTTTAAATTCAAAATCGAACTGATAAGAGTTACACGGACTTTATCACCCTTTGATTAGACAATATTTGATTAAATTTTTTAAATGGAATATTCCAGTGTCATGTGGCTTTAATTTTGGCAGTTTCAAAGTCACTCACTGTGACTACCAGTTCATTGGCCATTTTCTAGTTTTCCTGCACACACCTGCTTAAGATCGTACCCGACTGTTGATTTTTAGCAAACCAACTACCTCATATTGACAAACCTCAATCTAAATGGCAACTCTCAACCCTCAGTCAACTCTGAGCCACATGTGAACTAACATTGAAACGATACACAGCTGTCCTAGAAACATTTAGTAGCCATTTGTCCAATTACTTTTGAACCCTCAAAATTTGGACCCTATGTTTTAAAAGGGCTATATCTCACACACAGTTCTTTTTATATTGATGTAAACCTACTCAAATTAAAGCTGAGACTTGTCACTTTATTGTTGTATCCAATATTTTATTTTCGATTGAACAGGGTCTGAATACTCTCTGAATGCAATGTATACTGTAGGTTTTTTGTTCCTACCCTCTGATACAACCCATTGGAGCCTCTGCTCAAATAGATCCCCTACAGCAGCAGGCGTACAAGACCTCCATCATCAAGGCTACAATAATAAATGATAGTAATAACAATAAATGGTTAAGCTTATTGAATGGTCATTGTTTCATTAGGTTTAGGCACAAAAACTACTTGGTTAGGTTTAGGAACAGATCATGGATCCACCCCAGCCTCTTCCTTATGTGAACTTTGTCACTCTATATACTATGTCCCCTGATTTCTTCCTTTGCTCCTGTCATGATTACTATGGCCACGAGAGGTCATCTAACAATAACATAGCAATAGATCGCCATAACATGCTTGCTCAGATGACCTATGGGCTCGTTTTTTTACAGGACAGTCTCTTCTAAGCAGTTCATCATTCTCTTCATGTGATCCCAGACTGACTCCATGATGTTGAGATCAGGGCTCTGTGGGGGCCAGACCATCTTTTGCAGGACTCCTTGTTCTTCTTGTCTCTGAAGATAGTTCTTTATAAGTTGCCTTAGTGTTTGGGGTCATTGTCATGCTGCAGAATGAATTTGGGACCAATCAGATGCCTCTCTGATTGTACTGCATAAGAGTCTAAACACCTGAAGTGCCTATAACTTTTGCACAGTACTGTACCTGTAGCCCACTTCGGCCGGTCAACAGTTCAGATAGTGTAGGTGGACTTGTGGGCTAATGATGTGGTGCCTGAGGAGGTTGAGCAGTCTGTTCAACTGTAGAGTTAGAAATGAGTTTTTCCAGCTACACTTCTAAAATCTGTGTTTATGTGTGAGGCAGAGAGAATATGTGTTTTTAAAGGCACTGAGATAAAAATAGATGTTAAACCCCTATTTTTCTGTTGCAGAGAGACAGACAGAGATCATCATCCTCTGTTCTCATTTCTGCTCAGTTTCTTTAAAAGAACTGAAACATCAAGTGTTTGTTTTTTGTCTATCCTCCTTCTCAGATTTAGACTTAACATTTTATTTAATATTTATACATTGTACTTTTTTGTACTTTTTTTCTATTCTATTGCATTATTCTATTCTATTGCTTCTATTCAATTGATTATACTTATTTAGTTGTGGCATATTTTCCTTCTTAATCTTCTTTTTTTCTACCTTCATGTAATCTTGGATAGAAACATTTTGGGACAAACATTTAAATAATCAGTAACAAACCTCACTGAGATTTTCCTGCATTGAAAGTATCTCTGGCCGACAGGCTGTTTTACTTATTAAATGCATAATACCAAAAATAAGGATTCAGTTGAGATTCATGTCAGTGATTTTTCAGTGAACCAGATGATTGTGCTATTAGCTTCTGAGTCGATGTGTTTTTTGTTTTTTTACTTTATCTGTGTCACTAACTGTTTTTCAGCTTCGAGTAGGTTTGCCTGTCAGTAGATCAGAGGATACAGAGCTGGAATCAACAGAGTGGCTTTCATATTTTATTCGTCAGTTGACCGTGTTTATCCCTGCTCATTCCAGCTCTCTTTTAGCATCTTATAGCATCTGTTAGCGTGTGTTTCATGTTCTGCTGCCTTTAGGTGCTTCTCGAGCTTGAACTTCCTGGTTCTGAGGTCATACTTATACCTCCCGTGAGGTGTTCAGATGCTGCATGTCAGAAACTAATTTTTGTTTATTTTTGTTTATTACACAGAGCAGCACTTCAGCATCAACAAGTAAATGCAAATTTGATTCACAAAGATTAAAAAGTAATCACAGCTACATACGGGAATAAATAATATTAATTTTTGTGATGAGCAGTATTGCCACATGAAAACAAACCTGAAATTTGAATCCCACGTACATTTCCATGTTCCTCTTTATTTTTGAGTTTGGGATGCTAAAACATGCTCACCCCCACAACCCTCAAAAGGATAAGCGTTGTAGCTAATGAATGGATGGAAAACAGGCTCAAATGTGTAGTGTTTCTGAAAGCACCCGAAGGCAGCATCTCTGATTGTCTGGAGCCAAAGATCCACACAGATGGGTTTCATTTGTTCAAATCTACACAAGCCAACAGTATGAATTGATACGATGCCTGAAAAACTAAAAGTTTCTTCAATGCTGGATTTTTTTTTTCCATACAACATTTCAAATTTGATTTTCTTGGAAGGGCTTTTTTTTTAGTTCCAAGGGAAAACTGGGGTTTATTACAACTTGAGCTTTATTTTTGTACTTCTGAGCATTTGTAAAAGTTATGATAATTGTACGCACCAAAGTAATCCCTGAGATTTCGTAACATGGTGGTCAATCAGCAACAAACAATTTCTCCTTTAAAAATGGACTAAAATTGATATTCAGATCCTGCTCTTGATGTCACAGCCTCTAACAGTTGCCATACTGGCAGACAGAAAACCAACAAGTCCTCAAACCTGAACGTCCACATACGTAGGTCGTTTCTCCCTCCCCTGTGATGTGACCCATAGGAGCGTTACTTGAAACAGCATCTATACAGCAGCCGGAGATATGCCTCGGATAAACTGTTAAAAATTCTAGTTGTGAAAATAAATAGCTGACCCTTTTATGATGTTATAATACTAAGTTTAAGGTTTGGTTCGGTTTAGACACAAAAATGACTTGGTTAGATTTAGGGAAAGATTGTGGTTTGGGTTAAAATAAGTACTTAACTAAGGTTGGAGGACCTTTGTTGTCATGGTTACAAAAATAAATGCGTGGTTAAGGTTATGGAGCAATCGTCAATGGAGCAGCAGAAAAAATGTGGAATGTCAGTTTGAAAATGGAAATGAAAAGTGGTTCGCATGTTAAAGTCTAAATGTTTTCGTCGACCCATCCATCCACCGCGACTTCCCCACTATGTGGATTTTGTCGCTATAAAACAACATCAACCTGGTTTCCTCCTTTGCTCACATCATAATTACTACGCACACTAGAGGGCACTGTCACTTGAAGGTAATTTTGTTTTGGGCATTTGTTGAAAAGACTGATGTTGTCTGACACGCGAGATATTGCTTCACGATAAAACGTAACAATGGGTCATAATAAACTGCTGCAAAAATTACCTGCAGGGTTGTTTTTTAGGGAAGAAAGTCTTAAAAAAACACACTATGCTCTGTCCTGCTAGCATGACGTGATATAGTCACATTGTATAAAAAAACCAAAAACCTTCACAAACCAAAATGCCAAATCCTGAGGTAAATTCGATCATATTATGGATACTGGCAATTAAAGATAATGTGAACTACAGTAAAGGAGTAAACCATCCAGAAATTAAAAATTTTTTAAAGTTTAAAAATTTTCAGGTCTTCAGACCCTCAAGTGTTAGGTTTCAACTGGTTCCAGTCTGCTATGTTTGGTCCTTCAAGCCCCACCCTTCCCTGGATCTGTGGCTCCACTTCCTGTTTAGAGTGACATCTTTTGTCTCTCACTGTCTTCTTACTCTTTGTCCTTTTCTCTCCTTTTTCTCTGCTGTTTTCACTTCCTCATCCATCCAATTCTCCTCTCGTACTTCCCTCTTCTCGAACAAACATTGTTGTCTGCTGCATTACACTTAAAAACTTGCATGTCATCTAATGTGTTCATTATATTTGCTTCTTTTTCTTTTACATATGCATGCACAAACCTATATTAATCTGAATATATGCTTGTATCACTCATGTCTCCCTATATAAACCTTCATTATCACACATGCATTACACTGTATGATTTCATTAATTATTCCCAAACACCCTGGTTACCATTAACCTCCCCCCAGACCCCATAGACCCATCTGAGGATGACCTTTTCCACCTCTTTGATAAATACCCCACTCCCATGCCAGACACCAGCATTCCCATGATCCCCCCGGTGGGGGTCCAAGCCGTGGCTCTGTCCTCGGATTCCGTCCGCGTCTCCTGGGCTGACAACTCCATGACCAAGAACCAGAAGGCATCTGAGGTCCGGTACTACTCCGTCAAGTGGAAGACCAGCTACTCCACCAGTGGAAAGTACAAGGTAAACACAGACAATCAACTTGTGACATTCATACCGGGCTGTTCTACATCCCTTCCTAGTTCAATATTGTCTCTGCCAGGGTTGTTGACATGACCTGGACACGGGTCAGACCTGAGTTATAAATCTGTTGACCGAAGACTTACAACTTGATTTTGACTGTAACACTAATGACTTGTGACTTTAATTGGACTTTTGAGTTATAATTTCTCGATTTCCTCCCCAAAACCCAAAGTTTGAACATTATTTTATTTTAAAAAAAAGTGTGCAGCAAATTAACACCTGATTTTCCTGGCAACAGATATATTTAGAATCAGTCTGACAGCAGCCAGTCACACTGCAGAGTCAGGAGGGATAGGTGTGTTTGATTGTTCATGACTTGTTTAGGATTTGAGGCTCGGCTTGGGACTTGGCTTGGGACTTGTTACCCTTGACTTCGGACTTATCATTCATGACTTCGGGCTTGACTTGGGACTTACCTGTCTTGACTTGATGCTCCTGTCTTGGGACTTAACTCAGGGCTTCATGAGACATGCAAAGCAGCTACTTTGTCACACCTCAGCTCACTTAGAAGCTCACCACAAGCTCCATACAAGCTGTCACATGACGAAATTATAGTTTGTCTGCAAGGAAATGCTCACGTTTTTACATAAATGTTTACCATGTCCCCCACCTTAAGTCCTAGTTCACCTTACTACTCCTACTGAACAAGAAATGTTATCACAGCAACTCCACTTCCTGCAGCTGTTTGATTATCATCTGATGGGGATTAAATGTCATACCTGCCTTCTTGTGTACTGCCTGCTCTAATTTGAGGCAGGTTTCCCCTCCCTTGCTGCTATGTATCAAGCAGCTCACTAGCAAAACTAAAGGGAGCACAGGCACTGTAAACAATAATCATGGTTGGTCAAAAAGTTTTACAAATCAGAGTTACAGCGATCTAAGCAGAAAACACAGTGGAGGTTAACTGAACACTATATGTGTGGGGTTTTTTTTTCTTTTTCAGAAGCTTTTACTGATCAAGAAATATCTTTAAAAATATTCTCGGTTGACAAAAAACAGCTTGGATTGTTTTGCAGTACACTAGGAAAAATCTCATCGTAAACATGCTGTGACCTGAAGTAATTTTGATTGTTCTGAAAACAAGATAAAATTCTTCACTGATCATGTCATGTGCTCCGTTCAACTGGTGAGACTTCTTTTCTTCCAACAAAACTCTGAACTTCAGAAAAACCTTAACCTATAAAGGAAAATCTATACAAAGGCAGACAGTCTATTCACCTTACTAAAGCAAAGATGGAGGAGGACAGAGAGGGAGAGGTCTTCTTCGTTTCTTTCCATCAGATTCTGAGAATAGGACATTTTGTTGGTGCCACAAGCACAACCAGAAATCTGGTCTTAAAGTGAAAACAGTTTATGCAGCCAATGGGGTTTGTCAATATTCACTAATGTGACTAAAGGCTTCGTAAGAGTCGCCGTTTAACCTGCATGTCTTTGGACTGTGGGAAAAAGCTTTAGGAAACCCACGAAGGGACGGGGAGAACAAGCAAACTCCACACAAAACCCAAAACCTTCTTGCTGTGGGGCAACTGTGCTAACCACTGCAATGCAAAGTATATATATATACATATGTATATATGTGTGTGGGTGTGGGTGTTTATTATATTGTAACAGCAGTTTTAGTCTTTTTTCTTGACAAACAACTACTTTTTCCCTTAATTATATTCTAGCAACATCTAAATTCTACAAATGTATTGTGTGCCCAGTCTGCAGACACTACAGCCCTCAGCCATACAGTCACTGGCCTCAAACCAAACACCATGTATGAGTTCGCTGTCATGGTAACCAAAGGCCGCAAGTCCAGCACGTGGAGTATGACAGCACACGCCACAACATATGAAGCAGGTATGTATCTCTTAGACACACGCTTACGTTCTGCACGGGGGCAGCAGCAAACTTGGTTATAAAGGCCATTCAGTACATCTGTATGAATACGATTGGACTTTATTTGTCGGCTAAACAGCTAGTGAATGGCCCATTGATGGTGTAGCATGAATGAAGCAGCTGCTTGTGAACTAATGCTGTGCAACATTAAGTGGACTTTGAGTTAAGTGTTTTCTTGTCAAACTGCTGTTACCACGGTCAAGGATGAACCTTTATGCTCGTGATTTTAGTTTAGTTGCAGAGTTTAAGAATAAGTGGGTGATTCTTCTGTGTTTTTTTTTTTTCAAATGTAATACACTTTACATTTGAAAAGTGTATTACACAGCTATCATTTTTTTCATTGACATCTAAAACACCCAGCTGAATGCATAGAGTTCAAAGTTTTTCTCTGGGGGATTTCAAAGTAATTCTCGGAATAACAGGGATACATTGAATGAGGGCAGGTTCACTAAACATGGGTTCACCACAACAATATGGGTGCCAGGCTTTTTTATTTTCTTTCCCACCTTGAACAGCGATTACTTTGGTGTTTTACAAATGAACAGAACTTCTGTTTTGGTACGGTGAGGTGTCATGAAGAAACTTTACTCTTCCCCACAACAACATGACAACTGTCTGCAACAATGAGACCCAACCACAGACTGAAATCAAAATGTCAAGGTATCCCTTTCAGGATGTTTACAATCATGTTTGTCGGATTTGTCATCCAATTAAGTGTGAACAGCATTACCTCCGCCAGCTCCCTGGGGCCCTGCTGGAATACATTGACATTCATAGCGAGCAGACGGACTGAGCCCACTCAGTCCCTGCAGTGATCCACCAGTTCTGGACACACAAACGCTGACCACATTTTCACAGCAAAACATGGAAAACAGCCTTTGCAGCAGATCCTAACCCCTCTGCCTTACAATTAGAAATAATCACCCACCGAGTCTAAAAGACATCAGCTAAGTGACACTATATTATTTGTTTATACTAGCACTCTGAAAATTAAAATAATCGATGCTGCCAAAGCAGGAGAAGGCTGTAAGAAGATAGCAAAGCTTTTTCTGGTGGCTGATTTCTCAGTTCATAATGTAATTAAGAAATGGCAGTTAACAGGAATGGTGGAGGTCAGGTTGAGGCTGGGAAGACCAAGAAAACCTTTGAGAGAGATCTGCTCGTAGGATTGTTAGAAAGGCAAATCAAAAAACCAAATCATAACTGCAAAAGATTTAGCAGACTCTGTAGTGGTGGATCACTGTTCTACGGTGCAGTGACTCCTGCACAAATATGACTTCATGGAAGAGTCATCAGAAGAAAACTTTTCCTGCCATCCTCACCACAAAATTCAGCATCAGAAGTTAAAAATAAATAAATAATGACATGACCTGCCATTCAGCACAGCTGTATACACACAAGCAAGTTAGCAAAAAGTTTGACTGGCCTTAGTGACCCCTTCATCTTTAATGCTATCTCTGTGGTCCTACCTGTCGAAGTTACTGTAGAAGATACAATTTATGGTAGTCATAGGATGCTAACAGCCCAAGAGCACATCGGCTAGAGCATAATCATAAATTGGAATAACATGCACTAGTCATTACTTATTAGTCTCAGAGAAACAGGACTCAAGTGACAGATATGCAGAATGAGCTTAAATCTGAGAGTTCATCACTAACATCAAGGTAAACTGAAACTAAAAGGTTTGAACATTCAACATTTTTTTAAAACCTTGGCTCTTCTATTAAAGGCCATTGTTTTTGGCCTACACAATTCAGGCATTGCTGCTATTGCCCTCCTATTAGACATAGATAATATTCACTTATAAACTTCAATCATACTTAGTATTAGTAATTAGTTACTGTAGCTTCACTGCAGCAAGAAATGGTCCCTTTTTTTTTCTGTATGTGTATGGATTAAATAAATGAGATAAAAGTGTTCAAATAGTGAGCTTTAGAAGTGCTAAAGTGACTTTTAGCCATGGTAACCTTGTAGGGATGGTGATGTTGGTCTGCCAGTCGGTCAGTCGGTCCACCTCTTTGGGCCAGGCTGAAAAATCTCAACATCTATTGAGTGGATTACCATGAATCCTACTGACGTTGGTGATCCCCTGGGTGTGTGTGTGTGTGTGTGTGTGTGTGTGTGTGTGTGTGTGTGTGTGTGTGTGTGTGTGTGTGTGTGTGTGTGTGTGTGTGTGTGTATGTGTGTGGTGTGTAAGTGCATAGATCACTGCACGAAATATGGATGCCGAAATATGGAGGAAAAACTTGATGATCAGACATTATATATGTAGAGATATCATACATAACCTAGCCACTATTCATTTAAAATCAAATGACTGGCTTTGTGGCGTCCTATTATTTGGTGTGAAATTTGTTTTGGGCAGTATTCAGGCATGACACAGAGCCTGAAAACAGGTGTCTCACACCATAGCCTGAAAATCGGCTGCCCTTGTTACCTGCAGCTAATGAAATATGTCAACTAATTTTTGCTAAATTTCAGCAAATAATCCGCTGTTTAATTACCTAATGCTTCACGAACTTCTGAACACTGCTATGCAAAAACTGAAGTTTTTTTTTTCTCTTCTGCGTAATTGACAGCTCCTAGCTCCGCCCCCAAAGATTTAACTGTGATCAGTCGCGAGGGACGACCACGCGCCATTTTAATCAGCTGGCAACCACCAATGGAGGCTAACGGACGAATCACAGGTGAGTGATTGCACAGACGCACCAAATCACCAGAGGTATACCACTCTACTCATCCAAAGTCACACTATCTATTCATTAGAGGTAATACTTATTTTGATTTTCAATTAACCTGCTGATTATTCTTCAGTAAATAGATTAATCGTCTGTCCAAAGCCGGAAAGTAGAGCAAAAATTCTGTTCCTAAAATATTAACACAGTGTTCAAGAGCACAAGAATTCGCTTGTAGCTCTGTGTACCCAGAGTATCTTGTATATCCAACCAACACACACTTTCTTCCACTGTTCTCTCTCTTTCCTCTGGGCTATCAACCCGGTTGTAAACCCGTCTGTTTTTAACGAGCTCTGCTACTGCTGCTGCGTCCCGGAGGACAAATCAAACGCTCCCTGCAGGGATAACAGCATAAAGCAGCACAACGTACACACAGAACAAATATTTTTAGATTTTATATTTTCATATTTTTTGTCTAATTCGATAAAAAATGTTTTGTCTTTTCTTAAATGTTATACAACAATGGCTGATTGGTGTACATACTACATTTACCTCTAAATGTCTGTCTGTCTTTATCTGTAATGAAACTTTCTGCATATCAAATCTAGTCTTATATTACAACAACTGCATTTTTTAACACCAAGTATAATATCACAACTTACGTGGGAATATGGGCAATTCTTTTGTCCTAAATTCAGCATGTTACATTGATGTGAATAAGTTGAATCTTTTTCCCTCACGCATTTAACATTTTTCCTAGAAACAGAATAAGAACATGCAAATTTTTTTTAAACTCTTCTGATATTTTATGTATTCCTGTCTGAAGGCATCATCCTGTTCTGCACTCTGCACAAGAACACATCTTGTGTTTAAACCTCTTGTTTGACAGGGTACATCCTGTACTACACACTGGATAAGAACATGCCGATAGATGACTGGGTAATGGAGGCGATCAGCGGCGACCGGCTGACCCATCAGGTCGTCGATCTAAACCTCGACACGGTTTATTACTTCAGGATTCAGGCCAAAAACGCCAAAGGAGTCGGCCCGCTGTCTGAGCCCGTCCACTTCAGGACCGTCAAAGGTCTGTAATGGTGTCCGTGTCTGCATGTGTGGTCTGTGTGGTCTGAATATCAAGACCTGCTTTATCTGTAAATGCATTGTTTTGTTTTATATTTGAAAGGTTTTCTCGCTCTCTCTCTGTTTCTCTTTCAGTGGAACATCCGGACAAGATGGCAAATGATCAAGGTGGGCTTTTTTCCCTACTTACGCGTTTGCGTGCGTGTGAATTTTCAGCCATGCATCATCTGATACGATCTACAATTTAATAGAAATCTTTCATCATATCTCACCCTCCAATAATTTCTTCATTGGATTTTCCAGTTATCATCAAATCATCTATTATATTTCAATCATCATTGCGTCTGTTTTCTCATCGGGTTTTCTATATGTGTGAATGAATGTAAATGTTAAAATCCTCCTCTTATTAACTTTGATCTCCAAACCATTTTCTCATTTCATGCCGTTTTATCAGATCATCTCTAATTTCCTTCAGATTATCATCAAATTCTGTCTGATATTCAAATCCTAATTTTGACTCTGTACACCACCACGATGGATTTGGACAGAACAAATCAAGATGTGATTGAAGTGTACACTTTCAGCTTTAATTCAAGGGGTTTCACAAAAATATCACATTAACTGTTTAGGATTTACAGTCATTTTTATACACAGTCCCTCATTTTCAGAGGCTCAAAAGTAATTGGACAATTGATCAGTGTCATGGCCAGGTGTGGCCTGTTCCCTCATTATTTCATGACAAATTAATCAGATAAAAGGTCGGGAGTTCATTCCAAGTGTTGAATTTGCATTTTGTGGCTCTTCATGGGAACTCTCAATATGGGGTCCAAAGAAGTGTTGATGTAAATGAAGGAGGCCATCATTAGGTTGAAAAAACAAACATCAGACAGATAGCAAAAACTATAGGAGTGGCCAAATCAACAATTTGGTTCATTCTTAAAAAGAAGGAATGCACTGGTGAGCTCAGCAACACCAAAAGGCCTGGAAGACTAAAGTGGATGATCACAGAATTATTTCCTTGGTGAAGAGAAACCACTTCACAAGTTCTAGCCAGGTCAAGAACACTCTCAAGGAGGTAGGCGTAACATTGTCAAAGTCTATCAAAAAGCGCCTTCATGACTGTAAATACAGAAGGATTACCACACTGAAGTGCATAGGTCTACTATCTGCTCAGATTCAGCCAAATGCTGCAGAACTGATTGCTGATCAGTACTGTGCTTCACAGAACGGATGGATAATCGCCCAAAACCTACTGTGAAAGAAACCTAAGAGCTTCTCAAGGCAAAGAACGAACAGGAATATTCTTCAATGGCCAAGTGACCTCAACCACATTGACCATGCTTTTTACTTTCTGAAGACAAAACTGAGTGCGGGAAGACCCACAAACAAGCAGTAACTGAAGGCAACTGCAGTAAAGGCCTGGAAAAGCATCTCAAGGGAGGAAACTCAGCATTTGGTTATGTCCATGGGTTCCAGACTTCAGAGAGTCATTGACTGCAAAGGATTTTCATCAAAGTATTCCAAATAATCCTTATATGTATAATTATGTTGGTTTGTCCAATTACTTTTGAGCCTCTGAAAATTTCACGTAATTTCACGCTTGAATGTGAGACGCTCAGTTAGTTAATGTTTCATTGAATTTTATGCAAATCCACATCATCTGGCAATGTTTTTTTTCTCCAACAAATAGCTTGAGAGTTTAATAGCTGTCGTAGCTATTATGATGAAAAGAAGGAGCCTGATTCCGCATATGTGACTTTTGGAACGAAGTTACCAGCTCATGTTATGCAGGAGTATTATAGGGACAAAAAATGTGCAGAAGTGGAATAACTGTACAAGTACACACTTTAAATTAATTGAATTGAAGCCAACTTCACTGAGTACACCGATCAGCCACAACATTAAACCCAGTTGCCGGTTTAATGTTGTGGCTGATCGGTGTATTTGTCCCATATTAACCTGATTTCTAAACTACTGCCATTTGAAAAAAATATTTAGAATAAAGGAAACAAAGAATGGAACAAAGGAAGATGAGAGGAAAAGAGTAGAAAAAACAAAGGATGATAGAAAGGAGAAAACAGGAGAGATTGTTAAAAGAGGTTAGGAAAGAATGAAAGAAGGATAAAGGAGAGATGAAAGGGAGGATGAGCCTGGTATGAAGATGGCTTAAATTTCAGCATTGTTAGTCTCATGTAGACTAATGAGAAATTATTTGGCGAGAAAAAAGAGACAGAAGAAAAATGTGAAAATAGAGGAGGTTATTCCATTTCCTTCTTAATTGAATTTATTTTTCACCTTATGCAAACAGTCCCGACACATCAAGCTGTAGGAACGTTGTTTGCTCATTACGTGGCAAAAAATCATTTTTCTTCTGGGAGAGAGGAATAAAAGGAGAGCGAGAGAGAGGGGAGGAGGAGGCTGTTGTGATTATTATTGCAGATATATATGAGAGGTGATGGAAAAGAGCTGTTTACCATATTTAATTTCATCAAATTAACTCATAACATAATTAGCGTTCTGTTTTCTGGAGCTATTCATCAGCTGCAGAAAACAGCAAGCAGAAGGGGGCATGATACCAATAAACACTCAAAACTTTTAGTTTGCTTCAAAAATACAGAAACTGTTACACTTACACTGTTAGGATGTCAAGCACAGAAATCATTATCATGCAGTGTCGCAATTTCGTTGTGCTAACCCCGTCCATGATGGCAACATGCTCACAGTGACGATGCCAAAATGCTAATGCTAAGCAGGTGTAGCCTTTGTTCACCACCTTCTTGCTAATTAGCGCTTAACACAAAGGTGAGGCTGATGGGAATGTCATGAGTTTTGCAGGTATTCGGTCTTAAACCAAAGTACTGGACAAATTGAAATCTTGACCCGACGATGGTGCTAGATTGATAGTTACAGAATAATCAAAGTTGGGTTCTTGGTATCTTAGCTGCATGTCATCCCCTCTCTCTCTCCCCCGCCTTTCCTGTCACTCTCTAATGTCTCTATGAAATAAAACAAATCAGAAATGCTTAAAAAAAAAAGAATGATCAAAGTTATTGGAATTCATCCTGAGGAGAACATGAGTGCCTGAAGTTTAATCGCAATCCATCTAAAAGTCGTTGAAATTTCACTTCGCCTCTGGGTGGTGCTAGAGGAAAAATCTGGGGATCACCAAAATCTTTAACTTACATCATCTGGGAATGTCTGTACCAAATGTTGTGCCAATCTATCAAGTACTTTTGTGAGATATCTCATTAAATTAGCGAAAATTTCGACCTGCTGATGGTGGTAGAGGAGTTTCATGCAAATCCATCCTACAGTTGTTGAGGTACTTCAGTCTGGATAAAAGTGATGATTTACAAGGATTGAATGGCTTGCATCAACAGACTGAGCATCTCATATTCCCTCACAAGATACCCTAAGGGACAATGTCTAAGTCTTTATCCAAGTCCACAAAGCTCATCACCTGGGCCGTGTTCTTCGTTTGTAAATAGCTAAATTAGCTTAATTTAATTGTTCATTGTATGACACAAGCCTGGATTTTTCAGTTCTTAGCTACCGTCAGGACAAAAACCTTAAGTCCAAACAGATTCCAGTTTATAGTCCAGTATAATATACAGAGCTAATAAGGGACTTGCTGCCGTCTACAAATACATTCTGTGCAGCTGGACTGAAGTGCAGTGAAGCGATTCAAGCGTTGAGACACTGAACCAGAGAGACTCAGCTCCAGTGTCAGGGAGTTAAATGGTGCTGTTTGTCACTGACAGGCGTGCGTGTGTGCATGAATGTGTGCATGCATGTGTGCGTGTGTGTGTGTCTGGTATGTACACATGTACACACTGCGGTCACTCTCCATATAAATCAGAAGTGTCGTCGGGGGGGAGGGAAGATTGATGTTCAGCCCTGTCACTGTGGACCTTCCACTGTAAACACACACATACACTCACTCACTCACACTTAGATATACACACTGTTTAATGCACACACAAAGCCAAACTAGCTTTAATCATACTGCTTTCTGTAACTTCAAACTGCAAAAAAAACCCATCAAATCTGTTTTATATTTTAAGGTACCAAAACTCACTGCAGCTGCTGCTGGATGGTGGGAGAAGAAACCATTTTTTAGTTTAAAAATGTGGGAGGATTATGTATCAAATCTGGCTCTCAGTGAGTTTGCAATGTGCAGGTCTTTAGGTTTGGTTTCCTGACAAGAGCAACAGTGATGGATTTGGAAAATCTCTCACATCAGTTTCCAGGCTCTGTTCTCTGACAGCAACTGGGATGACCTTTCTGACTTCCTCTTCAAAAAAATGTTTCAGTGATTAATGGTACTTAAGAAATGAATATTAACCAACTAGATACAATTCACATAAGAACATACAGATATTATATACAGCAAATATAACAGATATAATATAACAGATGAGACAGCTACTGTACAGTGGACAGAAAATATTCTATAGTACTAAGATTAAAGCAAGTAAGAAAATTATGTAAAACCCAAGGTGCTGATCTGGCCTTGGTTTTTGAACTGAGATTGTGTTTATGTCATCTATTTTAGTTGCGTTGTCTTAACCAATCAAGTGATGTAGCCGTGCCATTGGCGTCATGTTCATTGGCCATGGAAACTGTAGTAGCATTTACTAGAAGCACTTGATTTAATGTTTCAAAATTAAAACAATGTGTTGATTTAAGAGCTGTCCTTTCCATAAGTCGACCCACAACAACTTGCATGTTGTAGCAACCAGGGTAATGGTGGAGTATGTGTCACAAGAGCACAATATAAACCAAAACACTAAACGTTCCATTTTACACAGGGTTCCTCTAAAGGACAGGACCACAGAATTGGGTAGTACATCCATTAATTGATACTCTGCACTTCAGTGGGGCAAGTTCCAAGTTTGCAATTAAACAGATTATTAAAAAATTGCCACACAGTGAGTCTCGGAAATTTTGGGCTCCTGTAGGTCTGAGGCAGTTGTTTACTTTGTCTCGTTGGTAATCTAGTCTTGTTCAGTCACCTTTAGCTGTCTGATAGTGTAGATGCCTATAAGTTGTTACTATGGGGACAAAATACCCAGTGTTGGTTTCAGACAGAAGAAGATTTGGTTCAAACCTGAAGATTTGGTCTAAAAGAACTCTCAGGAGGGAACTGCATACACAAAAACAGCACACATACAGTACGACATACATGTGTGTGTGAGTGCACCATCTAAAGTAAAATGACTCTGAGCTTCTCTCTCTTCCTCTCTGTCGTTTTCTCTCATTTTCTTTTACCTGGTTCTTTCCTGATGTTCCTGTTTATTTCTCATCTTCCAGGTCGAGGGGGAGACCACGCCTACTGGCCGTCTGACACCAACCTAATTGACAAGAGCAGCATCAATGGTAACACACACATAGACACACACTGTTCTTCTCCATGAAAGTAGAATGACATCATCATCATCAGATCATCAGAGCAACTAAGTTGTTTTCTTTGATCACTCGCCTCAGTCATGTCTAAACTTCCTTTAATGACTCGCTGTTTCCTGACAAGGAGCTGCCGTTCGCTAAATTACACTCTGTTAGGCCGTTAGCTTCGCTTCCTGTTTGTTGCTGAATCCCCATCAGCAGGAAATATTAATTATATTCAATATCTTAACCATCAATCAGTGTTTTTACAAACTGGAGAAAATAATCATCTGTATGGAGAAACAGGATTAAAAGATTGTGGTGGCATATAAATCTTCATCTTGTAGATTTTAATATAATGACAAAAACAACAACAATATTGTTGATAATAATCTGATTTGGGACAGTAACAGCGGAAAATATGAGCTTCTGGTTTTTAATAATACAAAAATACATTTGTAACAGTGTCAAACTTCAATAGCATGAATCTCAGGATGATAATGAATTATTCTTATTATAGCACTACACTATACATATTTACACCGATCAGCCGCAACATCCAAACCAGTTACCAGTTTTAATGTTGTGGATGAATGGTGTATTATTTATCTTCCTTTTAACTATGATTTATACTTACATATTGAGATATATTCGTCCTTAACGACTACCAATAATTGCAAAAGAAAGGGTAATATTCACATTAATACTAATATTAGCTGTAATTCAAATGTTACCTTAATATTGCCAACGATAATACTGATACTGATGGTACTGTTGATGCTAATACTAACACTTCTGCCACTATTAATGCTAATAATAATATTAATTCTAATTCTAAGACTGTTAATTTTAATACTAAAGGTAAAACTCATGTTAATGCTATTCTTTTATGCTAACGCTGACAAAAATTCCAATGACAATGATAATGATAATGTTCATGGTAATGCTGCAGAAGCTATGATAGTCCTTACACTAATGCTAGTAAAAACATGCTAATGCTAATTCTCCTGCTACTATTAACATTAACTAATATTAAAGGTAAAGCTAATCGTTAATCGTTAGTCACAAGTCCAATGTTAATCTTGATACACACGCTAATGTTAATGCTAATGATAGTTTATTACTTAAGATAAAGCTAATATTAATATCAGTGCTAACAAAAAATATAAATTTTAATGCTAATGGTAACACTCGTGCTAATGCTAATATTAATGCTAACAATACTTTCTGTAATGCCAATGGAAATACTCTTCTAATACTAAGACTGCTACTATTAATAACACAGAGACCACTGCTAAAGCTATTGTTAATAACAGCCTACAAATCATGGTCCTAACCGTAACTGTTTCCTCTAATTTCTGTTTGAAGAAAAACTGTTAAGTTACCCCGCCTCCACAGAGGAGGTCAGAGGTCAGGGTCTGTAACTGGCAGTGATTCAGTGTCTCATTGGAGGACAGTGAGGCATGCTCGTGTGTGTGTGTGTGTGTGTGTGTGTGTGTGTGTGTGTGTGTGTGTGTGTGTGTGTGTGTGTGTGTGTGTGTGTGTGTGTGTGTGTGTCTGAAGATGGACTCTTAACGTTTTGTCGGCACTGTTGCTGTTGCATGAGTCGGTCATAAATCTGCCACCTTCTGACCTCCGCCCTCCTCTGGCTTTATGGTGGGTTGGTGAGGGCGAAGCCTCATTCATCAGCTCAACACTATTTCATCTTTAACGTGGTGTCGGCCTTTATGTCGCAGAGCTTCCTCTCACTTGAAAAACGACCCTAAAGAGAAGATTCACCTCCATCCTTTCCCGTCAAGTCACAGCTCTGTAGGTCTCTACGTTTACAGTCTGTACTCAGGTGATCTGATGCAGCCTGTTGTTCTGATCCAGTGACACTATCTGAGGTCCGTGGGTAGCACAGTCTGGCTGCTGACACTAAAGTTTCTTCATTTTCTCTAGAGAAAGTGATATTGGCCTTTGACAGGGCTGAGAGCTTCATACAGCACAAAGCAATTAAAGTTAAAAAAATCTCAACTCTAAGTAACAGAACCTTGTGTTGCAAAAGAGTTTTTAATGGAAGACATTAACATCTTGAACCCTCGTATTCCCCTGAGACCTCACTTAAGTAGCTTGACATTTACCGCTTTTTGCATTTGCAGAAAAAATTAATGTCATCGTTTGTAACGTCTGTTTACTTTTTAACATACACATTATGGTGAACACAGGGGCTGGCACAAACCAGGTCCAAACCAGGTCCGAACCAGGTGCAAACTAGATGCAACAAGGCAAAGCTGGCACATCATGGAAAAGGGACTGAATACATTATTAGTGGCAGGAATACAGAAAATGGAGTCGGGGGGAGCTTCAGTAATCACCAATCACATGAGCTCCTCTCAGGCTGAGGTTGATCTCCGAGGATAACCTGAATTTTTTCAAAGTGATACTACTACTACTACTACTACTACTACTACTAATAATAATAATAATAATAATAATAAAAATAGTAATAACAATAATAATAATATGCAAAATATGTAATATTCTGCTGCTAGGGGTCTCACAATCAAAATACTAACAAAAGACTGTGTTTAGTGACATCGTGAAGTAGCGTAGGATGATGGGAGTTGTTGTCCATTGCCATCATTGCATTCAGCTTCTCCCGGTTAAGAGTCTTTCAGTGTTACTGCTTCAGGCGGTTTTTACCGGGAGCTGAATTATCCGCGGAGGTCTCGTCCTCTCAAAAACAAATGGACCCAGTGACTAAAGCCAGTAAAAAGGCTGAATAAAGCAGTGTGACTTTCAAAATCAGGGTTTCTCCAATGCTGTTTGGCGGACACAGGATGTCTCTGAGGGGCTGTGAGCTGAGGCGCCACTAACATATACTCAACTTGTTTATCTGATAACTCTGATAACTGATAAAATCCAGACAGCCGATGACTGAAATCCTCCTAACAGTTTAAAATATGTAGTTAAAAATGACCAAGATCTAAAAGTGTATATTAAAAATGTGGCTTAAAATTGGATAAGAAGTCAATTTTGAAATGGACAGTTTTGATTATTATAGTATTATTTATGTTGCTTTTTTTATATTATTTTAAATAATATGTGTTTTTACGTAAACTTTCTAAGAGTCCAAAACCTTATGGCAGGACTGGATGCACTCTGACGCAAGTATGTGAATCAGATAGAATATTGATATTGTTTTTATTATTGATGATAACTGTTTAATTTTGTAATTAATATTGTTACTTTTGTCAGTATTTCTAAGATTATATTCTATAAATAATAGTTTAGCACCAGATATGTACTGGAGGAAATTAAGAAGATGATCATGATATCATTCCTCCTCTATAATAAATGGCCAAGTGGGTTAGCAACACTATTATGCACACTGTTATCTGTATACTAACTCGTTTACAGACTAGCTGTGAGAACAGTCAGGAAAAGACAACAAAGTTTGTAGACTTGTCCCATGGACTCTGTGATCCTGGTTTCATTCATGGAAGACGTCAGGTCTGCAACCTTCTCTTAAGCCAGGATGGGTGATGAATACAGCACTGAGAGCTTGTTGCGGAGGAGAACAACTTAAAGAAATGCCCATATGTCCCTTCCAGTGATACTTAAGCTGCTTCAGGAAAGGCTCCGCTGTACTCTAAGAATTTTGCAAGATTCAGAAATTCAAGGAATTTCAGCTTTTCAAGTGATCCAAACCTTTTATGTAGTTGGGACCCAGCTGTGTCAAAAACGTGAGTACAACTGGTGAAGGTCGTTCTGGATGTGACTGGGCATACCTGAAAAAACCACGCTTGTTTCCAGATGCCAGGCCAACCTCTCATCATACCTCCTCAGCAGAGGGGTCAGCTCCACGTAGTTCCCACTCTTGTCAGAAGATTCTCCCTCAGAATGCCCAGGGAATGCAAGTTCCTAACTCCCCAAGAATGTTACTGCATCAATGCGCCTCTGTAGCACTTCTCTGTTATTTTTTAGCTTATTTATTGTGCTGCTCTATGCCTAACCTATCCTGCTGATTCAACTGGAGGTCCACATGAGTCCTCCCGAGAGTTTTAAGCACAAGCACGCTCCTAATGTGAGCCAGAGACCACTTTTGCGTGCCCCTGTGCAAAATTCCCAGGTCATTTCAGCCTTTGGAGTTCCAGACACTTTCCTCACTTTAGAGCAAAATACACGGCAATCGGCTTGGTTGACAGTCAACCAAGCTGATTTCTCAAATGTGTTCATTTGAAAATACCTGGTCTAGCTCGCACAGGCTGAACTTGCATTACCGTTTTTTATTGAACGCAGCATGGCGGGAGTTGATCGTCTCCTGTCAATAATCTCCATCTTTTCTTTGAAGACTTTGCTTGCAAAAGGAGTTATTAAAAGCTGCTCCACAAAATACCCTAACTACTCACACATGTCAGTACCCAGATGTTTGAGAGACAACTACTCTGATTCGAGATGATAAATAAAAGTGGGATTTTCTCGTTTTCTTGCTACCGCTACCTCTTAACCCTTGGAAGAAAAGACTGTTGAAGTCATTTTCTAATGCACAAGTACAGTTTCCACACGCATCTGCACATGTGTATAATAATGCATGCAATATCATAACTTATCTTGGAGCAGTGGGAGCTGAGTCAAGGGCAGTTTCACAAACGCATTTGTCTGTAGCTAGCTATAGCTAGTCACGCGTCAAAGATCCCAGGATTATCCACAATACACATTCACAAAAGAGCAAAAACGCTGTTGTCCCGTCTGCTTGACAAGCCCCAGCCTTTGTCAATGGGACATGGCCACACCCACGAAAATGACAGAAAAGATGAGAGACAATTGCCTACTGTCACCACAAGAGGGCAACAGATTGCAAGGTGAATGCAAACAGACAATATCAGGTCAGATTATGGGACAGAACGCTGTTCTGAAATCAGACATAAGGACAGATGTTGCTTCTACTTCTTGCTATTGGTCTAGTTGATGTCTAATTTTAGCCTTACTGGTCAAACACCACTCGCCTTGCTTGCCCTGACAACAAACCACTGGTATATACACTGTGTATATATACCATTTCACACTGTATATATACACTTTATACACTATTTCAACATTAAAACCAGTGACTGGCTTCAGCGTTGTGGCTGATTGGTGTATGCTGTAAGTGGAAGAGTGAGCAGGAAGCTGATGACTGTTGGTGCAGGAGCTACTGGAATATCGCCATACCACAACCTAATTGTCCAAACAATTAGGTTACAGACTAATTCATTTAAACTTTGCAGTTCTTCTCTTCCTCTCTGCATATTTAAAATACTCCTTTACATCTTTAAAGTACAGTAAACCTAAATGAGTGTATAGGCAAAAATCTGTCCCCATTTATCCAATTAGTGCAGTGCCAATTCAAACATGCTTGTTATCACATTAATAGTTAAATATTTTAATCAATCATGAAATCATCATCTAATTTACAGGTCACTGCTGTCTTATGATATTAATGATAATAATAATAATAAACCCTATTTGTCAGAGACCCGATCAGAAAATACTGGACCACAAATTCAAATTTATTGGGTACACCCATATAAAACTAATGGAGTATAACAGAACAGGCCTGCAATAAATCTTTGCTTCATGAGGATTATAATGTTCAGTGTTTACTGAAGCTGTTTGAATTTTCATTTTGGAGGGGCTGTTGAACTGTACGGGGTATACTGAGAGGTTGATCCTAATGTTTTGAAAATCCCATTTATATGACTTAGGGTTGACAAAATATTAGGAACACAGCTTTATCTAAGTGTACCTAATAAACCGGTAAGTGCAGATTAATTCAATCACTTCGTGTCATAGTTAAATGGGTATGACATGGATTTATTTTATAACTAGAGTAATAATAAAAGTTAAGAACATTACCATACGTTACCATAACAGCAGCATTACATAAATGACTTGTTCCCCCTGTTAATAACCCTAATATATCGTTCTTGGATGGGAATAAAAAGTAGACAAAACTGTGCTGTCCTGCTTTCGCTGCATCTTAAACAAAGTGCTTCAAGATGCTTTCACTTCAAGGGACCATGCGTAGCAGTTGAACCGTTGTGATAAGCCATTTCCAATTTGCAGAGCTTGGGTCTCTGTCTGAAACAGTCCCACACTTTAGATGATCCTGTGTGTCACACCAGCCTTAATCGACTATCGTTTAACGTTTCACTTTTAAAGTTTCTCCAGAACGCATCCAAAAACCTTTACAGTCAACACTGCCCTTCCGTGGGCCCTCAACAATACACACGTGAAGTTTGATGTCGATCTGATGAGTGGTTGTCGAGACAATCAAGGGACAGACAGAGACACAGACAGACAGACAGAGATTCCACCATTTATAGTTAGGAAAATTGTTGGGGGAAAAAAAAAACAAATGCAAAATAACGTTTGGAGATTTGCTAATTACTATTCAGAAAAACGCAGGTCAGTTAACATTAAATTCTGGTGTCTGATCAAAGGATGAAATTAATAATAAGGGTATCCAAGCTGTGCCAGCTGTGTGTAAAGTGGGATTTTGGAGGGGTGTGAGTGTGTGTGCTTATGATCAGTTCTGAGTTGAAGGAAAAACAAGTGAACATAATCCACTGAAATAACAGAGAGTGTTTGTTGGTGGGTGTCATTGTTTTTTATATATTTGTGTCATTTATTGCCTCTTGCCAACAGCGTTGCGCACCACAACAGTGTGCAGCACCCTGAGCTTTTGCCTCCACTTTCCAGCAACAGCTCCGAGCCTATATTTAATTACAGGTCAAGTCAGGTCTTATATTAACGGTTCAACTCAGATGTGAGTCTGATGGACAACTGTGCTGATGGTGATTCTGCTGTTGAACTTGGAATCGCTAAGTAAAAGCTTTCTAGTCATGATGTTTAGAAAACAACAGAACATTGTTTCCTCGTAGATCCTGACCAATCCTGTTGCTGTGTCTGGAGATTTAAATAATTAATGAAGTCATGCTGCTATGCCATCCATGTGTGAAATTACACACAGCCCCTTTCTCGAATTAGAGATTGTAGATGAAACGCACACATCATTTCCGCTGCTGAGTGATGACTACAGGTGTTAAATCAACTACACAGAAAAGATAAAACACTCTACAGGTTGCCTAGGCAGCTCAATCATCACATAGAACAACAGTACTGATATCTCCCAGAATTCCGGCTCACAGGATTAAATCAAAATATGTATGTATGTATATATGTCTTCAGTAGATGAAAAAAAGTGTAGTAAATGGAAAGAGGCCAGACTACCATAAAAGAAAGTGTTTTTTGATTTCGGCGATGTCTGTTTATATGTGCCTCTGCCATGTAAATCTACGAAAATTGCCTTGTATCTATGTTTGCGATAAGACCTTGCTAGCATGCCTACAGTGACAATGCTGATTTTTAGCAGGTATAAAGTTTGCCATGGTCACTATGTTAGTTTAGCATGCAGACATTACTGGCTAGCATGAAAAACAAAGTGCAGCTGAGTAAAATAATTGTAGCCACAAGGCAAGGACACAAATGTACGATTCAGATATGAAAAGGGTTCCAAAAAACTCAAGGTCTTGACTTAGGAGAATTGTTCGGTACACAGGCAGGCACGGAGGGAAGGGGGCATGGAGACTGAATACACTAGGAATGGGGAGACAGTGAGACACAGGTGCGACAATTCAGGGGCAGGGCAGACAATCACAGTGGTGGGAAACACAAGGGCAGGAAGTGGGGATCTGAAACGAGGGAAAAAAGGTAAAAGACATAAAAGAAAACAGGAAATTCACACAACTGAATGGAACAAAGAAAACATGACCTAGCTATCAAAGCTGAACATGACACTGAGGTTAATGGGAATGTCGTTGGTTTTTGCAGTTGTTTGGTAGTGAACCAAAGAATTGGGCAAATCTAAAATTTGAAATGATTGTGCGACATTGAAAGGCCAGGGACTACCAAAGTTATTACAGTTCATCCTGAGGGCGCGTGAATGTTTGTACCAAATTTCAAGATAGTCCATCCAATAGTTGTTGAGACATTTCAATCAAAACTGTTTGCTTGGCCCTATGAGTGACACTGTCTTCAGTAGATGGACTTACCCAATTATCCAATCAGGATACACCCTTCAAAGAATGAATGAAAAGGTCAGACTTATGCTGCTAAATCATATGGGATGGATGGTATAAATGGGAATGATTCCATTATTAGTTTCTTGCAAGTGTTCTTCATCAGGGTGATATTATTACAGAGTTGATTAGAATGAGGATTAGAATACTGTGCACTGACAATATAAAGCCATATCCATTAAATGTACATTTAACTACACTGAAAGACAGTCTTTGGCTGATGTGAGGCATTCAGATTTGCTTTGCTTTCAGGCACTTCCATGTTATTAAGAGCCAAGTCCGATTTGTTAGAGCTTTAAGGAAAAAAAATCCAACTTTTCCAGTCATAATTATGACTTAGATGTTGACGTGAACACTATTTACAAGTCGCAAACCCGTAATTATGATGGGCCTGTTAGGGCCTTGATGAAGACTTGCTCAGGTTGAAACTTTTAACTCTCAGGAAAGGCTCCTCCATGACGGCTGGGGGGAACCTGATAGGATCAAAATATGGCCGCTGGCAGCTGTGCCCCGATAATGTCTATTTCCTTCCTCTGGTTTCTCTACAGAGGAAGTGTTGTTTTTTATCGTACATTTCTTAGAATTTTTCCCTTCAATGATATATGTGCCAGTCTACAACAAATAAGTTTGTCAAATAAAATTTTTGGGAATCACCAAGCATTTAAGCATTATTTGTGTTGAGTCTCTATGCAGCTGATGAGCTTTGTTTCCCTGCTGGATTTCTGGGTTTTGTGGGGATTTTTGCACATCCTGTCACCTTCGTGTTGATTTGTTGACGTTGTTGTGGCTTTAAGCTGTTGAGAGCTTCTGGTTTATTCTACACAGTCTCTCTGAGCTGCTGTGGGTTCAGTGCCTTGCTCAAGGGCATCTCAGCAGAGGTTATTAAAGCTTCTGTTATCATCAGTAACATACATTTTGCGTGCGGGTCAGTTTTGACTTCCTTTCTGTCAGTTGCTGTTCCTGTCACTTGTTGTAGTCATCTCGTTTTTTGTACTTCACAGTCCAAAAAAATTTTGATTTATTGTATGACACCATCCTTACTTTGATGACAAACGGAAAGTATCAGTAGTTGATATGATTATATTTGCCATAATGGCACATGTTAAATTTAATTGCCACCTCAAAGACTGGATCTTTCTTGACTACTTTTTATCTTTTTAAATCTTTTTATTGTCCCTTTATGTCTCCAGTTTCCCTATAATTGGTACAAATTCACATAGTTCTTTCTAGGAAGCGTCCTAGGAAGGTATAAATAAATTACAGGAACATATAAAAAGGTTTACAGTTGTCCTCCCAAACAGTAAGGCTTTTTCAAAGCTTTTTCCACTCTGCCAGGAATACAATTCCAGTACAGAAATACTGAATCCATCATTTATATATGAAATGTAGAGTAAGTGTTACAACAGTGGTCAACTTTAAACAGAACACTGTCTAAGAACACTGGAAACAGTCTGCAGTTTTACCCACCATTTACCCACCATAAGTTTGTAACTGTAGAGTTAAATCCCACAAATTCCCAGAAAATACTGTATATAGAGGACATGGCCTCAGTGTCCTCAACTTCCCCGTTGCTGAAACACATAAGGTCAGTAGTTTTACAGTCAAATCCCAGTGTCCATTTACTAACTTTTTTCAGGACTTTCAACGTTAGTGTCTTCAGCCGTCATTTGCTCTGTTGTCTTGGATCCGTGGACATGCAGTTAAAACTTAAGCATGGAAGTCCTTTCTTAACCTTGGAATCAGGCTGACAAAAATTGCATTGTCAAACCTTGTAAGGTCAACAATGAAGTTTCATGCATTTATTTATTTCCTGACACAGTCAAAATGTCCAGTCAAGTCAAGCCAATTTCATTTGTGCAGTATAACCCCGAATCACAAATTTAGGGCTTTACTATCTGTACAGCATACGACACCCTCTATCCTCAGACACTCGATTCTGACAAGGAAAAAAAGCTAACTTAATTTGAAAAAAAAAAGAAAAATGTGACATAATTTCCACTAGGAGTTTGGGGGACATTTCACCTTCACTTTCCAAAATCCTATTTTTCACTTCCTCTCTTTTATATTTTCAGCTTGATTTTCTTACTCAGGTCTCCCTGGACATTGTTCTCTTACTGTCCTTCCACTGTAGTCCACATGGGAGAAGATGTGAACTGATAAATGTTGGTACACTCATCTGAGTCGCCCTCAGTTATTGAAGTGCCTTCAAAGCAACAAGCTCAATGACCAGCCGCAAGTGGTGCAGCCAGTGCTTTATAGACATTTTTTGCGCTAGGTCTTTTCTTCTCCGGCTACATACAGGCTTCTCTACCTTATTGTTGGAGGATGTTGGGACTGCGTGTAACCTGAAATGAATTCCTGCAGACAGTACTCAGGGCTGAAAAACAGTTTTCTGAACTACATTTTGCAGGTTATATGAAAGTAAAGCACAATTCTGTTTTTAGTGAGGATGTTTTTATTGTTGTTGCTGTGCTTTCTTCTTTTGAAAGCTTTAAGAGAGGAAGATGATGAAATTGAACTTTAATTTTAAAAAAAAAAGGAAAAAAAACGTGAGTAATGTTGTGGACTGCGCTGCAGCTAGAAAATGTGATGGATTGTGGTTTTCACTGAGAGTGACGACTGAATGTAGAGAGAAAGAGCGAGAGAGAGAGAGAGAGAGAGAGGGTGGAAGAAGTGAAGTGCCTCTCGCTCACTGTCTCATACATTTTTCTTAATTTTTCTTACCTGCATCTCCTCCCTCCTTCTCTTCTCTCCCACCCACCATTCTGCCCTTTCTCTGTCTCTTACCTCTGTCTGTAACCTTTTACTCTCTTTTCCCACCTCTCTGGCTTTTTCTTTTCTTCCTCTTTCTTCCTTTAACAGACTTCCCTCTCCTCTCCATCCAGACTTCATGGTCCTTCTGTGTTTCCTATTTTCTCTCTCTCTGTGCTCCAAGGTCGAGTTAATGAATGACAGAGCATACCATCAATTCCCCTTTCTCCCTTTACACCTGTCATAATACAATTAGCCCCACACACACACACACACACACACACACACACACACACACACACACAAACACACTTGTCTTACCTGAATTGTGAGGACCCCTTACCCTAACCTCAGCCGTGACAACTAAGTTCCTAACCCCAACCCTTGCCCCAACCCGTACCTAAACCAGATTCGAACTCTATCCATAAAACCAAGTCTTAACCCTCAAAAAGCCCTTTGAGGTTGTGACGACCGGCCAAAATGCCCTCAATTTCTCAAAAGGTCCTCACTCCAATGGTTTAAAACTCAGACTGGTCCTCATAAATAGAAGTACAAGTGTGTGTATACATGCACGCACACACACACACACACACACACACACACACACACACACACACACACACACACACACACTGTGTATTGATTGAAGCTGCAGCAACGGTTTTGTTTTCAGTCCAGTGAAACCAGTCTGGGTTTCATTCTGGAGGCTTTTATTTTCTAGCAAAAATATGCAAAATATTACTAAGATTCCAAAACAAAATTTTCCCTTTTTCTTAATAACTATATTTATTTTGCTTATGGACTGTTTATATTCAATAAAAGACTTGAATAAGATGGATAATTGAGATTAAATGTCTTAATTGGCATATGTTTGTGGTTCAGTTACATTCTGCTCCTCACCTCCCAACATTTCAAAATGAAAACATTCATTTAGATAAATAGGAGATAACCTACTTAAATGTTAAGTCAAAATGTCTTAACAATATACATATCAGTTTTCAAAATACAGTGATTTCTTAGTGAAAGAAATTATCTACGGAATGTGTATGTGCAACATGTGAGTCTATGACTGCTAATATTATAATGAAGTGCTTGACTGAAACTGAAATGTAATTTTCCATTTCTCTGCGTATGATGTGTGACAAAATTAATAGTAATCATTTTTAACTTGCAATTTTCTGTTTCAATTTTCATTTTAAAAGGGCATTCTTACTGCCAATATCAAAACTGACATTAAAACTTCAAGTTGAAACGTAAAATGAAAATTTAAACTTTACTAAACTAAAAAAAAAATGTTAGCGTACGGAGTGAAATTGTATTTGAAACTGTTTTTTCATTTCAATCTGAACAAGAAAATGAAATCCAAACAGCGTTTTTAATTTGCAAAAGGCTATTTCCCTCTCATTTTCTATAGAAACAAGCTAAAATAAGTCGAATTTTAAGGTTTGCAATTTTGTTTTCAGATTTACTGAAATTGAAGTTTCTGCTCATTTAAAGATGAAAATGGATGAAAGGTCCATTGCAAAGTCAAGTTCACTGAGTTAATTGCAGTGTTATGCTTAGGGATGTTCTGGAAATCATTTGTAAATGGAGTTCTTTTAATTTTAATTAGGCAGTGATTTTGAATTTTCAAACATGAAAATTGGATTTAAAACATCATGAAAAATTAAATGTTATTAAATGTTTTTATGTTAATATTGGGAACTATACACTTCCATAATCCTTAGGCCTTAATTTCAACCAAAGCAAAACTTACAATAAAATGAGAAAAACAACCTGTTATTTAAGGGTATAACATTTTCCACTTTTTGTTTCCCTGTTTCCCATTTGTATTTTCTAACCTCCAGTTCTCTTTTGTATGTATTTCAGAGTCTCCCATTGGTCAGATGCGTCCACCTCATGGCAGTGCCACACCTCAAAAGAACAGTAACCTTCTGGTCATCATAGTGGTTTCCGTGGGAGCCGTCACCGTGGTAGTGGTCGTCATCGTGGCTCTCATCTGCACCCGGCGCTCCTCCGCCCAGCAGAGAAAGTAAGATGTTCCATTCCTCTGTGTGATGGCATGAAACAGCTGTCAGGGAAACAAGGCAGATGGTCAATGATCTGTCCGTGATGTTTCTTTAATAGAGTTTGAATCAAAAAAACGTGCGTCCATCCGTTTCTATTCTTCTTTTTAATCCCATTCACTCAATAATACAGTCATTGGGACATGATTTCATGCTGCACATGATTTGAGTGCAGCATGAAAGCACACAGTAAAGTAAGTAAAGCTGAGGAGTTGAAGGTGTGCAGCCTACATCTACCAGATCATTCATCCTTTGCAAAAAGTAAAAATAACCTGTTGACAAAAAATATTAACCATTACCTTGTCTTCTTTTGTAGATACTGATAACTGATAGCATTTAACACCAACCACACTGAAAAATACATTGCATTTTCCTGTGGCGGCTTCACAGTAAAAGCCACACCTTGTTTCACCAGTTGAATGCTTTTGTGAAGCAGCAGCAGTAGGATGTTCCGTTGTCATTAGCAGTAACTCAAAACAGATCTGACAGAGTCTAAAAAGACTGAAGCTGATACCAATGAGATAAGATTCGATTACATGCATGCGAGTATGTCTCCTTTTTCAGCTGTTGTTATCACTGTCTTCCTCTGTAGGCAAATGGTGTTATGATGGATGCACATTTCTGTTGTGGTACAGACGAACAGGAGTATTCATCCTCTGCTGGGATTTGAAGGGTTGCCTAGCAACATAACTCTCACAGCAGTCTACAAGTGGTTCAGTGTGATGTCCACTGACATTAGTCACTGAGGGTGTCCTTCTTTCCCACCTGTGTGCTGACTTCCTTACCTGTGTGTCTCTCATCCTCGGTGCAGGAAGAGAGCGAGCCACAGTGCCAGTAAGAGGAAGGGCAGCCAGAAGGACCTGAGACCTCCTGACCTCTGGATCCATCACGAGGAAATGGAGATGAAGAACATAGAGAAAGCTCCCAGCGTCGCCCCATCCGGACGCGATTCGCCTATCCAGTCCTGCCAGGACCTCCCGCAGGTTGCACACAGCCAATCAGAGAGCCAGATTGGCAGCAAGAGCAGCCACTCGGGTACAGACTCGATGTTTATTCATTCATTCTCCCAATTATTTGTAATTTAAATTATATCTCTATAACCACTTGTGTATTTACTAACTTAATTTTATTCACTTTTAATATCGTTTTATTGTATAATGTTCATTTAACTTATAACAATACGCCTCCTAACTGTTAATAAAAAAAGCGAAGAAATATTGTTTGCTTTGTTTATAAACGTTGAATTATTCTGGGTCATCTTTCTTGTAGATTTCATGTCAGGGTTCATCTCTGTGTTTTGCCTGGCAACATCAAAATCTCAACAGGGTTTAGAACACTAAGCTTATAAATGCCATTTATAATTTGTGTATATCTGCTCACTAAATATTTCCTCTTTTCTTAAGTTGTACGGTGCTAACTGATTAATCCATTATGAGTCATCATTAAATTAGCTGTATGATGAAGCCTGATTCATCATGAATTAAAAAAACCCAAATGTATTAAGTAAAAATATATAAATGATCTCTCCCAGTAGAAAACAGTTAGCTTAGCTCATTTCTTAAATTCTCTTTTGAGAACCAGAACAATTGTAAATTATAAATGTTTTAAATGTTTTAGTATTTGAATGTTTTGATGTTGCAGGAGCGGATGCTGACGAGGCCTCCAGCAGTATCTCTACTCTGGAACGCTCCCTGGCTGCCAGGAGGGGGACTCGAGGCAAAATGATGATTCCTATGGACTCACAACCAAGCAACACACGTAAGTAACGAAACCCTGTGTGTGTGTTTTCATTCCGTTGACTTTTTTAACTTTCCTTTCCTTTTTCAGGATGTTTTTTAATCAATCACTGTATTGTTGTCGAGATATAACGTGTTAATTAGTGGGCTATAGAGGTGCTGATACTGTAGGTGGATTTTGTTACCTTTCGACATAGCCAGGCCAGCTCTTTCCAGCCCTTTTCAGTCTTTGTGCTATGCTAGGCTAACCGCACAGTATTTAGCACAGTATTATATAGCATACACACACACTGTAAGTATGTATTGACTTTTCACAAATTTCTCGCCAAAAAAAGCAGATAAGAGCTTTTCCCAAAATGTTAAACTTTTGCTTTTAAGATTTTGTCCCCTAAATAAATCCACGGATCCTCATTAAATACCCACACGGAGTCCTGAACCCAGGCCCAAACTCAGCATCAACTGAATGTATACATTATGCTCCGCTCAAGGTTGCTGTGCTGCAGAGTGGGGTGTCTCAGGGAGACAATGATGGCCAGAGGGTTTATCTCTCTCCTGTTTTATGTGTTTGTGCGGGAGGAAAGATGTAAATCATGCATCAGTGTCATGCAGAGACAGAAGCGAAGTTGAAGAAAGAGAGAACACATACTGTACTCGCACTGAAAATTACTCACTCACACACACTTTGTCACACAGATAATTAGCCAGCATGTTCCTTCAGACTGACTGAGAGGACATAGGGGAGAGGGGGAAGATCTAAGGCTGATCGAATAAGGGGAGGAGGACAAGCAGGGGAAAGACAGAGAGAGAGAGAGAGAGAGAGGAAACGAAGATGCAGTGGGGAGATGGAAGAGAAAGAGTGAAGTGTTGCTCTAAACCTTCATTACATTTCAATTTACAGTGTGTGAATGGGTTTATAGATTTGTATGTGAGATGTGTGTGTTGGTGGGTGTGTGTGTTGGTGTGTGTGTGTGTGTGTGTGTGTGTGTGTGTGTGTGTGTGTGTGTGCGCGCGCGTGTTTTTGTGTGTGTGTTCTATTTTTTGACTCCAGCAGTGACTCTGATGATGTTCAGTCACATGTGAGGTTTTAAATTGGACAGAAGTGAACAGTTTATTGTGTGTTCATCTCCAGTAAAAACACCTGTGAATGTAGAACTTTCACAAATGACACTTTTAGTTTGGAAATTTCATCCACTAAGTTCAGTGTTCTACAGCCGCCTAAGAAAGAAGTGAAAAAGTTCAGCAACAGTACAGCCACAGTTGGCTGCTGAACAACGGGACTTTATTTTGAAGCTTGTTAATGTAATGGGTACCCAACCATTTAAAGTCCGAACAACAGACAAATTCAAAAATTTTAACAAAATCTCTCTATATTTACACTGATTACTTCCAAATGTTCTTCTTTCATTGGATGGTAACAATAATACGACCTCTAGGAGCATACCAGCGGGAGGTGTACCGGACATTCATCCCGATGGTAACAATAGTAAACACGCAGTTAAGGTTATGCAACGGTCACAAAACTACTTGGCTGGTTTTGGGAGAGATCGTGATTTGTGTTGAAATAAGTACAACTAATTAAGGTGACCTACCGTTAAGATGTTATGCTACTTTAAAAGCATGTTAAACCAACTACTAATGTAGTGTATGCAAAGAGGTTCCAAATATTTTCTTCAAAATGTATTAAAATTGTCGTGTACAGCTTATTATAAAAACTTACTGTATTTAGTAGGGATATGATTTATACAAATTAATGCGTTATTCTGGATTTTCCGACCTAAAAAAATGTGACCCACGTAAATCGTGTAGATCATTAAAAAAATGGGAGGGGAGGAAGGAGTATGAGCTCAAAATGCCCAATTCCACACCTGCTGCGTACCCGTCGACCACTTCGTTCAGTGGTCAATTGTCAATTAACAAGAAGATCGCCATTTCAGATAGGGTAATTCGGGTATTCTGTGTTAATGTCTAATATATATATGTATAAGATGCAGGCCTACTTCGACTCACTTACTGATTGATTTTCACTTAACGCAGGTTCCCATGGCTTTCCATGTTGCTTGTTATTTCACAGTTTTTATGTAGCTAAATTACAAATGTTTGCTTATCTGCAATCTTAGCTTGCTAAGTTAATAAGCTAGCCAGCTGATAGCCACATGCAACGCTTGGCTGTATGAATGGTTGCGTTCCAAGCCCTCCTTATGTAAAAGGTTACGGCACCTTTTCTATGAATTTCTTGAGAATGTTTAGAGCTGGGAAAACCATATAATTTTGATCTCAGGACTAAGACTAAATCTAAAATAGCTGAGAAAACGAACACCACCAACATATTCATTTGTCTTCTCTGTACCAGCTGAAGTTGTGATAAAATGCAGCAATCTGCTAGAAAAGTCTGACTGTTTTAAATGTGCTGATCATAGTAGAACACTTGATTTTTTTTTTCTGTTTGAAAGAATAGAATCTACAGTCTTTTGTTGTCCTTTTTGGCTTTAGTGATATTTAAGCACCTGCTGTGTTTTAAAGCAACAGTCAAACTTCCGCAGTAGTAGACTCCTGGTCCTGTGGAAGCCAGAACACTGCATGTTCAGGACTGTGGTTGCCCAAGATCAGAAGTGAGTACTGCTAAGGGACTGAAAAATATACTTTTCATTTGGCTCCAAAACAGCCGTAGTTAATTCTCATCACCCTCCTGTCGTGATTAATCAGACTGCTTAGGAATGTCATCTCCATAACACCCTCTTCTCATCGATCACCACACTTTTGCTTCCGTTACGCACATCAGGGCCTTTTCTTCTTCAAATCTGGATTGAAATTTATGTGCTATAAAACACATCTGTTGACATTGCAACAAATCCTTTGCCCAAACCTGCGAGGGTGCAGGCCCATTCAGGGTTAACTGCTTCATGAGCCATAAACCCCATACATGAACAACAGCTCCATCACACACTCGTCAATGTTGTGACACTCCTGTCATTTCCATCACACACTGTTAAGCTACATCTGACTCCTGTCAGCTCTGTATTCCCCCCTGGACTCCGTTGAACCTCAATTATTCCTGTTGAACTGTTTTATCTACATCACCCTAATCAGCTCCATCATTCTCCTGTATGTTTTACAGTCATACTAGCACCCTAACACCAGTTTTGTCACACCTCCTTCCTTCCTCCTCTCTCCTTAACACCTCCTGACACACTGTTGTTGGAGTTCATGGGGGTTGTAGTTGTCTGTAAACAGATCCCCCCGTCTGCATAAACCTGCTTTAATTCACTAGCAGACTGATGTGGGACATCTGCAGTCTCAGTGACACCACATGACATCCGTGAACCAGTTTTGTGCAGAAGCAGATCATCAGAGTACCGCCTTCTCTCTCTCTGTCCCTGTAGAATGTGTGTATGTGTGTGTGTGTGTGTGTGTGTGTGTGTGTGTGTGTTCAGTCACATCGCTCTCTGCTGAAAGTTTCATATAGTAAGTCTCTTTTGTGTGTGTTGGTTTTTTTTTTTGGCCTCCTTTCTCTCTTTTTTTTTTATTCTTCTTCACTTGTGTAGTTGTTCAGTGCAGCTGTAACAAACCAAAGCTGCCGCACTGAACAGTAACAATCAGGTTACAACACTGTAATCTCTGGAGAGTGCGAGTCAGCAGGTGACTGATCATTTTTTCTGCAATGTGACATTCCCCTCTGTGTTTTTACATAAATGTGTGTGTGTGTGTGTGATATGTGGGTCATAGTAAAACAGGAAAACCCTTCAGGCTTCCTCTGCTAACACACAGACCTGTCATTTATTCTGGTCTATTTTTCGGTTTAAGTTTCTGTTATGTTTTACACCTCCTAACTTTTATTGTATTTTTGTCAAGGTTTTGGTCAGTAAGACTTATTCCTCCCTCCTTTTTTCTTCCACCTGAGCTCTGGCTGTGTGGCTTTGTTCAGTATTTCTACTTTTCAGCTTTGCCACACTGAAATTGGAAATCTCAGAAGGTATTGTGCAGTTGAAGCCATTCCTCTTTCACTGACGCATAAAACAAAAAGGGCAGCGCACTAATCAATCATTACAAATGGTAGAACACTTTTTTTAACTACTACAATGCCAAATGGAATATTTCTATTAAGATATCTCCAAAAGAATATTTTCCTCTTCCTGTGAAATGAAGTGTTTCATCACAGGAATGGAGAGTGAGAGCATTGTTCAAAAATCAAAGAAATTAGTTGTCAAATGATTAACAATATAAGCACTTGTAATGATTTTTTTTAAACATTTTTAAGCACTGATTTTTGATACATAAATAATAAATTCCCCTTTTAAAAAAGAGCAAAGAATCTGAATAGTTAGTAGTTAATAGTCAGAGAAAGCTGAAGCTACCATTCCCCTCTCTTACACATACTGCAACAGCCAATCTAAAATACCATCCCATTTATCAGCTGTAGCCTGCAGCTGGCGTTGACTACAGTTAATGGGTTATTTGCTTTTTCCCATCTGAAGGTGATCAATATCGGATCGATATATGCGATCAACAACTTCTTCAGAAGTCTTTAAATGAGAGCTAAATAAACTGTTCAGGTATGCTTTCCTGTTTATATCTGTGATATGCTCATTTATCATGACATAACTTTACTGACGTTTCTGAACCGAAGAACAATCTAATAAACACAATCATTTCCTCTTCAAAGATGGTTCTCATCAGACGTGTTCATGTTTGCACCTGATTTCGATTTGGTTTTTGTTTTTTGACAAAAACATATAATCACTTTAGTCAATTTTTGATTGTCAGGTTTGGTCTTGTTTTAGGTAAGTGAGAGAAAACTTTTACACATTTGGTCTAATCTTAATCAGCCATTTTTAGATTTTTTATTATATGAAATACTTAAGTGACATTTCATCAAACTCCCAGATTTTGTAGCCAGGGTTTTATGTGTTGGCACTTAATTTCTGTTTTTTTAAATTAACTTTAACAAAGTAGCATAATGACCTTTAAATTATACAATGGCTAGTTTAGACTTGAATTCAGAAATCCTTAAGGTATCCTTCCATAGATGACATTGTCACCAAAAATTACAGACAGCTAATGGACAGATTAAAGATGATCAATAGCTGACTGCAATTCTATTGTAAAAATGACTATTCTTCCACTTTTGTTTAAGCTAGTATGTTTCATCTACCCCCTGTAATGGGTCTTTGGAAAAAGATAATTAGGTCAGAATAGGAAAAAAATCCTATGGCTTCTTCTGATTTGACTTTTTGACTTTGTGAGAATTTGACAGAATTGCAACCTCTTGCAGCTAATATGGGATTAGTTAAATATGCATGAATTCTTAAAAACCTGCAGGGTCTGCACTGTTTGTCTTTGTTTTGGTCTCTTTCTCTTTGTTTCCTCTGAAGCAGCTTGAGGCTTCTACACTTTTTTTATCCGACTGCCACATGGCTGCTTTGTAGACGACAGACGTTCTGATCTCTTTATCAACCTTCTGTTTGTACCTCTCTGCTTCTCCTGTCTGGTTTCCTTCCCTCTGTTCCTCTCTTTCTATCAGTTTGTTTCAATTTCATCTCAGTCTGCTTGTGCTTAGCCCAAATTTCTTAACCTATGTCTGTATTTCTCCCTCTCTCTCTAACAAGCCTGCACCAACACACACACACACACACACACACACACAAAAAAAACACACAAACACAAAAAACACACACACACACCCCTTAACCTGCGGTCCGCTGCCTCACTGCACCAAAGTCATCAATATTCTCAATCAATAACGGCATTGATCAGACTTGCTCATCTCTGGTCATCTTGCTTCTGTAATCAAACCCTGCTTCTCTTTAAATGATCACAGCACAAATTCAGTAAATAACACACACACAGACAAACACACACCTCTTAAAGCTGCTGATCACAGCCTTGCTTTGTCCAAATTGTCAATATCTTCTAATCAATACTGGAATTGATGGGAGCTTAGTAGAATCAGACCTCGTGGTTCAAAAAAGAGAAAGAAGAACGCAGAAGGAAACTTTACCACCCCCTATGTCTTCTTTTCTGTCAGTCGTTAGAATTCATTTGAAAAAGCTTCATTGACATGTGTGTTACATAAAGAATATTGAAAACATTCGGACGGCGTGGAGGCAGGATAAAGAAAAAAAAGAATGAAAAACAATACAAGGGGGAGACATGAGAGAGCCCCAGTGCAGCCAGCAGCACATGCCACTGCTCGGCATGAAATGGACTTCACAGGCTTAAATATACCGGACTCATTGCAGCTGTGCTTTTCTGTCGTGACTTCTCACACAAGTCTGAAAGAACAAGTGCTACTGTCTTCACCAGCACGACGAGTAACAAGTTGCGTATTATGTGCGTAACCGTGGCACTAAGTGTATCTTTACACATAGGTATGATGGCTGAACACAATATCGTGTGACACCGATGAAGGACAGTTTTACAACAAAACTGAAGGCGGACACTAGCCAAGACACAAATCACAACTCGTTGTTTTTACACTACGTTTTGTGTGAGATTAAACAAACGAAATATAAAGAGATGGAGCTTTAAATCTGTTGACAGATTTTTTTACTTTTGGACTGAGACTGTCCAGCTGTTTCTACCTGCTGGTTACTGTTGCTAAACTAAGCTTACCAGCTGCTGGCTCCTGTGTGGTATTGATCTTCTCGTCTAACTCCCAGCAAGGAAGCAAATGAGCCTATTTCCCAAATTTTCAAGCTGTCCCTTCGATAAGCCAAAGAACTATATTAGTGAATAACTTAAACGAGACAACATATTTATTGTACAATATGTCATCTTCCATTCTCCATCTGTTGAGAAATGTGATGTAGGTTACAACCTTCTCTGAGCTGTCGGCTCATAAAAGAGGGCAGACAGGAAAACAAACACTTAATGAAAGAAAACAACCAGAGGTGTTTTCGAGAACACCGTTTTACACAACTGTTGGCAGTGAACACTATTACTTTTCCAGTGTAATTTATTTGACGTTATATTCATCATTTTACATTTATATAGGCTCGCTAGATTTCATTTCAGTGTGAGGTTGGAAATACCTGTACAGCTGCGGCAGGTATAGACAAGCTGCAAACGTTTACTTTTGAAAAGAATCTTTTTTTAAATCAACATTAATATACACAATACTGAACGTTTGCATAAAAGAAGACACAGAGAAACACACACAAACATGGGATGCATACACACACGCACACACGCGCGTAAAGGAGTGCCTCTTATCTCCTAAACAGGCTTGAGATGAAAGGGGGGGTGTATATGTGTGTGTGTGTGTGTGCGTGTGTGTGTGTGTGTGTTGTGTGTGTGTGTGTGTGTGCGTGTGTGTGTGTGTGTGTGTGTGTATGTGTGTGTATGCGTTGTGTACCTGAGGCAGTGTAATCAGTCTCAGTGAGTTTGACTCCCTGCGGTTTCCTCTCAAGGTCACAATATGAGCTCTGTCTGCTCTGACTGCTTTGCTGACTGTCTTTCCTCCTCTGTGAACAGCAGCTCTATGCTCTGGCTGACTGCTTTACTGACTGCTGCAACCTCTGTTGTATTCACTGGTTCAGCGTCTGTGAGACTGACTCTTAGGGTCTGGTGATATGACGATTCATTCTGTGAGAAGATTAAAATTTTCCAGCAGCACGGCTTTGCTGTACTCCTTCTACTGAGATAGAGTGTATCTCCCAGTAATATCTCTGGGTATGTTAGGCCATTTGTGGGCAATGCTGCAGGACTCAGTGACCTTCTTCATAAGATTTTAGTATCTTGTTTTTTACTGATCTCACTAAAACACATTCCTGTCTGGTTATTTTTTTTAAAAGTGGGTTTTTACAGAAAATGCACGATATTGTATATAGTGATATTATGATGTCAAATTACATAGAGAGGATACTGTCTTTGTTTCAGCAGTGAGCAGTGTCATTCTGCTGTGATGTACTTGTTTACCTGTTTCTTCCATGTCCTTCTGCTGTGTCAGTGCCATTCTGCCTTGGTTTACTGACTGTTTTGTCTGTGTGTTTCAGCGGTGGTCAGTGCTATCCCGGTGCCAGCTCTGGACTCCTCTCAGTATCCTGGTATTCTGCCTTCACCGTCCTGCAGCTTCACACACAACAAGTTCAGCCTGAGACCGATGCCTTTCCCTAGCCTGACTGTGGACAGAGGATACACACCAGGTACCGGAATACTACTGCTACTAATACTTCTGATGTTACTGTAGAGACAGAGGAAATACTCCAGTACTGCCCATAATAAAAATACTAATGAAAAAAATAACCATTAGACAGATAACAGGTACATCTGTGATTCTTGCACTTGCCAGTCATTTACGTACAAGAGGCTGCAGTGGTAGGCCAACAGGCAAAACAAGCTGTGCTAGAGGTTGAACTGGGAGCTTTCAGAGAAACTGCAGTAGGCTACAAAAAAGTTTCTGAGAGGTTTGTCTTTCACACAGCACTCACCTCCGATCCGCATATTTCCACGTACATTCTAAAAAAAAGTGAGACTGCATTTTGGTGGCATAAGACATGTTAAAACACCCATGCCCATTGTTTTCTATGTAAGTGTTGGGTATGGATACGGAACCCTGGATTATCAGGATGTGAAGCAGCAGTTCCAAAGCCATAATTACATGAACAAATTAGCCAATTGATAAAAAGGGAGTAACCAAACCCACAGACAAAAGCACAGTTGTTGAAACAACAGCCTTCAATAGTCTCTGGTCAAGAGAGTCTATGTTGTTAGCATGTTCGGCTAACTACTATCTACTACCTACCTAACAACAGCATTATTTAAAGGCCGTGGAGCACATCATTAACTGACTTCATTAGTTTGTGGGGTTACAGGCTGCACTAAAGAGAAAGAGGCTCTTTCCTGTTTTTTATTGGATTTGGGGAAATTTAGACATCAGCGACCCCAACAACGTTACCAGAGATAGTGTTACAGTTAGTTCTCAACCTAAAAGCCTTTTCTCTTGTAATGTTAAAACATAGCAAATAGCACTTAATCTAACTACAAATTCTACTAGAGATGATGGGAACACACCAAGTAGCCTCAACTACTGATATACTCATTACAATGATTATAGGTATCATTAATACATAATAATATCACTATCATACTCATTGTTATGACCACGGCAAATGTTAATAATAGAAAGATAGTATATAATATATTATATATAGTATATATAATGGTATATAATAATACAATAATAAACCTTAACCTTTAAACCTTAAATTACAACAGGGCTTAAACTGCAGCATCTTAGTCTTCCCAGTTCTCTCTCCACTGTTCTCCTCCTCCTCCTCCTCCCTTTTGTATTTAAGCCCCATTTTGCAGAAGAGCTAAATGCTAAACGACGTGATGGGGAGCAGTAATTCAGTAATTGGCTAATTCCTGGTCGGCTTGTATCAATGATTTAACAACAGCAGAGAGATGAGGAGAAGCTTCAGAGTCATTGAATTAGCTGACACACTGGGAGGGCTGATCACTGCTGGCAAAACACACACTTGCAAGATGACGAAGGGGTGGTTTTGGGGCAGCTAATGATAGAGTGAAGTAGCAATAATGAGAGAGAGATGTGGAGGCTGTTAATGAGGGAGATAACATAAACTTTAAAGTCACACAAGCAATGAGACACGACAATGAGCTTCTCTGATTGCAAATTGAAAGGACAAGATTGGGTCCAAAAGAAGCCCACTCCAAGTCCCAGATAGCATTGCTGAAAGACATACCCAGTCAGGGAGCTTCAGACTCTTTTACAATGTGGCTCATGACAGGATGAAGTCAAACATTGACAGCTGTAGAAAGTGTTGGATAAAGTCCGATATTTGAAATAATTCATTACGATCTTTCAAAGCGGTCTGTATATAATACATCTCTGGGGCAGCTGTGGCTCAACATGTAGAGTGGGTTGTCCACCAATCACAGGGCTGGTGGCTCTATCCCAAGCTCCTCCTGTCCACATGTTGAAGTGTCCTTAAGCAAGACACTGATTTCAATGAGTAGGCCAGCATGTGACTGTATGTGTGTTTGTGTGATTGGGTGAATAAGAGACAAATTTTGAAGTGCTTTGGATGAATACCCAGTACTATGTAAATGCAGTCCATTTACTGTTTATTATGATTACATTGTTCTGGATTGAGTCTTCTCCATAGCAACAGCTCATTCAAATCTCTTCAGATTTAATGAATCCCATATTTTATATTATAAGCATCCTGAACCACAAATTTTGTCCCAAGATAAAATCAAGTGAAATTTGGAAGAAAAAAAAAAGACAAATTAATAAATTGTTGTTCGTCAATGCCAACAACTTCCACTTTATTCAGACCCACAGAACTTCATTTTAAATTTTAGTTGAGATCCCAGAGTTTCCAAAAATGCCAAATATATAAGGGAGGATTTCAAGAAATGTTTCTAAAATGATGCATCAAGACATGTATAATATTGGCTTTTGATGAAATTGTGCACCCATAAAAAACCTGTAGTGTGGGGTTTGAATATTTCACTCAGTGTAAATCAAATATAGTAGCTTTAATGAAGAGCTAGTATGACCTTCTGTGCATACATGGCTTACAGCGAGGACAGCTTGTGGACAGTTTGTGGCTTTTGCCGATTGCTCAATATCAGGTTGTTTTTGGGCAAATTGCCAATCATGGTCTTTAGCTTTGTCTCTAAGACAACTATAAATTATGTACAGCACTTTCTTTGGAGAGATTCTTCCCTTTGCACCAGGCTGTAAGGTACCTATATTGTATATAATATACTTATTCTTAGCAAACCACCAGTGCTAATTATTTCCAGAGTGTTTTACCAGGGCAAACTTTCCACAACAAAAATACCTGCCCAGCACAAAACAGCAGACAGACACACTTAGCAAGTAGCTGGTGACCATAGTGAAGCATTTAGCAGCTAATGAGTTGGTGGAGAGTTTGGGGAAGAGCGAATATTGGACGTATATTCATCAGGTGGGAACTCCAATGTTGAGTTAGATGTTGAATACATTTTCTATGTTTTAATCATTTTTTTTTTTTAGCATTTTAAAACCTGTACTATAATGTCTGTTTATGGTCAGTCAGTGGCTTAGCCTGACACAGAAGGACATCATAGAGCCCCTGTTTTATTTGGCAGACATTTACCTCTGTGTTTTCTTCTACTTCTTGTTTTATGGCAGCAGACCCCTTAATACAAAGCACAATATACCTATGACCTTTCCTCAAAATGTGATTTAATAAACTGCCAAAAACACTAAAAGATGAATAACTTTACATTCATAGTTCTAACAATAAAAACATTAAAGCAGGCTAGCTAAACTAAGACAAAAACATGGATGAATTTCATTTATGGAATATGAGCAATACAAAGTTTTATTGTCTTCACAGGCTCTCACGCCATTCCCCCACCCCTCCAGATCATTCAGTGGCTGAACTGATCAGGGATCAGATAAATTCTACAACAGCTTTGTTGAAATTGCTGGAGCTAGTTTTTTCCAATTGCTTGAATGAGACTGTGAATTTCAGTGTAAAATCAGCTTCTGTTATCTCAGGGGACAGACCCTCTAAGTAGATATTTCCACAAAGTGCTTGCAGACATAGTTACACTTGAGAGGAGTGAAGATGATGTATGGTTCTAGGTGAGAAGGATTCATTTACAACCTTTCCACATTTGCCTAGAATCGGATTTCATTCCATCTTGAGTCTTTCTTGGATACATTTTACACTTTTTTTTGATATCCAATAGCTAGCCAATCCAGGCAAGACACATGAATTGCAAATAGAGACTCTGAGTTGTGAGCAGTTGAATTAAAGACTGTTAAAGACCTTTCTTAGATAGATGGTTAGATTTTGATTATTTTTAGTGTTCTGATTAATTAAATCTATAAAATATTTTGCAAGCACAACGGTTAGAATTAATTTTCCGACCCCTGAAATGATCTTATTATTATTCGTCTTGCAACCCCTTATTAGGGTCCTGATCCCTCTGCAGTCAGCAGGGATGTGTCTGAACGTTACCAGCTCACTCATGCGTGTGCTAGTATAAGACATGATACAAACAAAACACACCAAAATATTGCACTATAACACCAGTAGTGATCAAAAACTGAACATGATACAGTTAAAGAGATATTTAAGAGGGTAATCAAGTGTTTGAAAGCCAAATAGGAAAACATAGTAATGATGTGTGATGTTTGAACACGGTTTAAGGTTGATTTGCTATAGTATGGTTAAATGATCCAGGGCTCTCCCATGTTTCTAGACTGAGGAACATTTCCAGACTGAGGAACATTTAAGTGAAAAGTTCTGGTATAAAAAAAAATATATATATATATCTGCAGTCTGTTGTTGGGAACTTGTGTTCCTTTGTAGACACTGCAAGTAAAAACAAAATTGAATAAATCACTTCACCATTCTACCTCAACATCTTTAACCGATGGATTTTTTATCTCTCGACTCATACCTTAAAATGAATTAACTGTTGTGTTTCTTTGTGTCTAAGTATAGTTCTTATGCTTTCCGTTCAAACACTCAGAGTAAGCAAATAAACAACCAAGGTGTCATTTAACAGTGTTACTGCAGCTTTCCATCACTGCAGTGATGGAGATTAGGTTTGTTGTCAAATATGAAATGCGATGGAGAGGAGATGGGTGGGCAGTGCAAATGAAAGGTGGAGGAGTGGAGGAGCTTATGAAAAAAGAGGAGGACACATCCTCCTTTCCTCTGTCATCTCATTTATACTTATTACCCTTTCTGGTTGTTTTATTTATTGATTTATTTTTGTTGTGTTTTGTTTTCCTCTGGTCCTTCTTCTTCTTTGATTTGAGGGATGCCCTTCATTGTCTGGAAACTATCACAAAATGATCCAGACTGTTACTCTGATCTCTGGATCTGGATTAGAGTAAAACCAGTTTGATATACAGTAAGGGGAGGATTAGTGTCAGGACGGTGTGTTTTCTTTCCTTTCTGAGGTGGTTATAGGTTGAGGCTATTGTCAAACAGTAGCCTGATTATTAAAAAAAATTGTTGTTTCAATTCATTCACTCAGTTTGACTGTGTTATCCTGGCAGATTTATTGTTTGAAGGGATGGTATTTTATTTTGTAAATCCCTAACAACTCAGTAGTGGCTGATGTATCCATCTTGTCGATGTAATTTTCAATCAGCGAGGAGGCTGCGGTTGTGTTGGTAGAAGCAGCTCACTTAATGTTTTTCCTAAAAGTCCTCGAACCTGAACGTCCATACAGTAAAGGTTTTTTGTCCTTACCCTCTGATATGACCCATAGAAGCATCTCCTGAAATAGCGCGCCTAAGGTGGCAAGTATACCAGACCTTTGTCGTCATGGTTACAATAATAAATACACAAAGTCTATCCAGTGGTGGCGTACCGGACCTTTGTTATCATAGGGACAAACTACCTACATCCTTGCTCAGGTTTGAGGACTTGTAGCAAAAATTCAAGGTCTGTGTTATTGTTCCTGAGTCCTTTTCTTTGGGCTCCCTGTGCTTTTAAAAATCTTTCCCTTCTTCCTCTTCAATCCCTCTCTCTTCGCTCTTTCCCCACCCATCATCTGCTTTCCATCCACCTGTTCCCTCAGTCTTCTATGTGTGGCTCTCACATTCCTTCCCTCAGCTTTTCCTCTCCTTTCTTTCTCTCGTCCCAACTGGTTAATGAACACAGCGGCTGTACGAGAAATTAGTGGCTGTCCCTACTCTCCCATGTTCTCTCTGATCAGACTGGCAGCAGCTACACAGGGAGTTTCATCTCTCATGTCACATCAGAGGCATGTTTCTGCACACTGTCAGGAGATTTCTTTTCTCTTCCCTTCAGCAAGAAGCTCCTCTTTTTTGTCTTCATCTACCTATTTCTCTCACATGTATCGCCGCAGAGATGAAATGGGGTTTCTCTGAGAGTGAAGAAATTTAGCCAATAACGAAACACCAGCAAAAAATATTCACACTCAACAAAGGAAAAGAACAAAATTGAAAATCTGACAGAACTCTGGGTTTCTTTATGCATAAGGAAAAGATTGATGTTTTAAGTTAAATTATTAAAGTATATAGTTTAGTTTTAATAGATTTTAAAGATCCATGAGCCTTTCAGTGCATACATTTCAAAATATGACTGTTTTTTCTGTCATGGAGGTGAAACGCACAGCTAAAAGTAAAGACAGTAGACAAACATCTCCCTTGCATGCATGTGTCTGTTTCTCTCTAGTGGGGTTTAAACACATTAGGAATGACCACAGGTGTTCAAACAAACAGTAGAAGGTCCATGCAGACAGTATTTACATTAAAATTCCTGACAGAAACACATTTTCTGTCCCGCTGCCCTCCTGCAGCAGCAGTAATTTACACAAGAGTGGAACATTTTCTCAGTGTATTACTGCCCACATCAAAGCAGAAACTGACAGAAACTGGAAAAATCGCTGAAGCTCAGAAAAATTTTGTTTCAGAATATTCACGTTTGAAGTTTGTTTTCTTCAATGTATGTTTTTCTGTCTTTTCTCCACATAAATGTTGACTCTTTACAAATGACTCAGTGATTCAGACTAATTGGACTTTTTTTCTTTTGTCCTTCCCTCTCTTCATCCCAATTCTTTAATTCTTCCAATCCCCAAATCCCTCTTTAACATCTCTCATATCTTTCTGTCCTCCGACCAATTCTTTTCACCTACTTCCCTCTCTCCTAACTTCCTTTATGTCCTCCTCTTCTTCAGCGATGCCCACAGACACTTCCACCAATCCTCTCCTCCAGCAGCAGCCTCCACCACAGCAGGCCCCTCCCCTTCTCCCCGGCTCCTCCGGCACGCCCGGGGAACACGTTTCCGGGGTTGGCCCAGTCCCGGGTGTTCCTGCTGCTGCTGCAGCCGCCGCCGATGAGGCCCAGGCAGGGAGCGGTCGGACCATCCCAACAGCCTGTGTGCGGCCCACCCACCCGCTACGAAGCTTCACCAACCCACTGCTGCCACCACCCATGGGGACTATCGACCCCAAGGTGTACACCTCCATGATGCCGCAGTCCAGTGAGTACAGCTGTTTGTCAGGTGTCTTAAGACTCAGTTCACAAATCAAAGATCATGATACACCCAGGTTTTTCTTTAAACCCATAAGTGAACTAAAAACTAATATTGTTATGTTACATAACATAACATGGCGTATCATGACATAATGGTCAATGCAAGTAACATGACATAACAGGAGGCTTAACGTGACACATTGTGATGTGACATAAAGTGACATGAACTTGACGTGACATAATGAGTTGTAACATGACGAACATAAGAAGATAGTGTGATGCGATGATACATTTCGTGACGTGACATGATGTGACATGGTGCAAAGGGGTGTGATGTGGCAGTGAGTTCATCGAGGATGGAAACCCTAGTGGCGTATTTGTAACATGACATTATGTGACGTGACATTACGCGACGTGACATTACGTGACTTGACATTACGCGACGTGACGTGACATGACACGACGTGACATTACCTAACATGACGTTACGTGACATGACAATACGCAACGTGACATTACACGACGTGACATATCCAAATGTGACATTATTTGACATGACATTACGTGACATTAAATTATGCAACGTGACATTACGCGACGTGAAATTACACAACGTGACATTATGTGACATGGCATTATATCACATGACATTACGCGATGTGTCTTTACGAGACATGACATTACGTGACATTACATAACAGCATGACATTTTTCATGAAGTAACATGACATCAAATTATGCAGCATCACATTACATAATAGGACCAAACCAAAGCAGTTAGCATAATGGCTGAAGGCTGAATTCAGAGCTAAAGTGGGTTCAGCATCACTTCCTCTAATGTCCACTAGATGGTGCTCCAAGAGAACTTTATTTAAGTGAATAGGAAAAACCTTTACCTCAAATACTCATCTTTCGGGTTTTCAATTTGCCTCACTGGAAGTTTTAGAGTATCGCTGCATTCACTTTTTATGACTTAATGTTTGCCATTCCTTCACTGAAGTGTTAAATGATTCCTTCCTAAGGACTGATGTGATGTTTATTTAGTGCTCATTCCATTGGTCTCACATTTTTAGCTGAAACGAGACCAGGAAAATGAGGTTACCCCACATGATGACAAAAAACTTATATCTTTTAAAGTTGGTATCTGGTTCCACTCTCTGTATCTGTGTCTGCTGTTTCTCCTGTTTGTCATTGATTGTTTTGTTAGATTCCAGCAACTCTTTGTTTAAGCTGGATTCTTTCCATTGAGCGACTTCACTTTGTTTAATATTTTATTCAGGGAAGCTAAATGCATTTAGCCTCAGGCTGCTACACGGTGTGTGATTGTCCATACAGTGTGTATACGTGTGTGTGTGTGTGTGTGTGTGTGTGTGTGTGTGTGTGTGTGTGTGTGTGTGTGTGTGTGTGTGTGTGTGTGTGTGTGTGTGTGTGTGTGTGTGTGTGTGTGTTTGTAGAAGGATACTGTAACTGGCCTTGACATTAGCCAGAGGGTTGCATCTGATCTGGACTGACCTCCCGTGTTTTCTCTCTTTCTCTCTTTATGTTACGTCTCTCCATATATCCACCTCTCTCTCTCTCTTTCTCTCTCTCTCTCTCTCTCTCTCTGTCTCTCTCTTTGTCTCACTTTCAAGGAGCCTTATATTTCACAAAACATTGTTCTTCCTCATGAAAATCATCTCTCCTTAGTTGTCTTTTGTCTTTTTTTAGCCCTGCTATAGGACTCTAGCAATGGCACTCTCAGTCGGTCCACCAATTCAGACGGAAATATCTTCACAAATGTCAGCTGGATTGCCTTGAAATTTGGTTAAGACGTCTGCGGTTTCTTGACAATGAAACCTATTGACTTTGTCGAGCACCTCAGCTCATATTTTTCATTACCAGTCTATGATAAGATAACTAAGCTCGATTCCAGGGGAGTGACAAGGTTAGACATTATCTACTTTCACATAATAACATATTCAATGTAAGTTAGTTGAGTTAAGTAGCTTGTAAGTCAGCATAGCAGAGTAATTTTCAGTAAAATTAAGTTAAAGATAGCTACTCAGGTTTTCAGTGGTCAAGACCAGACTAAATCTGATTTTTTCATTAGCTACATATTTAAAGCTTGGTTATTTGCTTACTATTAGATAGCACACGCCATAGAAAATGTATCTATTTTTTGGCACACTTGAATGGTTATCCACTATGCTTCCTCTAAGGACATGACCCTAGTATCTGGATAAGAGTGTGTCTTGTTGAAGCTTGCTAGTTCAAAATGGTCCTGAGTGCCCACTTAAGATCTCAAGAACCCACCAAAGCTACTGGAGAAAAAAAGGAGAGCAGACACAGACACAAGCGCATAAAAATGATTCTGTTTACATCTTGAAATTTGTACCTGCACGCTGTTAACTTGCAGACTGAAAAGTGCTCAGATTTGTTTTTTTAAGTTCACTAATTCTTTTGTGCTCCATATACGTACTTCCAAATAAAACATCATTAAATGTGTTAGTAAGGAGCTGCTCCACCCTAAGCCCCCATAACAGCTTCATTGCTCTTTGCCATGGATTCTCCAAGTACTGGAGGAATGAACACCATATTCCCTCATTCCCTGTCTGTCTTCTCTGTCTTCTTTACTTTCATTTCTATTCCCTTTATATATCCTCTCTTACTGTCAGTCTTTTTTAGATCTGTCTTTCTCTTGTTCATTTCCCTCGTTGGCTCATCCTGTCATTCTCCCTCTGAACACCTGCAGCAGTGGGAACAAAAAACAAAACACTTGCCTACAGTACATTTGATCCCTAGACAGTGTGTGTGTATGTGTGGGTGTATTTGGTTGTGTGTAATGCTTTCTGTAGGTGTGTATTACTTCAGTGTGTATGTGGGCGGGTGTATATATAGTTCCATTATGGTTCTGTTTACACGCCCAGGTGGCCTCAGATTAACATTGATTTTCAGCTCCTGGAAACCTTTTGCTCAGAAATAGTGAGCCTACGGCAACAATGGGCTCAACTCCCAGAGACCCCCCACTCACCCTCTGACCCCAAAACCACCCCCATGCCCCCCCCCCCAACACGGACCCTCAGAGCCGGGCAGCACTACCTCCATCAACTCCCCTCCTCCCCTCCATCTCTCTATCGAGGAGAGCAAAAAAGACTTGTGAGCAATGAGGTTTGATGTTCATTGTTGGTCTTGTTTGTGTGTTTATCCAGGCCTGAATGACTCCCTCGGCGAAAAGAATGAGATTCTCTCATGGTTTAATTGGATTGTTGTGGTGAAAGAGAGAAAGAAAGAGGGGGAGAGAGACTTGGGCAGAGGAAAGGTTGATACTCAAGTTTGTAAGATGGACAGAAAGCTGCACATGAGAGAGGTTTACTTGAAACTTGTTCTTGCTCTAATGTACCTGCTGTTGGTCTGTAAAAAAATGGGATTTCTAGGTGCTGTTTCAGAAGTTTCTGGATTATGTTTTTTGTTAAAATATTAAGGAAACATTTTTATTGGACATATGTGCAAGACTTTCATTGTCAACCTATTTCATTCATTTTTTTTACAATACTAGCTACTGGGAAATAAAGCATGAAGAGTGCTTTTGTTTCTTTTTAAGCAATTGGTGAAGACTGAGCAGTATGTGTTGACTCTTTAAAGGGGCAATATGTAAGTTTTTTAGTTCAAAACATTCAAAAATTAACTAAGATTATCTACAGACTTTAGTGTGTGAACAGTTTTGACGTTTTGTCAAAGACGTCTATGTATTGTGTTGCAGAAATATCTAATGAAGTCAGCGTGCTAAGCATCTAGCCCCAGCCCATCCCATCTCATAATACCACTTTGTACCTCAAGAGGCGATAGTGAGTCACCGTATCACTCAGTCTGCCCTCAGTCTAACATGAGAAGATGAAAAGTAGCAGCTGCGAGTAGGTTTTTAAACTTGTGTTGCAGCCATCCTCTCTGCAATATTCCTCCACTCTTATCTCCAGCTCAGCTCTTGATGCTGCTGCTCAAGCTGCTCTCCCTCTTACTCACATGTTACACCTCTCGTGGCTCGTCCTCGACGCATGCTAGCACTACATCTTCCCTGTCTCTCTGACTGGGCCGACTTAGAGTGAAATCGTCGTTGTCAGTCTAGCAATAACCAAAGAAAAAAAAACTACCAGTTACATAATCAGATTGCAAGTGCCCTATGCTGAGTTTAGATTTATTGAAGCTAACGTTAGCTCAATGTGAGGGTGAGGGTTGAACCTCGGTTGTGATTGGCCCAGGCCCGGAACACGTACCACGAATGACAGGTCAGCACGGCCAGTTTGTGCTTTCTGGTAATATGCTGCCCCCTATTTGTTTGGAGTATGAATTCAACAGCTAGCCAGTTCTTGCTCATTGCCCTTTTAAAATATTCACCAAGACTGCAACCTTTCGCAAACCTTACCCAAGTGTTTTATTTAAATATAGAATCAGCCCACTGTTGATATTTGGCATCTAGGCCCTGACCTTGTCACACCCAACAAGGAAATACTAAGCACATATCAGCAGGCAGTGGAGAGTGATGATAACAACATCCCCACAGAACCACAAAGCATACAGGTGGATGCTGGGGTGGAGGTGGGACTTTTGAAATGCTGTATTGACAGCAGCAGCATGAAGTGAAAGCATTGCTCTCAGGTGAGCTTTGTGGCAGCAGGCACGGCAGCACTGTGCGCTTAAGTACAACCCCATAATCACAAGGGTGTTGGATATATGTTGTAGTATAAAGAGTATGTAATGTGACTGAAGCTGTGGCCTTGGGTTAACAACTCAAACTAACTTCACATTCACTATGTATTGTGGTAGAATAGGTTGATGGTAACAGCTGTTTCTGTAGCTGTAACTACTGCTATTTTCAAAGGCCACCATAAAATACAATACAGCGCTCCTGCCTCCATTAGCAGTTTTATTTTGTTTAGCCACAAGGGAGTGTCCTTCCCCTGATCCGAAGCAGGCTCCTGGTTTGTCTAGCTATAGCTTGCTATGCTAACATTAGTTGATTACCTTTTCCTACTGAAGCACGGGCAGTTTGTGGGCGTATATTATGTTCTTCCTCACAGGTCAACTTCAGCTTTGCCTGTCCTTTAACCATCAACACACAAAAGAAATCATATACGAAAACATGAATGGATGTGTAAAATCCATAAGACAGTTATTTCCAGTAAATTGTTCTAAACTTATTCATCAAACATGCTTAAGTGTATTTCTTGTTAAGGGAGCACTCCAATGATTTTACTCATGAAGTAGAGTTTACTTGTCAAGAGGAGGGAACTGTATGTATGTAAATATGAAAAAATAACCCTGATGATGTCATCAGTCAGGATAGCTCAGCCTCAGCTGCTTCAGTCTTTTTTAATCTGTGTCTTGTGAGTCAAACATCGTTGCAATATACAGTGTAAATAGAATTAACTGGTTCAATGAAATCCAGGGCAAACATGTTGTGTAGTTTTGTAAATTTTTTGTAATATTTCAGATCTAATAGCAATAATCAAGGAATTAGTTTTGGCCACAATAATCAGGGCATGAGAATATGATATGAGCACTTCCGTGGTCTAAACAGTTGGGATGCTGAGTTATGAGCTTTGTATACCCAGCCATCCACCCCTACCTCCTTGATATGGCTTCTATGTTGTATGTGACTAGAAAAAAATGCTCCAAAACATATTTTGCAAAGCAAATTAGCCAGGATTATCATCCCATTGTAATCCAAGCATGAGCCACAAACTCTGTTAAATTTAAAATACAGTGAATTAAAGAATCTGAGGTAGAACAAATGAAACTCCAGTTATGTTGCTGCTATGAAAAGAGATGAGTTCGAATTAGAAATAAATATTATCAACAACTTCTATTTCTAGCTTCAACTGAAGCAAAGAGGTTTATTGTTCTTCACCAACCACAGAAACTGAGACCTTCTTCTATTTTTAACTCGAGCCTCCAAAGGCCATCTGCAGAGGAAAGCACGATGGTGGGCAGTTACTTACTTAAGTTGTCCTCAATGTGCAGTTTATTGCTGGAAGCTGTAATGGGATTGTCTGACTCAATGTCTGATACTGAGAAAAGACATTTCAGCCACAGCTGGAGGCAGACACAAAGCCAACTGTGATGGATGTTTTTAAGTGTACGCCTTCATCTCGCCTCAGAGGACACATATTATTACCAATGAAAAGCTTTACCATAGTTTAAAATGGTTATCTGTGGCATGACCATGTAGGACAGAGAGAGAAAGGTTGACACCTGTGGTATTTTTTACACTCATTCTCAAATCATTCACTTGACTTTTTCTTATTTTCAAGAGGCCGCAGTGTTCATTCCCCACACTATATACAAAAGCCTTACAAGTTTACCCGGTCAGTGGCACTACAGGAAAGATCAGGAGGTCACCAAAATCATAAGGATTCATCAATAATACTGTATATGGCAAAAAATTAACTCTGCAATAGAAAACAAAAAAACATGAATGCGAACACGACCGCATTGTCAGATAGCTCAGTCATGTAATTATTAAATTGTACTGAGGATAGTTAGCAGAGCAGCAGGTAAATCCAGGTGAAAGCTCTTATCTCATATTCATGTGACCTGTTAATACCCACCTCATGTCAAAGAAATGTGATGGGAGATTAAGGAAAAAAAGAATTTTCAAAAGACTTTGAGTCCTCAGGCGTGAAGTAAAAATGGAGCTGTGGAGGAGGATGGTGAAGGATAGTGTTGAGCTTCAATCTGCAGTTTGATCAGACATGGTGAGGTGGTAAGAGTGAGGCCTTAATACATCAAAGGTTTGCAGACTTTGTACTCTTGTTACACCCTTCAGATCACAAAGTTTAATGTAGTTCTATTACCAGTTTTATGGAGGCCCATTTCTCCCAGGAAAAGAAATAAAAGATGGAAACAGGAATAACAAAAATAAAAATACTGACGGTGAATCAAAATTATGAGATTCTAAGTCAACATCTTAGTTACTTAGCATAGCAAGTATAAATATTAGGAGAGGAGAAGATACTAAATCTGAGATAATAAAGAATGTTTACGATTCTAGTTGGTATTACTTGCTTTAATAATCATATCATATTGCCAACCAATCCCCCTATTTTAAAAAATAATCCACTCTGTTCCACTGTGTGATGAGATTAAAGTAGGTGGCTTGGGGATAGCAGCAGCCTGTTTTGTACTGGCTGATGGGATCTTGTGGTAGAAGTGCGGAACTGCGCCCTGCTGCTACTTCAAAATAAAAGGCACCGATGTTAGCGGACAGGAGCCAGAGCAGCTACCGCACCTTAACATGTCATTAAGAGATAGTAGATTAATATTATGACTGTACTTTTTATAGTTATATTTACAGAGACACAACATTCCCCATTGAGCAAGCTGGTGACAGCGGCAAGAAAAAAACTCCCTTTTAACAGGTAGAAACCTTGAACAGAACCCAGCTCATGGTGGGTGGGTTGAGAGAGAAAGAGAGAGAGTGAAAGAGAGAGAGAGAGGGAGGGGGAGAGAACAAGAGAGAGCAAGAAGAAAGAGAACATAGCACAATGCAGGTTCCACCTAAAGATATATAATAATAATAACATTAATAGTAATAATAATGAGACTAATTATAATTGTAGCAGTGGGTGTTGAGCAGGATTATGGGGGCAGCAGACGGTTTGCAGTTACGGTGTGAAATGCCAAATGAAATTAATGACAATAAAGTTTCATTGAATAAATCAAAATTCTGAGATGCTAAAGCAAGACACATCAGGTACTAAATGAGGATTATGAGACGGATAGTAAGGCAATATGACTCGTTATCTCATAATTTGGATTTACTGTAACTTCATTATTACCTAGCACTTTATATTTGATATCCCATGAGTATACTTCTATCATTTATACTACTATCATTCCTAAATTTTCACCCTTTTTTAAAAAAAAGTTCTTGGCAGAAATGGGCTTCCATACATTCCCAATGAAGCTAAAGTGTTTTAAGCCATGGAACAAAAATCTCTCTTGGCTTCTGTTTAGAATGCTAACAAAAGATCGGTCTGAAGATGGTGTTCTCCTGTGAACATCCATTGGCCAGTCTGCTGCCCCCTCATTGGTCCAGTAGACAGGTGCACAGAGAGTTAGACATCAAACCGACATGTAGACAGACACAAAATACAAAGGAGATAAATCAGGCTGACAAAGAAACACCACACTGCTGTGGGAGGCGGATGAGATGCCGGCTGTCTCCCTCTAGAGACGTTTCCTCAAAGACTCGTTTCATCTTCAGCTGTATTTACCTCAAACTGTTCCTAAGGATCAATAACTCCGCCCCCTCCATCTTCACCTCCTATTGCTGTAAATCTCTCCATCTTTGCCTTCGACCCAGAAACAGACAGACACTGCTGATGTGACCCCCAGCGGGCGTTTCACACCTCCACTCCAGCTTGTCTGGTAAATATATCTACCTCTTTGAGCAGATGAGCCACCATTGACCCCCCCCTCCCCCCCAACACACACACACCTCATCTTACAAACCCCCCGAGGGTAGGCCAGGCACTGTGAAACCCTCTTTTATGGCTTTCTTCACTGTGGATGTGTAACCTTTGCTTCAGCTCTGTACTGCTGTAGCTCATTGTTTTTCTGCAAAATGTTTTTTTTTTTCTTTAGCTCAGTTCAGTTTGGATTCGGTCTGACAGCAGTGTGATGAGAAGTCATACAAACACATTTGGTTCTGCTTCATTTTGAAATGAAGCTGGCAGGGACAGACATTCAGAGCTACACAAGGTCAGTATTACCGTGAAAATAAAGTAATGGGACTGAAAGAGACAGACTGAAAGTCTTGAGCCACTCTAGAGCCCTTGTAAGGTCATAATGTTCCCCACACTAGAAAAAATGGCGAAACCACTTTGATATTCTTGGATCACTACCATTTGTTGGGCAAAAATACAAAGTATGTCCTGAGGGGAAGATGAGAGAGGAGTTACCTAAATCAAAGCCCCCATTTATACATGCAATTAGTATGTGATGTGATCTGAAGATGGTGTGGTTCACATTGTTATCAAAACTCACCCAGGTGTAAATGACATCTGTATACAGTTTGGTCACGTTCGTAAGAAAGAAAAACCAACCAGTAAGTTGGAAGGTCTCCTTCCTCTGCCTCTTCTCCTATCTCAAGATGTCATCAAAAAGCTACAGACTCAAAAGAAAAATATGTCAAATAAGTAGATGTGCAGGAGCACAAACAAGCTTTTCTTCTGGCTCTGATTACCTTCTAACAGGATTGCAAGTTAGCCACGTTAGTAATCTGTCTAGTTTGTGAGCTACTGTAGCAGAGAAGCTAACCAGTAACATGCTTGGTAGCTTGGAACATGCTAGCAGTAGCCAGCCACAGTAGCCTACCAGTCAAGCTTACTACCTTCCAGTTAGCATGGTAGCTGGCTCGGTTGCTAACTGGAGTTTACGCGGTTCATTCAAGTGATAGTATTTGTATCATGGACTTCTGTCTGACGCCTGACTGCAGATCATGTTGCGTTGCTTTTGTGGAGCAGTTAAGACTCTAGCAGAGCAGGGTTATAAAAAACTGGAAGGTGCTGCACAGCTAATAATACTCTATTTTTGACTCTCTGATGCTCTGTTCTGTCAAAGGTCATCACTGTTAAGACTATTTGCTATTGCTTGACAGAGCATTTTGAAGTATAAAAGCTCTGTTCAGATTTACACTGATCACAATGATTCCACTGAACTGTTTTCTGTTGTTAATGCTGGTGGGACTAAGTCCTTAACATAAAAACTTAAGCATCTTAGCATGCTATATTTAGCATGTTAGCATGCTATGTGACCATATAGCCATAATCTCAAAGTATAGCTGCAGTCTAACTCTTCTCATGTTCAAACTAGGATCTTCAGTTGTGTTCTTTGCAATGTAGTTTCAGTTGGGTGTTGTTGTTCTGCAAGAGAAAATGTGATGCAGATACCAAATGATATGAGTGTGAAAATATTATATTTAAATGATATTATTCGGTCTGATATTGTGTTCATACTAGCTGTTTTCTGTTGAGGGAAGGGCCTTATTTTGTTTTGTCCTAACTTATCAGAAGTGAGTAACATATCCGTCACTCTGACCTAATTTTCATTTGGCACAGATGGAGTAGCTGTTGCTAGGAGCATTTAATAATTACCATGTCGTTTGAAGAAATATGTAGAGTTTTTATTTCTGTAAGTCGACTTAACACATGTACAGCAGCATCCATATCCCCCGTTATAGCAATTTCTTTCCCCAGTTTTCTGGCACAGGAAGATGACATTCCAATTCTTAATCCTATCTGCAAAGCCCTGATTGGTTGATCATTTCTCCAACTGGGGAATAACTGTCACATCAGACCATAGATGTATTAAGAGAGCTGGATATGGCGCCGCCACTCAGCCTTACTGCCAGTTTGTCCCAGTGGCCACTTGTAGTATTGCAAGGAAAAAATCCCCTGTGGCCCAATCTCTCTCTCTCTCTCTCTATATATATATATATATCTATATATATATATATAGATATATATATATATATGATCAATGTACATCCAGGCGTCACACCTATGTGAAAAAAACATTAACATGTGGGTGGTGATTCAGAGGTCTGGAATCAAGCTAGTGTTGTTGAATGCAAACATTTCATCTCAAACAAAACTGTCACTCGTTGATGTTTTGATTGAATCATCTAGTATGTGTCACAAATCTTGAGATTTGTTGGAACCCTAAAGGAGAAAACACTAAATGACCTTTTTGTCCCTTATTTGAGTTCTTGGGACTATCTGGTCTAAAAGCCTAAATCATTCAGATTGTTCTAGCGGTTCAAATTTTGACTGTCAATTTTTAGAAGTAAAAATTGGATGATTATGACTATTTTGTCCAGATAAAAGCCTAACATAGCAAATGCAAACAGAAAATTCCAAGACACTCACAAACTTTGTACCATTTTGACAGTTTACAAGACAAAGGATCAGCCATTTAGACTGTTTAGAAGTCTCGTCCATGTCTTCAAATTTAGACTTGCAGGTAAAGGAGGAGCACAATGAGAGCATCAGTCGATTGTGCAAATGGTTGAACGGCATACCTGACAGTGACCTCTTGTCTAGACAGTAAGAAAAAAAATAGCAAAAACATAGTTTTGAGGCATTTTTTTTCATAGTTTAGGAATAATTTTTATACGCTCTGAAGACTGCTGATGTTAAAAGCCATTTAGACTGTTTCTTGTTCTCTGGTGTAATCCGCTGCCATCAAAACTGTTCCAGGTGTTTTGTTTCTCAGGAAGGCAAATGGATGTTATTGATCAGGATATGAAGGAATGTAGTGCAGGGAGAGAAGGAGGGGAGTGTGGGTAGAAGAAGCCTCAGGATGTGTTCAGACATGAGGAGGCTGTACAGGGAACCAGACAGGAAGAAAAAAACTAGACAACCCTCCTTCCATGTTTCCTCTTCCATGTTGTTTTTCTTTCACGTTCCTTCTTGTTCTTTAGAAGAAGAAGTATCCTGAATGGTATGTGTATTGTGGAAATAAAGCAGTTGAAGTTATTTATTGATTTATTTTCTTGTTTGTTCGTCTGTCTGTTTTGTTCTCTTTTGTGTCTGGTCAGTATGTCCCCTTGTAGGTTTGCCTGTCTGTCCATTGTTTGTTTTTCATCTTTGTACTGGTTACTTAGTAACTGAATTGACAAATGTATGGAAAGACAGGTCATTCGTGAAATGACTTGATGATAAAATAGATGAATGGATGCTAAATTAATAACTTGATATGGAAGATGGATGGATGGATGGATGGATGGATTCATGGATGGTTAGGCAGAAGACTGGGATCAGACCTCAGATCTGTTTCCTGTTCAATGGTTCACTTAGTTGCATGTGAAATTGTCATTTAGATCAATCAATAGCAGCTCAGTGTTATCAGATCACACTGTTCCTGTCAGCACTCACATGGATGTCAATATTAAACAACAGCTCTTAGGAAACAAGTGTTTCTATAACAAACGGAGAGACTGTTAGAGGTAAGTGACTACAGAGTGACCTGATGATCCTAGAATAAGTTGTCCCAGTTTATGGGTGGGTGACGGCTCAATGGTAACTGTTGGCCTGGTTGCCCCGGGCAACCATATTTGAAATCGATGGTTTCAAAAAATGAAGATAGAGAGCAATAGGAAAATCAATGATGTCTCTAAAATCATTGATTATGTTCACGTCAATTTTGTTCACAATTCAGTCTCTGAAAATCTAGATGACATTCTAAAATCCTTGATTACACTCACTGTTTTACCTTGCCATTCTACCTAATGCTTGCCATTCTCTAAAAATCATCACTTACATCAATTAGATCATTCGTTCTGTACTGATACTGTTCTGAGTTTGTTCTACATTTGCTCAGTGGTTCTGCTGTTAAAGAACTTCCAGAATGATTGATGAGATCTCTTAAATATAATATTTTTAAACCAAAACTCTCCCTGTCTTGCCCAGGTGCCAGCCTCCCGAAGCCCCAGGTGAAGACAGCCTCTTTGGGTCAGGCTGGTAAGGCTCGTTCCCCTCTGCTGCCTGTCTCGGTCCCTACAGCGCCGGACTTACCGGAGGAGGGAGGAACAAAAGCTGTCGAGGATTCAGCTGCCAACGTAAGTTCAGATGGAAAGACAATTGTAGGAAATGTGTGATTTTGTTTTAAACCAGAGGTATATTACTGGGCCATGAGTGTCCATGTCAAACATTGTCCCATTTGGATTCAGATATGCCATAATGTGAAATTCAGTGTGCAGAGGGTTTCCAAACATGAAGCAAGAAAAAGTATAACTTGCCAAAGGTTGGTATTTAAAACTTAAACAATGCTTAATATTCCTTTTACATAACTGCAATAGTCATCTAATTAGTAAAATCTAATATTATATATGAGATCACAGTTTCAGATTGTCCGTCATTCCTCTTATACCTCATATACTAAGATGTACTCTAGTGTTTGATGCATTTGCAGCGGTAGTGAGTCAAATTGGTTTAAAGTACATCATCATTTCTTAAAATTGTTTGCCTTTTACTGTAGCTGCCGTTTTTAGCTGTTGCTATGGGACTCGTGAAACAGCTGTTCCAACTAATTGGTTATATCAGTTGTATCTGAGATTGTGCTCCATTAGCTGCAGGCCAGATGCCTTCAAGGTTTTCTACAACTCGTAAAAATGGAAAATGTTCCACGGAAACTATCCAACAATCCATCTGGAGCTTCCTCTGCGTACGCAGTGTGTCCCAAACTTCACATGACAAGCGAACAACTTCTCTAATGGTTTGGTGCCTAAATTCAGAGAAAGTCTATGGTTGCGTGTGAGTAGAGATTGATATACAATTCCTGTGTGTTAAAGATCTTGACTGGGTTTTGGCCACAAAAACTGTAGACTAAAAGACTGCTACTGACAATGGTTTGGCCGAAGCAGCTAAAGGAATTTATGTATTATTTAAATGTTATGATTTTTTATATCAGTTTTTGCTTTTCTGCTTCCAATGATATACTGTTTCAGGGTTATTCTAGTTTACTGGGTGGTATTGATTGATTGGTACCAACACATGATAGCAAAGGACACTGAATCATTTTTTTACTGAAGCCATAGAACAAACCTTTAATCCTCAAAGTTTATTTTCCAGTTTAGACCTTCTGGAAGATTACTGCAAACCTGCTAATTTTACATACCAATGAATTCACCAAATAACAAGGTAATAGCAGTAGTAATAGTAGTAACTTCTGTAAAAGCATTAACATATGAAGTTCTAATAGTAGTATTAGTATAGTAGTAGCAGGTGCATTAACAGTAATAGTTGATGGTTCAGTCAGCTAACTTACGTTGAATAGATGTGGATGTACAGAATTGATATTTGGAGTTTAGGCTCTTGAGGAAACACTGAGCTCAGCTAAGCACAGCACAGCAGTGAGTGGGTGATGCTGGTGGATGGTGGGGTGAAGATGTTGCTTTTGAACTTCTACATGAACAGCAGCAGCTGCAGCAACTGACACTGTGGGTTTCAGGTTAGTGGTGTGGCAGCAAAAGAGTGACCAGTGACTAGTCAGTGTGTCGCTCTATCGGAGGTTGTTTGGTACGATTCCTGAAAAAGCTGACATATTGTAGATATAACATTTTAACCACGCCACAATCATATCTCCTGTCGCATGTAAAATCTGAATCTCTAAAGTAACCAATAACTACATTCTCAAATAAAAGCCGGTATTTACATAGTCGCATGGCTAGTATGAACAAATAAAAGTTGATAAAATGCATTGATGGGATGAAAATACCTGTACTATAATAGTAAATTTAGCACGTGTACATTTCCACGGCTCTAATTCCATCATTGAGATGGAATTAGAGCTATATGAATCTGTTGCAGAAACAGACAGTGGATGAAAAGTAGCAAGTCTCTAAAATGGAAACACTATGGTATAGCAGAACCTCTAAACCTTTGGTTCCCAGTCTGGGAGTCAGGACCCTCTCCCCAAATATTTTTCCAAGATAAATCACAAGATGAGAGGAACAGGATGAATGAAAAACATATATATCCTTCGCAAAAATTATATTTATTTTTTCTGATTTTTCACTAATGATTTCACTTTTCACTTAGATAGATTTTTTTCTTGTGGAGGAAGGGATAGTTTTACCCTTCCAGGTCTAATTCAAATGAAAATTTGAAAAGGTAAAATTACTTAGTAAATTGCTCACATTTAATCAGGATCCCTTTAATTTGGTTATTAAAGAATTTTGACCAAGATATGTCCATAGTGGGACATTTTACAGTCTAAAAGTAAACTGCTCAGTATTCTTGGGTGGACAAACTATGTAACGGAGACAGTGTTTATATAGAGACATATAGACATTTCTGTGCTGATATTTCTTGTTACTTCCTGGCCGACACATACACTAATACCAATATATGATGCAATATTGATCAGCCCAGCCAAATGAATGGTTTAGCTCTAATCTAAACTGAACTGAAGGACACAGCTGGAGTAATAAAACAACTGTCCTTAAATATCAAGGAAGAAATTCCAAAAAATACAAACAGAGAAAAAATAGAGAGAAAAGTAAATGGAGGGTGGAACAAACAGTCTGAGGAAGAGAGAGGCAGAGAGGTGGGAGGAAGGTATACATATACACACACTCACACAGACACACACACACACACACACACACACACACACACACACACACACACACACACACACACACACACGAACACACACGTGCACAGCTTTGTCACTACACCTGTTTTCTGCCCTCTGGTGTATAGGTGGCTTTTCAGCTGTAGAATACAACAGAGTTCATTAGTGACTGAAACTGAGGAGAGGAAGAAGAGAAGGAGGTGGGGATAGAGTAATAAGAGGGAGGAGAGAGGGAGGATGTGTGAGAGAGAAAAAGGGAGAGGAGGCGGAGAGCACAATGAAACGAGGACAAAAAGAGGCGGTGGGAGAGGAATAAGAGAGGGAAGAAGAGAGAGGATGAGAGGATGCGTATAGAAAAAAGGAAGGGGTTGTACAAGCGGGGGAGGAAGAGAGTAAGAGACTTGGGGAAGCATAAAGGGAAGAGAGGACGGGTAAAGAAGAAAAGGCAAAAGGAAGGAGTCAGAAAGGAATAGGAAAGGGAGGATAATAAGGAGGGGAAGATGGGAAGAGGGGGATGAGAAATGGAAACAGAACAGATGAAGCAGGGGGTGTACTAGAAAGAGAGGAAGAACAGAAAGGCAGACAAGAGGGATTGAAAGGGGGAGAGGAGAGACAAAAATAAGGCCAGAGGAAAGAAAACATAGGAGAAGAAGGGGTGAGGAAAAATGAGGAAACATGGGAAAGGGTGAGGAAGGAGACGTTGAGACTGGGAAATTGGAAAGAGAAAAAGAAGAGGGAAGAAGGGACAGCAGGAGATGAGGGTGGAGAATTGGTAAATGGAGGGAAAAACAGGGGGAGAGGTAGGCGAGAGGAGAAATAGATGGAGAGGGGAGAAGGAAAGGCGAGGAGGGAGGGGAAGGCAGAGCAGGACAGGCGGAGAGATAAATGACAGAAGATGATGTGGAGGGATGCTGGACGTCAGGACTTGTTAAATATTCATATAAGACTCAATGACAATAGGACAGGGGGAGGCGTCTCCAAGGCAACAGGAAGAGCGGGATACTTCAGGAGGGACAGACAGGGAGGAAAGAAGAGAAGAAGGAAGGAGATGAAACAAGGAGAGGGGAGTTATAAGGCAGGAAAAGGTAGATGAGCAGGAGGTGTCACCCTAGCAACAGGGGTGCTTCAGGAGGAAGATGGATGGAGGGACAAAAGATGAGGAAAGATGAGACAAAAAAAAGCAGTGGATGTGGAAGTGAAGAGGCAGGGATGGCCATCACACCAGGATGACAGGGATGCTTCAGAAGGGACAGACAAGGAAGAGGAGGTAGAGGCGGCAAGGGGTGGAGAGACAAGAAGAAAAGATGATGGGAGAGGAAAGGAGTGGAAGAAAGGAGGGAAGGAGGCAGCTACAGAGGATGAAAGGAGGAGACACAAAGAAAAACATGGGAGAAGCATGGAACTGATAAGAAGGAGTGGAGAAAATTAGATGGAAAGATGGTAGAGAGGAGAGAGCGAGAGGGTGTTAAAGGTCAGCAGGTCTTTCTCTTCATCTGCTGCTCTATCTCTGTAATTGATCTAGTCTTTTCCCATCAGGCCCCTGGCCTATCCATCACTTACACACGCACGCACGCACGCACGCGCTTGTTGGGACCTGTGTTTTTTGGCAGCTGTGGCTCAGGACGTAGAGTGGGCCGCCCACTAACCGGAAGGTCGGTGGTTCAATCCCCGGCTCCTCGACTCCACATGTCGAAGTGTCTTTGGGCAAGATACTAGACCCCAACAACCCCAAAACCCCGGATGTATCATCAGTGTGTGAGTTTGTGTGTGTATGTTTAGAAAAGCCTCGTATGAATGGGTGAATGTAGCATGTAGTGTAAAGCGCTTTGAGTGGTCAATAAGACTAGGAAAGCACTATATAAGTGCAGTCCATCCACCATTTAGCCCCTTAACCTAACATCAGCCATCACAAATAAATGAATAACCCTAACCCTAACTCTAACCTAAGCCTGTACCAAACCCTGAAACCAAGTCATAACCCTCAAACATCCATTTGAACTTGTGGGGTCCAGCATTTTGGTCCCCACAAAGCTGTCGGATCCCACAAGTATAAATCTCACAAATAGACTACATTTAGCTACAGACCCATTCAAAATCAGAAAATACCTGACGTGTGTATGGCAATTAAGTTGTGTGTGCTTTAACACTGACAGCATGTTTAATACACCAAAACAAACAAACTTAAGCAAAAGGTTGGCCAACGTAGCTGACTAGGCTACTGACATTCAGGGAGACAACAGATAATGTTACACCACTGCCTTTAGTAGTTGTCTTAATATGGCTTTAAAAATATAGTAACATTATTTAACATCCCAAAGTTAGGTTACCAAAGTTTCTCTGTGGTGCGCCTTAAGGTGTCTCTTTTGGGTTTGTGGTTTTCTTCCCATTGATTTTGTAGCTGCAGGGCTTCTCTCCTGACAATACTACACACTCACTTTTTCTCTTTATATTATATTTGAAGTGGGTGCAAATTTCAACCCGTTTTGTTGCCGTCATGTTCTTTTCCCTTCACTGTATGTTATCCGATCACAGCTAAGTCCAGTCTAGCACTGTTGGCAGCGCGGTCACGGGTGCGCTGCTGGTATCCAGAATCACCAGAAAGATTATTCCAGTGTGCAGGAAGAGAAATGTACTGCGCAGCCAGTCAAAGGTGATTTAGATTAGGTCATTGTTTTTAAAAAACACTGTAATTTCATCTGCATTTTAATCTCGTCTTTTTTCATCAATGATATTGCATGTTGATATAGTCACAGTTAGTGTTTAATGACGTTGGTGCCATCTCGTCACCGTCTCATGGTACTCATGGAAAAAAAGTATTTGACGAACATATTTAGTGAAATTATCACTAATACACTAATTTGCTCTTTTTCCAGCACATTCGATTTTAAATTAAATATTGGACACGACATTTAAGTGCTAAGTCTCAGCTTTAATTTAAGTAGGTTTACATCAATATAGAAAGTGATGTGTGTAAGACATAGCACTTTAAACATACAGTGTAGTGGCCAAGGTTGCTCTCCAAGAGCTTCACTGCAGCCTCCTTCAGCTCTTGCTTCTTCTGGGGCCTCTATCTGCCTTTAGTCTGGTCTTCACCAAGTGGACTGCTGCTAAGTCAGACTGAGATCAGGTGATTGACTCAGCCAGTCGACAATATTCCACTTCTTCACTCTTAAAAGCTCTTTGGTTGCTTTGGTCATATGTTTAGAATCGTTGTCCTGCTGAATGATTAAATGTTGTCCAGTGAGTTTTGATTTATTTGATTGAATCTGATCACACAGAATGCTCCTGTATACCTCTGCATTCATCCTGTAGCTTCTGTCAGCAGTGAAATCATCAATAAATGCCAGTGTTTGATAGATGAGGTTTGGGTCATGAGCTGTTTCTTTTTTCTCCACACTGTTCTCTTTGCATAATTTTGACAGAGGTTGCTTTTAGTTCCATCAGTCCATAGAACTTAGTTCCAGAACTGTACTGGTTTCTTTTTCTGTGTTTTTGTGAACTGCAGTCTGACCTTTCTGTTTTTGAGGTTTACCAGGAGTTTGCATCTTGTGGTGAATCCTCTGAGGTTCTGGTCATGAAGTCTTCTCTTGATTGTTGACAAGGAAAGATGTCTGCCTATATCCTAGAGGTTTTTCTTCACCATGCAAATGATTTTCCGCTCATCCTCAAGACTTGTGCTCCTCAGTCTATTAGGTCATTTCTTGTGCAAAACTGCTTTTTAACCCAACTGCTGATTTTGGCAAAAACCAATGACCTTTGATATCTCTCTGATAGATTATAGCTTTTCTTTGAGCATCATTATTATCTCCGTCACCTTTTTACTCCTCATATTCACAAACCCAAATCTAAATGGCAACTCTCAACTCTCGGTCAACTCTGAGTCACGTGTGAACTAACGTCGAAATGACACACAGCTGCCAAAGAAACATTTAGTAGCCATGTGTCCAATTACTTTTGAACCCTCACAATTTGGGCACTGTGTTAAAAGGACTATATCTCACACACAGTTCTTTCTATACTGATGTAAACCTACTTAAATACTTACAGTCTGGACCCTATATACCAGCCCCTTTTCCCCAGTCACTGGGGCCAGCTCACTATTGTTGCCATTGCATTGCAAACAGTCCTGTATCCTGCATCCTCTTACCTGTTACCTTTTTCCTGCCTGCACTCAGCTACCTGTCTTTAGACCTCTTGCCAGTCTGTGACCTGCCTTCCAGGCTTATCCCTGAGGACTTGTATGCCTGATTTGACTGTTACTTATTTCCAACCTTTAAGCTTGTACACTAATTTTAGTGGATACCCCTTTTCTTCTACCTGCTCCGTGTGTGTGCCTGCATCTAGGTCCTCTATCCTGTGCCTTTAAACATTCCTGACAAACAAGGTAAACAAGTCCTTACTCAATTCTTACTTAATAGTTCTTTTATATTGCTGTATAACAAAAAATAATGAAATAAATAAATTAAGAGCAGAAATAACATTTATCTATTTTAAATAACTAAGCACAATTTTTCTAGTATATCAACAACAGTGTTTACAGCAGAAAAGTCACTCAATTGTATCTCCCCGAAAACAAAAGTGAAAATCTAAAAAAGTAATAATAATCTTTACATCAAAATACTGACTAAAGTTTAAACTGAACAGAACACAGAGAACTGTTTCACTATTAAAACTTAAGGAATGTCTTAGCTAGTGCAGACTCTAGTGGTGTGTAAATCATCTACGTAAACAGGAAGTCACTGTGCATCTCAAGCTGTAACATAACTGCCATAAATTACAGTTTAGGGGAGTAGTGATATATTACACTTAACAGCCAATTCTTTCTCAATTTAAATAGGACTTTGTTTTATTTATATCTGCATGCATGGAGAAATATGTGTTTCAGAGTTCGTAGTATTTATGCAGGTCAGAGTAAATGGATAATACGATAATACTACCATAATCAATTAATCCATTTAGCTGGATGTTCTTAGCATAATCTTTTGTAATGTTGGTAGGTATACTGGGTTAATTTTGTAAAATGTGTCATTTTAAATCTCCCTGATCTCTCAGTAGTAGGAGAAATTCAGCAGTTTACCACTTTAGCAAAATTTTAGGGGAAAAAATAAAATATGTGAACAGACAGCTTCAGACGTGTGAACAGTTTTTTCAATATATTTCACACTGCATCAGTGTGAAACGTGTTCTGCACACTCAGTTGTGTTTGGCTGAATCTCTGGCTATAGAGAAGTGTGAATCCAGGTCAGCAGGCCGACATAGATAACAGGATAACAGAGAGAAACACCGAGCATCAACAGGCGTTTTATCCCATCGATGAAGCATGTAAAGACTCTGTGAAACTCTGCTGTTATGGGTCAACAAATGAGATCAGGAGGTCACCTGGGTTTTGTGGGGTTCTTTATACACTTTTATGATTTTTATGGAAGTGTTTTTGTCCATGGAAAGTGGAAAATATGTGGCAGTGTGTGGCTGAAAGTGAAAGGTCAAAAGATCACACTCTGGGTATTACACAGATAAAGGACAACATTACAGATGTTGTTCGTCCATTTCCTTTCTATAATGTGAATCCTCACAGTCATTTCAGAGAGATTTATGACATCTGTTGAAAGCCCACACAGAAAACATTTTCAAAGATTCTGACTACACATAGTACATTATTTAAATGTTAATTTTAGCCAAAATCTGTTATAAGCAAGATTGGGAATAGAAAAGATCCAGGAAGCACCAGATGAGCTGTTCTACTGTAGATTAAGTTACATTGTCATTGCCAGAGCTCACAGAGGGCAAAATAATACAATAAACCAAAGACAAAAGAATATAATAGAATTTCTACCAAAATTGGGCATTTAAGATCTGGACTACATCCAGTGTTAGTGTGCCATATTTGGTACCATTTTGGGGAACTGTTGGTACCCCTTTAGTGTCTATTTCCAGTGACTCTTAAACAAAGATCAAAGTCATGTAGCTAGCAAACATAGTATAATATTAAAAATCTGTTTAGTGCCTGTCGCTCTTTACATACTGTACATACAGTAAACTGAAACTCAAAAGGATTCAAAGACAGTATTAGGCACTAATGCATTACTTAGAAACTTTTTTCAGTACCGAGTAATGTAAGGGATTACAACATGATATTCAGTAATTACGTTACAGTTACTAATCCCAGTAATGCCATATTACGTTGACATTTGGGGATGGACTTGTTCACTGTCTTACTGGAGTTTTAGGGAGGGTTGATATCTGTTTGGTGTCGGTGTACTGGAATTTGGTTGAGGTGCAGGGTAGGTGGTAGCCTCAACCAAAAGAGGTGAAATGCAACTACAGGTAAATCCAAAGTTGTCTGATTCAATTTTTGTGTGTTCTTGGCTGGCTGATCAGGCAGATGGGGACTTTCCTTCCCTAAAAACAACCACATAGGTCGTCTGTGCAAGTAGCTTATTCCACTTTTATTGTTAGGCAACCTCAAACAGCCGTAATAATTTAAAGGAGCAGAGGAGGAAGTAAGGTGACCTAATATAAGAGCGACCAAGTCCGTGTTGGGAGGAGGTTGGGGTGGATGGCAGGGTCGACAAAACACAGGCGTTTGAAACTGGAAACCTCTGTTTGTTTCCCAACAATGGTCAGCGTTGTTTCTTTTATCAATGACCATTCCACAACCTTAACTGTTAAATATTGTAACCGTGATGACGAAGGTCCTCTAACCTTAAGGAAGTAGTTATTTTAACCCAAACCACAATCTTTTCCTAAACCTAACCAAGTAGTTTTTCTGCCTATACCTGACCAATTGTGACCGTTCAACAAGCTTGACTTTGGGTTTACTACTATAACCATGATGACGAAGGTCCAGTACGCCTGCCGCCATAGGGGCGCTCTTTCATAAAGGGCTCCTATGGGTTGTATCAGATGAAAGGCACAAACAACCTAAATGGTCGTTTCGGTTGGTGAACTTGTTGGGCAAATTTTAACCATAGGCACATGTACATTCAGGATTCACCTCTTTATTAGAGTTGGAGGGTGTGTGACTATGCTTCTTAGGTCAGGATGTTCGGAGACCTTTGAGCAGTCACCAAGACTAGGCTAGCTGCTGGATGGTCGGTAATTCCTTCTAAATTGCAGGGCTATGTAACAAGGGTTAAACTGCAGTGTGATGTGATGTAATTACTTCTTCAATGAGTAATGTGTAACTAGTAATTGATTACAGTTTTCAAGTAACTTGCCCAACACTGTTCACAGGTATTATCGAGACGAAAATTCTGCAGCCATCTGAGCAGCTCTGTAAGGCTGGACTGAGACACAGTAGTGCTCTGAGCTAAACGCTGAAGTCAGCACGCTAATATGCTCACAATGGCAATGCTAATATATTGATATTTAGCAGGTAAAATGTTTAACATGTTCACTATATTATTTTAGCGTGTTACCATGCTGATATTTGGAAACAGACATTTTGAACTGATGATGGGATAGGTGATGAGTGAGGTAACTACGCAAAGTTATTCTAATTTATCCTCCAGGGGACAATGAATATTTGTACCAAATTTCATGGTAATCCATTGAATATTTGTGGTATGTCAGTCTGGACCAAAGTGGTGGACCACCTACTGCCATCCATAAACTGGTTGTTAGTTGTTGGCTGGTAAACTGGTTGCTGCTGGTTGATTCAGAATGTTTGTTAATAGATGGAGTCCTGCTGTGACTGGGCCCCACTGATGTTCTAATTGCAGGCAATATAAAAATCCATATTTGACTGGAGGGGGAGTTAAGTTGTCCTGAGGCAGAAAACCAGTCAAAGGCTGATCCAACATTGCTCTCTCTGTTCAGGTTAAAAGCTTTAAATGGACTGAACTGATATCTGATATCTGATTTTTGAAATCTGGATCAGCAGACTCAGGCCTATACACAAAAATGAAATATTAAAGAACAGAGTTGATTAAAGTGGTAATCATGATTCACCTGCTTTCATTATTTGACTTTTTGCAGGACTATTCGTCACAGGCTAAACAAATTATTCTACGTTTTATGGTAAATTATTTACATTTTCTAATTTTGAGAATAAACAAGGAAGAGCAAACCAAGTTCATCAAAATTAATAAATTAATTTCAAATTCTCAGTACAAAACAGGAAATTATTCGCTTTATCGAAGAGATTTACATGAAGATGATTAAACACAAAGACAACAAATGCTACAGGTGTAAAGTGTACTGTTGAATTATTGAGTTTAAACTGATAATTGTGGATTTTTTTTAGTCAATCCAGTCTGTCTGTGTATCTTTAGTTCAGGAGCCTTTTTACAATACCTTACTTAAGGATTGACTTTTTCTCTGGAGTGGAAATATTTATGCAGGATCATTGCATTATAATGAAGGATTTGACTGTATACATCACTAATCCACCACAAGTACAAGTACATTCCGCATTGACACAAACCTTTGGGTTGAAGTGTGTGAAATATCTATGCCTTTATTGTTTTTCTACAGCACTAAGGAGAATATCAAATGTTTTTTTCCAACTGCATGAAGGCCTCGCTCAATATAACACACTCAGAGAGTGTGCAGTATGTGTGAGAGATGTGTACTTGACTGTCCAACTCACACAAACACAGGCACACACACACGGATGGAGGCACTTAAACCGACCCGCTCAGAGGTGACAGTTTGTATAGCTGGACCAAATGTGCCATTACACAGTGATCACAGAGTATCTGCAGGATTAAAGTGCAGCCTTTCACACTGCCAGTGTGTCCTGTCCTTTGAACCGCCCGCAGACCAGTGACAGCAACAACTCCAAAATGTTTGATGTGTTGGACTGAGAGGCCAAATGTTATCTAAACTGATGCAACAGTTTGTGAACTTGCACATTATCGCTGTGTCCCATATACTACCTGTAAAAACTCAGTTTACAGCCTTTTATCATCCTCGTTGATGTGAAAACATCAGACATCTGATGCTAGCTCGGTAATAAAACCCTACCATGCCACGGGGCATCTCTTCTGCATGGCTGCTAACAGCGCTGCCCGCTGAGTTGCTAGTCACATGGGACAGCAGTCAAGCCAGTGCTACCAGAGTCTGGTTTAGGAGTAGTTCAGCCATTTTCTCTAGCATTCACCATCGGAGCTAAGAGCATCATAGCAGCGAAGTCGACTGCTTTCAAATCTTGCCGCTCTACACTCCTTTTGTATTACTCTGCTATATCTCCATTAGGGTTAGGTTTGCAGTTAGCTCATTTGAAGATAAGACTAGGTCAAGGACTAGGTTCATAGTTAGGTGGCTGTTATCCTGTGTTGCTCTGTGATGCAACAAAAACAAAAGCCTGACGCTTCAGATGGCAATATGAGGTTAGAAGCAGGGGCTCCTTGAAGGATTAAATCATCAAAGTTTAGGGTGCAGCCCTGCAGATAACCAGTGTTTGAACAACATTTCACTGACCTTATTTCAATTTGTAGTTAGGATCATAGATATGATAGGACATTGATATGTCATCATTGAAAAGCTGTTGAAACAACGGTTCAATATAACCAGACATCTAAAAAACATAAACTTTTCAATTACATTTAGCATAGGTTTAATATAGAATTCTTTTGATTGTAAATAACCGAATTTACTGGAGAAAGGAGGAGACATTTTTCAAAGGCTTACAATGTGCAGGTTTCAGTAGATTAGTCATGGCTGTGGATGGTAGGAGTTTAGCTTCAGTTTGTGTTCTGAGCTTCAGCTCACAGACAGCAGCTTTCCACTGGCAAACAAGTGAAGTAGCTACCGGAAGTACTGGCTTTGTCAACCAAATAAAAACCAACTGTTGATCTTTATAGATTGGTCTAAAAATGTCTCACCACTGTTGTTGGCAGTGGATGAGATTGTTGATCAGGAGGAATGGTATAATAAAATACAGTCGCTGTGTACTGGGGATGTCAGGTGCTTATTCCAGTTTGTAACTCTACCTTGAGATAAGCAAACCTCTTAACATGCTATTCCTGTTGTACGGTTAATTACTCTCATGATCCAGCCATCACAGCATTGATTTCAGTTGCTTACGACAAATAATGGTGCAGGAATGGAACTATAAGGATATTCGTGATTATGGCAAATGGATTTAATGTCAGATCTTTTAGCTCTCATAATGGCTGAAGATGGCGGTGAGCATTAAACCCAAACCCCACACTTCAAACACATTAGTTAGAGATACCACACAGACATTCAGGCAGTTTTTTATAAATTGCTTATGGCCTCTGTAACCCCTACTTTTTGTTTTTCAGGTTTACGAGCAGGACGACCTGTCGGAGCAGATGGCCAGTCTAGAAGGACTGATGAAGCAGCTCAATGCCATTACCGGCTCTGCCTTCTAACCTCTGACCCCCTGGCCCGGCCCAGCCCTCTGCCACAGTCCAGTCTGGAACCCATCTTCAAGCCTCGATGTCACCTGCTGTCCATTCGCCAGGGTCGGCAACAGGTCAATCTGGGTTTGAAGATGCCTCTTTGGAACCTCCCTCTGTGCTGGTTTGAGTTTGTTTGGTTTCTACTGGTCTCGGCTAGTGTCTACTATTTGGGACCAAGATTGGGCAGAAGAGAATTAAACAGAGGATTAACACTACAGCAGCACAGAATCACTCCAAGAACAGGATATGGGTTGAGGGGCCTCTTTAGGTGTTCAAACTGAAACCCCTTTAGACCCTTCAACCTAAAACACAAAACTAGAAAAACCCAATGCCTAGCGCCTCAACATAATGAAACAAGAGGAAAGGATTATCACAAAAAAAGAAGACAAGTTATAACAACCCTCCTGTTTCTCCTCTTTGTGGTATTTATTAGCATCCTCCTCCGCTGAGATCTCCACAGCTCAGTTACTGTGACTGTACCTCACCTATTTTTCATGATTACTGTTGAAAGTATTCCTTTTTTTTCTTTTTTTGGGGGGGTGGGGTATTTCAACTTTGTGCAGTTACAGGATGCGTATATGGTTTGAAAATGCTACCAGAACCTGCAGTAAGAAATAGAAAACAAATCCTTGGCCGCCAAAGTTACACCAAAAGTTTCTTTTTCTCATTTGGATCTGTGGACACTTGGTGTGGTGACTGAGGTGTTCCTCTCTGGCATTTTTTTGCTGTTTTTCCTCAAAATCTCTTTTTTTCCTTAGTATCTCTTTAGTATGAACAATAAGTAAGATTTACTGAACCAGCCATCACCCATAACCCATGCAGCCCCTCCACCTCTGGATCATGAGGTTTAAAAAAAATAAATACATAAAGGGATTAAAAATGTGATTTTGGCCAGACAGAAAAAAGTGTGAGAACCTACTAGACTGGTCTGAAATGGTTGGACCTGGGTCCAGCTAAATGTACTCTTAAAGGACTGTATAGAAACCTCTAAAGACTCCCACAGTCTGTTGCTGCTCTTGACCAAGCCTTTACTCTCCCTAACCCAAACTCCAGTCTTTACCTACAAGGACTTGTGTCGTTGCCAAATTCTCATCTTGGAAAGCTTATTCTAACTCTCTTGGATTTTGCTCCTTGTTATAGTCTTTCTCAGTCCCAAACACGGACTTGAAATCTGTGAAACGCTGATGATTTGTATGGAACAAATGTTAAAAGAATTCTGGATTTGGATTGGTAGTACCTATCCCATCCTTGACTAATGACCCTTTTTAGAATTTACAATTTTACAATTCAGCATGAACACCTCGTTCACAATTTGCCACGTTGCAATGTATGTACATCACATTCAGTGCATGGTCACCCCCTGCTGGTTGGAGTTCTAAAGAGTACTAAAGTGAATACAGTGTTGGCTTTTGGGATGTGTTCACAAAAGATTACATTTTGGAAGCACATTCACTGAGGCAAGGTTATAGTAAGAAATGATTATGAGCACCATCATTCTGTTTAGATAAAATATAACAAAATGCCACGCCCTTTGTCACTCCCGTCAAAGCTGGAACGAATAGAAATTTGGCATTACTGGCTACTAGTCAATTGTGAAGGGGGTGTTGCAGCAACAGGATCAAGGATCAGGATTATTATTATCATTATTATTATTATTATTATTATTTATTATTATTATTATTATTATTATTATTATTATTATTATTGAGATTAGAAATGGTACTGTGGCTGCCAATGATGATGATAATGAGAATGGTCTCTACTATTGTTTATTTTTTCACTTTGTGCCGTTTCAGTATGTGTTTGACTGAAGGTGAGTGTGTTGTATTTGCCCCTGCTCTTGATGAATCCCTATTTATTTTTCATGAGATAAACACTCACGTACCTCTGTCAGCCTAGATTGCCCACATGGTAAAATTGCAAAACCGCCATCTTCACTTTCAGTTTACTTCAGGTGGTTCCATTTTTATACAAAAATAAGAAAAAAATATAACAAAACAGTCACATAAATAATACATATTCCACAAAGTATATTTTTACATTTGCTGTCCTGTAAGAACTGTTGTTTTTTTTTTTAAATCAGGCTTTTTAAAACATATTTCCACAGAGAACTATTATAAATATTATGGTAATGAACCACCATGTAAAGTGATAAAACACAGCCCACAGTTACACACAGATTAATTTGATCCAAATTCAACTATTGACTGTTATGTAGAGAATTTTTTGTGTGTTTTTAGTTTTATTATAAGCATTCTTTAAAAAGTGGAATGAGGGAATGAAACCTGCAGGGTTTTGGTTCAGGGTGACCTCTGTAACATGAGGACTTGGATGCAGTGAGCGTGCACCTTTCGATTCTTTAAAACAACTAGACTTTCATCAGAAGCAAAAAACACATCAAAGAAAGATCTGATTTTAAGAATTAGTGTGAGCAAATTAATATGTTAAACACTGCAGTGCCCTGTAAAAAAAAAACTAAGCTGGTGTGTTATGTGAGCCATAAGATTCTGTGTTCAGAAATTAAAGTGATCTGCCAAATAGGTGGTTTATACTACTGCAGCAATCAATTTTTCGAAAAATTAAATTAATTATTTTTACACATTTCCTGAATAGGTGGGAATAAGAGGAGTTACCCCCCTCATTTAAGGAGAAAATCTGGTTTGGAGGCAGAGCATGTGAGCAAACAACTTATGGAAATTGATATTTTTTGATGTGTGCAGAAAGGCAGGAACTTAAAATGACAAATGATTCATTAATCAGCTGAAGAAAAAAAAACAGGCCATCAGTATGCTCCTATTTGACTGTGTCACCTCAGTCACCATGTTGTAATTTACAGACCTTTATCTTTCTGTGATGAAAGGAAAAAAGCCTGAGGGAGACAGAGAGAGCGGAGGCAGGGAAGGTGAATTGATCTTCAGAGGGAGTTTGTATGTGTGAGCCAGGGCACGGAGGAATGAGGCCGGGAATTCATTATAACGCCGTTTCAAATATTATGATTCAAGCTCACGCTCGCTGGGCTGTTAGAGCGGCGGGGAAAAGTCCCAGGGACAGAGTGGATGGAAGGGTAACATCTCTGCAGAACGAGTGCAGGGATGAAAGGTGAAGGAATGCAGGCAGACGGGCTATGCGGGGATCAAACTCATCAGCCTGTTCTGGGAGATACATCCAGTCTGAGCCAAGTGCTCTCACTCTGTTTCCAGTCGCTCTTCTTCTCCTCCTTCAGAACACAGAGCAGAGCTGCAGACAGTTGAAAAGGTCCGACGTTGCCGGACCAGCCTGAAATTTGATTTAAAGGAAATGATCTGGTTTTAACAGTAAATGCTAAATTTAATGGTCTGTTGACACAAGCGATTTTTTCTTTTCAGTGTCAAAACGGGAAAGAAAGATGAAAGCAGAGGGAATTATTAAAGTTAAATGATTGTACTGGGGGTTTGGCACACATTATTCACTGATCAGCCACACCATTAAAACCAGTCACTGGTTCTAATGCTGTGTCTGATCAGTGTAAATTACAGTAAATATCAGTACTGCTGATTGTTAATCCATCAGTTCTTAGATTGATTTCCTTCTCTCTGGGCAGCCATTCATTTAGTTCAGTTCTATGTCAATCAAACTGCAGAGACTTGAAACTTAACCTGGTACTTAGCTTAGTTTCTTAGCCTTGTAGGCAAGCTTGAGAAAGGAGAGGTCATCATCCCGTGGCAGAGCCGGAAAATACAGACTACGAAAATGTTGCCAAGTGTGGTGGAAATCGACACAGCTGAAAAAGTTGTTGTAAATCAACTCAGAGAAATAAAAGCTCTTAAATAGACATTTCTTAGACAAACATTAAGTTAACCGTTAACCACGCAACCATTTTGGGGACGAATACATCATCGCTATTGACTGATTAGGCCAAGAAAATGGCAAACATTTGCACAATGTCAGACTACTTAATGAAGTGAAAATGAATTTCCGCCTCAATTTTGAGCTACTTAAAACTTGCTGCAGATAGATATTCCATCAAAGTCAACATTTGGTCCACTTTATTTTGGTCTAGGTTACATAATGTGTCCAGCAGACAGCTGGGACTATTTGAGAGTTGCCTGCTGAACCAACAGCAATGGAAAAAGCATCATTTTTGTCATGGCATTCACGTTTGCTTCTTCTGAGTTTCCAGCCAAAGAGCTTGTCCGCATTTGTATTATAAATCCACCACATTTTAGATTTGCACATTAAAAAAACACAGAAAAAAAGTCAAACTATCACAAAACAAGTTTTGTGCTTGGCTAGGGCAAAAGGTTTTTGTATCAATAAAAATGAAATGTGACAAAGTGCAATGGAAACAGACTTAGCGTATAAATCATGACGTACATGAAGTATGTGACGTAAACGTCCACTGAAATTTCCGCTCCACCCAAGAGACAAAAAATAACGGCAAATGAAAACATCACATCTGTGTGAGAGAGACTGGAATCTTTCAAACATTAATACATGAAACGGAAATGAAACAGAAATGTCATATTTTCGTCATATTTTCCGCATGGTTTTCATTTGATGTTTGACGCGTACTCTTTTAATTACGTCATCTTGTTGCGCCCTTTCCTCCGTAGTCGCACCTGACTGGAGAATTAGTGCCACCAATTAGTGCCCGATTCATAATACTCACGTAGCAGTAATGGAGGGAAACATACATTAATTCACAATGACTGCTGACAATGTTGACTGCGACAGATTGTGAATCTGTAGCAGGCTTTAGGTAGAGTTCCTCACGATCCACCCCGTTCCTCATAACGGAGCCCTGAGTCAGGCTGGTCAGGGTTCTGTTTAGATTACGGAGGGTCACAAGTTTGTGTGTCAGTGTTTAATACCCAAGAATACTCTCTATGCGCATTGAAATGAATGTAAGATCAATTGGGTTCGGATAGGTCCTTTGAGGACCAGATCCACAAAGACTACTTCCAAGCCTCTGCAACTTTGATTTTAACAAAACAGAACTAAAACCAATGGTTGCCTGGAAGGAAGGAAAACAATGATGGTCCTTTGCGTTTGGTGTTTATGTGAGACATTTGATGAGTGTTTCAGTTGTGGCTATGTCTATAATATTTTCAAGCAGTGTAGTCACATTTAATTTGCTGATTCAATCTGTTAGTGGAAGGCATTTCCATGCTGCTGTCGAAAATTCAGCTCACTTTACGGATCCTGATGGTCTGACTTGAGATGTTTGTAATTGACTGTTCACCCTAATTCCATGACATTCATCAAGACAGAAATGATTTAAATACCCAAGGTCTTTCCGTCCTTTAGGTGTCATAAACACCTGCCAACATCCTCTGTGTCAAACGTGGTATTTAGAATGATTCATTTAGCCTGATGAGTTTTTGTTGCCGTCAAGATGAATAAGACATGTGCCTTTACTTTACACCGAAGCATTATTTTTCTTTCTCTGTATTTAGTCGCTTCATTTGAAGTCTTTGTGAATGTGCTCTGTTGTTTTTTTCCGCCTGCACAGCTGACACATAAGGAACAGATTAGACGGTCTGCTTAGCTGAGGGCTTTTCCCTCAAGCACCGTGTCCCTTTTAAACAGAGAGACTTGGAAGAAAACTAGTTCTACCCTCAGTGGCACAGATGCAGAGTTTCAGCAGCTGTCTGTAAACAGAGACACATCAGGTGTGCTAAATCTAGTGATGACAGGGATCGTCCTGTACCTGAAATATCACACAAAACAGCCAGCGTGTCTGTCAGCTTGTCTCTGATCCAGATGCTGAACCCCCAACTGGGTCGCTGACTTATACAACAAAGACCCACCTATCCTAACAAGTGATTGAGTCTTCCATTTAGTCTAGAGGACAGCAAAAACTTTCTGGCAGTTTAAAAGGATCATCTCACTTCTTAATTTTGCCTTGTGTTAGGATTTTATAGAAATATGTGTCTAAATAAACCAGAATAAGGCAGATCTGCCACTTATTGTCAGCAAAAGTTGTTTTGTATTGGAAGCAGGTGAAGTATTGCCAGATAAAATTACTTGTTTAGAGAAAACAAATTTTAAGATTAAATTGATCGTAATGCAGGTTATGACTCGTAACTGAAGGATATTATGAACCAACAGGATCCGAACTGCAGGAAGTTGTATCTGTGTCTCTGATCCGACGGTAACAATGGTAACAATGTTATGTTACAACAGGAACATAACATTGCATAATGCATGAGCTCAATCAAAGTCTCAAATTGAGCGCAGGTCAATTTTCATAGAAATTACTGAAATCAAGGGCAAGGGAAGTGAATTAATCTAAAAACTGGTGATTTGGAAAATGTCAGTCCCAAAAATACTGGTTCTTTAACTGATCCCAGAACAGAAAAACAGCAATCATCCCCCAAAATGAAATAACCCCCCCCCCACAACTTTATCATTCAATGCAATACAAACTATTCAGTTTCATTTTGTCAACTATGAACCCAAAATTGGGCCATTTGTAAAGAAAACTGAAAGGGAATTATAAGGAACTGGTTTTTGTGGGGGTTTTTTCTTTTACATACATTTTACACACTGAATCCTGAACCAAACTCCTCATCTCCATCTCGATATAAGGCTTCCCTTCAGCCAGGTGTTCTGGGGGGGTTTATGTTGGCTCTACATGGGAATTTTACTGTGGAGAAAAGCATTGCTGCAGCAGAACTACATTACAGAAAACTGCTTTTTTACTATGTACAGTACCACTAGAGTAGTAGTAACTTTTTATAACCAAATTTAATATATTATTATTATTTTAATTATTATTGACTTTATTTCTAGTACTCTGTAAAACTATTATTTATAACCATGTGATGATATTTCTGCAGATGTAAATTTAGTTTAGCAAAGAACAAAACGAAAAGAGGACTGAAGCGCCTAGTTCAGAGTGTTTGTTTTGTTTTTTCTTTTAGTTTATTGCCTTAAAAGGTTTCCGTATTTTTTTTAATAATATTGTAGAAAAATTATTTATATTTCTTAATGAAACATGTAAGTCACATAGAATGGTTCGCCACCATATTGGTTCACTCTGAGGACACACAGCCACCATCCCTTTCTGTTCATCTTTAGTCTAAAATCTGTAGATTGATCTCATCTATGCAGTTATCCTTTATATCTATAGCCCGTACATAATGACAGACATATCCCCAGGGTTTGTGATGTTGTTGAACACCTCGACCGCTGTTAGGAGCCATGAAATCCTAATTTGGGCAATTGGTGGGACTGAGGTGTAGCTAGTTCATTTTAGTGGAATCTTGCTGAAGATAGATAATCCATCACAGTCAACTTTCAGTCAGCGTTAGGTACTGAGATTGAGAGCAGTGACTGATTTTGCAAACTGCTTTGGTGCGTTCGGGGATGCTCCGACATCAGAAATGAGCCCTGCTGAAAGCAACTTTATTAACTGCAAGAATTCACAATATCCTTTGTATATTGTCCATGTTTCATTATTTATCTTCTGACAATGACACAGTTTGTCAGGAAAATGTTTATAGGCAACTAAAAAATAAAAAATAAAAATAAAAAAAACAAACGGGGATATGTAAGCAACCAATGGTACATTTTTGAAGCCGAAACCGATAGATATTCCAAAGTTTATAAAATCTGATATCAAAAAACAAATATTGGCCAATTTTATTAAGGGTCCCTCTAATGTGGTTGTTAAAGAACTGTGTCAAGATATGCACTGATTGGGACATTTGCAGTTGAAAAACTTGATAATCTAATAATGGCCAAAAATATTGGTCAATCCCTAATTGGCACATGTGGTTTCCAGAGTGTTAGCTTGTATGTTTCTTTGTTTGTTGAAAATGGGCAGATCATAATGACTGCCCAGCTGTCTTAGGATCCTTGACTGCACCACCATAAAGAGTTTTTTTTTTTAAATAATCCCTGCTCTCAAATGGCCAACCACACAATAATAACATATCTTTGACCAAAAAGTGGAGTTAAATTGCTTCCTGGAAGCTTTTTGTAAATTGTAAAAACAAATGCTACTGTTTGTAAAATGCTCCACAGGAAAGTATAGTAATTAATGGAATAAAACCTACAGAAACACACGAGGATGGTGCTTTAAAAACACCACGTCCTCTATCTGAAAAGACTCTAGTCCTTGTGAACTTGTCCTGTGGTGACTGTGTGAAACTCAGAAACTGCAACCAGACCTGATAAGGTGGAAACTGGGTAGACTCGGCTCCCGCATTTCAAAGGGAAACTCGACTTCATTAACTTCTTTCTTTGGGCGCTTCACTCCTGTGTGGGAACCACTGATGATCAAAAAAGGGACAAATTACACGGTCAAAAAAAAATTTTTTTAAAAAAAGGTTGGAAAAAAAGACGAAGTGAAGTTGGTCAGGGATGTGCTGACTTTGAAAGTGTCCTCATGTTGGTGTGAAATCGACTCTGTCAGCTCCAGTACAGACAGTTCCAGGCTGACGTCTAACAAAAAGGAAATAATGGTGTAGAAAAAAATAAAAAAAATGATTTGGACCTCATCTCATTGGGGTTAAAAGGGCCAAATTAAAACAGCCCTTATCTCCTCTCACACACACAATTACTTCATTTCCAGAACATCATTGTTCAGCAGAGGCGCTGACAGATGGACAACTCAGAATAAATAGTTTGACTTCATCCTTTAAAAAAATGTCCAATCCTAGAGTCATTACAACCAAATTAGCTAAGTGACTGCAATATTTTAGAGTGTACATTTTGTTCATTTGAGTCAAGGGGAGAAAAGCTGATGATGATGGTGATGATGAAAGATGATGATGGCGATGTATCTCAGATGAAGTAAAGCAAAGTTTCTATCCACAATGTTGTATACAATTGCTGGTTTTGTAATGCACTGTAGAACAGTCCCATGGTCCTTTTTTATAGAAATGTTATTTCAATGGTGCATTCTTTTTGTTTGATAAATAAAGTTTTGATACAAAAGCAAATGTACTGGTTGATCAGTATCTGTTGCATCAGATTTTTCATCAGATAGACTGTGTGTGTATGTGTGTGCGTGTCTGCATGTGAAATGGCGAGGGAGGGAGACTTCAGTAAAAGGCGTTCATGTATTTGTGTGGTCCTGCTAGACTCTCCTAGAGGCTGCGGTGTTCATAACATCCAAAGTGTGAAGTTGTTGTGTGGGCAAAAAAATATCCATTTTTTTTACACATACAGTGGCAAGAAGAAGTGTGTGTACTCTTTGGAATGACCTGGTTTTCTGCATTGATTGGTCATAAAATGTGATCTGACCTTCATTTAGGTCATCCAAGTGAACATTTCCACAGCACTAACAACAACAACAACAGAGTCATGTCATACTCACCACTCTGCTGCTCTCCCGTTCTCTTTTTAACGCAAATGTTTCCAATCACTTCTCCTTTGCAGGTGCAGTTTAGTCTCGGTGAAATGTACAGTACACTGAATTTACCATGCGAGGCATTATACTACACGTGATTTCGTCCCCCTCAATGTTTTTACATCATAGGGCAACAAAACGTTTTTACCGTGTAGATCCTCTTTGAACAACTAAAGAATCCAGAATGATGTCAGCGTCATGAATTTGTTTTAGGCTCAGTGTTTTTTTTACTCCAATCAGGACAGAGGCGGCAGGCCATCCGGCTGTCACACTGACACAACTGAGTGTAGCTTTAAACTGACCGTCGATACAACAAATCCATCCACCAAAGAGAACAAAACTGAAACCTGAATAAGCCCTTCACTAGAAGCTCAATCCAGGGGAGTCAGTATAGTTTTTAAACTGCTCATTTCTGTCTCAGAAACGTTTAAAGCATCAACTCTGATTTCCCAGGTCTGGATGTTCTCACTGAAACTTTCTTGTAGCCGAGTTTAAAAAATGCACAGATAAATCATTATCTGTGATAAATAGATAAATGAATAAATTGTTTTTGTTAAAAAGAGTATTAATAAAATACACAGTGGCAATCTTTGGAATAAACGTCTGTTAAGTTCTATCGACGAATGCGGTAACACAATGGTGATTGAGCCTATGGCCCGTTGTTGAAATATTGCAACATTTATATGTTTGCGTTATTACAAACTGGATTTCTGTGGCGACATTCCTGGGAAAAATGCTGTATTCAGTTATTCCTAATGCAAACGGAACATTTCCTACTGTCGCAGTTGACCTGGCAAAACACAAATTAACTATTATTATGAAATAGTCACAGGAAATAAAATGTGTGTCAGTGAGTTAGCACTTACCTCTACAAACCAAGACAACAGTCCTTCTGGGCATGTTTGGACAGTGGATCAGTTATAAATATAGCAGGGAGTAATGGAACAGTCAAGAGCAGCCACAGTGAGCTGTTAGATGAAGAGCTGCAGGTGACAGGCTGACCACCCCCAGCATCTCTGCCAGGTAACCAACTCCTTTCACTGTGCCACGCTGTTCGCAGACTCACGCCGCGTGCAGCATAAAATAAGATCACGGCTGCTCACAGAGTGATGGAATAGGCCAATTATTGCCTGACTTCTTTACTATAACAACAGTAGTTTGTTATGCTGCTCCCAGATTTCTGTGACCTGTGGTATTAAATCACATTTAGCTGTTACCACAAGTAACTACAGGATCAACCAGGACTGGAATCTTCCAGAATGTTAAAAATGTATATGGATTTTATTTACTTTCTTGTCACATAGGCTTTTGCTTGTTAATTGGCTGACATGCGTGGGCGTGCATACAGGGTGTGAGTGAGAGAGGGAGAGAGGAGAGGCAAAAAAAAGGGGGGGTTAACGAGGTAATGCGCTAGAGTTTATGGGGAATTCTGAAGTTGTGCAAGAAAAGTTTGTAATTACTGATACCTTAGTTGAGTAAAGAATTTCAGCCTGAAGTTTGCAGTGCTGTAAGGGCTGTCAACAAATATTCTAAATTTGATTTTGTAATCTAATTGTAAACAAAAACAAACATTCAGTTGTGAAAATTAATATTGGATTGTGGAAAAAAAGCACCACTATCACAGCTGTCTGCCTCACGAGTTCTTGTGTGGACCTGGGCCACTACAGTGGATGCACTGCATGACGGACAGGAGTCACACAACATCACTTTCATTGACTGAAAATTATATAAGAAATGTAGGTCAGAGAGTTCAGAAACCCAACTTGGCTTCAGAGAGAGGGATCTGCACTCCGAGCAATCTAAATACCCCTGTTTGGAAATGCTTCAGATCTGGCAAGCAGACCGCAATAAAAAATATTTGAATGGTTCAAACCTATGTGTTTTTGTAGGAGGAATAATCAAATGTCATTTTAGGTCTTTTGATAGCACCACTGTGCTGTAACCTGTATTAGGCCACTCATTAATCAAGTGAGTAGATAATTAGAAATGTGAAAAGACAACTACCATATAGCGCTCTGAGCTACCCGGAAATCAGAGTTCCCTTGGCAACGCTGGATGACTACCAAACTCTGTTAATATGCCCAAGTGATTACACCCTGCTCATGGACAGAGACCTAAGGACTGGTAGCCTTAAAAAAGGTACCACCGTGTTGTATTTTTATGAAATAAGAGACAACAACCAGGTAGCATTAAGCATTAGCATTAAGTTAATCAGAGTTATCATACCACAGTTAATTGGGATCAAGAACTCAGAACTCCATGTACATAAATAGAGGGTAGACAGGTTACATAAAATGGAGACAATTCCAGTTTCTGAGCTGAAGAGATGGTGCCGAGGTAAAGGTTGGATGAAGCTCATGGACTAATATTTATGGTCTTCCACGATCTGGAAATAGCCAAAGTTGAAGAGACTCTTAACTGTGTTAGTCGAGTACATGTCAGGGGAAGGATCTTTAATGCCGGACTAAACAGGTTGATGGTCTTGTTTGAATGTAAGGAAGCCTTAATAGGGGTATGTGCTCCTCCCGAGGTGCTTCCTCCTAAGGGTTGAGAAGCCTGGCCTTTACTCATCATAGACAACGCCCCTGCTACTGGTGAAGATTTCAATAGCAATGAAGGTCCTTAAAGCTCTGTTGCCCACTGCACAACTCCCCACTAACTCAGTTGGTGATTTTTTGGAAAAGACCAATAAACCTCCATCTGAAGGTGGTTATCATCACCTACACATCCTCTCAAGAACACAGCCTGTTCCAGTAGGTGAGGAACAGTTTCAACTACTGGCTCCGGCAGGCATGGTCATGGTAAAGGAAGGTGAATGCACTGAGAGGTAGAAAAAGCGAAGGCTAATGGAAAGTTTAAAGGGGCCGACACTTCGAATAGTCTAAGCCATGAGAGCCATCAATCCTGATACTCAGATTTCCTCAGACAACTGGACCGCTCTCTCTTTAAAGTCAATCAGAGAGGCAGCTTTACTCCCAGCTGTATGGATAGGACTCGTGTGGAGTACCAACTGAGAGGTGCAGTTGCTTCTGACCCAATGCTAATCTAGCTACGATTAAGAGAGTGAAAGACTGAGCCGCCAACCTTTTTCTACTGCTCTTGAGTGAGATCCGTACTGAAGAATCATATGAGGCTTCAAGGATGAAGCTCAACCCTTCATTGTATCAGATAACAAAACAGACAATTGATCTAAAATCGGCAGAGATTCAAAGCCCAAAAGCTAAAATCAAAGAGCTAAGAGAAGCAAAGTCTCTTGTTTCATCTGTAGCAACTAAGCCATCTGACACTAAAGAGAAGCATTCTAATACTGTACCTACAACCACAGTACACCCCTGTAAGAAGCATCCAGAGTCTTTGCTTTCAGCTTTAAAGAAACGACTAAAGAGATTACAGCAAAAACGAAACATGAAAGTGATTACATCCCGTACTCCAGCCAACCCAACCATAGTCTCGACTGTGGAGGCTACCACTAGAGTTGCTAACTCCCCCACAAGAACCTTAAGAAACCCTGAGGAACAGTTGTGTTACCAGTGTGGAGAGAATGGACACTTTGCAGCAAAGTGCCATAATCAAGAAAATCAAAGCAAAGTCATTAAAAAACCAATTCAAGCTAGCAACCAAAGGAAAATCAACCCTTCACCAATTCCACAGGCGCCAAAGTTAACTGTGCTGTCAAGAGAAGTCTTTCGATTACACCACAGAGTAAGGGAATCCCTGAAGTTTTGATTGGCCCATCCAGAATTGTACAGTTAAAAGTCAGTGGACACTCTTTTGGTGCTCTGTTAAACAGTGGCTCTCAAGTTACTATTACTTTTGAGTCCTAGTATCAAGAGCGCCTACATGATACCCCAGTACATTTTGTGTCTGGTCTCACTGTCTGGGGTGGAGCTAATTTCCTGCCAAAACTTAACAAACGATTCACGAAAAAACTCAGTGGGGTTTGCAAATACAAAACACCACTAACAAACTAATGCATTTCTTTTTGCAAATATGAAACATAACTATCAAACAAAAATACAACATATTTGTAATACATCATTCTACAGAAACAAATGCAGCATATCTTTCAAGTACAAAAAAATAACCTGCAAACACAAAAAATATCATGAAACTTTTGGCTTTCTGCCATGATTGTGTTTAGGATTTTCTCACAAATGTCCTGAGTAATTTGTCTTCCACAACAGCAGGTGAAGCTATGAGTCAATTTAAATGCACCACGAGGTTGAGCAGAGCAGAGCAAAGCAGATTGAACGGCCACTGTGAATGAGGATGACTATCTAGCCATTCAAGACTAGGCTAAATCAAACAAAATGAGCAGCTAACAGGGGAGTTTGTGGTTGTTGCTGGCGAAAAATCAAATGTTAACTAAACTCCACAAGTAACTGTTTCGTTGGTAGGATTACAAGTATGTAGCATAAAGTGCATGACCGCAGGAGCTAACCTAGCTTACACCAAGTTAGGCTAATTTTCATTTTGTTTCCAGCTAACTTATTTTATCAGTTTATTGGTGCAGCCCGTCTCAGTGTCAGTGTCAGTTCATAGGGTAGACTACTCACACACTGTATAACTTAAAAAAATGTCCCCACATTAAACTGAGCTCAGTGATGCTTCATATGGATAGTAGGTGGGCATTTTAACCTAGCTACGTCCAGCAAAATACACAAATGACACACTGGGCCTTAAGCCAAGAACATGTTATTGGTAAATGATAATAGAAAGCTGGGGCATTTTTTGCGGTTTAGGCCTGCATTCCAGCTTTCAGGTCTTCCCCGGGATGCCCCCTGATTAATCCCTATTGACCAAATCACAATGTTTGTTTGCAATAACTTTGGGGAAGAAAAATGCTGTGTCAAGTATACATAACCACGAGTTTTCTACCCAGAAGTTACTATTGTTGTTAATGTATAGTCACAGTTATTCGGTCTATTGATTTAGCATAGAACTGCGAAAGAGCCACAATATCAATTCTGATAACTGTTGCTGACTTCAGATGTGTAATGCCAAACTTTTATTAGCTGGCTAATTTTTGAGTTATTGTTATATCTAGTGTGAACAGATAAAATGCATGCATGCCAAATTGGAGTGCAAACATGCAAAATATGTGTTTTCTTTATGAGTTTGAAATAATCTTTTTAAGTTCCCTCACTTGGTAGACAAAAGGCCTATTTGTTTCCCGAAACCAGAGTATAGCCATATTGAATCTGCTGCATGGAACTTAGCGTCTCTCTTAACAGCAACAGTCAGTCAAGGGCAGCTTAAGAATCCAGGCCAGAACCGAGTTCAGGTTCAGTGACCTTGTCAAGAATTGAGAGTGAGACACGCCAATGTCCAGCAGCAGATGGCAAAAAAATTACAAAATTACAACCTGGCTACAAGGTAAATAGCGTATGTGGGCCATTTAGATTTTGAATGACATGCCTTTCAGTTTACTTCACAGGTTGTATCCTGGTCTTTTTTAGCAGAGAACCAGGGGAAAACACAGATTTCCTATGGCATTTAAAAATGTTTCAGCAGCATCCACGATCTCCAGTTTTACTTACTCCCAGAACCCATGACCAGAACTCCATAAGGGTCTCAGGAGCTCAGGCTGTCAATAACAAATTTAGGTAAACGCCTGATAGCTTTGCCTGAACACAACAACCATGCAGAGGTAAGCATTTCTAAAATTATATATATGTAAAGAGGTTATTATTATTAGTAATTATAATTATAATAATAATGATTTGTTGGATTGTCTTTTTTTGTATACTGTCTTCATACTAAGATTTCAACAGTGCTTTTGGCTGAATACCCTAAACTGGAGACTTTGTTTGATGGATGGCTATTTTATAAGGCATCAGGTAAGAAGATTCAGCATTATATGACATTGTGTGACACATCTAAAATGGATTTTGTCATTATTCAAGTTAGAATTGTAGTTTTTAATTCAGGGATGCTAGACAATATTTACCATATTCATTATGTAAGGAAATTGCTCTATGAAGCTGACATAATCACTTTCCTACTTTCCAAAATATTGAAGGAGGGAGTGGCCAGAGAAAATTTACAGTTACCCGGCCTGAGTGTGAAGGCTACACCGCAAAACTGTTCAAGACTGTAACCAATAATGGAAGACACGCAATTTTCATCATTCCAATTCAAAATTAAATAGACACTGTGCCACTTCCTGCTAATGCCCCTGAGTTCAGCAAAATGTCACCTGTGGAGAAATTTTACCGTTACAAGTTCTTGGTCTGCTTGTAGACTCTTGTAGCAAGTCCAAAAAAGACATTGAACAAGTAGGGTTTCTTAACGTGAGACTTTTACTGAACTAAAGAGCCTTGTTCTTTCCACTTGGACTCAAGGATGAAATTATTAGAATTCAGTGGTCAAAGGTCAAGATCACTGTGACCTCACAAACACATTTTTGGCCATAGGTCAAGACTTCATACGCTAATTATGACTAAATACACTTAAATTTTATTAAATTCCTTCAAAGTCTTCACTACATGTTTTTGGGTTCTGTCCATGTGTCCGTCCTATTCTCATGAATGCAATATCTCAGGAACCTCTTGAGCGGATTTATATTTACATTTACTTTTACTCATTTGGCAGACATTTTTATCCGAAGCGACTTTCATGTGAGGGACAACACTAAAGCGTCAGTACAGTAGGAGACCTTGAAGTAACTAGATCTATTAAGTAAAAAAAAGTGCAAGGAGATACAATAAAAGAAGTGCAGCAAAAAAGTGCTAGTTAGTTCATGTTATTGTGTTAGAGGTGTTAGACGAGGAGGTACTCTCGGAAGAGATGAGTGTTCAAGAGATTCTTGAAGATAAAGAGGGATGCCCCTGCTCTGATAACATCACATTAGAGACTTTAATTTGTTTCGGGAAACCATGGGTAGTCAGTAGAGGTCATTGCGCAGCGGAGTGACATGTGTCCTTTTAGGCTGATTAAAAACCAGACGCACCGCCAAGCCATCTGTAAGGGTTCCAATGTGTATGAAGGGAGGCCTGCTAGAAGGGCAATGTAGTAGTAATTGTGTAGTTTTTGGCCATAGCTCAAGAATTCATACATTGATTTTGATAAAATACACTCAATACGATTTATTAAATTCCTTCACAGTCTTTACTAAATATATTATATGAGCCTGGACAGACATGGATGCAAACTGCAACTTGACTTGTTGGCAGAGGAATTCAACCGTGAGGCGGTAATTCTAGTTTTTTTATTTATTTATTTTTGCCTTGCGAGTAGAGTAAAGAATTACTTCTAATTCTAAAATGTTGATTATTTCAGAGATTAAAGGACATATACTGCAAAGAAGACTGTGGTGCTTGTCTGCTGTGTTAAAGCGTTAGTACATGCAGTTATTTGCTACTGTCTGGTCTCATACCGGGAGGTATGAGATTTCTAGAGTGACCCACATCAAATAACATTAAGTTAATCAGTTAATCACAGTTAATTGGGATCAAAAACTCAGGGCCCCATCTACATAAATAGAAGGTAGAGGGGCTACATTGTGAATAGATTACACTTGTCGGAGTACTTTTAATGTAGTTTTTTCGAGTAGATTTCTGGAATTTCTGAGAAAGAATCAGCAATGACCTGATAATTAATGAATCATTAATGAGTAGTTCCTGAATAACTCAGAATTGAGGACTACATTGTAGATAATGATGATTTACCAGAAAGAGGACTGGGAGATATTATATTTATACATTGTTAAGTAAGGAATAGTTAGAGTTATAACTGACGTAATCTTAATCGTAATCATCCAGATTTTAACTCCTCAATAGTAAGCATGTTTGATATTAATCGGGGCGGCTCTGATGAGTCTGCAGGCAGTTCAGGAGGTTTAAGACTGGATCTGTAAGCCCCTCACATTACCATATAATTTGGGCAGCACATCGGTACCGACCAAGGTGCCAGACCAGATTTCTCCTTTGATTGCCAGGAGGGGTGAATTGGAGATAAGTCAAAAAACTACTGTAGTATAGCTCAACAAGGTGTGGAGTTTTCAAATCATAAATTTGTAGAAAGGTTTTGTCTCTTTGTGGACATATTCATCTTTAGGATAGCACAGAGAGAAGAGTCTTTGAGGAGTTCCACTGCACTATATTTGGGTCTACAGTCTCCTTGTTGGTTGGTTCTACTATCTTCTCTGTATGGAGACTGATGAACTGCCGGCTGCTGTCTGCAGGCTGATGAGGCGGATGAACGCGGCCTATGTTGAGCTGGTTGTTAGCAAAGGATGAGGCTGCAGAAGAAACTGGTTGACAGCTCGTCTCCTTCCTCGATGCTGAGACGTCAGCCTCCATCTGCTGCCTGCCAGCCTGATGGACATGCCCAATCAGAAAAAGTGATAACATTATACAAAAAGAAGAAGAAAAAAATTTCAATGCTGGCTCAAGATAGGAGGAAACAGCAAATATTCATTTTACACAAAATGAAATATTAACCGTTAAGAGGAAGGACCAGGAGGCTGGAAAGTCTTTGTTCAAGAGAGGTTTAGTTTGGGAAAGCTTAGGTTTCGAGCAGTTTGGATTTTGAAAAGTGGAGGTTTATAAGTGTCCTTTACATTTGGTAATAAATAATTCAATCATTAATTATGAGATTATTTATTAATGAATGTTTCGGTTTTGTAAAGTTTAGGAATGTAACATTTTAGAATCAGATTTTCTTTGATGAAAAAATAGTAAAAAGTGCATATTTATGACCATTGTTTCAGAATTGAAGAAACTGTATTCTAGATTAAGTCAAAGCAGTCAGCAGAGAACAAGAATGTTGTCAAAGATGTTTACAGTTATGATTAAAATTCAAAAGTTTGGTTTGTTGTTCCATAATTCCGTTTTTCTCCAAATTGATCTCAAACAAACAAAACCCACTGTATACTACCTGCCCAGAACCTACACACACACACACACACACACACACACACTTGTTATTTCAAAAGAAAATACAGTAAAATAAAATATTTTTTCTCCAAAGATCAAGATATAAGAACTGACAAAACATAAAAGCATCTAGTATATGCAATAAATATATGACTGTCTTAATAAAGTGTGTATGGCAGAGTGAAAAGGAGAAACATCATAATAAAAAAAAGAAATAAGATACATTCATACACCTTATTTATTATAACACATCCCTACCTAAACCCAATTATAACCCTATAATCCCCTCACTTTCTAAAAATGTCTGCCCTGGTTCCAGATCTCTGAATCACTGCCCACATTTTTGTATTGTTGGGCAATTCAAAAAGTAGGTCTGGCACTGAGCTCTTTTGAAGCCGTTTCCCCAATTGCAGAAACAACCAAGTAAATCAGACCTTTTTGGTGGGAAAAGCTGAATGGTTCAGAGAAGAGGAGAAAGAGAAAGAGAAAAGGCTCCAGAGCAACTTAATCAAAGAGCCAAAGAGCGGTGAAAATCCACAACATTAGACAGGAGATTAAAGCACTGAAGACCCAGTACATGGAGGCAGGAGAAGATGAATGCATTGGCTTGGCAAAGCTGATGCAAGAAACACAGGGTCTTCCACCTAGAAGAGTGCCGTCGGAGGGGGTGTTGTGAAAGGGCCCAAAAATGTGCTGCCTTTATTACCAACCCCTACAAGAAGTCACTTGAGCAGAAGTGCAGTGGGAAACTGGCCTGCTCACAGGAAGACATAGACCAAGATCTGAAGAAGACATATAGCGACCCTGAAAGAGAGCAGGAGTTGGGAGAGTCCTAGTAAACTGCCTGAACTGGATGTGCAGTTCAACATGTCAGCTGCAGCTAAAGGAAATCTGAGAGGTCATCCGCAAAGCAAGGGCAAGCTCTGCTCCAGGAACATGCAGCACCTCGTACAAAGTGTACAAGAACTGTCCAAAACTCTTTCTGCCTCTGTGGAAGATCCTGTGAGTCTTTAGGAGAAGGGGAAGATCCTAGAAGGGTGAGAGTGGCTGAAGGAGTGTCAATCCCAAAGGAGGAAAACTCCACTCAGATAGACCTGTTGTGCATCATATCGCAGGTGTTTTAGAGTAAAGATCTTCTTCAGTTTCATTCATTCAAGCAGCTACATCGATACATCTGTCCAGAAGGGTGGTACTTCAGGGACGCCCGGCTATCTGGAGCAAAGCGGTGTGGTGACACAGCTCAACAGGGAGGCCTGAGAAAACAAGGGCAACCTGTCAGTTTTGTGGCTTGACCTGGCAAATACATATGGCTCCATTCCATACAAGCTTGTGTCACTCACACTGACCAAATATCATGTCCTCAGCAGAATCAGAGGCTTTGTCACTGTTTACTACAACAACTTCAGAATGAGGGTTTCTTCAGGAGCATCACATCATGATGGCAAAGGGTGAAGATCAGCACCATCACAGGGTGTACTGTCTCCATGGCATTGTTCTCTCTAGCCATGAACATGCCCATTAAGTCTGGTAAACCAGAGTGCAGAAGGCCCAGAACAAGTTCCACTTAACGGCAACCACCCATCAAGGCATTCGTGGATGACCTCACAGTCCCCACAGAATCAGTCCCAGGCTGTTGATGGATTCTGCAGGGGTGCATAGAAACTGGTTTAGGGGGCCCATAAGCATTTCAAACAATCCAAATCAAGATCTATGGTGCAGCGGAAAGGGATGGTGGAGTATAAGTTCCTGTTCAATATCGCAGGCACAGCCATGCCAACCATCAAGCATGGTTGTATCAGCATGGCATTGCTCCCATAATCCTGTCGTCCCTCCTCATCTATGCAGTTCCAATCTTGACAATCAAGACCTTAGGGGGGAGGGTCAGCAACCAGGTCAGGAGATGGCTGGGGCTGCCAAAGAGCCTGAACAGAATTGCACTCTATGGACAACACAGCAAACTGGAACTGCCCTTCAAATCCTTGGAGGAGGAATTCAAGGTTACAAGAGCCAGAGACGTGGTGCAGTATAGGGATCAAGTGATCCGAAGGTGGCTAAAGCAAGAATCCAAGTGAGGACTGGCAGGAAGTGGAGGGCAGAGGTCACCTGGGAGAGTGCTGGTCTCACCTGGAGGAGGGTGTATGATGTTGAAAGACCCGAAACACGCGATGATTCCACGAACATCACTTATGATGTATCAGTAGATGTACTGTATGCACACAGCATGCATGTATAACATGCTGGAGAGGTTTCCACTGGACAGTAAATATTCTTAAGACTTCAATAGTAGAAAGTAGATATAAAAAATGTGTAGAAAAAAAAGAAACAGTTGTTTCATAGTATTTACAAAATAATATTTTGTAATATTTTGTATGTTGAGCATTTTATGAGAAAGACTGACCAAATTATCAAATTACAGAATAAAGACATTTCTCTTTGTTTTAAAGATGGACCATGTCTGTGTGAAGAGAAAAGTTTTTAAAAAAAAACCACTGCACATTACATCAAAAGAGGTTTATGGTCCACTAATATGGGTACTCTACAAAAGGCTACATGCATGATACCAACTTAGTGTATCATAATGATACAAAAGACCCTAAAGCTGACAGCTCCCAGGCAAAAAGTCAGCATCTTCATTAGTTGATGATCCATGTAGAAGACATGGAAGGAAACAGCATTTTTATTGTATTGCTGTGTATAGCTAGTTAAGCTTAGTATTATAGTACAGTGGTTAGAGTTATGCTTTATTGTTTATCATTTTAAGCAGTATGTTTAATTTTGACAAGAGATAAGGCTTTAGATGAAGACTAACAAATACGTTTGGCAAAGTCATGTTGGAAGTTTGAAATCTTCACTAACATTCCATAGCTTCCTCAGATCCAATAAAGAACAAAAAAAACACTAGCATTACTCCATGGTTCAGTCACATGTCTCGTGTCTGCCCATAAGGATACATTTCCCCTGGGAGGCACCAATGTTAAATCCAAAATTTCCACAGATAAAGAGTATAGTGGTACAATTGTGGAAATTTCACAAACAAACGACATGGACACAATGTGAGACTGAACAGCAGTGAAACAAAATGACAATTCAGCCTGATTATCAGGCTAAATGAAGTTAATAAATACTAAATGTACTTAATTTCAATTTCTCACATTTCTCACCCACTGTTTGTACAATGGTTTGTATTTTATTAGAGAGACAGAAAAGAGAACATTTTCCCCTTGATTTAACAAAAATGAGAACAGGAATGCTGTCTGGGATGTCTGACCCAAAGTTCAAAATGACCACTCTGGTTTTTTATTTTGGTTTTCTTTTTCTCTCTAATAGCTTTCTGAAGTAGTCACATCTTTAGAATTTGAAAAAATGTGTTTGAACATTGACAAAAATTTACTTTGAACAGACTTGTATTGCTTGATGAGGATCATTCTGAAATTGAATTAAAATTTAATTCCTTCAGTAAAAGAGTAGAGTGAATTTGACAGCGTCTAGTTGTCTGTTATTATTGTTCTGAGCGTGCAGTCCTCTGTGTGTGCCTGTGTGTATGTGCAGGACCTGCCCACTCATGCAGCTTGGGAATGTTTGTATCCACTGAAATGGAAATGAAACTGACATTAAAGTGAGTGGGTGAAATTAGATTATCAACTGCATCCTGTTTCAGCTCAAATTCAGAGGAAACGGGTCATCTGAGATGTTCTGACTGCAAAGAAAGCAAAACGACAAAAGACAACAAAACTTTTCAGGAAGTAAATGATACCTGTGATACAGGTAAATACTCATAATAACAATGTTGTTGGAGACCAGAAAGAAGTCTTATATAGCACATAATAATAATTATCTTTTACGGATAAGGATTATTGAAATCATTATTCATGGATTTATTGTTTTTATTATGAGTTTTATTACGTCCACTGGAATATTTTTAGTCCGTATGCATACTATACAGTATGTCCAAAAGTATGAGGACAACCCTGTCCACTTACTTTTGTGTATTGTGGGTCCAGGGCTTTTCTTCCAGGTTTGTGCCAGGAAATCTTAATGTTGATGGGAAATCTTAGTGTTACAGCATATAATGATATTTTTAGTTTTCCTCCAGCTTTGTGCCAACAGTTTGGTGAAGTGCCTTTCCTGTTTAATCATCACAATGCCTTCATGTACAAAGCCAGCTCCATAAAGAAATGGTTTTCCCAGTTAGGTTTGGAAGACTTTGACTGGCCTACACAGAGCCCTGACCTCAACCGTATCAATCACCCTTGGATGAACTGGAACATCAGCTCTGAGCCAGGCCTTATCATCCTCCATCATTATTGGACCTCACTAATGCTCTTGTAACTGAATACAAGGAGCAGCAGAGGAATTTCAATGGTTTTAGAGTAACATGTTCAACAATGACATACTGTAAGGTTTGGACCTCCACATACTCAATGAGCAGCGGAGAACCACTGCTCACTGACCTCCACTGGCTACCCATGGCTGCCCGAATCAAATTCAAGTCACGAACGCTTGCCTACAGAGTGACTTCTGGGTCTGCACCCATCAACTTGAACTGAATCAGACAGGCTTATGCTCCTTCTCGGCCACTGCATTGCTGCAAGAAATGTCTTCTGGCATAGCCCTCCCTGCACACAAGGCAATCACAGTCCAGATTGTTCTGGTTTGTGGTTCCCCGATGACGGAACGAGCTACCAAATTTTATCAGCGTAGAAGGCGTCCCTCTCTATTTTGAAGAATCTTTCTAAGACTCATCTCTTCCAGGAGTACTTCCTCTAATAACACCCCTAACTCTCTAACATTCCTAACTAGCACTTACTGTACACTTCCTTACCTGATCTCCTTGCATTTTGTCTTACTGAACAGATCTAGTTACTTAAAGGTCTCCTACTGTACTGGAGCTTCAGTGTTGTCCCTCAAATGTCAGCCAATGAGTAAACATGAATAAGCTTGAAAAAATAACTGACATATATTTGTTTGTTTGCAAACTCTATTAGACTCCTGAGTTTGTCAGACCAGGTTAATAAACCAGTTAGTGTCTCTGGTGGTTACTGGTTACGTTTTGTGTGTTCAGCCATTCTCAAAGTCCATCTGGGAACTCTAACTGTCTGTGAAAGCAATGTGGCTCAGGAGTCATTATTATTATTATTATTATTATTATTATTATTATTATTATTATTATTATCATTATTATTATTATTAATGCTGCTGCTGTTGGTTTTACTGAATGGCAGATGAGATTAAGGGGGACCTGACTTCACTGGTTAGCTCTTTATTAAATCTGTTCCTGTGTGGCATGGCAGAAGCCTAGTGGAGAAACACAAAGCAAAAACTCTTGAGCAGGTACAAACACTGATGTCGCATAGCCTCTGTTAGAAATTGCAGATCTATTGGAAGGATTGCCATGACATTTCCTACAGATAGCCATGCTATCCCCTGACTTTTCATCTAGCTTCACCAGCAGGTAAAGGTTTTCACTTACCCAGCACAGGTGTTGCACAAACAATGTACAAACAAATGAGACCACTTTGGATGTTTGCAATGTTTGCACAAGCTTTAATTGTATTCGATACAGATGTCAGTAATGCAGTAGACCATTGTATTATCTGTGTAATTAGACGTCCAACCAGAGTAATTAATTTGAAATGTGCAGGTATTACAGCAGTAATCTGCAGAACCACACACAGTAGCTCCTGATTGATAAAACAGTTTCTTCCGCTGCCAGAGATATCTCTTGTTCAGAAGATGATTTAGCTACTTGACCTGTTGCACTACCATTAATAAGAAACACCTTGTGAAGTTATGCATCTGTCAGTAATGTTATCTGACGTTACCTGTTCTTGGAAGAAACAGATTTGTGGACTAAATGAATTTACAATCCACCCAGAATTAGACAATGAGCAGCAACTGCTGAGACAAACTACGAAAACATGCAGGCAGCACGGCGACATTTATAAAGAGGTAAGATAATGTAACATTAAAATTTATGTTACGTTCAGTCGGCTATCTTTAGTCTAGCTATCAGGAGGAGTGAGTGAACTCCAGGACTAAGGTCGGCGGTCCATCTAAATCATGATCAACAAAGATCACATTATTGATGTTATCTGATGATACCGCATCTCCTTTAGAACTTAACCCAGACGATGAACAGTATTTTAGTGAACAGGTGAGTGAGTCCAGCTTCTGAATGACTCACTGCTCTGCAGTGAACAGCACAGGTAGCTGCAGTAGTGCTGGGTTAGGAGGAGCAACTGCACTGGATTAGATCAGAGAGAGTGGCTCTGTTCAAACAGACAGAGTTTGGAGATGTTAACTGGATGTACCTAGGTGAGTCAGGTCTGTACCACTGCAGAGCAGAGTGACGCGGGCAGCTACCGAGAGACACCTGTAACCATGGTAACTGTAGAAGAAGATGGCAACAGCTGTAGCATTAAAATGCACTGAAGACATAAAAATTAAAAATGTATGAAGAACAGGAGACTAACATGTCACTGACAAAAACTAGACTGAAATATCTTTAGTTTGTGTTGAGTAAAACTAACAAAAATCAATTTGTAGAAAACTTATAGAGATTGTCGTCAAAAGACGTAAGACTGAAACTAAATCTAAACCAGCTGTCAAAATTAACACTGCCTTGTCGCCGCGTGCCGCTTCTCCTTAGTGAATTATTCTCCTGCTGCGCAGGCACTCGTGAACAGCCTATATCGGACTGCTACGGTGACAGTGGTCAGTGGTCACAGTGCGTACACGCATGTATTTGTTTGTGGGTGTGTGGCAGGGTCCCCTTCATTTTATACGAGCCTTAGTCAGCTGCACAAAGTGTAGAAAGAGTCGGTTGTGGTGAATATGTTTCATCATGAATATTAATGAACCATGTGAAATTTCTGCAAAAAGCGCTAATAGTTTTCGCTGAATGCATCTAGGGGAAACGTTGAGAAGTGAAGATAGAAATACTACGCTTTTCCTGAGGGCGCCACTTGAAGAAAGGCAATGGGGTCATTAAGGTTAAGGCTTCATCCTCTGGGGAGAAAGGATGGGACCGGGAATTACATCACAATATGGAGAGTAGTTGTAGAGACATTTTGCTCGGAAGAAATAGACAGACAGAGTGATATCAACATCATCATTAGGCTCCACTTTTAGTGTGGCAAAACCAGATGTGATCAGCAGGTATGAAAACACAGATGCAGATGCTGCTGAAGGTGGAAGCGGTGATAACACAAACCTCTCTGGAGAGGCAACTCTGAAAACAAAAAGACGACTATTCACTCTAATGAAGGTTTCACTTTCCTCTACTAATTACACCCTCTCAATAAAGAGCAGAGAAGATGTTCAACCAGGATGAAAGGCTTCACTGTGCACTATAAACTGTCTGCCACATACAGAATGAATGATCCTGTGTTCAGAGTGTGGGTCCACTTATCTATATAAAAGGGATTGTTAGTCTTAGCCGCACACATACAAACTGCAAACCTTCCCACAATCTCAATTCTGAAATAGAAGATAAACGAATTATGTTGCAAAAAAATCAATATTGATTTCATTTTCAGTAAATCTACTAAGTAGACATGTATGTAGGTTTCCCCATTGAGATAAATGTTGATTTTTGATATCCTCTCTGTGCAGGAAAGACAGGGAGTCTGGGGGAGCTTCGACAGTCACTAAAAGAAAATGGTCCTTTGAGGGACTCACTGAGTGGAAATCTGTGTTGTAGCTGCACAAAGCAGCTCTGCTATGACAGGCTCTCTGACGAGTCTGTCAGTTGGGGAGTTTCACTACGTAGTCCTGCTCTTTATCCTGGTTAACATTACTGTTTGTCCGCCCTAAATGTCTTGTTACGTGCTGAATACGGCACAGTTGTCGGTGGGCCCGTGTGTTGTGCTCACTGCCGCTGCAGAGGAATAAATTATCGACATTGTTTTTCGGCTCTTATCAGGCTTGTCGATGCCAGCGTCACCAGCAGCCATATGTGACAGACACAAACCGAGGCTGCGGTTGGCCAGCGCTCGGTTTCTTATACACGCCTCCAACAGCTCCTGTCACAGGCGGGGGTTCAGTGTACAAAAGAGACCCCGGAGTCTTGCCTATCAAGTCATGGTTAGGGATGGACCGTAATTCAGTTGAAACAAAATTTCAAATCCAAGAAGAGAGAAACAAGCTTAATTTGACCAGAAACAGACGCTTCACACACAATATGAATTTTGCTGGAAAATGTGTCCCGCACGGGGGGATATATATTTATTCGGCTGTAGCCTGATGGAGCAAGTTTATAGATCTATGATTGTTACCTCATAGTCCGACCCAGTAACTGCCTCATGATATTTTGGTGACTTGAAAAAGCTTCTGGGTTTAAACTGAGTGTAAATTTCTGGACTTCTATTTTGAAATGCTGTCAAAACAAGTTCAGACTACATGCAGCCTATATTCAAAAACTCACTTTTGAACTACATTTAGTCCAGTTTTAAAATGTTAAAGTCTTTTCAGTTGCACTACAATCATGCCCGTTCAGAAGTATCACATAATCTGAAATATGATATGATAGCTATGATAGGAATGTTCTATCACTTTGACCAATCACACCATGAGAAATGATTCATTCATAGACCAGAGTCTCATGTGTCTAGAGCTTCACACAGATTCTTTTTACAGTGATCGGTACAGTAGAGTACGCTCAATGTCTCAGTGCAGGGGAACTGACTGACAAGCTGCCCACAGAGTCAAAGTGCGGACGTTGATGCACTCTGATATGCGCTCCGATATGGGCTGTATGCATGAGGAAATGAAATGTTGTTTCAGACAGCTCCTTCGGGCTCCGCAGGGGGGGGGCACAGAGAAATTCAGGGTTTGTTGAAGAAAAGCTGCCAGCGAGCAGGTTAGTTTCACAAAGTTTCCACAGTAACTGATTCAGAGTTAAAGTCATCTCTCTTTCTTAAAAAACTGAGTGCTCCCCTCATCTCCGGGTATTTACTCAGTCCACTTTCTAGAATACAGCTCTGTACTGTGTGTTTTATTTATTGTTTATATCTAGTCCTTTATTTCTGTTGTTAATGTTTACAATACAGAACCATAAGACCCACCACATTCATCCCAAGATGAGAAAACACAACAGAAAATAAAAAAAAATATAAAACAAAAATTCAAACAAAAATAATTATAAAGTGAGATTAAAAGAAAAAGAAAAATAGAAAAGAAACATTTGAAACGTTACTTCTGGTGTTTAATTTACTCTATCTTCTATAGAGAGTCATTTTAGAAAACTGATGGCAAAAAAGCAGAACAGAAGGAAAGAGGAACGCAGGGAGGGGAGAGAAAATTGATAAAGAAGGGAGGACAGCACAAGATAAAGAAGATGAAAAACAAAAACCAGCCAAAAAGAATCTCATTTCAGGATAAGTTTGTGTATCAAATCAGAATTTAAAAACTCCTCACACAGGGTGACTGTGTTCACAGGCAGCCAACGAGACGAACTGCCGCTAACAAGCTGCAGCGGAGCAGCTGCACGCCACGGAGAGCCTCTTCAGAGAAAACGCTGTGTGTGTGTGTGTCCGCGAGGAGTGTGCGTGGTTGTTTGTGAATGTTGTGGGTGCATGGGGGTGGAATTCAAAACATGCATGAGAATGTGTGCGCGCTCTTGTATTTCTACCCCTGTGAGGACTTTTTTTAAACCTTGAGAGGGACTGTAACAGTTTGAATAGTATGGGATTCCACTTGCATCCTCTCTTAGAGGTAGATAAAAGCCACAGGCAGCTTTGAGACGCTGCCGGTTCATGAGAGTTGTGCCCGAGGTGAGTTGCCGAGCACAGAACTGCGCACAAATATCGGGTATGAATGTCCGTATGTCCACCGTATGGACATATGTTCACTGGGATTTATGGATTTTGAAATGCTTTTCATGTGTTTTTAAAGCACTGCATGGACTGGCATGAGCTTACACCTCTGCTCTTCTACAGTTTACTTTCAGGTCTTTCACGTCTAAAAAAAAAAGCTGCTTTAAAGTCCCTTCACCCACTTCAGGAAAACATGGCTGACCAAAGAAGGGAGAAGATGTCGGAAGTACTGCGCTTTCTCCATCTGCTCCTGTCTTGAGATCTTAAATACTTAACATACAGTACATTCTTTAAAAATGGTGGGATTTTGTTTTCGTAAAAACATCAAAACCAATTGTCTTGTTGAGCTGAACATTATTGCCTCTGCCAAGGAGGTTATGTTTTCCCCCGTCTCTGTTTGTTGGTTTGTCGGTTTATTTGTCAGTAGGGTTAGGCAAAAAGTACTGAACCAATTTGCAACAAAACTTGTCGCAGGGATGGGGCAAGAGCCAAGGAAGAACCCATTACATTTTGGTGTGGAACTGCTTAAAGGGCCACATCCAGGGATTGTTTGATCACTTTCCTTAACATTGCGAGAGAGGGCATGTTTCAACATTTTCAGTAATATTTGGCCTTGGTGGAGGAATGCGCTCTACTGAGTGCCATTGTAGTTTTAACTTTGTTAACACAGATTGACTTTATACTTCGATTTTGTATCATTACATTGATATTAAATGTCTAGTTACACCTAATAGTGGGATAATGATTCTCCCCGTGGAGACCAGCGGATGTCTGGCCTGACGGACATGAGGGTTCTGTATCTGTCGGCTTCTCTGTGCTTCTTTTCTCTGTACTCAGGAGGACAGCCGGGGTAATTAAATCCAACGTGTCCTGCGACTTCTCCTACTGTGTGAGGTCTGTCGTCGACTCATTTTTCGCTTGGTGAGTTTGTCCCATTTGTAATAAAAATAATTCAATCTGAAGAGAAAAAGACAGAGACCTAAAAGTCTGAGTATGAGAGAGAAAGATTTGTTCTTTGAAATGTTTGCGTGCGAGTTTGTATGTGTGTGTGCGCGCGCACGTGTGCACATGCATGTTTGGGTCCCGTGCTGTGATATGAACAGCCCAAAGCACCTCAGTCCAGCCCTGAAGTTAGTCTGACTTATTGGACATTGCTCGCGCACACACACACGCGTACACGCACTGCCTTTTCCCATGATGCCCTGCAGGGTCCCATCTCTGAACAGATAATGGGCAGGCGGTCATCAGGGTTTTTTGGAATGTTTTTTCACCACTTTGGGGCAGCACAAGTAAGGTGTAAACACAATATTGACGTATCATCGCCTTTTATTTGTTATGGTGAACGTGTTAGCAAACAGTTGCTTATTTACACATATAACACTTACAGATCAAAATTATCACTGCTTTATATTTGCAGTCATTCGGTGACAAATGTAATCGCTGGTTGCATTGTGTTCAATAGTAAACTTTTTTGAATGAGTGAATGAGGTGGGTGTACAATGCAAATGACTGTCTCACCAGAGACCAGGGTTCCCAGCCACAGTCCCATTCGTGGTTTAGGCAACACAAGCAATTTGGTACAGGTCAGGGAAAGATCATGGTTTTGGTTAAATGTAAAACAATACTTTGTATCTCAAGTCACTGTGAACTTTTTCTGTATTAAACCAGACCGTATTTCCCTAACCTTAACCAACAACAAGTTCTCCAAATTAAATGACCATACAGATTGTTTGTCTCTACCCTCTGAAACGTCATGGTAACAATAATACAACCTATAGGAGTATACCAGCCGCAGGCGTACTTGACCTTCATTGTCATAGTAGCAATAATGAACAAGTAGTTAAGGCTGTGCAACGGTCATGGTCTGGCTCGATTTAGGCACAAAAACTGCTTGGTTGGGTTTAGGAAAAGATTGTGATTTGGGTTAAAATAAGTGTTTTCTTAATGTTAGAGGACCTTCACCGTCATGATAACAATAACAAACATGCGGTTAAGGTCGTAGAATGGTCATGGATAAAAGAAACAACACTGACACTCAGTTTCACACAGGAAATGAACAGCACTCTCTCCTGTGAAAGGGGGGATGTGTGTTTTGTTACCTTATCCATCCATCCCAACCTCCTCCTAATGTGGACTTTGTCAATCTGTATACTACTATGATTACTGGGGCCGCTAGAGGTCCCCTGACAAGAAAATGTAACTATAAGGTAATAATAACCTACAGTATGGGCTGGTGTCTCTTAACCAAAGGCTGGCAGTGCCTAACCACAAAAGTGTAACAATCCTGCAGTCACTACAAGAAGCTATATTTTGGCAGAAGACATATTCTGAACATCTTCCTGATACATTCAGTATTAAACCTTTTAGTGACTTGCCAAATATGTTAATGAATTTCATTTCCTCTTTATGGTAATTGAAAAACATAAACCAAACGCAATTGGGTTTCCTTCAAAACATATTTGCTGTTGCAAATTAGTTGTATATGAACTTAATTAATAGGAGACAGGGTTGTTTTGGTCTCTACCAACTCCTGAGGGAAAATGTCCGACTCTTAAGCTGCTAATTGCTCCACTATTTTGGTTCAACTATGACAATGAACATAAACAGTGAAGTTGTGGTCTGGACAGCTAAAGAATGAGCTGAGGTTTCAGCACTATGAGCCACGCCTTTCACACCGTTACATTGTTTTCAAGCTGGCATTCGATACATTGTCATCATAAAAAACATATATTAAAGCCTCTTTAAGCATCAGAAAAGATGGCCGTTTTGGATAAATATTGAAAAAGCACTGAACTTATCTTGACTCATGTTTCAGATCAGGTTCAGTCAAATTTCAGCGCTGAACCAAGACCACAATGTTTCCCAAACATTAACCCAGTGCTTTGAGTTGCTTATACAGAAACATAGACACATTAGTTATACTTTAGTTGCTAAGGCTGAATATTGTACAGAAAACAGATGACATATAATTTCACGTCAGTAACATCTCCCTTCGGATCATTTCACTACATACTGTATCAGGAAAAAAATGCATGTGGCATTGTGTGCTTTTTTTTAAATTAAACTCACACAAACGCATTAAAGGGCATTAAAGCATTAATATTAATCTCAGGTTGAAGGTGAAAAGCTTTTCACACATATAAATCCTAAATGTAAAGGTGTCTGTCAAGTGTCAGCTGTGAGCCAATCAGAGGTGAGAACCTCATTCACAGCGTGCTTTCATTTCTTCCATTTCTACAGTTGAACTCAGTGAAGCTGTGAGCGTCATTCATGTTTCATGTGTGACTGTTTTCTTTGATGCTGTGAGCAGGGATAGTAAAATTCAGATTATTGAATAATCCATCCAGTATATTTGTCCTATTTTAAGAGACACGGTTCAGCAGTTAATATTATTGATCTGCTGCAACATCAGCACAAGGAGAATCTGTAGAACAGTACTGTGTTCGTGTGTTTGTATGTATGTTCTGCCACTCGCTGTTAAGCATGTATTTAACAAAGTCAGGGGTTGAGGTTGTATGGCAGCAGAAAAACATACACACACACACACACACACACACACACACACACACACACACACACACACACACATATATATATATGTGTGTGTATATATATAAATATACACACTTAAGCGGCCTCCCCAGACACCAGATCTGAATCCAGTAGACCACCTTTGGGATGCGGTAGAACGGGATATTGGCAGCATGGATGCGCAGCAGACAGATCTGCAGAAATGATGTGATGCAATCATGTCAACATGGACCAGAGTCTCAAATGAGGAACTGAGGCCGCTTTGAAAGCAAAGGGAGGCCCTACGCAGTATTACAACAAGTCCTCCAACCAGCCAACCGTATACGTTGTTTGTCCCTACACTCTGAGGCAGCCCATAGGAGCGTCTCCTGAAATAGTGCCCCAACGGTGGAAGCCGCACTGGACCCGTTGTCATGGTAACAGTAATAAACATGCAATTAAGCATATGGAATGGTCATGGTTTGGTTAGGTATAGGCACTAATACATATACATATATATATATATATATATATATAACTTCTTTTTCATGATACAGCTTCTTTTTCACCCCATTGATCATTCTGCATTGTGCCTTTGGTTTCATCTTATCTGGGGAGAGTAGCCACAGAACTAAATCATCTCCATTTATAGACAGTTGGTCTGACTGTGGCCTGATGAATATCTAAACTCTCTGAGATGACTCTGTAACCCTTCACAGCTTTATGCAAATCAACACTTCTTGAGTCTTCTGAGGTCTCTTTTTTGTGAGGCGTGAAGAGAAGAGAGGAGTTGATAAAATGTCGATACAATCATCTGAGTCATCTTCAATTATTACCATCCGCTCAGAACAATAAATCTTAACCTACCTTTTTGGTGGAGGTTGTGGGCAGTCGATAGAGCCTGAAGAAAATACCTGCAGACACTTCTTACTGTTTTAAAAGTCCTACATGTGTCCTGCAAAAGATGTTTCAGTGGAACATAAATCAAAAATAAGACAGAGAGAACCTTGAAGTAAACAGATATTGTCCGTCATCTCTAGCAATGAAACTAAACCTGATTTAATTCGGTTTAGTGCATTAACAATGCAGCAGAGGTTTACAAAGCATTTTTATTTTGTCTATTTTTATGCTACCATTATTATGCAAAGCACAATAACCTACTTCATCATAATCTGTTATTTGCTAGATGAATTTAAATGTAAATAAAGATTATTTAAGTGTATATAAATGCAGGGTATACAGTATGTATTAATTGTTGCCCCACAGCTTCTGAAACCAAACCTGGCAGCTAATATATATTTTAATTCACACGTACGGGTAAAAATGGATTCAATAATGGAAAATGGTTAGAAGTGAAAAAAATGGGTAAAAGGAGAAAAGCAGAAAAAAAGATATGAGAATAATGCCCGGCACTGCAGTCATGGTCATTTTTACCAGTGCAATTTAATCAATCCAAACAGTCACAGAGAGAAAGGCAACTTTCTAGCTATTTAACTTTTTTAAATTTGAGTTGTCCTTGAAATCGCACTAATCAATATTTTCATAATAACAGTGGGTCAAATGACTGATTTTGTGAAAGATGTGGAGACTAAAGATTGAATTATTAATATTACCGGCCCTGCAGTCCCCCTGAGCTTTTTAATCTCTTTCAGCTCATAGGCCGGCCCGGAACTGTTTTTTGGCATATCCATATTGTGTTCAGATTTATTTTCTAGAGGGTCTGGACAGCAAAAACACCACATGAAATGCGATTTTTGCAAATCGGATTTAAACCACATTTGGAAATGGTTTAAAATGCGATTCCTATAGATGCGCCTCAGTCCGGATGCGCTGGCCGCTCAAAACGGATTTCCAAGTGTCTTTTGCGTCACTCGCAACGCAACACACAATGACGACGTCAAACCTAGAGTGACGGAGTGAGCAGAATCAATGCTGTTACTAGCAGATTGCTATCAGAGAGTATAGTTTTTGGCGTTATGGAGGACATCGACGGAGGAGCTCTGCACCACGATTTGACAAAGTGATTGTGTGCAAGGCCTTGTAGCTACGCCTACATCGTTACCACAAAACCCATGCAGTTAGGTTGGACACACAAATCCGATCTGATAAATTGTAAATTGTAAATTGTTAAAAACTGTTTTTACAATTGTAAATTGTAAAAACAGTGTGGACAGTCTGTCCTAAAGATCTGATTTTTCGAAACAAATCAGATTTGCCTGCAGTCTTAACAAAGCCATAGTTTTGGTTTTAATGCAAAGTCCCTGATTTATTCGGTCTCAGCACTCATATTAAAACAGCTTCTAGCAGCTGGCAGCTGCTTTCAGCACTTAAGCTCTGTCAAACTGTCAGCGGTTCTTTGATTTGAGAGAGGACAGACTCAAAATACCGTTTAGCCTTTTATTTCATATTGTATCAGTAAAAAATAGATAGCAACCAATCACCCAGAAAAAGAAAGGGCAAAAGGGACAGCTGCACACAATGCCATCACTCTGCAACTGTGCCTGGTGTCCACGTGTTACACAATAATAACATATTGAATATGAATGTGATTGGTGGACTATAGTTGGGGAGGGGCCGTGGTTTAGACTTAGCTCTCACTAGTAGGTGAACAGGCTTGTCCCAGCCTCTCGGCACCCGACCACATCCAATCCTGGGAGACAGCGCCCTGTAAGAAAACAAGCCCTGCCTCTTTGTTTACTTCCTGGTTCTGACTCTCGGTACTAACTGAGCTGTTTCTTCCCAATGGGGGTGGGGATGCTGCCCTGCCATCTGCGTTCAAGGCCGCTCTGTGCTTGCGCGCCAACAGCAAACTCTAAGTGTTTTATCTTCTGTGAGGGAGTGTGGGATATGAGTGCAACCGTCAAGTAAATGCTTAAAACCTTCCCATTGCATGTAACAGACTACTCTTATAATATGAACTTCACTTTAACGATGTGCAACAAACAGTATAAAAATAGAAAGTGAAACACACTCTATAGAAAAATACATTCAGTGATTGCTACCTTCAAATATTTCAACCCAACACGAACCCACTTTTAACTACCTGACCCGCACCGAACTGCACACATACGTGCTCAGAGACTAGTGAACACGGTGAACATAGTGGTGCATTTAGCAACTAAAAAACAGAACAGCACAAGCCTGTTTTATCTTGAAGTTGGCTTTAACTTTGTCCTTCCAAATCATGACGTAGCAGGCATTATAAAAACACCAAAAAAGTCACCAGACAGGTATGACAGTATTAGAATAACTATTCCCTCAGTTATCATAGTCCATTGGGGCACTCAGCAGATAGCGCTTGTGCAGAGAAGTTGGAAAGATGGTCTTACCACTTTGAAAAAAGCAGAAAAAGTAACAAGAGTAAAAGATGATAGATTCCTGGAAGCTGAAAAGAGACAAGCATATTCCACAATAGCCACAGAGCTGCTGACCTCGTTCAAAGGGCGTAGCAAACATTTAAGTGAGTTAGCTGCTAGCTAAAACAGCAAATTAGCACTGTCGCTGCTTATAACATTTAGAAATTGTCAGTTGATTATACGTTGAAAAAAACCGTCAGGATAGTTTTATAACCAAATGAAACTGAGAATGAACAGAATGGATTCACTTCATCTTGCTAAATACTGTATTTGGAAAAATGTTAAGTTCATGGTTGGCTGACTCAGCTGTGGGCAGAAAGAACTGGTCATACTGACTTTTCTGTCCTTTGCTGTGACTGACAGTCTCTTTGTAATCGAGTCTATTAAAATGGACAGATGGAAGTTAGTTCTGAACTTAATTATGTAAGGGAAAATGTTGAATTGTGTGTCTTATGGAAGGATATTGAACTGAATTTTGGTGTCCTCATGAAAAAAACAAGTGAACTGTGTAATATGGACAACTAAGCGATTACTACATCATCAGACAGAACTGTGCTGCTGAGACACCATCATCCTTGATCTCTATTTCCACCATCACCATCTTCTCAAGGCTCACTGCATCTTTGCTGCCATCATCATCTTCCTCATCTCCACTATTTATCAGATTTCCACCATCTTCCACCTTCATCTTCTTCATCTTCTTGGGAGCCAAGAGGGACAGTTTCCTTTGCTGAGGGTAATGGTGCACTCTTAAAATAGAGTTGAACAATAACAAAAACAGACTGATTTCATATCCCCTTGGTTATCCCTATTAAGGGTACACACTCTTTTTACTTTTGTTTTTTTTCTTCTTGTTGGGCCCAACACAAAAAAAGAGGTTGTAGTACATTGCACTTGAAACTATTAAATTTGCCATATTGACTATCCTGGATAGCTGTATTGGGCTCTCTGTCAAATTTTACTATAATTAGTCAGTATAGTAGTGGGAACTTTGTGTCACTTGAAATTGCAAAGGTTCTTTAGTTGTGGTTGCAATTTGGTATCATGCCCAAGATGTTCAGACGTTTAATGGTTTTGTAACAAAAATCGAAAGTGTTGTACTGTAAATCAAAGAACTTATGTTCTAAACCTGAAACGAAATAAGAGAGAAAAACAACCAACAATACACTACGGTTAAACAAAAAAGTATCCAGCTGTCATGAGTTATTAAGGGGATAATGCTATTGACTGCTACACAACTTCATTGACAGTCTTCACTTAGTAACTAAACAATTAGTCATAACTGCTAACTTGACAGCACACGCTTATTTGGGTACAATTACATTTTTTATTTTTGTCGGCCAGGGACATTAAACAGTCAGTCAGGAATGAGTTTAGTAACAGAAAGATATGCTATCAAGTTGTATTATGGAAAATGTAGGATCCAGTGGTTTGGGAGCTTGACCCATACTAGGGACAATAATTCAGGTTATGTCTGCTGCTTCAGTTTTAACCAATATTTATTTAATCTTTTTCTCCCCCTTTATGTAAGTGTTATGCTAAATCACTAGGGTGCTCTTTAAATCAAACAAATAATTGGCAGATTAAATAATAAAATGATCACAAAGTTTCAGCCCTAGACTTTTCATCACTACTTTTCTGTATAGCACTCTGTACATTTGTTTTTGTCTTTTGTGTGTGTCTTCTGTGTCTCTTTGTGTGCACAATTATGCAGTGTGTGTACTTGCATGGCTGTGTTCAGCTGCTCTCTCTCAAATAGATGAACCATCACTTCCAGTGTCACAGAGACGGCTGCAAGCTACAGTCCCCTGATCAATTATGGAATCATGAATATTTCTTCGGTTGAATATTTCCCTCTCTCTGTCTGTGTGTGTGTGTGTGTGTGTGTGTGTGTGTGTGTGTGTGTGTGTGTGTGTGTGTGTGTGTGTGTGTGTGTGTTATAGGTTACTTCTGGTGGTGGCTTCTACAACCGGGGACAAAAGCCGTGTCACCAATTGGGAAAAAGCTGATTTTGGGTCAGTGTGTGTGTGTGTGGGTGTGGGTGTGTGTGTGTGGGTGTGTGTGAAAACACAAATGCGTATCTTTTCTCACACCACTGGTAATGAAAGTGTAAATCAGATCATACAAGGTAAGTACACAAAAAACTTTTTCATAGTTTGAGAATAACAGGAATCAAATATTGACGGCAACATTAGCTTATCTCTCAGGTTTTCCTCCAGAGTATATGACACCTCCTTACTTTGTGATCCTTAGTCCAACCTCTAAAAACTGCTGAAAACTATGAAACTAACCAAGCAAGATTAAAGTGGGGAAACAATCTTACGTTCTGTAGAATCCCCTAGAGACTGCAGGAACAAAAAGCGTACTGATGATTTTGCTATTCTTTATAGTCTTACCAGCAGTGGGATGGATGCCAAGACCAGAAAGTGACAAACAGCGTGGTGACACTGTTTTATTCAGTGGCATACAACAATTGGTTCTTTCAGACAGTGAACTGTCACCTCCAATGTAAACCTACACAGCCACCTTACATGCACCATCATTTGTTGCTAGCACTTCAATTGTTGATAGTTGAACTTAGCTTGTGGCATGTGTGACTATGGCAACCACGGAAACCACATCAGGGAAAATGATTCAGAACCTAATTGTACTATCTGAGTTCCCTTAAAAAGAGATAAGTGTAGGTGAATAGCAACATCCTGTACGATGCACGTTGTTAGTTGGATGGGCTGTAACCCCTAACCACTAGGCGGGGTGGCACATTTGCATCCTGCTGTCGCCCAGTTGCTGTCTCAGAAGAGTTTAAGATAAAAACTCCTTGAAGGCAGCTGTCACTGTTAAATAGTAATTCTTTTGTAGGATCTAAGATAGTGGAGCTAGCCAGCATTCACTTTTTTCTAATCTATCATACACAATATATATAATACTCACATGATACACTGGAGGAATTTTTAGTCATTTAACTATCCCTCTTGTCCATACTGGCCCTGAAAAATCTCCCTTCCTTTAAGCATTTTCAGTGTTAGTGATGCAGAACTAAATCCAATTCCCTTGGTGTCCAGTGACTAATAACCCTTTCATTGTACAGTATCAACATACACTTGAAAAAATGTGAAAGTATCCTTTAAACTGTACTAGTCAATTCTCTTTGTAGATTTGGTAATTGATTGTTAATTGTGCAACATGCCATTGATGTAACCATTATCAGTGGCTAAATACCAATGGCCATCAAATGTAGTAATTTTTTATCATTTATTTCTTATGGCAAGAAATGGTAACTGTCAGTAAGCTCATGTATAGGCTGGTGGGGAGTGGGAGTGGGGACTTTTTGATCACAGCGCAGTGTTTTGTTTTTTTAAGTTTGTCTTAAGGGTAGCAATAGATTAAAGGTCAAGGGGTCATTAGAACCTAAAAGCTTCATCCTCTGGAGAGGAATACGATTAGTACATTTCGTGACAATCTGACCTGTAGATTCTGAGACATTTTTTTGTAGCTAACCAGCAGACAGACCAACCAACATTAGCATAATTGGGCCCATTTTCAAACTTGGAAAATAAGATTTTATTCTCATCATCCTTTTTAGTCAGGCTTAGACCTTGCTAATCATCATTTACAGCTTCATGTCAGGTAATTTTTTTTGTTCTTTCTCAGCCACAATGATTTACAACCTCAGAATTAGCCTCATGTCCTCGAACTGTGACATTACAACAGTAAGAACATGCACATCACATCTTAGTCATCAAGCTGACACAGGCTGTCGGATGATTCATTCAGTTCATTATTCATGACCAATCCATTTGTATTTGTCAGTGGAGATTCTCTCACAGCTGAACAATAAGAGGACACCACTGTTTCCTTCTGTCTCCTCACTGATGTTGGATTTTATAGAGAGAATGCCATTTGGAAAAAACTGATCAGTCGATTGATTCTGTGTGACTGCAGGACTTTTCTGCAGCAACACACACAGATACACAGTATCTGTATATAAGTGTTTAGGGATAACATTGCCATGGACAATTCAGGATCCACTTACACTACATATTTCTTTTTACTTTCTTTTTTCCTTTTGCCCAAATTTGCTTTTTTATAAAGTTCCTGCTTTTTAAAATGTTCCTGTGTTCTTTCTCTATTTTACTATACTGTATGCACAGTCCATGCAAAGAAGTATGGGTCATTGTAAAAAAAAAAAAAAAAAGCTGTAATATGTTGAGAGAAAAGTCATCACATATTTAGGAGAAGTCACAATATTTGAGAATAACACTAATTTTTTGAGAATGAAGGTAATTTTTTTCAAGAAAAAAGTTGAACTTTTGGTTTTTTGTGGAAAAAGTTGTAATATTTTGAGAACAAAGTCAATGTTTTAAGAGAAAAGGCTTGATATTCTTGAACACAGATGTAATTTTGTTTGAGAAAAAGTAATGTTTCTTAGTGAAAAAAGTCATAATTATTTGGATATTTTAAGAATAACCATAACCTTTTGAGAGAAGAGTCATATTTGAGAATTAAGTCTTAATTTTTCAAGAAAAAATTTGTAATCTCTCAAGAAAGAGTTTTTATTTTGAAAATAAAGTTATAATTTTTTGAGAGAGAAGTCATGATATTCATGAACAAAGTTTTGATTTATTTTGAGAGAAATGGCGTAATTTTCCAGTAAAAATTCATAATTATTAGTGAAAAGTTGCACATTTTTCAGAAAAAGTCATACATCCAGTTGCTTCCAAGATGCCTTCTCAAGATGTTCTCAAATAGTTTATTTTGGTTTTCCAAGAGAAGAGGCTTCAAGGATGAGGACTTAGTGGTTGGTTTGGCAAATGTACATCTAGTTCACGTCACCAGTCCCGATAAAGAGTAGCACACAGCCGATTGCCTAGGGCTAAAGGTACCTGTCAGACTAGCAAAGCCCAGAGCAATAATGTATCGCACAATATACTGTGTGACAGGTAGTTTCTGGCTGCCTTTCATATAATTTCCATAAAGCCTCTCTTTCAGCAACATTTGTTCTCCACATCTCAAGTTTTTTTCTGACCTTATTTCTTTGTCAAACATTCCATGAAGATGATCAATAAGCATTTCACTGAACACTGTATACCATGTATATACATATGTGTATGTGATGAATATATATTTCCATTAAACCTGCAGTTTCAGAATTCAGAATGAGAAACAGAGTCCCTCTGAAATCTGTGTGACCAAAGTGAGAACATTCGTTTCATTTTAAGTCTGAACACAGTCAGTCATCTGTTTCCTCAGTGGCGGCTGAGTTTCTGCTCTGTCACAGTTCTCAGTAAAAGCACCTAAGAGCACAAAAAACAGGCAAGATCCAAAACAAAATGAGAATGAAAACAGGCATGCAAAGAACACCACACTGGAAAGCTACGGCACATGGCACAAAGACAATTCGGCAAGTGGAAATGGACTTGTATATACCCTAGTGAGCTAATAAGGGAATGGGGAACAGGTAAGCAGGTGAGTGGGGAGAAGAAGCAGGGCAGGTGATTTTACAGGTGGGAAAAGCAGGAAGGTGGGAGTGGCAGGGCATGAAATGACCATAGAATTAGAATATGCATGAAAAAACAACTGGACTGGATGAATGAAAGCATGAATGAGCAGACTGAAACTAGCACTATATCTACCAATCTACCAGTATCTTTGTAATTTTATTTTTTTGGCTATTTTCCTGCCTCCCTCCTGTCTGTCTGTCATCTTCTTCTTCTTTTTTGTTTTTGTTATTCATCAGGAAAACATTCTTCCTTTTTATTAAGCCCTGCAGGGTTTCTTTGTGCCACCCATTATCTTTGTAGGTTTTGTTTTTCTTCTTTCTAAAAAAAAAAATTAGGCTTTAAACTTTCGTCTCCACCATCAGGGACCTAGTGCAGCCAGAATAAACCGAGATTCACTTTAACCATGATAAGGGTAATAATGGTAGAGTTTTCAATATATTTGAACTATTTCATAAATGAAAGTTACCTTGAATATTTAATATGCACCATTTTTTCTACAACAGACCAGAAAATAATTTTCTCAGATGAAAGTTGTTCTTTTGGAGGTGACAGGTTCACAATGCGGCATGAAACCAGTTAGAATTCATTTTCATGGAGCGTTAGTGACAGCCACCATGGTAATAGATTTTGATCGGCCTTTCACATGCTCTCAGACTAACATATGAAAGTGAAGACTGTAACTGAGTGTTTAACTTGACAGGGAAAGAGTTCAGCATTGTATACACGGACAATAGCAGTGAAGGTTAATGAAAGAGACATTTCACCACAGAGCCAGTGCAACAAATAAACACCTGACGATCCTTCAAGGAGCCCGATGTCTCCTCACAGGTTCATTTATTCTTCAGTCCTGAATAAACCCTTCAGTTCAGATCTGATGTTTAATTCTGCAGAACAAACTTGGGAGAGGATGCCCACGCCAAGATCCATCCATATTGACAACACTGTTGTGATGCCAACTTGGACAGCAAGGAATCTTTGTTTGACCCTGGGCGACATACTTTCGTACTCCGTAAGCGTGGCAGGAACCTTAATTACAAGTCTCTGATGGGACATGAACTCCAATCCTCTGCTACATGGATTACCATATTGGATTTGTCCAATATGGATGTAATAAGATATCGGGCTCAGGTGGTGGCCAGGCGCTTATCATCTGTCAGACTACTGCAACTTCCTCCTGGCCAGAACTCCTATGTCCACCATCAGTCCTCTGCAGCTAGTCCCTGTGGTATCTCTTCTCCCCAAGTTCTCCAGCGCCATGCCTCTTCCTTGTTGACTACACTGGTTCCTTGCTGGTTCCAGCTCAAGACTCATTGCCACAGGACAATGAAAGGAAGGACTGCCTTCTACATCCAAGCCATTGTCACTCTAGCTCTACCGCTGTGCTCCTCTGCCTCTGGGCACTTGGCCAGGCCATCATTCAGGGGACCATGTGGTCACGCTTCTCAGTCAAGGCTTTTCTCTGTTCCCACCACACAATAGTGGATTGTATTCCCCACTGACAGCAGTGTCACTATTTGTCTTCCATCACGAACTGTAACCCCACCTTTTCAGACTACACCTCAATGCTGCAACTTACCAACATCAGATTTCTAGAGAAAAAAAAGAAAGAAACCCCTGTGCATTACTGTAGCACTCTGAACACACTTCTACTTGTTTGTTTGTAAGGGCCCATCTAACATTGAGCATGACATAACATCATAACATCTTTTGCTCCTGTTAAGTGTGAGTGCACTTTTAATAATAATTATAATTTTTGACAAAAGGATCTACCAAATGAATGTAACTTAAACCCCAGTTAAACTCAGCCCAGTATCCCTTGAATTTGCAGCCCTATTGAATGATTCTGTAACTTATAATGTACATGTTTGGAGACAGGAATGTTTGAAAGGTGTGTAGCACCAGGCTACTGGGGATCGCGTTCAAACACAGACCTGCAGGTAAAGTTTGCCATTTTATTAATCTTAACCACAATCTTTCCCTAACCCTAACCAAGTATTTTACTTGCTTAACCCTAACCAAATTTTCTGTGCCATAACCATAAACCATCTTTCCCTAACCTTAACCATATGGTAGTCACCATTCAAAAATATTGTAGAAAGCGAAAATTTTCGAATTGACATGCGGTGTAAAATTAGCAAATGATTTTAATCCAGGGTTTTGCAGAATTGTCCAATATCAAAGTTCTTGTCTAGGATTGACTGAAGAAACAAGATGTTTCTTGCTTCACTGTGGACACTGTAAATCACACATTTGTAAGTTACGAGCTGGACCACGACTGGCTCTGCACTAGTTCTGATGTCAGAAATCATACTTGTAGGTACATGCCTTTAACTCAGAATTAGGGTGAGCATTGAGAAACTCTCCGCCTTCAGCAGAATGAATGTGAATGTGAAAACCTTCATTTCCTTCTAGGGTCAAACGCTGTACATCATTCTGCACAGTAAAGCTCAAACATCACAGCGTGGCAAGCAAAACACATTTTTGATTAGAGAGGGACTTTATACTTGAGCTAAGTTCATACAGAGCAACAGTGCCATAAATAGTTGTTTTTGTTGGTGTCAGTGTCACCAAAATGTGCTGATTTTGGTTTAAATTCACTCTGGACATCTATCTGCTAAGCTCAGTATAACACACACACACACACGCACACACACACACACAAACACACAGAGTTTATGTGCCATTGTTTTGCCTATAAAATTGTGTTGCTGTTGTGTTTTTCAATTTAATATAGAAATAGGCGAGCTGGATGAATAATTCATATACCATCTGTGTGTGTGTGTGTGTGTGTGTGTGTGTGTGTGTGTGTATGAACGTGCGTGTGTTAATCCCTTCAGTTTTGCTGCTGATTTCCTTCGTCAAGCATGAAAGAGTAATTAATCAGATCTGAAATGAGATTCTGGAATTAAAACCATTGAGTGTGTGTGTGTGCGTGTGTGTGTGTGTGCGCGCGCGTGCGTGTGTGTGTGTGTGCGTGCCTGTGTGTGTGTGTGTGTGTGTGTGTGTGTTTGTGTGTGTGTGCGTGTGTGCGTGTGTGTGTGTGTGCGTGCGCCTGTGTGTGTGCGTCTGCGTGTGTCTCAAAAGTTTAACCCTAATGAATTCTGACAGGCAAATTATATCAGCTTCCTCCTCATCATCAGTTCTCTGCTGCATCTCCTCTCTGTCTTTTCTCCCAGCTTTACTCTTTTCTGTTTCTTTCTTTATTTTCTTCTGGTACCTTTATCTTCTTCTCTCATTAACTTCATTAGTTGACAACATGCTAAATGAAGGTTTATAAGCCTGCTGCCAATGTTAAGTCCAGGGTTAATTTTATAAACACAGGATCAGGATTTTATCTTCTCTGTGACCTGTTTTTCATTGAGACTGAAACCGCTGACTGCATTTCCCGCTGTTTCCGTGAAATGCAGTCAAACTATATTTACATGTATTACATGTATTATGAAAGTGATTATACTCAACATATCACATGAAAGGTGTGTTGTTCCCCCGACCTCATTATAGATATATAGTAATACATGTTGAGCTCCAGTATTTCCACCTAAGCTATGAAATTACTTTTTATTGGAGGACATTTGTTTATCAGTCACTCCAACATGCAAATGACAGTGTCTTTATTAGAACAACAGAAAATAACAAATTCCTTCCCAACCTTTCTACCTCCACACTCGGCTGATGTACATACAGTATTTTAGTCACTGGCTGACAGTAGTACAAGGCTCGACTGCACCATGTTCGAGCCATTGCTCCTCCAGGGAATCATGGGAAAGTCCTGTTCTAGTCCTTGGTCAGTGATGATGATTGGTCTTGATTTCTCACTTACTTGTGAGCTACAGTTCAATCATTTTGTCCCCACCTCAGCTGTAGGGTATCAGCAACTCAGTGTAAAAGACACAAAAATTACAAAAATACCAAGGTTACTTTTGTCTGATGAAGTAATGAATGATGATTTCTGACAGCATACAGTTCCAGCAAATTACCACATCACCCTTCATGCTAGTTTTTAAAAACTCGATTTTATTCATGTAAGAAACATTAAAGCAGAAATTCTCCCTGTCCCCACATAGACTCTAATCAGAAATCTTCTTGCTGCAGCGTAATTACAATAAAAAAGAGAACTTCTCTCAGCAGCGCAAAAGTGAAACATGTCACGTCGATTCACAATCCAAGAATAGCGTCTGTTTAATTTTCGTGTGGAAACTGGGCTAATTGGCTGTCAGTTAGCGAACAGAGAGCTGTCAGATCCACTCCCTGCTCGTTTTAGAGAGATTAGCAAACAGCATGCGCATACTGCAGTAGGAGAGGAAACAACACACACAGCTGATGCTCTAATCCAGAATGACCTGCAGTGATTCAGAGAAATGCTGAGGGAAATTAGATTTTAAGATTAATAAAGGAAATTAAAATAGTTGGAGAGACTGAAGTTTTTACCTGCCAGTTACAGGCCTCAGTGCGGACAAAGGGCTATGCCTGAGCTTTTAAAGAATGGTAATACTAATGCACATTAGAAGGCCATAGGTTTGTTTTTGAGAGTAAGGAGGGCACAATGAAGATTATGATAATGAAGACCATTTTAATCTATGTGTAAGTTGTTTCCTTCATTTACATACGTTTACTACATATAAACCCAACAAATAAGACGTTAACAGGATACCATGGTAGTCCAACAAACACATTAAGTTTGTATCTTTCATAAGACCAATCTACAAACATGTGCAGTGCCATCATTGATTAAAAAAAACTCTCTGAGTGGTTCCCTGTTCAGTCTTGAGTGGTACAACGTTGCACCCTGTCATCTGTCCTACTCGTCCCCGCTGTCAATTGGATCACGTCCCAAACCACAGCGCATAAACCCAGAAGTGTTCAGTGAACCTTGTTCAGGCAGCTTGAAGATTTGCCAATGACCACCAGCTACCATAACATACAAGTAAAGACAGACAGGATAGACACATTTCCAAGCAAAGGGGTCTCAACATCAGCACCTCCAAAACCCAGGAAACACTACATGACATTAATGCAACATTTCCAGCACCCCTTTTAATAAACGGAAAACCAGCTCATAGTAGAAAGCATATGGAAGACATGCCATGCTGTCACAACAGTAGTAACATTAAAGCCCCATTTGGATGATGTAAACATTACAGGGGGAGCTGGGGAATGAAATACTCTCACTGAGAACCACACTAAGACTGGGTAGGGCCTCTCCTTGCTCTCAAACAGCCTCAGTTCTTTATGGTATGGATTCTAGGAGATGTTGGAAACATTCCTCTGAGATTCTGGTCATCCCAGGACACCCCTGGTCAAAATTTCTGTTACTGTGAATAGTTAAGCGAGTAAAAGATGTATTGATTTCCTAAAGGCATAAAGTTAAAGATGACACATTTGTTTAATATTATAAGCAAGATTACTTTTTTATTTCCAACTTTAGCAGTTTCAAAATAACAAAAAAGGAAAAGGGCCTGAAACAAAAGTTTGGGCACCCTGAATGGTAAGTACTTAGTAACATCCCCTTTGGCAAGTATCACAGAGTCTTTCAGTGCTTGTTTGGGGGGAATTTCCCCAATTCTTCCTGCAAAAGGCCTCTCTTTTGAGGTCTATCCACAGATTTTCAATGGTGTTTACATTGGGGGACTGTGAGGACCATGGCAAAACCTTCAGCTTGCGCCTCTTGAGGTAGTCCATTGTGGATTTGAGGTGTGTTTAGGATCATTATCCTTCCTCTTTCCATTTTCAGCTTTTTTACAGACGGTGTGATGTTTGCTCCCAGAATTTGCTGGTATTTAATTGAATCTATTCTTCCCTCTACCAGTGAAATGTTCCCTGTGCCACTGGCTGCAACAAAAGCCCAAAGCATGATTGAGCCAGCCCCATGTTTAACAGTTAGGGAGGTGTTAGTTTAATAAAAATTCTGCAGCCTTTTTTCTCCAAACATACCTTTGCTCATTCTATTTTAACCTCATCATTCAGTCCTGTTTTAGATTAACTTCTGACGCTGAATTTTGTACTGAGGACGCAGGAAAGGTTTTCTTCTGATGACTCTTCCATGAAGGTCATATTTGTGCAGGTGTCACTGCACCATAGAACAGTGAACCACCACTCCAGAGTCTGCTGAATCTTCCTGAGGGTGTTTTGCAGTCAATCGGGGGTTTTGATTTGCCTTTCTAGAAATCCTCAAGCGGTTCTCTCTGAACTTTTTCTTGGTCTTCCAGACCTCAACTTGACCTCCAGCGTTCCTGTTAACGGCCATTTCTTATTTACATTACAAATTGAGGAGATGGCTACCTGAAAACGCATGCTATCTTCTACTCACTTAACTATTCACAGTAATAGAAATTTTGACCAGGGCTGCCCACACTTTTTCATGCCACTGTATATATACAGCTGAATTTTCAGTGAAGATCAAATACAGTTTCAGAGCAAATGAATTCAATTTCATATTATTAAATTTAGTTTCAAGTTTATTGGAATTCAGTTCCAAACTAATAAATTAAATTTCAAATTATGCTATTTAGAGTCACTTTTCCAGTGCAGTTATTCCAATTACACAACACAAATTCAAATTATGTTATTTAAATTCCCTTTTTTAATGTAATTGTTTAAGTTGAGTAATTCAAATTCATATATAAATGACTCTATTTCAGTTTCTAGTGACACATACAGACGGGTGACAAATTAAAGGAGAAGCCAACATAGTGCCACGTGCCGCCAGAACAGCTTCAATGCACCTTGGGATTGATTCACCAAGTCTCTGGAACTCTACTAGAGGGATGGACACCATTTTTTCAAAAGATAATCCCTCATTTGATGTTTTGGTGATGGTGTTGCAGAGCGCTGTCTAACACGTCAGTCCCCAATTTCCCATAGTTGTTCAACTAGGTTGAGATCTGGGGACTGCGAAAGCCATAGCATATGATTCACATCATTTTCATACTCATCAAACCATTTCAATGACCCCTCATGTCCCATCCATAGGGCCCGACTGGTCTTGGAAAGGTTTTTTTTCTTTTTTGCACTATTCTGAGTAAACTCTTGAGATTGTTTTGTGCGAAAAAATCCCAGGAGATCAGCAGCATCCATAAACACTCAAAGCAGCCTGTCTAGCACTAACAATCAAGCCATGGTCAAAGTCAGTCATATCACTTTTTTTTCCCCATTCTGATGTTTGATGTGAACATGAAGAAGCTCCTGGCCTGTATCTGCATGATTTTATGCATTGCACTGCTGCCACATGACTGGCTGATTGGATAATTGCATGAATAAGTAGGTATCAAGATGTTCATAAGTAAGTGCTTGTTGAGTGTATTCATTGTGCTCCTCAGTAATTAAACTGATCGTTTCTGACAGCATTTTAGCAGGGGAAATTACAGGATGTAGGCATGGACCGTCTGCAAGACTAGCTCAAAGAGAAAGCCAGAAGCCTCCCTAGCGGGCACACGAGGGTATAACGGGAGGTGCAGAAAGAGAGACGTCAGAAAAAAATACTGTGTGAGGTAAATTTAATTCAAAAATCATATTCCATATTTGAATGATAACTCAGTCAAATGTGAAAACATAATATACATATTTTTACAGTCAGTGTTGCTTACACTTCCCAAAGACATCATTATCTCCAATGTCCCCCACGAATAAAATACATTTTAGAACTTGTCTGAGAATCATCACATTTTTAAGTTTTCAGTATCATGGTATCAGTAACAAAGTAATCAAGTGATAGTTATCTATATATATATAGACTGTAAACAGGAACTGCTAATAACAAACTCTGGATATTTTTATTTTTTTATTTTTATTTTTAAAATTATAGGCTAAAAACAGTACCTGTCTGTAGCTGACATTGGAATAGCCCATTTGATGAACTCTTACGTGGTTTTGCTCTCCTGATGATTTTACTTTTTTGTCGTTGTATTGGTTCCCAAATAGGCTTGTATGTTGATGTTAGCATGTTTCCATCTATCAGTTTAGCAAAAACATTTTTGACTTACTCCATTTTCACACACAAGCCAAAAATTCAAGGATTGACTTTAAAATATAAGGACTTAGCTCCAGATGGAATTTAAATGAAAGGAAAGGAGCAAGTCATCCCACCTTGCCTTGAGAAATACAGTCCAAATGGGGCTTAACACACAAACTAACATGTATTCCAAGGAAATAACTGTGAAGCTAAGGAGCTCTTAGAAGGCTATGTGGAATCATCTGGCCTAAGAAGATCTCAATTTGGAATTGTATAGAAAATCAAAAAGCAATAACACCATCACTAAAATAAAGGACGTGCCTATCAGCAGGATGTCATCATATCTCTATGCCTTCCAAATATGTTACATGTGAAAATGCTATGGCTAGGGTTGTTTAAGTTCATTCACAAAAGCAAACTTGTTAGGTAAAGAGGTTTACATTTGAAGTACTTTTTTAAGATTTAGGGAATATTGTGGTTTTGGTTAAAATGACAACTTCGCTAAGGTTAGGGGACCTTTGTCGTCAACTGTTGACACAACTATCCATCCTGAACTCCCCCCTCGCTCTATAATAATGTCATCTGATTTCCACCTTTGCTCCTGTCATAATTATTAGAGGCCACTAGAGAGCTTTGTCAGTTAGGCATAAACCCACATTGTTTTGGGGCACTGACTGAAACACTTGATGCTGATTAAAGTGCAAACACCATAACAGCAATATTCCTAGTTTGATTTCTGCATTCAGACATTTGTTGCATGTCATATTACCTTTTTCTCCCCTGATTTCCTGTCAGCCTCTATACTCTCTGCTATAAAATAAAGGCAAAATTCCAAAAAATAATCCTAAAAAAAAGATTTGTTCATTAATGCACTGGACACCTTTACTCTGACAGTTGACAGGCTGACTTAGTAAAGGTGACGGCAGGCTGGAAAACCAGAGGTTTTTTTGGTGTTGCAGGGCAGGTACAGTAGAGGTGACGACGGGGATGGCCAAGTCATGATCAAGCTGGTGTTCAGTTGCATCCCTGGGCAGCAGCGACTGAGAGGCCAAGGAACTAGGCAGCAGAGAAAGGCCCGACAACCACGCTTTCTTCTAGGGACTCCAACACGAGGATTGGTGAGGTGAGACGCAATCAAAGACTGTCGGGGGGACAGGATCAGGCAGGAGGACAGCCAACTTGGAAGCTGCCTCGAGGCTAGCCGATTAAGGGGTAGGCAGCGGACTAGCCGCTTGAGGAGCAGGCAGGAGGCGAAGAAGCCTGAGTCTAACAGTTAGCTAACTGAGATGAAGGCTGGTTGCTAGCCAAGTGGGATGTAGGCTGGAGGCTAACTGAACAGGTGGTTGAAGTGGCCCTGGAGTAACATGATCTGGAGCAGGGCTTGCATGAAAATTCCACCTGAAAATGCCACCTCCTGGGCAAACTCATGGTCCTGCTTCCAAAAGGTAGCGAGCATCTGCAGAGAGCCTGCCTCTTGATTTAGAAAAATGTTCAACTGAAATCATCCCAAGAAAATGGCAGGCTGAGCTGGTGTTTGTCTGCTGAGTCCATTCTGGACAGACCCTGTCCCCTTCCCTACTTCCAATGCCCTTGTTTTTGTTCTTCTCACCTACACATCTGTAAAGCTTCTTGACTGTATCTAGAACAGTTGTGAGGCTATTGTGTTGACAAAGTCTGTCCAAAGACAGACAGACAGACAGACAGACAAACACGTCCCAAAGTACTCAAAACCACCTCTTTGGTAGTTCCTGCTACAGTAGGTGTCTCCAGGACCACATTTTGCCATAATGACACACACACACACACACACACACACACACACACACACACACACACACACACACACACACACACACACACACACACACACACACACCCTAACCTTAACCATCACAACTGAATGCCTAACCCTAACCTAAACCAAGTACTAACCCTAACCGTAAATCTTAACCATCAAATAGCCATTTAAACTTGTGGGGTCGAGAATTTTGGTCCCCACAAAGCTGTCGGACCCCATAAGTATAATCGGTTCGGACCCCATGAATATAGTAAATGAGCCCACAAAGTCAAAACAACACTAGTCACACTGTCGTGTGAATTATACAATCAAAGCTACAACAAACAAAAGAACCTATCTCTTTAAGAAATAAACTAACAGAGTGCATTAGCCAGTACAAAAAGCTTGCAGATGACCCAGAGCCTCTTTTGGACAGAATTTACTTCTCTATGTGATTCTTTTCTGTAAGTGAGGGGACATCAAAACATTGAAAGTTAATTTGAATGTTTATTTATGACTTAATTGGGTGTATGAACAGAAAGTGAACAGCTGCTGCGTTCTGTTTCAGTGTTCAGTGTTCATTAAAAGTGGAACGAATGAAATCCACAAATGAAAGTGTGTCAGTGATGATGTGATATCTGGACAGAATGTCAGATTAATATCCTGCTTGATAAAAGAAAAATGCTAATTATCTGCCAGACAGCCAAGTCCTCTCTGTTTATCAAGTCTACAGCTGCAGAATATTGAAGAATGTCTTCAGCATAGTCATCATTTTGGTGAGCATGTCTATATTTGTTTCATACTTTAGGTCTTCATTGTCTAAAGGTGGATCTGTAACTACTGCAAAAACGTACAGTGCAATCAGAAAGTATTCAGACCCCTTCACTTTTTTCACATTTTATGTTGCAATCTTGTTAAATTCATTTGTCACTCATCAATCTACACTCATTCCCCATAATGACAAATCACAAACAGATTTTTTTTTCTACCAAATTTAAAAAAAAAAAAAAACTTAAGTACCACATTGACATAAGTCTTCAGACCCTTGGCTATGACACTTGAAATTTAGCACGTGCCTCCCATTTCTCTTGATTATCTTTGAGATGTTTCTACACCTTGATTTGAGTCCGCCTGTGGTAAATTCAACTGATTGGACTTGATTTGGAAAGGTACACTCCTGTCTATACAAGGGCCCACAGATGAAATTAGGTCAAAGGAACTGCCTGCAGAGCTCAGAGACAGGATTGTATCGAAGTAAAGTTCCGGGGAAGGCTGCAAACAAATTTCTGCTGCCTTGAAGGTTCCCAAGAGCACAGTGGCCTCCATAATTCTTACATGGAAGACATTTGACCAAGAACCCGATGGTCACTCTTGCTGAGCTCCATAGATCCTATGTGTGAGAAACTTCCAGAAGGAGAATCATCACCGCAGCACTCCAACAATCTGGGCTTTATGGCAGAGTGGCCAGACGGAAGCGTCCCATCAGTGAAACACAAATGAAAGCCACTTGGAGTTTGCAAAAAAGGACCTAAAGGACTCTCAGACTATGAGAAACAAGATTCTCTGGTCTGATGAATCCAAGATTAAACTGGTTTGCCTCAATTCTAAGTGTCACATCTGGAGTTAACCAGGCACTGCTCATCACCGGCCCAATACCAGCCCATCAGTGAAGCATGGCGGTGGCATTATCAAGCTGTGGGGGTGTTTTTCAGCGGCAGGGACAGGGAGACTGGTCAGGGCTTAGGGAAAGCTGAACAGAGCAAAGTACAGAGACATCCCTAAAACGTGGTCCAGAGCGCTCAGGACCTCAGACTGGGCCGAAGGTTCACCTTCCAACAGGACAATGACCCTAAGCACAAAGCGAAGACAACGCAGGAGTGGCTTCGGGACAACTCTGTGAATTTCCTGGAGTGGCCCAGTCAGAGCCCTGACTTGAACCCAATGAAACATCTCAGGAGACCTGCAAATGGCTGTCCACCAACAGCCCCCATCCAGCCTGACAGCGCTCGAGAGGATCTGCAGAGAAAAATGATGAGGGAAAAAAAATTATTTAAATGATTTTAGCATAAGGCTGCAGGGGACTGAATAATTTGAATGCACTGTATGCTTAGCAACAGCCCATTTACATAGATAATGTCCAATGTTTTACCCAGTGAGTTGTGTAGGTAACATGTTGTGTTTTCAGCATTCAGACAGCAGGTGAAGACGGCAGGATCCTCTGACGGACTATCAGGTGGATGCTGGTCTAGCAGACACTGGTCAATAACTCTGCTGTCGCAGACTGAATCTATGAGCTTCCATTTGTGCCAGAAACAGCCCAACTGTACATTTATCAGACTCTACTGTCTTTATCTGTTCAACGTGACAAACAGCTTGTTGCTGTGTGTTTGCTTTGTCACTGTCATCTTGATGTGTCTTTCTGGTAATGTAACATATAAAATGGCAATAGGAAATCCTGGTCTCTGATTGGCTGGCACCTCTGTTTGAAAGTTCGTCCGAGGCCCTTTTTATCTCATTCTTCACACAACAACTGGTCTCACTTTTTGTGTGTACAACTACCGTGCAGCACCATGAATTGCCTTTGAGGAGAGACAGTTGGATAGTGTGTGCTGTTATCCTTATTTAAATGATCCACCACAAGACGACAGGCTTTTAACCCCACCTTCAAGTGTGGTCACTCGTAACAGGCAGACACACGTTTGAATTTGGATGTGGTCATACAAACTCCTTTTAAAGCATAGAGCTTAACACCATATCTACACAGGGGGTGTAGCGTGAGCTGCCCATTAGCAGAGTAGCAGCAGAAAGGATGTATTATAGGAAGTGGGTTACTGGGCTCAAAGATGACACCCAAGTGATGACACTGATGACAATTGCTCTCCTGTGGCAATTGAGCAAAAAAAGTTTTATAGCTTTGGGGTTTACTTCCGCATCGTGCTGCCCACTGCACATGTGCATTAGTGTTTTGCGTGCTGGCCCTCTTGAGGATTCCCACTCGGCCCATAGACTCATGAGAACCTGCCTGCAGACAAGACGACGGACTGAAGTTGACAGATTTTTTCTTTTTTTCCCTCCGTTGAAGATTTTTTGGCAAACTTTATTTAAATAAATTACTTACAAAAAATAAAGTTGGGGAGATTTTTTTTCTGCCTCCCCATTGTCAAATTTATTTTAAAACTTTATTTAAAATGATCAGATTTATTTAAGACACGTTTGAAAATCAGAGTTTTGGGTTTGCATGTTTATGTCACCTTTATGTTCAAGTTCTCACCTTAATGTTCAATTCGTAATATTTCAATGACCATACAGGATCGAACCCTGTGTAACTTCTAAAACTGTTGCACTGACTTGTGACTCAGTTTTACTGTTAAGCTTAATTCTTTGAAATCCGGGACCACCGTAAAAATTGTTAACCAGCCTGAAGCTCAACTTACACTGCATGGCTCAAAGTCATGACATTATGCTTCAGTATAAATGATTAGCAACATCAATATTACAGTCAAGATATGTAACAATGTAAAATATAATCCCTGCGTAACTGTGTAAATATTTCACTCGCTAGTCTTGTATGTCACTGGAGTGAAAAAGAATATCACCCGAGTCGAATCATTTTTATCTTTCTACAGTCAATGTTGTACAGAGTAAAGATCCCAGAAGCTGCCTGACTGTGAAAGTTTTGTAGCTCATTTGTGAATTGTGTTGTGTGTTGAAGGACCAACAGTGTACTGGAGGGGAAATTAGGGGGATTTAGGGTCACTGCTGAGCACTTTACACAAAAGAGCTTTACTGTGTGAGAGCTTTAGTGTGTGAATAGGCTCCATAATGAGCTACTGGGAGCTTCAGTCCTGAAAATCACAGAGCAAACAGAGTTATCGTGGCGGGGAGTCTGCCTGTTACACTCAGCACTGATACAGATTACAGCAGATGATGTGAAAAACCAGCCCCTCTCATCTCAGGAGCTCCGTGAATCCGAATGCAGACGGCTCAGCTGGGCACACGGCTAACCGCTGCCCCCTGCCGACTAACGCTCACACTGCTGCTCCTGGGTCCAGCCTAATCATCTCCAACCCTGGAGGTAACTTCACTGCTGTCACGGCTCCCAGACAGAGCTTTCAGGGTGGAACGTGGACGAAGTGAGCAGGGTCAGTCCTCACATCGTCAGAACAGTCAGCATTGTTTAAAGATGAAGTGGCCTTTTCACAAACACTCAGTCACAGCCCATCCACCCGGACCACCTCCCGATAACTTCTATCTGATACAAGAACAAAGCCCTGCATTCACTGAAAAATACTCTGTCTGCCATAACCCTGACAGCAAAGTACGTCTATCTCAAAACAAAACTGGCAAACCAAAATAAGTAGAATATATAGTATGTAGCAGTATATAAACTTAGTTGGGGGTTGCCCTGAATTTATTCAACTTTGTCCTGCTTACGTCTAGTCGTACTACAGTAGCCTCCTAGGACAAACCTATTCATTACCCCAATATTAGCCATTTCCAGCTCCACGGGTCCAGTCCAGCAGATGGCAACAACACCACAAGGAAGGAGCTGTCAAAAAAAAGATGGCATGGTAGGCTTAACTGTCGACTGGCGCCACTTTTTAGATGCACTATTACATATTTGCAGTGCAGTAATTATCACAAAAGCAGTAGGCTAAGCAGAAAAGCAGAATATGACGTTATTACGTTTATGAAAAACAGATTGATGTCCATTCAGTACTTGAGCTGTAACTAAATGTTTGAAATTAAATAAACTTTTTTTCCATGTTCAAGGTTTGTTTGGGTTTATGGAGGAGCTCTGTGCTTGGTGAATAAAGAGACAGATTAAATAAGTAGCCAAGTTTTGCGGTTGGTTGGAGTGTGTTTACATATCTGTTGAGTAAATGTAACAGCCACACAATAACATTGCTAGAGTGGGAACAGAAGCCCTCAGAGTCTGTGGCCCCACCCAGGTTCAAAAAAATCACCAGCTGCCACTGGGTTAAGGAAATCCAGATCTGATGGACGAGTGAACTATGCCGAATAAAACTTCATAGTATTAATGCATTGACTCTTTTCTCCTCTGCAACTCAGGCTCGTTCACCGGTGATGCGTTTTTTTTTAGAGATGATAATAATACAAACGGTATATTTATGGCCCTTTTCAAGCCAAAGCACAGTGTTTTCCAACGTTTGGAAATTCACAGGACATAAGCATATATATATATATATATATATATATACACACACATAGTCAGGTCATGATAAGAAACGTATTCAATTACTTTGCTGCCAGAATGTGCAAAGCTTTGTATGTGAGACTGGAAGCCAGTGCAATGAAGCCAAGATTGGTGTATGTGTGTGAAAAATGCTTTCTTCTGGTCAGTTGTCTGGCTGCAGCACTTTGAGCAGTTTGGAGTTGCTCCATAGCGCGACTGGCCAGACACGTAAACAAGGCATTATACTAATTGAGGCAGGAGGATTTAAAAGCATGTATAGTTGTCTCTGTGTCACTAGAAGACAGAATTGATCTAATTTTGCAAATACTCCTCAGGCAATAAAAAAAAAAAAGACTGGACTACTTCCTTCACATGTTGCTCTAGGCTCAAGCCACAGTCCAAGGTAGCACCCAGATTTGTCGTAGCTGACTTTATGTTAGTGCTGAGGGGGGGTGAGGAGTGGCTGTATTTGTTTGGAGACGCTGTCACGGTCAATGACTAGACCAGCTCTCTTGTCAGAGTCATACATTCAAAAAGTTATGGGAAATCCAGTCTTTTAGATGAATGTCATGATCCACATACAAATGCATTACTATTTAAATAGTTCCAATTGACTAAAAGGGAGGCTCTGCCCTTAGTTTACCTGTTGCAACGGTGAAACATAGTATCAGAGCTCCATTTATGATGGCTTTTTATCGTTCGCCACACACGCACTTAACTCAGAGTGAACATACTCAGTGTGGATGTTCTGGAACCGCCTCAGGGTTAGTCAAATTCAGAATTCAGGGTTATGTTCAGAGTTTATTAAACCTGCTCTCTGGAACAGGCCCCAGGTATTGCTGCTAGCAGGAAAAACATATCAGCACTATCACCACTGTCATCATTATTATTTCTAATCACAGAACATTTCTCTCTGTTTGCTTTGTTTTTACCAGCAGCAGCTGTGACTCAGGTTGTTCTCTGCGTCAGCCGAGAGGTCAGTGTTTATATTTAGCAGGCCGTGTCCAATCACATGGATTCACCAAGTCCTTAAAACCTGAATAGCATCATTTCCTGCCAGTGACACCACATACAGTGTTGTTTCCACGGCAGCCCTGTGTGGAGGGAAGGACACAGGTAACATCAGCTGAACTGCACACTGATTTCAGAACCTCCAGGTGCTTCATGATCAGGAAATATAGAAAGATATTTTACAAAATGAAACAACCCAAGTGCCGATTTTAGAGTATTTGAAATATGCCTTTTATTTATAAGGTCAAAAAATCATTTATTGGACTCTTAACACCCCACTGATGAATAGCAGGGTTAAATATATCAATATCCATTTAAAGTACTTAGTACTCGCTACTTTTAAAGTTTAAGGAGTGTATACTGACATCAAAAAATCCCGTTTATTAAAAAAAGTCTGCTGCATGGTCAAAAGTATGTGGACATCTGGGTGTTTCACCCATGTGTGAGAGCTGAACTTGTCTTTCCAAAGCCGTCAACCAGCATCGACCTGCTGCTATAACGGCCTCCAAGCTTTGGTTTCAGAATTCCCACCAGGGATTTTCCCCCCGTTCAGCCACAAAACGTTAGTGAGGTCCAACACTGATACTGAGTTGCAAGGTCCGACTCACCGTCGGCCTTCCAGTTCATCTCAAAGCTGCCGGATGGGGTTGAGATCTGAGTCTCTGCGCAGACCAGCCAAATTCTTCTACACCAAACTGGGAAAACAATTTCTTTATGGACCTGGCTTCGTCATGTTGAAACAGGGATAGGTCTTCATCAAACGGTATAAATATCTCTGTGTGCTGATTTTTGATTTTTGTATGCTTTCATTGGAACAAAGGGGCTTTAGTCAAGCCTGGAAAAAGAAGGCCGAGTATAAAAGTACACTAAAATATGTGGAAAGGGCTGTCCACATCTTTTTGGCCATGTAATAGAGAGAAGAAAAAGACTACTCCTCATGCTGTTCCAGGTGTTTGAGGATGTTTTACTGTGTGTTGCTGCTCCCTGCTGGTTAAAAGAAGAACTGTGGCATCTTTGTGCCGACGCCACAGGATTACTCTGTCCTCATCCCATAATAACTATACAGTACATTGTTTTGCCAGTTACAAAAAGTAGATGTACTGTACACTGTGTTGTACAAACAGCAAATTATGCAATACATGTACCACTGGACAATCAAAATGACTAGAACTCTGCTACCAATTTGGAAACACTGCAAATAGCAAGTTAAGTGCTCAATCTAAGATTTATTAGTTGAAGTTTTCTAACTTTCTTCCTGTTATTCAAGCGATGAGCAAGCCGACAACATCCCCCTTCACTTGTTCGCATGAAACCACACCTTCTTCTCACCTACTTTTTTCTCCGTTAACTTTTTATTTGTGTGTAGAAAAATTCACCCTCATAAATCTGTAGAGAACAAAGCTTCACACAAGTTGCAAAGGAATTCTAACTCTATCTGGTCTGAAACTGGTTTACACTGTCAAAAGCAAGCTCAGTTCAAACCGTCAACCTGTCTATTCTCATGATCCTGATGCTGACACTCTGACCAGCTGATCTTCTCATCTGAACTCCATGCGTAACTAATCTGCATGTGAGAGCTGATGTAGATCGATCCGAGAGACCTGATGGCTCAGCTGGCTTGTAACAGAGAGGTTGCCGGCTCAAATCCTGCCTAGATGTTTAAATGTGTAGCTTGTCACTTGTAAGATCAGACATTCTTTTCTATCAATATCAGCATCTCATTCACGAATTTAAATAGACGAAATCCATCAGGGACACACTGATTTGTTGGGTTTTGTTTGTACAGCTGTCCACCTGCAGAAGGGAAGCTGACATGCCTCTTTTCTCAACGCTCTTATGTTGCAGCATAAGACGCTGCAAATGCTTCCTGAATTTGAAATGAAAGTTACCCCCTGGGTTGCACCTACTTTTATGTTTGTTTTTTGTTTTCCACTTTAAATTGTTGGTAATTCTTGCAGTGTTTGGATGAACTTGATTCAATTAGAAGAGGGTGGGGACAAACAGCCTATATGGTCGTTCAGGTTGGAGGACTTGAAATAAAAGGTGTGAAGTAAAGCTCTGTGTTTTTAAACATGGCCTGGTCTTTGCAGAACAGTTTCAGGTTGAACATGAGACGTTAAAAGTTAACAACTGACAAAAAGAAAGATCCCAGCAGCTGACAGTGACTGAATTGCTTCAAGCGATATATATAAACCAGACTGGTACTCAGTAAAGCGAATACCTCCCACATGGCAAAAAATGTCTTCTCTCTTAATGTTAAGGAAAGTGATCCAAAAAAAATTCCTGGGATCTGCCCCTTTAAGCAGATCTGCGCCAAAGTTGAATGGGTTCTTCACTGGCCCATGCCACATCCCTCCACCAAGTTTGAAATCGTTTCCGTATTTTTTGTGTAATCCTGCTGACAAAATAACACAACAGACAAACCAACAGACACGGGTGAAAACATAACCTCCTTGGTGGAGGCAATAAATCCACTGAAGACCATCTCACTGATAAATCGGCATCTGCTTCACACCTGTTTGTTTGAAAACATGTGGGTTTGTGTGTGTGCAGCAAGGCTGGCTGGTGGGATGTGTTGCCAGTTTTGGATTTTTGCCGAGTCATATTGGTGTGTGGGCAGTTCTCGTCAGGAACAGACGGTCGTGTCCCCTGCAGTACACATTCTCCCTCAAAATACACACACAGGACACCAAGGATGCTTGCAGGATTCCAGCTTCCTGCAAACAGGGCCTTTCTGTTCCACATGATGAAACTACAGAGCAACTAACAGTTTTGTTGATGGACTGTCTTAATCCTCTATTCACACGCCATACATCGGTCGAGTTACTGGTGGCTATAATCATTCCCCCTGTCCCATACTGCCTATGTAAAGGATCCCTTCCTAACACAACTGCACTGTAAGACATGGAGGACAAAAGTCCACAGTCCTTGTTGTGTGTAAAAATGGATTAAGTACAGTCACAAATTATCTGTTACCACATCAATAATAAATGAGCTGCAAACTTGTTTTCAATCTACTGTAAAACACAAAAATTCTCTAGACAACAATGTCCTATTACATCCTATTACAGAGACCAGAACATTTCATTGGCATTTAAGGAAGCACACTAAGCTGGTTTGAGTCCTATTTATCAGATATATTTTAGTTTATGCACGTTAACGATGAATCCCCCCATGTATGCAAAAGTTAGACAGAGTTCCACAAGGTTCTGTTCTGTACCAATTCTGTTCACCTTATACAGTATACACAGATAAGCCACAATATAAAAACCAGTTAGCAGTTTTAATGTTGTGGCTGAATGTTGTATATATATATATATATAATTATACTTTCATTCCATCCAACAAAACACAAGATAATAGAAGTGCTTGCATGCTTTCCTGTTTTATCTTGAAGCAGATGATCAGATAAACAAGAAAAATCCAACCCCAACAAGTTTCTGTGCCGGGCACAAACACAGGCATGAATTGCAAAGTGTGCTCTCACCTTGCAGGAGCATGCAGAACCATAGAGACCATTTTCACAGCAATTTGAAATTGGAAATTAAGTTAAATTTTAAGGTACATTTTGAGGAATTTGACAAAAATGTCCCATGAAAAGTAATGTTAATAACAGACAGTAACCTTCACCGTCAGGTTCACCAGTGATGACAGGTGATTTGTAGCCTGCGTTATGAAAAGTCCATTCTTAGACTCACATAAGTAGCAAAAAGCAGTTGTCAAAGCTGCTTTATGCAGAACCCAGGGATGAAATCTCAGTATTCTTGTTTCCCTCAAGACTCTTTGATTTGATATGCTCAAGTTACACAGCAACATCTAGTGGCTCAATAGTAATTAAAACCCTGTAATCAGTGTAATCATGACTTAAGGAAACAGAGTATAGTGCCCAACCCTGCATGTCTTTCCAAAACATAGCCTATCGACCCTGGGTGAATCTGTTCCACAGTATTTGTAACATCAAGAGTTATCACTTAAGTCCCAGCACTGGGGACAGTACTAGGAAGCAGGTTCAAAATACCCAGAATATCTTTTCGTTATTTGGCTTATCTGGCTTGTCTGCCTTAAGCCTGAGCGGTCACGCGATGGTGGTTAATAGCTCCACAAGTCAACCCAGGTTTTCCCGAGCGCGTTCACATAGAAGGAGCGGTGTTTGCAGCATATGACCAATCACAAACATGGACAAATCTACTGGATGCGGAGCAGCATATTTTACAAACTAAGAGCAAACTGCAATATTAGACAGATATGAAGAAGTTAAAAGCATAATTCAAGATAAAAGTAGCAGCTGCAGCTGCCAAATGCAGGAAGGACAGCTGGCAAAAAAAATCGCAGGCTGTGTGAATGCATAAGTTAACAGGCTATCACTGCCCCATCATTAGGGCACGAGTATATCTGACTATTACTACATTTGTGTACTTCATTAAATTAATGTGTTGCTTAGATGAATTCTTATGGCCTGTATGACAATTTTAGCCTCATCCTTTCAGCTGCAACCCCGGTGGTGTCACACCGACTTGGGGGCAAATAAAAATAAATATAAAAACATAATTCAATGCTGTAGGTAGGGTGGCTTTCGTATCTTCTGAGTGCAACACGTATAAGGCTTTAGTGCTTCAATCAGTCTCTGTTGTAGGATGATATTGGTATACAAGAGCACAATGACGGGGGAAAAAAATGAAATGAAGAAGACACACTCCTGGCTTGAAGTACAGGCCTTGAAGTACTGGTTATGGACTGGCTCTGTGAACTCTGGGTTTTCCCGTCCGGCTATGAGCACATATAGAGTGAGTCTTTTTGCTCTTTTGTCTGATGATGACCAACTATTATGGTAATGTGACGCAGATTAAAAAGGAAAAAGAATAAAAGGACTGGCAGACATTTCTTGCTGCCAAAGCGGAGGAAGGACAAGAGAAGAAAAGTAGTTCATGTCTGATGAGGTCGATCTGACTGGCATGTTCATTTATAATCATGGGATATATTTAAGAGTGTGTGGATTATTTTCCTAATAAAAAGTCATCAGAAGGTTTAGTTTTTCCAATTATCATCACAAAGTCTCCTCATGGCATTCTGAGCGACAGTGATGGAATAAGAGTGTAAAATCCATACGGTCAGGAATGAAAGAATCTTTGTGCAATTAAAATGCAGCTATATTAACCATGTAGTTATTTAGTGTGATAGACTCTCCCTCCGTTTGTTAGAAGCTGTTTTAAAGCCAGAATGGACACATGGAAAGCCTGAAAGAGCAAAACGATTTGGCTGATCTATAAAAATAACTAGTTCTCTTTATTTTTTGTCACCTTATTGTAAACCTTCTTTTTTTCCATGTTGGAATCTCATAGGAATGATGACTCTGGTTTTCCAGTGATCTGATTGGTCATTAGTTGGGCTTTTGACAGGTTTTGATATGATCCTCTGAAGTTGACCTGCTCCGGAGCAGGTCAGGTGTGCAGCATAAGTTACTATGGGGATGTACCCCGGTAAGAAGTGAACCACCTTCGTAACCCCTTATAACCCAGGGTTAAACCTGAAGTTACCTTTCTAGGAGTCAAATAGGCAGCACATGAAACAGATCCACACTAGGGTCATATTGTCTGCATGGGGATTGTTTTGGGAAGGAAGTCTTGTGAGAATCATTGAAAGTATCAATATCACTAAAACTGAAGATACAAAGTTTTCAGATATAGATATGACATTTTATTTACTTAAGACCATCCATGCTATGGAGTAACAACATATTACAATAATGACAAAATAATGGTACCAGACAGGAACGAAGTGCAACATAAAAGAAGTCCATTATTTTACGTAATGTTTTTCACCTAACAATAAAAAATTTGTTTTTTGTCCCCCCACATACTGACCTACTTTATGACAAAGGCTTTTATATATTTTTTTGCCTTTTAGTGAGATTTTTTTCATGGTGAACTCTTTTCACTTTCTCTCCTTCGTTTTAAAAATATCCACTTTTTTGAATAAATATGTAATATTATAAATTTTATAATTATAAATGCACAAGTCTTCACCAATGCCATTGGACACTCTTCACCTGCAAGCTGATTGGTGGAGGAGTTAGTTTTTGTGACCTTCTCCAGGCTGGTCTGCTGGTTTCAGGCTGAATCGAGGTTCCTGAGGCTCTGCTGAGCTCTATGAGCTCGTCTGATTCTCTCCTCGAAGAAACTCTGCTGGTGCTGATTCCTCTGATCCAATCTGACCAGCCACTGCTCCCTCAGCCTGGAGAGAGAGAGAGAGGCAGAGGAAGAGAGGGGACAACGGGGGCGAAGAAGAAATTAGCGGGCGTTGGGCTAAAAACTGTTACAACTGGTATCAGCACAGGCAGGGAGGACCCAAACGCAGACGCAGAGACAGGGCATACAGACGGATGAGATGAAGAATCTGGCAGGAGGGAACGCAGGTAGACAGAGGCACAGGAAAATACACTCTGGTACACAGGGAAAACACAAGGGACAATGATCTGGGAAAAAGAAGACAATCCAGTACTGACTGGGGACAAAGGGCTGGTATAGGTACTGGCTGGGCTACTGAAAAACTGGGAACAGGTCTGTGTTTGGGGTTGGAAGCTCAGGTGATTGCAGGGCGGAGGATAAGTGGGACCAGGAGTGTAGATGGATGGGGCAATCAGATGAATGAGGACAGGGAGGAAAGTCTGAGGACATCTGGAGGGGTTACTAGAAAAAGGCAGGTCTGGGGAGATAAGGAAAGAAACATGGTCTGGGAGCAGTGAGAAGAGGCTGGAAACGGGGGACAAGGGGAACAGAGGGGCAGATCATGAAAAAAACAGCCATACTTAATTAAACACACACACACACACACACACACACACACACACACACACACACATGCTGCGATGATGGGGGCATGTTCATAAGTAAGAATGTGAAGTATAATCCAAGAAGTCCCTTACAAAACACTGCACTGGCATTTATGTTTTTTATAGCTTTGTTTATTGGGTTTTCAACGGAACCAGCAATTACAAAAATAATCACACTTGTAGGTTATGTAGAAGAAGTACAAAGTAACACATCAGAGCAACAAAACACCAAAACAGAACAAGGGACAAGAACATAACAACAAAAGAAAAAAAGGAAAAAGTAAAGTAAATTAAAAAAAAAAATATATATATATATATATATATGTATATATATACATATTTATAGTCAACTACTTCAAACAGTATAGTCCCCATTGGTATCCTGGATGCTATATATATATATATCACTGGAAAGTATCATGTAATCATCCCCATCTATTGGATAAAAAGAAAGGCTACAAATAGATCTAATTATACATTACTCTGGAGCTGCAGAGAGGTGTAATTGTTTAATGTAAGAAAAGAACGGGTTCCAAATTACACATGATATATTTATGGATCCTTCAAGTATTTGTCTAATTTTTTCATGCTTTATGGAATTAAACGCAGCTTTGATCCGGAAAACATGGGCAGGGGATGCCAAGGATTTCCATCTAAGCAAGATTAATCTCCTAGCAACAAAGTGACAAAGGCATTAACGTCCTCATTCATTTTGGTCAGTCAAAATGTTGGTGAGGAAACCCCAAACAGAGCAATGAATGGGTCTGGTTTTATCTGTGTGTTGCTTATTTCAGAGAGTCTATTAAATATTTCTTTACAGGAACCAACCATGGATGGGCAACACCAAAACATATGAACATGATTTGCAGAAGATTGCTTACATCTTACACAGTTAGGGCTTACATCCTTGTAAATCTTGGATAATCTTGCTTTGGTCCAAAGAGCCATGTGAATGAGTTCGCATTGGATAAGACCGTGGACCGTGGCACAAATAGAAGAGATGTGTACCTCTTTGAGCACCTCTACCCATAATTCATCAGATATTTCCCCTCCCAGTTCCTCCTCCCATGAAGATTTTACGTTGTTTAGTGAGGTCACTTATAAAGAGCTAATTCGTCTATAGAGTTTTGTCAGTTTACCTTTCAGAGTAGGAAGGGGCAAAAGAAAAGTGTCAAACTATGTGTCACCAGGAAGAGTGGGGAATCAAGAATCTATGCTGCAGATATAAATCTGGACCTGTAAGAACATAAAAAATTGATGCCTGGAAAGACCAAATTTAACTGATAGTTGCTCAAACATAGTAAATGTATTGATAATATAAATATCTCTAAACCTTTTAATACTAAGACTAGACAACACTGAGAAGGCACTGTCAATCATATCATCTATGGCATCATCTATATTGGTTAAAGATCTTTAGTGTTGTTTTGACGCATACATTTTTTGTATGACAGTGATAGGGACAAGTAATGGAGGAGTCTCATCCGACGGCCTACGTCTCTATCACATTTTGGAATGGAGGTATTTCTTTATTCCGCAACCAGTACTGAAAAATCCTGAAATTAGCAGTCCAGTAGTAAGACCTGAAGTCTATTAGTTCTACACCTCCATCTGATTTGGGCATCTGCAAGAGCTGTTTTTGGATCCAAGGAGTTTTTTTAATCACATCTAAAAGGTAGAATTAGGCCATAGACCTTTTTAAAAAATGTATTGAGAAGAAAGATCTGTAGGCACTGAAAGACATATAGGAATTTAGGGATTGTACTAATTTTAATACAATTAATTCTTGCGACTAAAGAGAAGTGCAGCAAAGTGTTCCAAATCGTTCTTAGTACAGGTTAAAAGGGGGACAGTTGGCCTGAAAAAGGTTTTCAAATCTGTTTGTGATGTTCACACATAGATAAGTATAACATAATGAACAACTTTAAATGTTAAGTTATGTAGAGGGAAACCTTTTAAGTGGCATCAGTTAACTCTTACTAAGATTCAGTCTATACCCTGATAAGTGGCCGAGGGGTGTGAAAGTTGCAAAGGTAGCTGGAACAAAAACAGAAAGTGTGTACGGATGTGTACAATAATGAATCCTCTGCATTAAAAGATAGCTTGTGTTTGTGTCCATTTCAAAGTAATAAACCAGGAATGTACACTTGCATGTATTTGACTTGTCAATACAGTGCCTTGCCAGATGACATCACATTGTGTTGCAGCAAAAGTCTAACCAAGACAAATGATTGCTCAAACGCTAATGTCAATGTGAACATAGCCTAAAGACCTGGTCACAACAGCATTTAAAGAAAAAAATAATTTAATGTCAATGAATTCACCACAATCAGTGGAGTCATAATAATACAATTATAAACAGTTTGAACATATTGCCCTATTAGTGTCTTATTGTTGCAAGCCCTGTGACCTATCTAGCTTGCTAAATAGCTGAGCAAGCATGCGAGCTCAGAGAGCTATTGTGACTGACTAGTGCTAAAACTATATGTTCTCAGCTGGCTAAGGGTGTAAGCTGTTAGCCTGCCAGCTACAGCAATAACAGTCACCAGTCACTACGTCACCAAGCTGACCAGGCTTTAAGAGGTTTTGTGGTCCTATAACAACATGGACTATTAAAGTCACTTCTTCTGAGAGACAGTCTTTATTCACACCACCAGAAATCACTTGTCAGGGACGTGTAACGATAAAGTAGGTCGTTTTAAGCATTTGAACAAAGTGTAATTTTACTGGTGAGGACATTCTGTAACAAAACTACATCAAGAGTTTAGCTGTGTTAGCCACTCTGTAAAGCTTTACTTTATTCACATTAGTGCTTTGAGCTAATTTTAGTGTTAGCATGCTAACATGCTCACAGTGACAATGCTAAAATGGTGATGTTAGTGAAGGTAACAGGTATAATGTTTACCATGTTCATCATCTTAGTTCAGCATGGGAGCATGCTAACCTTTGCTAACTAGCACTAATCCCAAAGTACAGGTTAATGGGAATGTACTAGTTTTGTAGGTATTTGGTCAAACCCCAAAGTTGGGGAAAAAATTTTAAAGTTTGACCTTATGATGGCACTATGTGGAAAGGGATCGCCAAAACATGAATGTCTGTATCAAATTTAATGGCAAAGCATCCAATAGTTGTTGAGATGTTTCAGTTTGGACCAAAGTGGTGGACCAACCACAAAAAAGAGAGTCACACCACTAGTCTGAATGCAGACTTGTCTCAAAAGTCTACTAATGAATTTTCACCTTGTACCGAAATGAATGAAAATCAGTGGCTGCTTGGCTCTGTAGAAAAAAGACAAAATCAACTTCCTAAAACACAGAAGCATTTACATGTTGTTTACATGTAAATGCTTACAACCAAAGAAAACCAGGTTTAACCAATATATTTTTACCTCTTTTAACCCACAAATCAACAAATCCGTTCGCACTGGGACTCACATATCACCTTCTCTGCGGTCCCCAGCAGTCAAAGCCTCTTTGTTAGTAGAGAAAACTATATTGCAGAAAATATATATAAAACTGAGTTTAAAGAAGACTAAAGTCATTTATATTTTGCTTTGTGCAGGCTGCATTCAGTGTGTTTGGAGGCAGAGATGAGCAGAGGTTTTGTCAGAGTATCAGAGTCCAGTATTTACCCTGACACCATAACTCCTGGGCTTAAATTAATCGCGCAGACATCCTGGGAAATTTGATCTGCAGACATTGTTATCAGGGATAATTGTGCTACGGAAAAAAGACAAACAATGTGTGTGTCTGTGTTTGAAGCTGTGTTAGCTGTGACAAGATTAATATAGTTATGTCTTTGTTATCAAGCATTTGTCTTTCAGCACACTCTGTCATGTGTCTGTTAATCTGCAGCATTCTGCTCGTCTGTCCTCAGATATTCACACTGATCTCCAGGATTCAAACGTAGAGCCGAGCTGCCTCTAATCAACATTCTCAGGCTACTATGTGATGACAGACAGAATGAGCTGCAAACATAACTGGGACATTTTCTAAACTAATCAAGTTATGATGCAAAGAGAGGGATGAAGACTTAGCGGAGTAATAAAGTTTATTTTTAATGCTCTTTTCCTTTCTGATCCAGCTGGACCTACAGTTTATCCATCTTAATAAACTCATGTTTGTCCAAACTTTGTTCACACTTACAGAACTTCATCTTAAATTTTAGGCGACATCCCAAAGTTTCCAAAGATTACAAATATGTCAGGCTGAATTGGGGAAATGTTTATAAAAACATTTTCACAAGACATATAAAATATTTCTTTTTGATAGACTAGTGTAGCCATAAAAAAGCATCTTGGGCTTGAACATTTCCCTCATCTTACAGTTTCAATTAAGAGCTGGAACAGAATACATGTTTATGATACTGTTAGATAGATTGGAGATACATGATTCTTCTAATGTTACAGCTGCCAGTGCACTCTAGTTCTATAATCCCCTGAGCATGAAATAAACAACAGTCAGCTTTTGTTTCTTCTAACCATGACCACCACCATGACATCTTTCCTTAACCTTAAAGCTGAACTGAAATTTGAAATTCCTTCACTTTTTGCGTGCAGCTATTGTGCATATTTTTCAAAAGAGGATAAAATGGTTTTTGGACACACTATTTATGGAAACAGCAACTAAGCTTCAGGCATCTGAGTGGACATCTCCCATGGGAGAGGTTGTGTGACATCTATGGGCTGAGACACGCTGTCATGTTCCATGGTGCACTGCAGACTGGAGCATGTACACTACATACTTGTTTTTCAACAAGCCCACATAGTGTTGGTAATGTATTGTTAGTGATTTAATTGTAATTTTAAGACGTCTCTTCCTTTAAGTTTTTATTCCACTCGGTAAGTGGAAGCTAGCAACTTAGGTTAACTTCCATTCAGGATACGCTATACGTTACACAGAGATTTCACAACACAATCACAACACACAATCACGGAGTAATGTCACGGACTAACATAGAGTTTTGGATCCCCCATTGTATATATATCTTTACAGTGGCCTAAAAAACTTTGAGCACCTATGGTCAAAATTTCTGTTACTGTGAAAAGCTAAGTGAGTAAAAGATGTTCTGATTTCCTAAAGGCATGAAGTTAAAGATGAAACATTTCTTTGATATTATAAGCAAGATTACTTTTTAATTTCCATCTTTAACAGTTTAAAAATAACAAAAAGGAAAAGGGTCAGTCATGGTCAGTTTTTTAGTAACATCCCCTTTGGCAAATATCACAGCTTGTAAATGCTTTTGTAGCAGGTAAGAGTCTTTCAGTTCTTGTTTGGGGGATTTTCACCAATTCTTCCTGCAAAAGGCTTCTAGTTCTGTGAGATTCTCGGGCCGTCTTGCATGCACTGCTCTTTTGAGGTCTATCCACAGATTTTCAATGATGTTTACATTGGGGGACTGTGAGGACCATGGCAAAACCTTCAGCTTGCGCCTCTTGAGGTAGTCCATTGTGGATTTGAGGTGTGTTTAGGATCATTATCCTTCCTCTTTCCATTTTCAGCTTTTTTACAGACGGTGTGATGTTTGCTCCCAGAATTTGCTGATATTTAATTGAATCCATTCTTCCCTCTACCAGTGAAATGTTCCCTGTGCCACTGGCTGCAACAAAAGCCCAAAGCATGATTGAGCCACTCCCGTGTTTAACGGTTAGGGAGGTGTTAGTTTCATAAAAATTCTGCAGCTTTTTTTTCTCCAAACATACCTTTGCTCATTCTATTTTAACTTCATCAGTCAGTCCTTGTTTAGATTAAGTTCTGATGCTGAATTTTGTGGTGAGGATGCAGGAAAGGTTTTCTTCTGATGAAGGTTATATTTGTGCAGGTGTCACTGCACCATAGAACAGTGAACCACCACTCCAGAGTCTGCTGAATCTTCCTCAAGGTCTTTTGCAGTCAATCGGGGGTTTTGATTTGCCTTTCTACAAATCTTCAGGCAGTTCTCTCTGAAATTTTTCTTGGTCTTCCAGACCTCAACTTGACCTCTTTAACTGCCATTTCTAGGAGCCCATGGCTGCTGATTGTTGGGACAAGGTTTGAGCAGTCAGAGTATCTATAAAGCTTTGAATCTTGCATCACTTGGTATTTCCTAATGATTGTGAACAAACCGCAGCCCTAACAAGCTAATGAAGGTCTGAGACCTTAGTAAAAGTTCTGAGAGCTTAAATCTCTTGAGGTGCCCAAACTTTTGTATGGTGCTCCTTCCCTTTTTTCAGTCTAAACAAAAATAATAACAAAAATAATACACTAATCTTGCTTAAAATGTTGAAAAGGAAGTTTAATGTTTAACTTCATGCCTTTTGGAGATTAGTTCATTTTCTACTCACTTAACTATTCAGAGTAACAGAAATTTTGACCAGGGGTGCCCAGACATACTATTTCCTGAGACATTCTGAGAAATAATGTTGTTTTTGCATCTTTACACCTTTCCTACAAACATCCCTTTGCTTTACTGTCTTATCTTTGACTGATGTTCAGTTTTAGTCTCTTGGAAGAAGAGTATTGACTTTTACCCCCAAAACAAAAAACCCAGTTGGCACTACCTTCACCTTAAGGCAGGGTAGCCTGAGAGGTAAAGTTGAGGGCAATCCTTATGAAGATTTTTTTAAAGTGAGGGGAACACTGAATTCAGTTGACATTATCACAGGGGGATAGACTGGACCACTAACTGATGTAGTTACACTTGGGACTAAGAAAGGTTACATTCAACATCATACACTTAGCTTTTTTTGATATCCAATAACTATGCAATCTGCCTAAGACGCATAATGTAACTAAGTGTAAATGGGATCCCAGATGTCTAGAAAATAATAATTCAAAATAAACCCAGCTGGGATTGTAATGAACACGACAAAACAGGACTTCCAGCTGGTGATAGCTGCTGCTCTATGAGAACCTACAGATAAGGAACAACCACCTACCAGGACGACAGATAGGTATTTAAAATTTTCCTGCTGACCGTTCCAAAGCGCTGCTCCTCATGCGGTCCTCCTCCTCGTCCATCTGCTCGCTGTGCTGAACAATCCTCTGCTCCCAGAACGATTTCAGCTTCTGCTTGTCATGGATTCGAGCTGCGTTCATCACCTGACAACAGGAAACACACGGCAGGCACTCAGGGATGGAAACTCTCACTCCCTCTGCAGATGCACGAAGTTTTGCATCGTTTAAATATGTTACATCTGATTCATCATTCATGAAATAGAATAAATAAGCATTTCCATTTCAGCACTTAAACAACTGCCGTCCCCTGTCACATTATCCCTGAAAATCCTGTTTGGTTACTTACTGCTGTTTTCCAGATTTTTAGACTTTTTTTCTTCTTTCCTTCTTCTTTTTTCTTGGTCTTTCTTTTTTCTTTTTCTTTCCTCTCAAGCTCTTGCTTTACTTTTTATCAGCGATTCCTCATGATTCCTTCTCTCGTCATCTCTTCTCTTCTCTTCCTTTTTACATCTCTTTTCTGTTTCATTTAACTTCTTGGGCACTTCTCTCTCTTCTTCTCCGGTCTCTTTTATCTCCTCTTTTAACCCCTCCCCTCTTCCTCCCCATTCTGTCCTATGGTCACCCTAGTCCTTCTCCTGTATCCTGTTTTCCTCTCTCCTCGCCTTGTCTCCCCTCAGTTCTTTCTTCTTCTCCTCATTTGTTCATCCCTGCTTCGTCATCTTTTTTATTATTACTTTTATTAGTGGAAACAGCAGACAGACAACATACAACCATATGAAACATAAGACGACCAGACAATGGAGCAAAAAACAGAAAACAACATAGAACATAACATGAAATTGTGATTTCAAGTACCTCTATCTGTAGTCAACAGAGTTGTGTAATAATTGCATGCAGGAGATGAAGCCTTGTGTACTTAATGACTCTGTGCTTTACAAAGTCTGACAGAATAACCCTGATATTGTCATAGTGATGCCATCGGGGTTGGCTCAGGAAACGTCCGTGTTAAAAAATGGGGCTGTGAATTTGACAGGTACGGGTGTGTGCCAGGCAGGGGATGCCTAACTTAAGATGACACTGACTTCCATTATGAGAAATGTAGGATCCCATATTTTTAGGGGTTGACCTATACAAAGAACTAAAAGTCGGGATATCTCTGCCTCTGCTGCACAGATTTCGACCATTGTTTTTTCTCTCACAATTCCCCCAAATTCATGGAGTGACGTACTAAATTACTGGAGAGCCCCTTTTAATGTAGCTGGAAAGAACATTTACAATACTGTACCAGTGCAGCTTCTCCAGTAAGAAAGCAACGCATTTCTTCTGTATTTCTTCTCTTGTGTGTCTCTTCAATCTTAGTTTCAGCATTCTCCAGAACAAAGCCCTTGAAGAAAGCCACATCAACGCATCTACTGATGATGTTTTAGATTCATTCAGCGTTTTCGGAGATTAATCTCTCAACTATGGCTGCTGGAAAGTTGACAGATGAAGCCTTGGAGTAGATTTATTCTTTCATAAATCAGCACCCGAAGGAAATTTATGTCTAACTGAATGTCTCTCAGTGTGGGGACATTTTGATTTTCCTGTTTCTATTAGTCTGTCCACAGAAGGGTTATTACACACACACACACACACAGACACACACACACACACACACACACACACACACACACACACACACACACACACACACACACACACACACACACACAGCACTTTACATAGAGACACAGATGTCACTTGGCTTAACCAAATGGCACCAGGATCTTACAACACAGCTTGTTTGTCTTTACACTCCCAGTGTACCAGATTTTGTGTGTGAGAGAGAGAGAGTGAGAGAGGGAGAGGCAGAAACTTGCCTAGAACTTTCCTGATTCCAATTATTTTCCTTTTCCTTTATATATTACTAAATTGTTTTCCCAATTACATTGTGGTGACAAATGTAATTATCTTCAGAGGGTTTTGTTCTAATTAATGAAATGCTATGAACCACAGCTGTGTCACTAGCGGGTGGTCGAGGTGGATGGCAGTTATGGTGTTTAAACATTCTCATTACTATTCACAAACAAATGTCAACTGCGTAACTCGTAAAACACAATGCACATTTGTATCTGTCAATCTGTATCTGTATGTATGTGGGAGATAGCATGTTTTTGTGGACGTTTCAACATAGACCAGTTAAATCAAAATAAGCACAAATTGACTGCTGAGTTAATAGGAGTTGTAATAATGTAATAGATAATAGGAGTTTATATCCAATGATCAGTAGATCAAGGACAAGAACATCATACTGTGCCACTCTAATAAATAATATATTTTAAAGTAATATGGAAGACAACACAGTAAGCGGACTATTAATTAATGACATCAGTGACCATTTTCCAGTTTTTGTGATCTATGACTGTGGTTATGGGAGCATAAGGATGCCGATAAATTAAAACACAGGTGAGTACGGAGGAATCCATAAGCTCATTTAGAGAGAAATCATTAATGAAGTACTGGAAAAGAGTATGTGATCAAGAAGATATTGACAAAGCCTATGAAACATTTCTAAGAAAATAGTTTGATCATTATATGATAAAAACCAATCCGATAAAATCATACATCAGAAAGCAACATTTTCCAGACAGGCTGCCGATCAGAAAGGGGATAGGAGACAGGGGTGTACATGCAGTATATAAGGGCTTGTAAAATACCTGAAGAAAGTTGCTGTAATAATACAGCTATCCATTAAACTTTCCATGAGTATCGCTAGAACATGAAAACCAACCCTGTATCGTAGATATTATGTTTATATATATGTCTCATTTGCGTTGCAAAGTTGCCATTGATCATTATCCAGGCAGTAATTCCAATTCCCTCAAAACATATTTTGCAAAAAAGAATTAGTATAATCTAAACATCATTTCTAGGAGTCAGGGTTGGATTATTGTTACTTTTATTTACACAAAGTCCATCTCTCTGTCTCTCATTAACACCACAGCTGTTGGAGTTAATCTGGGTGGCAATCTCAAAGTATTGACACACACCGTGTGTGTGTGTGTGTGTGTTCCCCAAGCCACTAACACACCCTAATAGCAATACTGTCATAGCAATGACATGAATTACACATGGCCCGCGTGTATGTGTGATCATCCACACCCTTCTATGGAAGCCCATTAACCCCAGAAAAATGGAAATGAAATGGATGAAATGTAAGGAAGGAAGGAAGGAACAAAATTAACAAAATTCTGGGAAGTGAAAATTATGATTTGGTATCTCAAAAATGTCACTTGACTTAGTAGGTTTTTAGTTGGACCCCCCTGTAGATCAGGTTCAGAGCTTTGAAAACAGATGAAAACACACTGAATGTTACTGTTCAGACGGTTGGTAACACACATTTCTCTGTACCGAGCCCACTTTTTCAAAACTGGTGAGGTGTGGTCCACAGTTAGTTCACTTCTGTTTGTGCTGATTCTGTGGAGCTAAGTATTGAGATGTGTGTCATCAATTGTTCATTAGAATATGATAACTCACTCCGTACAAAATGTTTACCACTACTTTTTTTTTAAATTATTTTACTACCAAGCTTCACTTCACATGAAAATGAAATGAGACCTGGCTTCAATTTAAATACTCAGCCAGGTAACAAACAGAGCACTTGTATTGTTTTGTTTCAGTTCATTTATAAGTAAGTAGTAGTAGTGTAATAATTAAGTCAGCTTATGTAGGGTTCCACTAGAACATCAAACAAAATAAGAGTATTTCTCATGTTTTTACTCAAACACCACTGACTAGTCCTTTAAGTGTGTGGGAAACCAAAAAAACGAGAAGTATTTTTACGGTAGGTCTTTCCTTTTCTTTTTGTCTCTTAAGTGTGTGTGTGTGTGTGTGTGTGTGTGTGTGTGTGTGTGTGTGTGTGTGTGTGTGTGTGTGTGTGTGTGTGTGTGTGTGTGTGTGTGTGTGTGTGTGTGTTTGTTTGTATGTACTTCTATGGCTATTCATTGTGAGTACCAGTTTGAGTTTTAAACCATGGGAGTGGGGACATATTTTCGGTCCTCATACCTTCAGAGGACTGTTTGAGGGTTCAGACCTGGTTTTAGGGTTAGGGTAAGGGGCTAGAGAATGCATTATGCCAATGAGTGTCCTCTCACAAATAGAGTGTTTCTGTGTGTGTGTGTGTGTGTGTGTGTGTGTGTGTGTGTGTGTGTGTGTGTGTGTGTGTGTGTGTGTGTGTGTGTGTGTGTGTGTGTGTGTGTGTGTGTGTGCGTGAGTGAAGGAGAGTTTGAATTACATTTTAATGTGTGACTTCTTGCGGCTGCTGACAAAATCCCTTGACAGGCGAGTCAGATGGAAGGCATTACAAAACTCTGATATCATCACACACACACACACACACACACACACACACACACACACACACACACACACACACACACATCAACGACTTTTATTTAAATCCATTCAAACAGCTGATCTACATGACAGAGCAAACTTCCCTGCTGGGATTAAAACGGCTGACAGTAGCATGTCTGTGCGTGTGTACATTAATAAACCTGAATGTTATTAAAGGAGCATTCCATGGGCTTTGTATGTTTTGGAGTGATTCTTTAACCAAAATCTATGACTTCACTCTCAAACACTGTGAATATTTTGGATTTTCCTGCTTCATCAGAAACAGAGCTCAAATCAGTTGCAATAGATTGCTGTATAAACATGTTTTCACACCAGAGGAAATAGTATTTAATCCTCCTGCGGCACATAATTCAACAGGTTTGTACTTCTTGGTACTGTGACAAGTTTAAACTCCCTGATTTTTTTTTTAACAATTATGATACCAAAGTTAGCACACCTGTAAGAATCGAAGAGTTTGTTTTAACTTTAGGATGTCCCCAAAGTTTCTGGATAATGGGATGTTAAGGGGAATCCAACATTTACAGGCAGTCATATAGTTTATTTGTATGTCCCCAAAATTGCAGAAGTATAAGCATAGTTAGTAGAGCTGCACACCTTTTTTTTATAGTCCCAGAATTAGTGTTGTAACCAGTAAGATTGCTTTGAAATGCAAATCAAATTTGTAATTCTAAATCCATGTCATTTACTCACCCAATTACAGATCAGGGCCCTCCAATAAATAAATAAATAAAACCATTAATAATCATAACTGTAATCATAATCCTAGATGTAGACTCTGGGTGTTGAATTTGAAAATGTTCAATTTTGGCGACTCCTAGTTGTGGGTTAAGAAAAGACCCCGTAGCTGCCAAGTTTTTCTAATTTTTCTACAAACAAAACTTATGTAAATTTCATCTAAAAAAGTCAACAGTAACTTTTAGCAAAGTGTAAATGTGATTCTTCTGAGCTGACTGCAGTGACTAAGTGTTATACGGACTACAATCATGTATCCCTCAAGTACTGGGTCAGCCAATAGCAGGCCCCTATCAACTTTTTTTAATGTTGTGTGTGGATTGGTTGTATCAACTTATTATCATACCTTTCCAAAATCTTTTTCCTCTGTTGGACAATGTGTGTCCTCTGCCTGTGCTGCTGACTCGTAACTTACTGAGAAGACCTCAGGACCTCTCAAATATTTCGGGAGCTGAAACCAAGTCTAAACAATTCCATTTGTGCATGGCACGTATGGATAGTTTTGTGAATAAGAGCAAACTTATGTCGCTCATGGAATTTTGACGAACTTAAAATCAAAACTGTACTTTGAGAGGCTTTATTCATAGTATCAACTAGAAGTTTGCTGTTCCAGTGTGCGGCCTGTAGATGTCACAGCAGAGCTGCTAATGGCTGCTCTGCTGTGAGTTTGTCCTCCTCACTTTTCAGATTCCTAATTTTGTCCCCCTCACTTTTATCGTTTCAGGTTACAAAGATCTTCACAAGCAGCTGTGAGAACTTTGCTGTTTGTTTTTTTTTGTTTTATTTTGAATAGAAGGTGCAGTAGAGCACAGTAGAGCACTGAGCTCTTTGTAAGATAGATGCAAATACAACATTAGCTACTGGAAAGTGTCAGGTATCTATAAAGGAAACTAAAAATAATTTAGTGAGTAATGCATTAACAATACAGAGGTTTAAACAGCATTTTACTGTATACTACCGGTTGTTTTTGTACTTCATTAGGGGGACCAGTTCAGGTTTTAGACGACTTTTTTGGACAGTGACGACTTCTGAGGGTTAAGACTTGGTTTTAAGGGTAAAGGTTAGAATTCGGTCTAGACTGAGGCTGGGGTAAAGGCAGAGTATGCTTGAAGCGACGTCAGCGAGTGTCCTTACAGGCACAAAAAAAGCAAATGTGTGTGATGATGGCCGATACCTGCAGTGTGTTCTCTCTGATTGCTGCTATCAGCAAGCGAAGCTGTTGTTTGAGGAACCAAGAGTGATAACAGGCACGCACACAGTTTACTCCTCATTATATTTGTCTCTTGACTCTCTTTTCCATTTTATTTGTTATACCCAACACTGAAATTAAAATGTATTGCACTTTTCTGGACTGCATCAGATGGAGTTGGAGTTAGACGTGGAGTGCAGTCTGACACTGGGACCTTTAGTTGTTGGCTTTTTTTACTCTCTATTTTCATCAGCGGTGGCGACAATAGCTGAGCACTGCAGCATGTGAGAATGAGAGTGTTGCTGAAGTCACAGGAAGTCGTGGAAATGTAGGACAGGATCATTTAACATTCCTCCCACCATTTACGTTGTGGCTAATCCCTTTAAATCTGCCCCAATCTCCTCCTCTGTGAGGACTCCTGAAGCTCCTCCGTCTCCACCTGCAGCTCCCTAAATCTCCTCCAATCCCTTTAACCTCATCAAGAGATTGACAAACAGAAAATTCAGGAACCAGCAGACACTAGGACATTGAATGGGGAGGTTTAAACCTTTTCTTCATCAGCTGCGAGACAGAACAGCACGACCTGTTTCAAGATCTCCTTTCAATTAGCTGTCCAGTTAGAACTCCTGAATCACACAAATTGTTAGCCTAAGGATAATAATAACAAAGGAGAGATTACCGTCAGATTACTTGGGATGAAACTAAGACCTCCTCTTCTGCTTGACAAAAGCCCTGATATCCGTCTACTTTTCCTCCTCTTCCTCTTCTTCATTGCTTGTACTCCTCTTCAGCAACGTAGTAAGTGCTTTGTTTTACCCCAATATAAAGCTGAGGCCAACGAAATGCAGCTAGCTAGGCGAGCCAACAGTGGTGGAAGCGGATTTCCTCAAGATTTGTACTTAAGTCAAATTTTGAGGTACTTGACTTGAGTACTGCGTATGAATTTTATGCTGATCTGGTTTATAACTGTACTCCACTACATTGGATATATTGTACTTTTTACTGCACTAGCTAATATTTACTACTTGTCAGATTAAGATTTTACATTAAAAACATGTGATAAAATGAAATATGACACATTGGTAAAGATTAACTTGGTGGTTCCAAACCTTTTTGGTTTCCGACTCCTCATTTAAAAAGAAAAAAAAACGAAACAAAACCCTGGTGTGTAGTTGGGGCTCCTTGTCATGTTTCAGATGTCTACGAGTTGTTTGCAGTTTCCCCAAAGAGACATTTCCCCCTTCTCACATTCTCAAATCAGAGGTCAAATTATCCAGTATTTCACAAAAAGTTAATTTCTTTCGTCCACCTGTGGCCCTTTTGGGGGCCCCTGCCCCTGGATCGGGAACCACTGGACTAAACTACATGACTTTTTGTGTCAAAGATAATTTCCAGTTTATTAAAACTTGGATCTGACTTTTATAAGTTTGTCCATCCACTACTTGTCTGATCACCTGATTCCCGGTTCTTGACCTGTAAGACTTGTTTTCAGTTATTTCACCATGTTCCAGGATTCAGCAGTATAATATTATTACTGATAGAAATACTGGACAAAATTACAAATATGAGATGAAAAGTTGCAATAAACCAGAAATCCTTTATTTAATTATTATAATTTTTATCCTGCCTGTTAATTCTAAAACTGTAAACTCTCACAGCTGGCAGGACAACAGACTGCAGCTGAAGTGTTTGTTTAAGATAAGAGAGCAGCTGATAATCAATTCAAACCTCATCAATAAACTCTGGAGATAAGAGACACAGAGAGAACAGCTCCCACTGAAAATACCTACAGATAACACACACACACACACATACACACATAGAGAGAGAGAGAGAGAGGGAGAGGGAGAGGGAAAGAGTTTGAAGCCTAGAAAAAGTGTTTGAAAATTGAAAATATTGTTTTTAACATTTCCTTGGAAACATTGTCCGTGTAGTGTAGAGTTTCCTTCCATGTTCCTTTCAGTGTCATATTTGTTTTCATGATAATTCGTTTTTTCACAACACAAACACAAAACCCGTGCAACAGAACCATAAATCTTTAATAAACACGTGTACATGTTTATATTTAATGGACAAAATGTCACATCAGCTCAGTTTGTGCAAACAGACAGGAGATGCAAAGTTAAAAACAATAAAATCCGCATCTTCTTTTACATAGAAAAAAAAAACCCCGCTGATATTCAGTCACAGATCTGAAAACTACAAAAATCATACTTTTCATAAAAATCTTATGTACAACTTCATTCACACACATTGTGTTCTTCAAGACATCATAGACACACAGACAACCTTCCACTGGAAGGAAAAACTTTTAGAAACAGGGACACACAAATAGAGTTTGGACAAGAAGAATTTCACTGACGTGTTCGCTGTTAAACTGCTGATTACCTTTAGAGGTTTTGAAAGAGACTGAGTATAATTTTATTTGTAAAACTGACAAGTTTTACACTGGGAGAAATAGGTAAATGCCATGTTGGAAACCTTTTTCTATATAATGGGTCTGGTTTTTATCTTAATTTTGTGCAGAGGACCTCTTGCATGTTCCCATAAAACGCAACAGCCTAGAAGGTCCCCATGAACCACAGCACAGTCTAAATACCGAGTTTAAACTCCAGAAAATCTATTTTTAAGGACAACTGAAAGTAGCATGTCTTAACTCAGGAAGGAACAACTACCGATTTCTAGTTCTCCAATAATATTTTACTCCTCCTGCACTGTAGCATTTGGACAAAATCTAATAAATGTCTTTTATAAACTGGTGAAACTCAGATTGGAAAAAAAAAAAAAAAAGCTCAGTGTTTCACAAAAATCTGAGTGTCTCTGTCCAGCAGCTATTTCTTTAATCATTAGAGGAAGAGGAACAGAGGAAGAAGCAGCGTCACATACAGGAAGCAACTGTTCTCAACTGTCCTGACAGCTGATGAGCGATACCAACGCACCTCCTCCGAGTCATCTGAAAAGCAGAGAAATAAAAATGATGAAGAACTGGATTCATAATTCAGTGCACACTCCAGTGAATTATTTATCATAACTCCCTTATGTCATCTGCAACTTATTTGTGATATTTCAATATTTGGTATTTAATACACTTTGTAATCATTATTTAATACCTTGTATTACTGTGTTTTCCATGCTTCATTTTGTATATCATAAACATTCATTGTGTATATGCTACTTCCAGTTTCTTAAGGTTATTCATCTATACTATGCCTCTGTTCTTGTACTTCCTTTTGCTGCTGTGACACTTCTAATTTCCTCGGGGGCTATCAATAAAGTTTATCTTCACCACTTTAGTTCCTGAGATACATGGTTTTCACTGGAAAGCAAGAACGTGGGAAACAATAAGTACAATAAGTGGGCGCGGCATACATTTGGTTTCAGAAGTTAGGGACACAATGAGGCCAAAGGCTCTTCAACCAAAAAATAAAAAAGTGGTCAAGAAAAGTTGTTTAAAAAAAAAAAAAAAAAAGGAAAAATCATATCAATCTAGCAGATGATGCGTTATAATAAATATGGTCAATACTATGTCTAAAAAAAACGGCCATATTATGTACTGACCCTACTTAAAGTCACGTTTATTGACAGAAATCAGTTACTTAATGAGAGATAACGTTTTTGTATCTCCATTCTGCTTTGAAATTTTTTTATGAATAAACTTGTATTATTATTTTTAGTAGTAGTAGTAGTAGTAGCAGTAGCAGTAATAGTAGTATTACTGTTATTATTATTTAGAGCTTCACCACAAACAAAGCTGTTTACACTAATGTATCTTTGATTGGGGTTTGATTCCAGCATTCCGTGATTAAACCAATTACACACTGTCAACTGTAATCAAAAAATATGATCAATTAATATACACAGAAGGCCACTGGTGGTATTTTCAGGCTTGAATACTGTTTGCAGATCTTCCTGTCAGTCTGCATACAACCATAGGGTTAGTGCAGCATGTATGTAGCCTGAGAAGCCAAACCCAGGGCAAAAAAAACCCAAAAGCCTTTGCTGCTGCTGCTTCTTCAGTAGCTTGTTATGCAGCAACTGACGTTTTTCAGTATGTACTCACTCTGGAGACTGTTTAGGTAAAACCTTGTTTTTGGATAAGAAAAATGCCAGATCAGTGTGGACAGAGGGCTGAAATAGAGAGAAAGAGATGTTGAGATCTTTTTATTTAAATAGCTTAATAGGATAGTATTCTACAGTATATCGTTGTTGTCTGCGTAGGAGTTAATGGTTGTGACAATGTTTCGCATCTTTGAATAAAAGCCTCGAATTTCAAATGAACGGGCCATTCAGAGCTGCATTCACACACGGTGGGAGTTTACGCGAACGCCGGTGATGGATGTTTTTGTTTTACGGATGAAAAGGGTGAAACGACACAGCTTTTGAACTGGCGCCTGACTGCTGGGTGTCGGCAGCCCGTCCACACCTAGGCTGAAAAAAAAGCCGCCTTCCATTCATCCGAAAAACACCTCAGTTGGTGAATGGACAGCACTGAAAAATACAAACTCACACGGTTGTCAGAGGAGCCTGCTCACAACCCCATTACCGCGCTATAACAAAAACCAAGCCTCTCTGCAGCAAGTTTCATGTCTCTGAGTATAAGCCAGGACCAGGCCACATGTGTCTGGTGTGCACAGCATGTATCTTACCACAGTCTTTATGGAAGACGTGGGGGAAGCAGTGCAGGATGCCGTAACCACAGCGGCAGTAGGAGCATCCTTTCTGAACCCACTCACCATGAGGAATCAAACCGCAGCTCCTACAGAGAGACGGAGAGGATGCAAATTACAAGCCTGTAAAAACCCAAAAAATACTAGTTTGAAGGGGTAAATTGTAAGTGAGCAACCTGCCCTCACTGGAGACCAACTGTTCATTCTTGGGTTTGACAAAGTGATCCCCAGGATTTTATATTCTTACAAAACATGGAAATGGACAGAGGGCGTGGAAACAGAGCTGCATATTCTGCCAGTGTGGAGGAGCCCTCATAAGATCCCTCACAACAATACGGTTGCGGTTTTGTCATGTTCCAACGATATAAGAACCGTGTCGAGGGGACATTCAGACCCTGTCAAAAAAAATCTAGTGCAGTGTAAAACACACACCAAAGTTTTTTACCTTAATGAATTTAGTCACTGTTTTGTGGGATAAATACATTTTGATACACATGCACCAGGGTTCCCATCATGCTTTGGGTGATGCCAGATAGCTTAGCCCTGTTTTTTTTTTCATTTTGGTAAATCACTACAGGCACTTCCTGTTAGCACTGTAACCATGGAAACAGACAGCAATCAGCGAGATTACTTTTGATATTGAAGCAAAGGCCTGAGGTCGGAGGAAGTTGCTCTGATCCAGAAGTTTGAGGTAAATGATTGAACTAAAGGATTCGTCTGATGTCAACAGTCGCTTCAAAAACTAAGTGTTGCGGTGTCATTTTCCTGCTGTTCACCTGATGCGCTGGTCATACTCGCAGCTCCTTCCAGTGAAGAATGGAGGACAGGCGCAGAAGCTGCCCAGGATACACGTTCCGCCATTCTTACAGCAGCTGCGACTCTGCTCGGCACCTACAAGAAAAAGCAAAGACAGACGTTAGAGCTGCAACCAACCACACCTGAAACTATCTGTCCCCATCTATTTCCTTCAGATACACCAGTGTACTTAGACAAATACTTGAATTATAAAACACTCCTTTCCCATGGCTCTCGCTTGATTCCAGGCTGCGGTGTCAGACTCACCGGAATCTGAAACCAGCCCAAACACAACATTTCATTTCGTCATGCATACAGCCCATATCGGAGCGCATATCAGAGTGCATCAACGTCCGCACTTTGACTCTGTGGACAGCTTGTCAGTCAGTTCCCCTGCACGGAGACATTGAGCGTACTCTACTGTACCGATCACTGTAAAAAGAATCTGTGTGAAGTTCTAGACACATAAGTAACTGAAAATCATGAGGCCGTTACTGGGTCAGACTATGAGGTACTAATCATAGGTCTATAAACTTATGTCTTATGTGCTGCCAGCAGCACTTTGTCTCCATCAGGCTACAGCTGAATAAATGTATTTAAACATTTAATCTAACAACCAGAAGGATTCCAGCACTTTATCATCCATTAAGGAAATTCAAGTCTGCTAAATAATGAAGCAGTGGACTACGGTGAATGAAATGTAATAGTGTTAACTTATTGACTCTTTTCTCCAACTCAGGCTCTTTCACTGCTGCTGCTGCTTTTTGATGTTTACATTTAATACCAGATGTTGTTTCTCTACTTCTGTTTGAGTTGTTTGATTTGTTCACTGTCTTTTTATAGAATTGTATTTTTATTAAGTTGTTTCCCATGTATCTCCCCTTTGTTCTTCTTGTCTTTTGATGAGTTTTATTCTTGATTTAGTCTTTGTGTAATTGAGTTTTGATGCCTGTAAAGGCCATTATTTCTTTTATATGATCAATACTTAATGGGTCTTGATGGGTTTATCAGAGGTTTGTACGTCCTTGTGAGACAATCTGAAGGCCGCAGCTGGGCCCCAGACCTAAGGTAGAGCCCCTCTCTCCCTGTATCTGTGAGAAAAACCAGACTCTCCATCTGGCAGCACATTCCTGTCATCCTCTGCTTCACATCAGCAGACAAACACCGAGAGTCAGAACAAACATCTGAAAATAACGGAGAAACACTAAAACTACAGTGACGACGGCCTGAAACATCCAGAGACTCTTTGTCCATCTGTCTATCACAACTTTTCATTGCAGGAGTTTTGTGCTTTGTCTTTTTAGTTTTGTCGTACAAAAAAAATAAATAAAAATCCAGATTTCTTTCTTTTCATTTCTGCATTTTCTTGGCCCAACATTGAGTATAATATATATTTGTTTGTTCCTTTTAGAAAAACCCACTCACATCAAATGACTTAGATGTCTCGACACAGACACTCGCTTCCCAGGTTGATTATTGTTGGAAATATTCCCTACAGCATTTGGAGATGTCTTTAGAGCTCACTCACAGAAAGAAAACAGTGAGATACGGTAGCATTCAGTGCAGTCTTTTGGCTAAAGTGCGAAGCTGTGGCCTCCATTGGTTTCGGGGCTCATCGCCTCCCTCTGTGCATACAGTAGTAACAGTAGTAACGTGTGAACTTACTGCCCGTGAGACCGATGAAGGGCAGGACAGCACTGGCGCCGCGGTGTTTACGATCCCCGCTGTTTGGTGAGCTCACCTGGGTAAACTGGCCCAGGAAGTCCTGGGAAGGCTGCTGGGATTTCGCCACCGGAGAAGAAGAAGGAGAAGAAGGGGAGGAGGGCTGGCCTCTGTTGCACTCGTCTCCCTCGCAGCCTGAAAAATAAAATGCATGTCAGATCTTCTCCGGAAAAATCAGTGATGACACGTCTTCCTCAAACAAGACCATACTAAAGAAGAAACTGGGTGGATGTAAGGGAGGGGCGGGGAGGCATTCATACATTTCATTCATTTGAATTAAAGTAGGACACCCAGCTAACATCTGCATTAAGTCAATATATAGTCAAATATCAACTCTCCTAGAGGAAAGTTGGCCTCCTTCTCTTTCATCTCTGCTTCCCTCCCCTCTCTCCTTTCTTTTCCAGCCTCTTTCATTCCACTCTCGGTGGTTTTAGCTCGTTTACGCCTTCTTCACATATTTTTCACGACATAAAGCAGCACAGACTTTTCAGACTGCATTACCATGTGACTGCAGACCCGGCGAAAGCAATTACTGCACAGAAATACACCAATGGCGGCCTGGGACATCCAACAAATTGATATCAAAAACACATCCCAAAATGTTGATACGTTTTTATATCGGTTTCCATGTTTTTATATTTAAATGTTTGAAATAAATGAACACAACCTACAGTAAAAATAGGAAATATACTTGATAAGATGCTAAAACATGCAAATAAATAAATATATATATATATATATTGACATAGTCCTTTAAATTCAATTTTTGCACATGTTTAGTTTGTGGGCGTTTTGTGCAGATGTTAATCATCTGGCATGCACAGCCCGAAACAACGCGAATCATGAGCACACACCCAGCAACACAGAGTCAGCGACGCCTCACACACACACTCAGGTGTTTTCACGTAAAATCTGCCCTACGCACCAGACGCGTGAGAAAGAGGGACACACTGACCTGAGGCGGGCGGAGCCGCAGCGCAGTGGAGAGAGATCGCTGCACAGAGCACGCTCCTGCAAACAGCCAAACAACACAGTTTGTTATCTGCTTTCTTTTTTGGGAAGTAGTTCCTGCAGACGCTGAACAGCGCCGTTTGAATGAAAGTGTGTGTGTGTGTGTGTGTTTGTGTGTGCCATTTCGTCTCCAGACTCACCTGAGCAGCTGCGCCCGGCTCATTTTTACCGGAGAGACCGAAACACACCACCGGCCACCCAACACCTGGTGGACTCCGCGACGGCCTCAGCTCACGGCGGGAATAATAATAAAAAATAAAATAAAATAAAAATTCAGGGAAAACACGTGGAGAGAAGGAGAGAAGAGGTCCAACGGATCTCAGAACAGTGGACGGAGAACGATCCCCCCCAGCCAAACAGACGAGAAAGCCGGATTTCCCCAAACTGTCCGCAAAAAAGGCTCTGATCTCTTTAAAGAAACGAAAATCGGCTTCGAGCTTAGGAACCTGTAACTTCCCCGTTTTCTGGAGGGAGATCTGAGAGACAGAATCCGCGGCGAGGCTCCTCTCTGCGCCCGGCGGGTTGCCTCCACTGGATGGTTCCCTGCAGGACTGAGCTGCCTCCGTTCCTGGTCTCGAGGTGAGTCCCCTGCGGGAGGGGCGGGGGCGGGGATCCCGCAACCCCGCCCACTCGCCCTGCTTCCCCGTCCGTCTCGGGCGCTCGCATGGAACCAACAACGGCGGAAACTGCCGGGAAAACAGTCCGGTCTTACAACATTGTCACGGTCCCCGTGGGAACCACGTATCTCCAGAACGCCCACTTGTCGTGAGCTAAGAAAAAGTGACGATGCATTTTTCAGGTAATGCCAGGTGGGCTGTTCAAAATGGTTCATTATGGGTGATGGGTCAGAAGTAAGGAAATGTTCTCAACCCAATATTTGAGTTGATCTAGAAAAGAAAAAAAGAGGATGGAGACACGTGGTTTCCGCTGGACAGTGACGGTATGTTGGCAGAGCTCCTTTTCAGGTTCGTGTCACTTCATTGGCAGAAAAGTATTCGTATGGCATCCGGGACAAAGACAGAAGGCGGGATGGACCCCCCGCGCTCATACACATGTATATCAACCTCCCTCGCCCGTCCAGTCCTGCCTTCACATGTTAATGGACCTGCTGCTAAAGGAAACGTGCCGACTTCCATCACACTGCTTTTAACAGCCAACGTTACGATGCTTCCCGCCCATCTTTCCTTGCCTTTATTTCCCGCAACATAAAAAGTTCCTGCAGACGCTGAACAGCGCCGTTTGAATAATATATATATATATATATATATATATATATATATATATATATATATATATATATATATATATATTATTGGATATTTTATTTTGATTTTGTTGTTTGCAGAATCTTAGGCTCAGTATATTTGAATTTAACTACTTTTAGGCCAACAAAATGAATACATAATCAATAGAGGATTCAGCACTTCTCCATCGGAATTTGATTTCCTGTCATCAAGGGCTTCTCAAACAGCATTTAGATCTTTTTGTTGAAAGATAAAACAGTAACACTCTATATATATGTTACAGGCCAGTAGTTTTTTAATTATTTCATAGGATTTGTCCTGGAAAGAACTTTGTGATTTGGTAATACACATGGGGGAAATACTGGATAGGATTCATTAAAGATTTGAAAAGTCCAGATAATAAAAACAACAACACAACAATAACTTTTAAAGCTTAAAAATAAATGAATAAATAAATAAAAGAGCATGTTTGTAGCGTCTTACAAGTTATACCGTAGCATTTTATTTGACCCAGTTCTTCATGCTGGAGAAGACAGCAGTTTCCTTTTTCTCAAACTGCCGTTTAATGATAAATTACTTCTCCTGTGTGTTATTGGTATTATTTGTATTTTTGGCAGGGTTAGGGTGCAGTTTGGAACACATCAATTTTATGCTCCTTTTATTTATTTTTTTTCTTTATTTCCTTGTCCTCTCAGATTTTCCAGAACTGTTTTTATTTTTAGTACTTTTCCGTTTTATTTTTAATAAATTTTTTGTTTTACTAAAATTGACTAATTTTTTTATTTTTTGTCACACAAAAAAAATTTGAAATTAGAAATTTGTGGAATATGGTGATAACCGGCGGTTCATCAGTATGTTATGTAACATTTCTCATTCAGTTTTTGAACCTATGCCTCATTTTTTGGTTTGTCTGTATCTTTAAACTTTAGTTTTGGGGGTAAAACCAGGACTAGTCCCCTCCCTGCCATACCCAGAGCTGTTAATCTGTCTCTGCTTTGACCACACAGGGACAATCAGAGGTGGAAATGGGTATTTTGTAATCTGTGCAGCATCACAATGCAGTCTGATCTCATGCTAATACGCAGCAGGGAAGTCAGCAGCAGGAGGGAAAACCTGATCTGAACACAACAGGAAATCTGCAAGTGAAAGCTCAAAGACTGCTGCGGAACTCAGGAGGGAAGGGGAAGACAGGACCACTATATATGAAGGGAAGCAGAACCGTGTCATTGCATGATGACGCAAAGAGACCAACTGACGGTCTTTCTCCTGACTGCTGCTGGCAGTGGTGCTCATGCCCTCTATGGCAAACACAGCTCCACCTTTCTAAGACATAGTTTCACGAGAAAGAAGAAACCTTTCAATGGACTTTACAGAGAGAGAGAGAGATCAGTGGAATAAGAACCAAATATTATCATTTCCCATAATACCTTAACAGAAAGAAATACATATTAGATAATTCCAATGAATTTATTCGACTCAAATTTAATTTTCTAAGATTTAAATAACTGCAGTTTCTCTGAATCCAATATAGAAACATTTGAAAATCTTATTTTCAGCAGTACATTTATGCAGAAAATTTGGTCAGACATTTACATCTGGCTTTAATCTAAATAAATAAATGTATAAGATGTTACATTTGAAAATACTGAGGTCAAAGGCAGTGACTATATATATGATTTCAATATAATTCTCTCATGAACATTTTGTAAATGAATTTTTCTCCACACCAACACTATTTAAAACATGAACAATCTCCAAATCCATTATTTTTATTTTATTCAGCGTGTACGTGTAACTATCTTGGATTTTATTGTCTGTCTTATGGATAAGAGACTTTCTTGTAAGTAGGTTTCTTTTATTTGTAATTATTTTTTTATTATTTGGATATTTTGTCCATGTTTTAGGAAAATAGAGATTTGTTTGAAAAAAACAACTTCATAAAATGGTACAGTAAATAACTTTAAAACGATAAACCAGGTTGTATTTTCACTCATTATTAATCCTGCCAACAGGTATATTGTCTGTGATGCTAAAGCCAACAGCTTATGCCTTGTCAAAAAAATGAAAGAGTCCTATTGCTTCATGTGTGTTGCATGTTTCCTGATTACGCTAGAAGCTGCCAGTCTATCTGCACCAGAGGAGGCAGAGACGGAAAATAGTCACTACTTCAGAAGTAAGCCCTGACTTGAGAACATCACTGCACCAGGTCTCCCCCTGGTGGCGGTTTTATGAAACACATTCAACATAAAACTGACTGGCGAAATTTAAAGGACCAGGGCCCCTCAGCCCCCCCTTTCCGAGCGTGTAGGAGAACCTAGGGTTGGCCTTCGGGTAACGTTAAAATGCAAAAGGCCCTCTCTAGAACCAGTGTTTGGTTTCTCCGTTCTGGGCTACTGTAGAAACGTGGCGGTGCAACATGGCGGGCAAATATGTAGATATGAAGGGCTCATTCGAAGTTAAAGAAACCATAACGAATCTTAGTGTCAGGTGATTATACACTAATGAAAACACAACGATGAATATTATATTCCATTTCTGCCCCTAGATCCCCCTAAATCCTACACACTGGTCCTTTAATAGGCCAACTTGCTGTTTTTCAACCTGGACCTTGTTTACTCATTGTTTCCAAATCTAATTCAGCACAGATCACCTTCACTCACAGCTTTAGTTCGGAGGACTCTACTAACTCCTCCAATTAGCACGTTGTATTTCGTTATTTTAGTCCGCACACAAACAGAGATGTTAAAAACAACGCTTTGAAGACTTGGGGGTAAACGAGAGTTGATCCATCCGCCCTCTATTTCTGTGAAGCGTATCCGGCCACTGCACAGGTTGCCAGATAAGGGTTGGGGAGCACATTTGGGTTTACTCTCTGGTCTGGCATGATGGTACTAAACCTGGCAACCTCACTCTGATGACAAGCAGCATTAGTGATGTGTTACGGTAATGTGACACCTTTTTCAGTAACACGCAGTGTAAGGGATTACACTTTAAAATTCACTAATTACATTTTCTTACTTTGATGGAAAACTGATATCAGATTGCTCTCAGTTCATTCAGCGAACAAACTGGTCCCCAAGGTCTGAACTTCAACAGCATTTACCACAGGCTGCTCCTTTTGTGGTTGTTTTTGCAAATTAAAGCAACTTCTTCAGCCTAGGTAACGTCACTGTAACTGCCCCTGTGGACACCAGGTTATGGGAAACCTGCAAAACGGGTCCCAGTAAAGATGCACAGTGCACACCCTCCTGGACGCTGTAACCGCACGAGAAGGTCAGAGGAGATAACGTCAATATGAGTCTGTAATGTCAGGCATGAGTGTAGTGTGAACTATTTTAATTAACACCCAGTAGATGTGTTTAGCGTTAAAATTAATATCTGAAGTGGTTAAAGCAGGAGAGTCAGTAAATTAATCTGCATTTATCTATGAACGAATCGGAGCGATAGTTAAAGTATCTCTTGTCTACTGTGTGAAAAGCTTCTCCTTCAGTTCCTGAGATCCCTGCAGCATCTGAAGGCGGCGGCAGATTTGAGCCACACCAGAGGCAGATTTGTGGTGTTGCACGCTCACGCCGTGTCGCTCTGCAGCACCCACACAACAGAATGACTTCCTGGAGAGGCCTCTTTCCGCTTCGCTGAGCTGTTGGTATCGGGAGTCAGTGACTGACACGGGGCAATGAGACGGTATTTGTCAATCACAACACCCGCTGATCTATGTTCCACTCCAACAAGCCCTTTTACACTGGTTCATTACTTTAATAAAAGTTGCAGTTGAATATTTCATATTTTTACATTATCTTCTTTACAACAATGCAGCTAAAATGCAGACCATTATACAAACTGTTAAGACTGATTTCTGCATAGTACACCACCAAACATGACCTTTCCTCACTTCACACTTTCTACATATATTGACACAATCGTCTTTAGCATCATCTCACTTACAAGTGCTTCATCTTCCCTGACTGTCACTACCTCGTGTTAGCCCTTGCTGTATCTGGCCGTGAACATGCTTACGGTTTGGTTGATGTTTTTTCAGGCTGACAATCAAGTGATGTTGATAGTTGGCTAACATTAGGATTATGTGACAGAGGTCCGGGGATTCAGCTACAATGGGAACAGAGACAGAATCGACTCCCAGGTGTCCACATTGAGACAATAATGACATTATTTTCTAACATCAGGACACCTCCTTGTGCATTATTATTTTTATTTGATTCTAATTCTTACCCTGATCATTTTACATTTTAAACAGAACAGATTAACAAACAGATTAAATGGCTTTATAAGTATCACCACCTTCACACTGAAATTATGAGATTGGATTTTCTACATGGGAATATGAGTGAATGCCTTATGTTAAGCGTTCGAGCTGTTTGACTTAACACACAGCGTGGCAATAAAAACTGGTGTCACTTTTTGTTCTTTGCAAAAATGGGAAGCGATTCTGTGTCTTCTGCTTTCCAGCATCATGCTAAGGCGGGAGAGTAGATGACAAAGATGACCAACTTCTAGAGGGGGGGGTACCGTTGAAATTTTTTAATACTAGGATTGATTTCCTACCTTGGTTTCGGTATCAGTACCAAAACTGTGCTATTTTTATTGTGTGAAATAGTCCCTTTCCTTCTGTACGTTTTACAAAAGAAGCCAAAGTTCTCAAATGTCACAGGAAACCTACGGTTTTTATTGTATTACAGCTTGCTATTTTATTTTTCATTTATTTTCATTGGTTCTGATGGTATTGTACTCACCAAACCCACTGCTGAGATCTCAGAAAGCAGCAACATCACTGAAAACAGGTCCGGTGGGGCAATGCACATGAGGGGTCAGACAAAATGCACGTGTCAAGTCCCTTATAATCCCTCATTGCACGGGAAAACCATGTGCCTCCCCTCTTCCAAATAAGTTTGAGTAACATGGGGATTTGTTTTGTACCCTGTTTGATCCTCTGACCGCTTGAGTTTCTTGATCTGTTGGACCTATTTTTAGCTGCGTTGCCACGTTTCAAGATCTCAGCACCTTGGGCCAAGTGCAGCCTACGAGACTTTCAGAATTTCAGAGGGGCTTTGCTGCTTAAACCACAAGACATTTTGTTTGGCAGATTGTTGTCATGTTGACATGCAGGCACAAAACTGCAAAACTGATTTCAGACCAGGTGTACTGATTAAAAGATTATCCTGCCCGGAGAAAATCAAAACTTGATCAAACTATTGTGATATTCCGTTAAAAAAACACAAGATGTCACTGTGGGGCGGATTTCACCAGTTTTTCAGGTACAGATACAAAGCAGCCTATCCCAGATGCACACTGTGTGAGTATCAAAGAAAAAAAAAAAAGGTGTTACTGCCTTTTCCTCAGTATTCCGAGGATATTACTGCCATTAATGCAACAGGTGGATTAAACCACATGTCTCTGTCCTGCTTGAACTACAGGACCTGTTGTGAGGGACTGACTTCAGTGCTACGTTGAGGACTTTGGTCTCAGGGGACAGAAATTTCTCTGAGACAGCAAACCGTGGCAAAAGTCTCATAGTCTGCACTAGCTCTTCCTTCGTTTTACTTACAGCGTACTTAAGTAAGCTTTATACTCTTTACGAAGTGCTTGTTGGATGGTCGGACAGCGTCAGATTGGAGAGGGGTCTGTGTCTGACCCCCTTTACAAAACCAATGTTCCGACATTCACACCCACTTCACGCCGTGACTGGCCAGCTGCGCCGAGCTGAGAAAGGAGCCAAGGATCGAACTTCTTTCTCTGGCTCTCTGTTCATCTTGTTACTCAACTATTTGCGTCACTTTTCATGTGAACAACTCTATGGATGTGTTCTTTCATGGAAGTTGTACTAACCACTTCTTTTCTAGCATAACCTGACCCTTAGCCTACTTTGGTGAGTACGATTTTATCACAACCAATAGACCAGACGACTAGAGCTATAAAAATAAAGTTGTAATGCATCTTTGGTTTCCCCTACAGGAACCTAAAAGACAAATTTTCAAATTTTGGTTAGAAATCAAGAACTATCTGATCGACATTCTTAAAAATGTCAATGCCCTACTTCACAACTCTCAATCTTTAACTAACAGAAAAGTTCAACATTCTTCTTCTTCTTTTTCTTCTTCATTGTCTCCTCCCTTTGCTGCTGTCTTGGTCATCTTCCAGCTGAGAGTCCATTCACTCTTCGGCATACCGTCTTCTTCATGCATCAGTCCCATGTATCTTCGACTCCGGTGCTCAGTGGAGAAACACATCACCTCGTCCTCGTCCAGCTTCTTCCAGTGACAAATCCTCCACGACTCTTTCCAAGCCCGCCACTCCTCCTCTCCCTCCTCCTCCTCTTCCTCCTCTTCGTTTTCATCTCCTCCCTTGTGAGCTACCGCCACCATCCATGACTGCTTCCACGAGGCGAAGGAGGCGTTCAGCTTATGGAACTGCAGATGGAGCGGTACGTCAGGTTTGCGTTTGACACGTTTACACAACTTCTTTTCGTCTTTTGCTTCTTCTACTTTATTGTCCTCCTCCTTCTCGTCCACTTTCTCATGGTCATTGTCATCCTCTGAGTTGACCATCACATCGTCATCAGTGTCCTCTTCTTCATCTACCGCGTCATCATCCTCCTCCTGGTTTTTGTCCTCCTCTTTTTTGTTTACTTTATCTTCTTTGTCCTTCTCATTGACTTCTTCATCCTCCTCCTCATCCACTTCTTCATCGTGTTCTTCTCCCTCATCTTCTTCTTTCTCCCGGTATTTGTACGCTTCATCCTCTTTGTCTTCTTTCTCCTCCTCTTTTATCTCTTCTCCTTCCTCTTCATCAACATTATCCTCATCTTCATTCTTGTCATCCTCTTCATTTTTCACCTCCTCATCTGCTTTTTCCTCCTTCTCATCTACTTCTTCATCATCCTCATCCTCTTCTTTTGCTTCTTTGTCCCCCCCCTCCTTGTCTACATCTTTTTCCTTTTGCTCATCTTCTTCATCCTCCTCCTCCTTGTGTACTTTATCCTCCGCTTCCTTATCTTTCTCTTCCTGTACTTTGCCTAGTTCTTCATCTTCGTCCATCTCATCTACTCCATCATCTTCGTTCTCTTCATCTGCTTCTTTGTCCTCCCCCTCCCTGTCCACATCTTTTTCCTTTTCCTTGTTTTTTTCCTCCTCCTTCTCCTTGTCTTCTTCATCTTCCTCTTCCTTTTCATTTGCTATTTTTTTCTCCTGCTCATGTACTATCTCATTCTCCTCTTCCTCCTCAACTTCTCTGTTCTCCTCCTCATCTACTTCATCCTCCTCACCATTTTTGTTTATGTTTTTGTCCTCCTCCTCCTTGTGTGCTTGTTTGTCCCTCTCATCCTCAGGTACATCCTCCTGTTCCTCCTTATCCTCATGTACTTTTTCGTCCTTCTCCTCCTCGTCAACATCTTTGTCCTCTTCTTCCTCCTCCTCTTCCTCAATCCCTTCATGTATTTCCTTGTCCTTTTCCTCCTCTGCTTGTTTTTCCCTCTCCTCCTCCGGTACATGCTTCTCTTCCTCTCCCTCCTCCTCTTCCTCCTTATCCTCATGTACTTTTTCTTCCTTCTCCTCCTCGTCAACTTCTTCGTCCTCTTCTTCCTCCTCCTCTTCCTCCATCCCTTCATGTATTTCGTCGTCCTTTTCCTCATCTTTTTTGTCCTTTTCCTCTTCTGCTTGTTTTTCCCTCTCCTCCTCCGGTACATGCTTTTCTTCCTCTCCCTCCTCTTCTTCCTCCTTATCCTCATGTACTTTTTCTTCCTTCTCCTCCTTGTCAACTTCTTCGTCATCTTCTTCCTCCTCCTCTTCCTCCATCCCTTCATGTATTTCGTCGTCCTTTTCCTCATTTTTTTTTTTTTTTCTTCTTCTTTGTTTTCCCTCTCTCTCCTCCGTACATGCTTTTTCTCTCTCCTCCTCTTCCTCCTTATCCTCATGTACTTTTCTTCCTTCTCCTTCTTGTCAACTTCTTCCTCATCTTTTTCCTCCTCCTTTTCCTCTTCTGCTTGTTTTTCCCTCTCCTCCTCCAGTACATGCTTTTCTTCCTCTCCCTCCTCTTCTTCCTCCTTATCCTCATGTACTTTTTCCTCCTTCTCCTCCTCGTCAACTTCTTCGTCATCTTCTTCCTCCATCCCTTCATGTGTTTCGTCGTCCTTTTCCTCATCTTTTTTGTCCTTTTCCTCCCCTGCTTGTTTTTCAAGCTCCTCCTCCGGTACATGCTTCTCTTCTTCTCCCTCCTCCTTTTCCTCCTCCTCATGTATTTCTTTATCCTCGTCCTCTTCGTCAACTTCTTCATCCTCTTCTTCCTCCTCTTCCTCCATCCCTTCATGTATTTCCTTGTCCTTTTCCTCCTCTGCTTGTTTTTCCCTCTCATCCTCCGGTACATGCTTCTGATCCTCTCTCTCCTCCTCTTCCTCCTTATCCTCATGTATTTTTTTATCCTCGTCCTCCTCGTCAACTTCTTCATCATCTTTTTCCTCCTCCTTTCCTCCATGTATTTCCTTGTCCTTCTCCTCGTTGACTTCTTCGTCCTCCTCTTCCTCCTCCTCTTCTACTCCTTCATCCTCCTCCTCTTCATCTTCTTCATCCTCCTCACCCTCCTTGTTCATTTCTTTGTCTTCCTTTTCCTCATTTACCTCCTCCTTGTCTATTAATTTGTAGTCCTCTTTTTCTTTGACATCTTCCTCCTCCTCCTCCACTCCTTCATCCTCCTCTTCCTCCTCCTCCTCCTCCTCCTCCTCCTCATCTACTTTAACGTCCTCCTCTTTGTTCACTCCTTCATCCTCCTCTTCCTCCTCCTCCTCCTCCTCCTCCTCTGTGTCATCCATTATCTCCTCCTCTACCTTCTCTTCTTCTTCCTCCAGTTCAGCCTCCTCTGGTTGGATCCATCCTTTAGGAGACCTCCAGGCCTCCGTCCACTCTGAGCTGTCTGTGATCTCGTCATCCAGCTGTGATGTGAGGAGGAGATTTGTGGTTTTACGTCTCCTCATCATCATGTTGCTGTGTTGGTGACGGGACTCCAGTGAAGCCGTCCACCACCTGTAAATATAGTTTTAGTTTTGGTTTTAGTATGATCAGATCAGTTTGATGAACGGTAGAAAATGTGAGCATGAAAGTTCATTCTTGACATTGTGAATAATAGTTTTCTGGAGTTTTCAACTACATCTCACGGCATTTGTCGGAACAATGGCAGCTGAGCAAAAAATCCCATTCGCTGAGAAAGACCATGAGATGCAAAGGGACCTTGAATGTGTGGGCCAGTATAAGAAAAAAGAAGTTTCTTTGAAATGTGACCACAATTGCTCTCTAATCTTAACCAAAACCGAACCCAAACCATAGAGATGTGATTTGTATTGGTTTAGGAAGGGGCGTTATGTACAATGTTTGATAAGTCTTTGTCATTTGGAGGGCAGTTAGAAACAATGTGGGCTTTGGATTTGGCTTATTACAGATATGTCAGTATAGTGCAGAAATACTAAAGATTTGTGTGAGTTAGATTAAAAATAGTGTCCCAATCACATAGTTTCTCCACCAGAGAGTAGTGACATGTTTATTTTTCAACTGTCCTGATAAACTATCCTTAACAGAAATGTCTGTTTATGGTATATGCTCATGTTTTAAAATGTATCAGGGGATATATCTTTGGAATATTTTTTTTAAACTATCACCAGTTAAATCCAGTATCCCGAGTCTAAATCTAGTTTCATTTTTAACTAAGTCCATAAAGAACTTAAGCACCGTACTTCTCATATGTTCTGTGTAAATAGTGGAGTTGATATTTGTGTCATGGAATTCATTTATTGAAAATAAAGTATGTCAGTAAATTTTGGAAAATTTTTAACTATTTAAACATAAACATGAACATAAAATGTGTTCTCGTGACTCATTTTGTGTAAGAAATGTGATTTTGTGATACAGCATTTTGCATACAGAATTCATTCAATTGACACTTTCCCAAGATTTTGTGCCACAACCACAGTGCACTTTAATGACACACGATGCTTGCCAAAAAGTGTTCATGAAAACAATACAGTTATTATACATAAGTATGTGTTTGAAAAACATCTGTGAAAAACTACAATGTCCAGCTGTTTTTTAAAAATGAAACAATATTTTTTTCAGATTTTTAACTTCTGGGATTGGGGTTGAGTGCCATAGAGAAGGTAGGGAAGTAAGAAAGTAATGAGAGGTGAACTAATATATAACGTTTTCATCTTCTCATGGAACTTGTTGACAGTAAGAAAAATCGTAAGCCTTATTTTCCAACTCCCCATGGTGCATTTCAGGAATGTAACTTTGCATACATACAGTACATTTCATGATAGACTAGAGACCATCTTGCGATGGGATCACACCAGCCGCAACACCTGTCGACATGTCGGTATTCCGACCCATGAGCGCGTAGTAGTCATTGTTATTACATGAGTACCCACTACTCACGGGTCGGACCACAGCCATCTGCGAACTTCAAGTTCAAGTTGATCTCAACTACGCACCTCTAAAGTTTTGTGACTGTATCTTCCGTGGTTGTGACGCTATTGCAGTGGCAATATCTGTCCATACACAGACAGACGCACAGACACACAGACACTGAGAGACATACCAAGAGACAGGCAGACACAAACAAACACCTGCCAAAGTACACACATAGACTCACAAGGTGAAAACAGTACCAGCCCTGCTGTTGCAGCCGGAAAAAATTCTTTCTGTGTATAGCATTAGGCTCATTAGGCTCATTAAACTCAGCAGCAACCCACCTGATCTGCTGCCTGTATCCCCAGCAGGAGCTCCAGTTCTCCTGACGTTCTTCCCCTTCCTCTAGGGGAGCTGCAGAGAGCTGCCACGAGTTGCTCCAGCCAGGCAGGAACACATCGCTTATCCTCATCGTCACTGTGGTGTCAGGGCCCGAGGAGGTTACAGTTAATGTGTCCTCATCTGTGGTGTCTTTTGGTTCAAGTTCTGCTCCGGACAGTTTCCATGACTCCTCCCAGTCTGAAGGCTCATCCTGTTTGACGATCACAACATAGAGTTTCTAAAAATGGATGTCCTGGTTGGCTGAGTGGCCACGGAGCATCTGGCCTCTGACTTGCCATATAGTTTATGTTGGCATTTCTGCCTCACTTTGTTTCCATGCAGCAAATAAAGTTGAAAGAGGAAAAAAGAACAACAAAACAGTAATTATAATTATGCTGATCCCCACCTGCTCTTCTAGTTGCTGTACTTCATCAAACTTGTCGCTGAGGTTTTGTTGGTATTCAGGCCAGATACGATCCCAGTTCTGTTTCTGCTGTCTGAAGGCAAAGTTCATAATCTTCCACGTACCGGCCCACACAGGAAGGGAATATTCTTCTATTTTAGCTTTGCAAACTAATTTTCTTTCAAACAAAATCTCCCACTGGAATTGTTTCTCCCCAGAGAGCTCCAACCGGCCTGGACTCTTCACCTGGAAACAAGAACAATGAGGACAGGTTTATAAAATGTTAATCAGTCGCTTTGTACCTAACTCATAGTTGTCTTTCTTCTCTTATGGTCTTGTGAGGTCATGGAAGGACACAGCTTGAGAAAGATGTTTTTTCCAGTTGTTTGAACAATAGATGATATGCAGCTCTTTTCCTCACTTAAATATCAAATTTCCATTACTATGCATGTATATATAGTATTGAATCTGAAGGATGCTCAAACTGGTTGTTGTCAGTTGTGTGCAGACTGAATATGCTTGAGACATTATGCCCCACAATGCAATTACCTTTTTGGAAATAATGTTCCTGCTCCTACTTTGGCGATTTGGAATTTTTCAGATAAAGGACGGATTAAGTGGTCCTTTAAGGTCTTCTACTTCTCAAGCTAAATAAACCACTTATAAAGCTTAAATTTTAGCTGAAAAATGCATTGTCACAAAATTAAAAAACAAGGTTTTTTTCCTAGCTCATGAAAAGATCATGTTTTGGAGACACATGGTCTCCACGGGAAAGAAACAATATTTTATTTTATACTAATAATGTTCTAAAGTCACACTTGGTCTGTAAAGGCTTTATGGGAGCTGTAGCTGGCAAATGCTTACAAAGTAAGTTGCTTTATTTATAACATTACAAACTGCTGAAATTCTTCCCAACATGATTGGTTATACACTACAAGACAAAATCATCATGTACAATGCAAGCGTCATGCAAAACACACCAGCATTGACAGCTATCGGATGGATGAATAAGGGTTTGGCAGATCCCAGGAGATCACTACCTATCTGAATGCACTGTGTGCACTTTAAAGTTTGGTGCAGTGGAATAAGGGTCTGGGTCCGATTTTCCTGCTTTGTGCAGGGCCCCATAATTCCAGTGAAGAAAAATCTTAATTCTACAGCTTACAATGATATTTCAGACAACAGTGTATCCCCAAGCTTGGGGAAAGAGTTTAGAGATGACAATGCACAAAGGCAGGTCCATAATGATTTTCCCAGTTTGGTGTGGAAGAACTTGACAGAGTCCTGAGCTCAACCCCATCCAACACCTTTAGGGTGAACTGAGCCAGTCCTTATCACCAAGTAAGTTGTTTTAATGTTGATTGGTGTATTTTTTATTCAGCAGCCCCAGAGTGAAACACAGACCATTTAAAGTTGTTGCAGTTTCTGTCTAGTTACGCTTTCTAGTGCTCACTCCTGTCTCTGTCCCACTCTCTGCCAAATCATGTTCTCTCTCGAAGTAGTGAGGCTTTTAACCCTGTCAGTCCCAGTGGAACACTGGTGTCCCACCCATTGTTTGCGTGAGGCTTGTACACGAACCCATCTGCCGTGGTTCTGTGACAATTTCACCAAACTACTCACAGATGTCGGATTACTGTTATGATATGAGATATCAGAGTTGACAACTTCAGAATTTGGAGAAAGTGGATTTTGTAACCATGTTTTCTACGTCAAACTAAATTGCACATGTATATACATATAATCCATCATAAATCTTGAATTCAGTTCTTCATATCAAATAAAATACATTTTTCATAAGCCCTTGTTATTCTGAAAAAGGAAAAGTGCCATACATCCATACATTGAGAGACTGATTTATGAAGTAGTACAAAAGTGCAGTGTTTGGCCTGAGATTGTATTTTAGGAGGATAAATAGAGAAAGAGATTGCTCCTGAACCAAAATATGCTAATGTGCAGAGAGATGTGAATCCACAAACAGACTGCGTCTTGCAATGGGAGACCCTTTTTTCTGAAGAGGGAAATTTCAACCATTCGGTGTTCCATAGATTCTAAGGAGTTCATTCTTTTCAAGGGCACCTTCAGTCTTCTGTGACTCAGGACTTTGCCCAAAACATGGCTGTAACCCTCTGAAAACTGGCTCTGGTTTTTAGTATGTGGTAATGTGAAGCTATGAGTTTGTGTCAGTCTCAGTACCTGTCTCCAGGAGTGACTCCATTCATCAGATGGAGACATCAGTTCAGCCTCTGATCTGTATCCCTTTGGTTTATACTCCCTGTTGGTCGTCAGCTCTATGGTTGTGAATCCTGGGATTCTGGTTTTGAACTCTTTGGCCTTCAGGTAAAGATACTTTGGAGGCTTCAGGCTCATCCAGGACTCTCTCCAGCACAGCCGGAACACATCCAGCTCTACTTTGCGTTTTAGCCCATGATTTTTGGGCGAAGGTCTCCTCTTGGGAGGAGGCGGAGGTGGAGGAGGTTTGGTTTTGGGAGGAGGAGGGACAATTTTGAATCTAATTTTTGGCTTGTTTTTTTCCGCTTCATCTGTGAGCTTCCTGAAGTCAGACATGTCACCTTTCAACTGGTCTTCATTGGAAACAAGCGACCAGTGATAATTCCACTTTGAGAAAAGTCTGCCCATACAAAAACAAACAAAAAACATATAAAAATCAATCCACATAATGTCAGAATAAGTGGATACAATGAAATGCATCTCTGGTAAGTATACTGAATGCTGAAATATGTTGAAAGTGATTATAATGTGTTTCATCTCCAAACATCAGAAGCATTGAACAAAGGGTTACCAGAATTAAATTGGTGTTAAATGTTACCACTTTTTGCACATGTTGCATTGCAAAAAGAAATGGTAGACATTTTCTCATAAAACTTTGCATCTTATAATTTTGATACATAGATCTAGTAATTACAAGATCTATATCCTTGGTTTTTGTACGGTTTCATGTAATAATGAAATACGGATCTTGAAATTATGAGATAGTTTTCTCAGAATGATAAGTTGCCAAGACCTAATTATGAGATATAGGAGTCATAGTAGACCTTTTTCACAAAAGACATTTTACAAGTCATAGTACTGGTACTGGTGGAACTAATACTGTGATGGCTCCCTTCCATTTAGATGCATCATTTAGATGCACCAGGTCCAGGTATTGTGCATCCTCACTCACTGACATGCTAAAATGGAACAGAGCCATCATTAACAGTATTAGTTCCATTTGTGCTTTCCCAGATATGACAGACTCAATGTTTGCCAGGAAAAAGGCCTATTAGGTGATACCACCCGAGTCAGACATCACACTCTGTTTCCTATGTAGTGCTGTTGTATAGCGTTACTGTTGTATTTGTCTGACATGTGCCACCGACACGAATGGAATTTAAATAGAGGATAATAAATAAAACCAACAAACGACTGTCCGTGAGTGTCCGAATTCTGCGTGTGAAATGAATGCACTATATAGTGCCCTCAAAAATTCCCACAGTGGAACTAAAAAAGCAGTGCGCATGCCATGCACACTGCTAACAATTGATAGCTAGTCTGTGGTGTTAGCTCACCTGGAAGATGAACATGCTTTGGGGATTTTTTTGCCCTCAAATCATCAACTCATTCCATAAATCGGTTTGCTCAGTTTGATTCTAATTGTAGGAGCTTGTTCAGAGCGAGGGAGTAAGCTCCTCGGAGGACACGTTTGATGTTAACATAGTTTTCAAGAAAACTGTATTGTTTGTGTCGAGGTTTGGTTTTATCCTACCTCGGCTCCTAACTGCAGTTCTCTTAGGACAAGACTCTAAGCTGTTGCAGGTGATTAAATATTTAGTTGGATTTGTTCTAATTATTGCCATCACATTAGAGCCATTCGACGAATGAGTGGTAAGTAGCCTACAGCAAAAACCCTAAAACCTTCCCACCAGTTCTGCTGCACCCACAGCTGTGGCTGCAAGGTTCATATGGTAAGACAGATTTGTATGTTGCTAAAGATTTCTTCACTGTGTTAACTGTCGCCTTATGATTATAGCATCATTTATTCTCACAGTTTGAGAGAACTCTTTTCTTTCCATTCCGCCTCTTGTTTGCACTGGTCCGCAACGCTCTGAGCTCTCTTCTCCCATTGGTCTCTCAGCCGTCCGTTGCTGAACGTCCTCTTCTCCCCTTTTTTTGACAACATCCTGTTGCAGAAGAGACACACACAAATAAGCAATAAACAACAGAAAAGGTTGCAAACATGTCACTGGCAGCATTTTTCAAGTGTAATTTAAATTTTGTCTGTGGCTGCACGTTGTGTGTTCAAGTGCTGGAGTAGACTCTCCAGAGATCAGATACTTGATCATCAAGTATCGTCGTGACAACAAAAGCTTACAGAGAGCACAAACCAAATTTAGAGCGCAACTGAGTCTGCAAATCGACATTTGAGAGCACGCACAATTTGTAAGAGTCAGAACTGTGTAGAATCAGATTTGAGCATGAGGGAAGACAGAATCATGAGCGTCAGCATGAAGGGGAATTGGATAAGGACATTTGAGCGAGCAACAGGGACTCTTACACTCGAAATGATCGTCGCTGCTCACGCTCACTTTTGGCAGTCTGAATCCTCCGAGCACAAACTTAAACTGAGTGCAGAGAGTCGCCTGTTCAATCCGACCAAGAAGTGAAGGGTCATCCCGTTACATCCTTCCTTTCTACTTTCAAAATAAAAGCTGGGACAGTGGCATTTATTAACCACCAGAAAGAGCAGTATTTTCTGACTGTATTATCTTAAAAATCTCAATGCTTTGACACGAAATGACTGACATCACATTCAATTTGTTGGCAAATTAGTAACTTGATTCATAGTAGTTAGTAGCTATATATCAGAGTGGATGTTATTTTCTGTTTCTAGAGTTATTTTCTGAACCACATGTGGGGTTTTCTTACTTCTTATTGTTCAACTTTTACAAATACTTTTATTAGAGAAAATGATTGAACTATTATCATAAAAGATATGTGAGTGAGGCTCATTGTCGCTTCTGAGCAGAAATCTAATGAGCCTGATGGGCGGGTGGGTTTACTGTGATCTGATCTGAATCCATGTGGGCTTCAACAAACTAATGGTTCAGAAAAATAATGATGATTGTGATTATTATTAGTATTACATTATTATTACATTTACAATGACAGCATTTTCAGCATCAACGTGGAGCGATTTTGACAAACATAATTAGACAAATGAACTCTTGCAATCTCAAGTTTCTCAGAACATGGCAAAACACCTGGAGAAGACTGAGCAGACTCAGAAATGAGCGTGAGCATGACTAGGATTGCAGGCTCACATCTATTTCTGCTCTTACAAATCCGGGCCTGTGCGCTCTCAAATGATAACTTTCAGACTGAATAGCGTCAAAATTTGGTTTGTGCTCTCGCAAATCTTTTGTCGTCAATATACCTCCATAAGGAACTCACAGCAACAACAAGGGGTCAGCAGTGATTTAATCATTTCAACAGTTAATGCTTCTCCTACAGGTAAGTCAGTGGTTTCATTTCGTTTTTCTACAGTATAACAATCAACCAGGAGGGATGTCAGACATCTTTAAATAATCCATCACAGTGAACATCATGTCAGAATTTATTGTTCTTGGAGTTCTTGCATGATAATGCAGTGCAGTCTATTAAAGATATGTTCAACATGAACACTTTTCTCGTAAATGGACTGAGACCCAAAACATTTTTTTAAAGAAATTAAAATACTTGCATGTACCTCAGACTAAATATTACGGATAATATTAAAATGGACAAAACATAACAAAACATTTGTACGATGCATTTGTATTAAAGATGCTATAAAATGAAGAAGAGAAAGCAGTAAATTTACTTTGGACTAAAAATATAAATACTAACAATGATAAAAAGATCTTTTTTTATATACCGCTCTTGCAGCAAATCCAGCTCGGTACATACACTATGTCATACTCTCCTTTCCGACCTCCTCTCATTTCTCCTTCCTCTCGCTTGCTTAGAAAATATTCTACACATTCATAGCATTCAAACTTCTTTGATTAGCACTATCCCACTGACCATGCAGAATTTACAGGCTCCACTATTCAAACAGTACACTGATCAGCCACAGCATTAAAACCAGTTACCGGTTTTAATGTTGAGGCTGAGTCTGTATATATATAAATATATATCATACACACACACACACAAACACACATATATATATATATATATATATATACTCCATACATACTCCAGACACAATGGTGCTGTCCAACACAAGACCATCAAAGCTTTGAATCCATGAAGAATAAATGGTGTTTAGTGAAAATAATTTTGAAAGGGTGATTGTAATTTAATCTTGTATATTGTGGAGTCACCCGAGTAATTAATGGACCATATAAAGGAAATGAAAACATATATAACCCGATGAAGGCAAGATGGTGGAAAACATTTGGGGAATAAAGTATAAAGCATGGTATTATAATTCTGGTGAACAAGAGAAATACCTTAATGGGAGACAAAATAAACTGCGCCGATGCTTTTCAAGACAATTATTAAGTATCTACTAACTACAGGAAACATCTGCAACTTCATAACAGTGCTACATAAAATTAGCATTGATATTTTATTCACAAAAAAATTCTGTTGTCGGGGTAAAAAGCAAACAGACATCTTGAAACTGAGTTGTTTATCAGCTGAATTTGAAATAAATGAATGTCAGACTGCCCTTGAATGCAACAACAAAACAGTTCCTGCTGCCAAATGTGTTACCATGAGAGGATAACATAACTTTGACACAAAAATGACCAGGAATTACCATTAATCTTTGACTGCAATGGATTATCTTTCTTTTTTATCTTTCCTTGTCTTTCTGGATGATGGACTCTGGGACATAGTAGTGTGTGTGTGTTGTTAAATGAGACTGACTTATCCCAATGACGATAACTTAAAATTAGAAGATTAGCTCAGGCCTCCTCCTCCATCCCCGCACATCGTGGTGTTAGAGAAGTCCCCAATGAAAACGGCTTAGAATCAAATAACGGTGAGCTCAACATCTGAAGTGTTTCTTACGACTATGGATACACAACCCTGTCTGCTACAAATTACAACTAATTTGAAACAATCTGATGGAAATGTTATTACAACTGGATTACATTTTTTCTATCTACATCACAAGGAAATGTTGTTAATTCACATATTTGGCAAGTTGCAAAAATGTTGATACTGAACGTATCTGTAAAATGTTCACAAACATTTTTCTTCCACCAAATTATCTGATCTTGCAGCACAATATCCACTTGTAGTGGATAAAACAGAACTGTTTTATGGTTCTCTTTAGACTCTCACAGAACTTGGTTAAGGTCAGGGAAAGATCCTGGTCTCGTTTAATACAGAAAAAGTTCACAGTGACTTCAGACACAACATGTTTATTTACATTTAACCAAAACTATGACCTTTCCCTGACCTGAACCGAAGTGCTTTTGTTGCCTAAACCTGACAGGAATCTGGATGGGAACCCTGGGCTTTGGTGCCACAGTTCTGCCATCCCGCCATCCACCCCAACCACCCAACCAACCCCTGGTGACCTTGGTGCATTTCGTAAAATTAGCGCTTGACTTGCTGTTGATTGCCCTTTCATAGAACAGGTGGCTAAGCTAATAAGGCTACAGTATGTAGCAAAGTAGCCAAAAAACATTTAACACACACCTGCCGTGTCGTGTCATTTTATGCTTAATTGTTGACGCCTGTAGCAAACACTGGATGGTTCATACAGATGTTAGACTTATGGTACAGTAGCCAAAATTATGGGATCTGGGGAATGAATGTGATGAAATGTTTTTTTCTGGAGAGTTGAAGCATTGACGTGTGTCGAAATGCAGTGATTTAAGGACACCATAGAAAACAAAGGGTGCAGGTGTTTCGACATACACCACATGCCCCAGTGCATTTGTCCCTAACAGTGTCTTGGGCTGCCTTCATCACTCACATGACCGTGCTTTGCACGTTGTAGTGGTCCCTCCAGAGTGGTTATCCTAGCCCTAGCTTAGCACACAGACTGCTAACCCAGTTAATTCAGAACTAAAGAAAATCCTCCTTCCAACAACTCCAAAGCTGTTTCAAAATATTGAATTCGAACCAAGACTGTAAAAATTTAAATAATTTACAAGCACAGGTGTAATAAATTCAGAGAGATCAGTAAACCAGTCCTGACTTACCTGAGGTCTTTGTCTTTCTTACAGTCTGTCTGTCTGTTTACATCCCCTGTTGTATCCAATAACAGTGTGTTAAGACGAACTGCAGTACGTGTCCACTGTCTGTCCCTGATCTTTACTGTAGTTACGTATGTACCTGTCTCTAAGTCGGTCTATCTCTATCTGTCTCTGCTTGTGTCTGTCTATATTCTGTTTCTTTATTTCACTTTTAGCAGCTTACACTCAGTCTGTCCTGTATATCTGCTATGTGGTGAGCAGGTTTTCTTTCTTGCTATTTTTACATAATACGTTAACAGATCCAGAGCGGCAGCTCTAAATTTAGTGTCTGGGGTGCACCACTGCCAAACACGAGGAGCAGCGGCCTCATGGAAAAGCAGAGAAGTGACGTGAAATGAATGAAAACTCTGAAGTGTAATCAGTCTTTATTCAACAGCTGCAACAGCAGAAACAAACAGGAAAGCTGTAGGCATGTCGGAGCCAAACAGAAACCAGTGCTGCGATCTACCCAGCCTCAGTAACACACAATATGCGACCGGATTCCACTCCAGCTCCCGAGAAACACTCACGGCAGCCAGCCAATCAGAGCGGGGAATGTAAAGCACTTCCCAGTATAGAAGTGCAGGTGTCTGGGTTCCCTGCTGTAAAAGTGGCTTACTGCTCTCATAGACAGCGCCCAGCGACCTTCTCGCCCGCCGCACAGAGGCAGCACTATACCTAGACACGGTGTGTGTCCACGTGCAGCTCCGCTCGTGGCCCTTGCCCTAACGTCGTGTCTACGAAGAAGCAGCACGTTAGCAAGGCAGCAGCAGCAGTGCCCCGCGCGTGTCTACACAGGAGGCGTTCAGGCACTGTATTGAGTTGTGGGTCATTTGCATTTTGCATGTGCTCAGAGTCGGAGACACAATCACTGTAATTACACACACAAAACGCAGGAAAATAGTCTTGAAGTGTAAAAATATGCTCCCTGAGTAGACAGTTTGATTGATGATAAAATTAAAGCATCGCTGCGCTGTCAGACGCCTGTGAGACGGACGACTCAAAAACACTTTCTGCCCTAAGCCATGCTGAAACAGCAGTTTGAGCATCTTGACTTTCTGTCTTGTAAGTAATGTAATTCTAAGTGAAACGGCTGGAATATTGTTACAAAAAGGATTCAAATTGAATACTCAGATTCGATTGCATGACTCAGAGCGTGCACGCCTTCGTGACCCTTGCTGAAGGAGGTCACAGAGAAATGAATAAATTAGACCTCAGCCACATTCTTTGGAAATGCAAAGTTTTTGGCTACCGACATCCAAACACACCTTCTCATATGACAACTGTCTGACCATAGTTAACAGTCAAATGACGTTTTAGATGGTGGGCGGCGCAGCTAGTCTTCCCCAGTCACATTTGATTGGAGACATTTAGGTATATACCCCAGTAAGTCATCAAAAATATTCACATTAATTTTAAACATGCACTTTGGAATTAATTAACAATTTGCAGAAGGACACAGGATTTAGAAAGTTGGTTTATCCTGATGAGTTGACGTGTATTAATCAATGATGATGCACTTCAAGACACTGCCAGCATGGTAGTCACATACAAAAATAATGAGCTAGGGTGTTTTGACAAGCATCAGATGTCACCTGTGTGTGTTGCCCTTCACTGCACATGTGGTCTAGCTTATATCAGGCAAAAGAACAAACATTTTGTGCACACATTAGCAAGCATCACAACAACATCAGAACTGGCGATGAACACAGGCTGGTCATGCCATTAGTTGTATACCAATCATGTAAAAGTTCAAAAACCTCCCAGCGTGGTCATTTGGAGAAAAAGTTGGTTTAAAAAGGAATATGCAGAAAAACCTTCTTATAAAAACTCATCCATCCATCCGTCCTCTGGCTACACCAGTTATCCTTTTTGAAAGGCGCATTGGGCTGGAACCAGTCCCACCTGACATTGAACGAGAGGCAGGGTACACCCTGGACACGTCGCCAATCTAGCACAGGGCAGACACAGAGACAAACAACCAGTCACGCTCGCAGTCACACCTACAGGCAATGTAGAGTTGCCGTTTAACCTGCATGTCTTTGGACTTTGGGAAGAAGCCGGAGGAAACCCACAAAGGGACGGGGAGAACAAGCAAACTCCACACAGAAAGGCCCCACCCAGCAGGTTCAAGCTACCGCATCACCATGCTGCCTATAAAAACTAATATTAAATGTAATTCCTTTAACCTTATTTTTAATCAGAAGACTCCCTACAGCCCTTTTTAGTCATGTTAGTGGCATGGTTGTAGTGATTTCAATTACTTGATCAGTCCAACTGGTCCAGACTGAAACATCTCAGCAACTATTGAGATATGAATTTTGAACACTCATGGTTCCCAGAGAATCAATTATAATTTCTTAGATCCCCATGAAATTCTATATAGTGCCATTATCAGGTCAAAATTTTACTTTGTCCAATAATAAAGACTAAATAGCTACAAAACTAATAATATTCCCATGAGCCTCAGCTGGACTTTGTGCTTACTGCCCATCCATCCATCAATTTTTTTATCACTTATCCAGAGACAGGTCGTTGGAGTCGCCAGGTTATGCAGATGTCTGGCAGCCCAGACATCACCCTCCCCAGCAACGTTTTCTAGTTCCTCCTGCGGGATCCCGCGGTGTTCCCAAATGAGATATATATAATCTCTCCAGCATGTTCTGGATCTGCCCTGGGGTCTCCTAAGAGCCGGACTTGCCCAGAAGACCTCCAATGGAAGGCACCCATGAGGCATCCTAATCAGATATCCTAACCACCTCAACTGTCTCCTTTTGACACGAAGGAGCAGCATCTTACCCTTACCCTATTTCTAAGGCTGAGCCCTGCCACCCTGCTGAGCAAACTTATTTCAGCCACTTGTATCTGCAATCTCATTCTTTCGGTCACGACCCAAAGCTCAAGACCAAGGTTGGAGCAAAGATGAGTGGTAAATCGATAGCTTTGCCTTTCCGCTCAGCTCCCTCTTCACCACAATAGTCCGGTACAATGGCTTTACTGCTGACACCGCGCCAATCTGCCTGATCCAATTTGTGCTTACTGCTAATTAGCAAATGTTAGAAGACGGTCTCTGATTTGAGTGTGTGGATGCTCCTTTCATTGAGTTTGATATTTTTAGCTCCAGCACCTCAAATAAGTGTGTTACCAGGTGAGCGGTGTATGTTTTCTCTACTTTTGACTTCTGCTTGCTTAAATGCTAAAATATGATGGTGAATATGGAAAACATTATACCTGCTAAACATGTTAGCATTGTCAATGTGGGTATGTTAGCATGCTGATGATAACATTTAGCTTGAAGTACCACTGAGCATAGGTACATCCTCACAGAGCTGCTAACATGGCTGTAGCCTTTTAGTCTTGTTAGGACAATACATACATACAGTTCATAGTAAATCAGTTTGGGATGAAGGTTGTTTTTTTCAGTATCATGTGATCTCCCGGTAAAGGTTTTTAGTCACATGGATGTTTGCATGAAGACCTTGAAGGTTAAAACATTGCTTCATTTCATTTTTCAGAGCTTGCAATATTTAGTGTGGCAGCTGCTTCGCTTTTTTGCTTTGTATGTGGATCTTTTCCTGGTCCTGTGCTCACATAGGTTTGTATGTGAACACTATCCACCCTCCTCACTTCCAGTTATATCTCAAATTAAAGCAGTTTAGATAATCTGGATCTAAATGTTGGTTCCAACCTGTCTGGTCATCTGACTGCTTGTATTTCTTACTCCTTACTTCTTACTCACAGTGTTCCCAGATCTTAGCAATTAACTTGGTAAGTGCAATGTTATGTTTTAAAATAAAACCAAAGTTGTGATAAATTGTAAGAAACCGCTGATACAGCACAAGACACATTTTTCAATCCTGTTTCTAGCTACTCATCTTTTTGACAGATCAGTTCCAGCCACAGTCTGGACTAATAATGCTGGTAAACAACTATTTCTTCATGCAGAGATGATCAGTAAAGCCACATAGGTCAGTGCAGTGCAATATGACTCGGCAGAATAAGCTGTGTTGGTATTTTCCCTGATGCTTACATGCAAGACTGATGATACAAGGGTGACATCAGCAAAACTGTCCAATTAATTGGTTCCCTGTCAGTCCATGTGACTCTATGTTTACACCTCTTGGTTCATTTGTGAAACCTGAATACAAAGAACCAATAGATCATTTTTTTATTTTGTCTGGCGAAGTTTACTAAACTACAAGTGTAAACACAGTTAAATGAGACTCACTGCACTTTCTAGATACATGCTAAAGTGGGACTCAGCTGTAACAGGATCCACAGATCACCCTGCTGCTGATGGCAGAAAACCTCAGCAGGTCGACTCAAGCTGCACACCAGGTCTCAACTAGGCTACACCGCTATTTTTACACCACGCACTTTGAGTCAATCTGCAGTAATCTACCCTGAGACCTTGGTTACATATCTAGGTGCTTAAAAGAAAACGTGTTACTTAGGATGTCTTGAATCTATAGCATATATTTCCAGGCTGTATCTGTACTGCTGACCACTTGTGGCAGAAAAGACGAGAAGGCAGGCGGACTTTACAGCAGTAAGATACAGAGTTTTTTAAGGCTCTAATAAAAGGTTTGTTGACTTTTCTAAGGTTTTATTCAATGTTGTCTATCAGCAAGCGTAGGTAAATCTATATGGAGAAATTACATTTGAAAATGTTTTGTGCCTCTGTACTGCTGCATGTTTTATCAGTTTCTATAAAGTGTAATTTTTAGCTTTAGCTCACCATTAGCAGTGCACACAAAAGAATGTTAAACTATATGAATGTATGTTTCTTACCAAAATCCACTTTGGGAGTGACAGTTGAGTTCTCTCTTTTCATTTTTGTCCGCAGCCTTTGTTTTGTTTTTTAGCCATGCTAGCAGCATGAAATTCATGGTCCCTAGAGGATGAATCCTTTTGGTGATCCCCTGGTTTTCCTCCAGTGCCACCAGCAGACTGACGTGTGGTTTTCACTGAAATGTCTTAACAACTATTAGATGAGCTGCACTGAAATTTGGTGCAGTCATTCATATCCACCTCAGGATGAATTGTAATCACTTTGCTGGTCTTTTTGCTTTTCTTCTAGCACCATCATCAGGTCAAAATTTTAATTTGTCCAATACTTTGGTTTATGACCAAATACCTGTAAAACTAATGACATCCCAGATACCCTCAGCTGTACTTTGTGTTTAGTTCTTATTAACAAATACTAGTAGGCTAAACTAAGATGGTAAGTATGGTAAACTTATGATATGCCAATCATCAGCATGTTAGCATTGTTATTCTGAACATGTTGGCATGCTGATGTTAGTATTAAGTTTAAAACACCACTGTTCCACAGAGCCACTAGCATAGCTAGCTAGTCTGTGAGTCTTGTTATCAAAGATCCAGATATTTTCTAACACAGCTGTTATGTAACGCTCTCTGTGAGAAAATAAACCTGACTTTCACTGCAGAAACCCTGGACACCTGAAATACAGACAATAAGTACAGTTACACTTTTTTGGCAGGACCATGACAGCAAGACTAGCCTTACAAACGCCAGTGTCCATGACTGACTGACTGAATGACTTACTGATGAAGTTACACCACTGGTCAGCCAAAATCCGCATGACTGACTGATGAAGTTACCCCATTGGTCGGCCAGCCAAGTGTCGGAGTTTACCCATTGGCTGTTGCTCTTTCAAAATGAATTGGCACAAACAGTTCCTATTACGTCATCAGCTAGGTATAATGACTTTTCAGACACCTTTAGCAACTATCTAGCGATAATTTGTACAGATCTTAGCTACTTTAGATAAAAGGGGGTCTCCAGTGTTGCCCCACGAGCGCAAGGTCACGTTTTCCCTCCACAGGCACACATCTCTAGATGTTTCATTCAGTTGACCGTACAGCAGCTGCAGATATTCTACAAGTAAATAGAGCTGAAATCACAGCACAGCCGTCGATTTTAACTTATGTGTGTGGACAATTTTTTCAGAAGACGTCACAGTTATAAAATCAGGGTTTTAGCAGAGCAGAGCAGCAGCTTGTAAACGGCTTGGAAGTGACTGCTGCTTAACATGTGGTCTTAATGGGCCACGTTGTAGTCTCTATTTCATACTTGTTCTGTTGTCTGACAACAGAAACAGAAAAACATGGAAGTTAGAACAACTTTATTGGGAATTCAGCTGTATTAAATTACTGTATATGTGAGCACAGACAGTAGGAGAGAAGCAAACAGATAAAGAACTGAAATTCTGAAACCAGGCAGAATGCAAATATGATGAGATGACATCATGAATATGCTAATTAGTACATTTCATCTTCTAGCGAAATTTACCGACTTGTCGCGCAGACTTTAGCTACTTTCCATTGAAAGTAGTTGTTTACACAACAGTTTTCAACTACGTCTTAAATTTCACACATTGACCATACACGGTCCAGTCATATACTAGGTTTTGACCTAATCTTGTTTGTTCTTCAGAATCTGTGCTTCAGCATATTCAATTTGAAATAAAATAATGGACACCACATTAAAGTGCCAAATCTCAGCTTTCATTTGAATTGTTTTACATAAATATAGAAAGAACTATGTGGGAGATATAGCCTGTAAACATATATTGCCCAAAGTTTACGGGTTCAACGGTAATTGAACAGATACACATTAAGTCAAACAAAATCATCAATTTTTAAAATTCTTTGGAAAATACTTTGCAGTCAGAGATTGCCTGAAGTCTTTGACCCATAGGCATCAGCAGATGCTTTGTATCATCCATGGTGATGCCCTCCCAGCCACCATCAGCTCTTGCTCCTTCCTCCTGCTCCCAGATCCACCTGCTTTTCCATTCCCAATCACTGGAACCGCCCTGCCTACCTACACACCTGTTCCTCATTTCATTCATTTCTCCCCTGTATTTATACCAGCCCTGTTTCCCCAGTCAGCTGCCAGATTGTTTGCTCATGTTTCAGGTTCCTTTTGTGCTGGTCATGCTGTGGACTCTTGTTCTGTTTTCCCATCTGCCTGTAAACCTGGTCTTTATCATTTATTCTATTAAAATAACTACATTGCACCAGCCTGCCTGTGCTCTTACTACCAGCTGTGACAGAAGAAGCATAAACAGAGCAGAGTGATTCATGAATGAAAACTGATCTCCCGCTGCAATATGTATATCTGTCAACACTGAACCAACTGGGTTAATACACAGAAACCAGACTTAATCCTTCACTTGAATAATATTTCACATTACAAACACATTGACTGATATTTAAACTGACTGATGATCAGAAACGGAAAAGGGCATTACTCAAGTGTTTATTTGAAGCTGTCAATCAAACACATCAGCCTTGTCATCACTGTGGAGAGTGACCTCATTGTGGCTGATAGGTTTCAGAGGACATAAAAGATAAGAGATGAAGACAAATGCTCTCAGCCACGGGTGAGGTGTGTCATGTTGAGACAGACACTTGTCTCTGTAGTCCTTTGTTTTTCTTAATCATGACATAGCTTCTGTCCAAGATGTAGCACACAGAAGTAAATGACAGTTTTGAACACAAACAAATCATCAACATTTAAGTATTGTATTTGATATTGAAATAAAATTTAAGGATGCTAATAATAATAAATAAAAACTCCCCTTCTTCAATGTGACAAACGCAACCCACCATATTTAACTTAATACAAGCTTTGTGAAGACTCAAATAGAGGTAAGCAAACACTCACCACTTCTTAACCCAAGATTGGAAAAAAATAGAAAGTTTTAAAATGTCAGAAATTGCACTTTGTGATTTCTTTCTAACTTTTTTGTCAAGAAAATGTGAGTCATACCACAGGAAGTGCCATTTTTAAAATCCTATTTTTTGTGTGCGCCAGGTTGGCCTTCCTATTTAAAAATGTCTATTCGTTAAACTGGCAGGTGTTTATTCAGTCTACCTTCATTGATATAAATGAGGTGGACAGAAAGGTCAAAATAGCAGAACAACTAAGAGAAAACAGTTCATTTGTAGTTGACCGTTTTGTTTTTTTTCTTTTTCACATCCTCTCATCCAGACAACAAATACATGCAAGGCTGTGCGAGGCTTTCCATACCAGACATTGGCATGGCAACGCAAGTTACATTAGCAGTAAGAACCATTCAATTCTTGAAAACCACATAGTACAAATGACTTCAACACAGCACACAAAAACAAAATGCCCTTGGCTCAGGTTTCAGTGATAGCTAGGTTAATCTGGTATTGCAATTTTAGGTTGTCATGTTTCTGGTGGGGACAATCTTTGAAATTCACACAGGAGGAGGCTGCATTTGTCCAACAGGCCTTGTTGGCTTGCTCTGATGTACGGTCTTGGGGGCAACCACTCATTCAGGAAATACTGTTTGTTTATGTTCTTGTTTCATAACTGCAGATGGAATAATACAAGCAGTAGATGAGAGAGGGTGATGATTGGCTGTAGGGAGTGTAAGGACAGTGACAGAGATTTCTGGTAGTTGTTAGGCTGCTATCCATGCTTACTCCTGCAGGTTATGTTTACAACTCAACCCACACAAGTACATTTCGCCCACAGATTTTGGTATGACTGCACCATTGGTGTTATCAGCCACCTGCTGATAACACTAATTAGTCCCCAGAACATCAAGAGGAGAGTTTAACGTCCACTGTTGTCCTTGTTGCTAAAGTTTTAAGTTGTTCCTCCTGTCGCTGTTACCTTTTTTGATGACTTGTTGCAGATGTCTGAAATGGGAGGGTAGTCTTTTTTTGGGACAGCAAGATCAAATAGTTTACCATTTTATATGGTTAACTACACCTATGATAGGTGTAGCTAGCCATATAGAAAATGGTAAACTATTGGTAATGGTTTTAGGCAACTGTTTACATGTTTACATATCTGGGTTCGGTCAATACTATTAATCCTCATTATTAATTATTTCTTTGTGAGCTCTTAATAGTGAGAGGGACCTGGCTGCAGCCAAAATGGCGGACCTCCACAAGAGGCACCTCCACAGTTGACAGAGAATTAAAAACCCCTCAGCAGCGGAAGTTGGTCTTTATTGTGTTGTTTTTGTGTGAATATCTGCATTGCGCATGTGTGTTGACCACTTGTGGCAGAAAAGACGGGAAGGCAGGCGGACTTTACAGCAGTAAGATACAGAGTTTTTTAAGGCTCTAATAAAAGGTTTGTTGACTTTTCTAAGGTTTTATTCAATGTTGTCTATCAGCAAGCGTAGGTAAATCTATATGGAGAAATTACATTTGAAAATGTTTTGTGCCTCCAAGCATTTAACATTAGCAATTTTTGTCTTGTCATGTAAACACTTTCTAAACTTTTTTGTAACTTTAATGAATCCTGAGTTTATTTGAGTTTAAAATGGATACCAATACTGTTGAGTACAAACTGTTTGAATCACGCACATGATTCATGAATCTGCATTGCGCACATTGACGCAAAAACGACACGAAGAAGTCCAGCTTCCGCTGCTGATGCCATGTGATTTCCTGTCAACTGCAGAGGTGCCTCTTATAGAGGTTTGGCATTTTGTTTGCAACCAGGTACTCTAGTTAGTAGCAGAGAAGATAAAGTTTAATAAAAAGCTGGATGCGAGGGTGTAGGTCTGGTTTTGCCTTTTAAGAGGGACATTTTTCTTGTTGAAAGAGTTGTGTATGTGCACATGCTCTCTATCTCACTTTCATCATTCATACGCACAAAAATGTACTCACACATACACACATAGATAGCCTGACCCTGCAGAAAGTTTAATTAAATTTTCTAAATGAATATAAATCAGAGATAAAAATGTATACTTAAAAGTGATATGTGATAGATTTTTAAGGAAATGTTACAAGAAAATGAATGCATAAAAACCTCTAAATAGTGTGCTACTCTGATGGAACCAAATATCATCTGTGAGCCGTTTTCAAATCTAACCTGAGATTCTGTCGCTCTGTCCTTCTTTCAGTTTGTTGGTTTGGGCAACACAGCTCAAGGGTTTTATGACAGGGCAAAATCTTTTACAAGAACATCAGATCGCACCTGTCTGAAGATAAATGTTTTGATCGATTAGAGAACATTTTTATGAGCTAAGCTCAGCTGTTACTTACACCTCAGTTCTGTAAAAAGGTCTTAACTGCAATAAAAGTCCTAAGGGTCATTGTCTGTCATCAATAGCTCATGGGTTCTTCTAGTTAAGCAGATCCTAGTCACTTTGTTTAATAAATCGTTAACAAGAAATTGTTGAATAAATAAAGATAACATTACCTTAAATAATTAAAAGAATTGACTTTTTAGGGACTTACTGAATTAGACATTTTCACTGTTGGCTTTTTTGCCTACAGTGATAAAGTTGCTTAGGAATGAGCACAAATTAGCAACACCTAACCCCTGAGATTTAAATATATTATCAACTGTTAGTTTTGTTCAGTGAAGATGTTTTCAATTATGTGATGTCTTAAACTGTTACACTATAGTTATTTACCCCTTCAGATTCACGACCATTCGTTACCAACTCCTCTGCTACTACTGCCGGCTGTACCCAGTCAACATGGTGTAATGCAGTTTGATGGTGAGATTTGCCAGATCACAGAACACAGAGTAGTCCCCCATATCTCAATTTTTCACTCTTTATCAAAATAACGAGCATTATGCAGACAACACACAAACCTGGCAGCTCTGCATAGATCTTAGCAGTAGTAATACTATGTGGAGCTAAACTTTCAAGATCGTTTGAGATTAGTAAAAATATTGATAGGGACAGTTCAGGAACACCTTGACATTGGTAGTGACATGGTGCTATTGTCCATATCCAAATCTATGCCATTGACTGGATGACCTATTGTCAGTCACTAGAATTTGTTTTCTCCACGTGGGGCCAGGTAGCACTGCTAATGCAGGATGAGTAACCAATACTGTCCAATCAATGAGTTACCTATGAGTCCATATGACATTATGTTTTACAGTTCTTGGTTTGTTTATAACATCAGTGTGAAAACAAGGAATGGATCAGATCTAAAAGGAGGCAGGTTTGGTGACCTAAGAGAAATCCTCTTTTAATCCTGAGTAAGATTTTCTCATCAGGCTGAACTGTGAGACCTGGATCAAAGAGTGTGAAGCTAAAATGTGTAACCTGACAGACTGAATCAAATTCAGTTGACAGAGTTTGGATTATTATTTTAACTGTTGGTTCAACTCCTACAGTAGTCAGCATTTGTTGTGGGAGTGCCGTTGTGATGATTAAAGTAACTGTCCTGTAACCAGCAGATTCAACCCCTGAAATACTTATGGTGTCCAAGTCTGCCGTAGTGGTCTTGAACAAGTCTTTGGAACCCATCTTGACCTGAGACACTGGGAAGAGTATTATTTATCATTGTGTTTGTATGATGTTAGTTGAGTTTTAGTGCTCCAAAATGAATATTAGTAGTCAAGATGTGAGATGTTTAAATGCGTCAATGGAAGTCAACTTTTTACATATGAAAAAGTGAACACAGTGGTAATGCGCTTCTTATGGTTAAAAAGGAGTCAAAAATTGTATTATTGCCCTAATTAATTTGGCAAAACCATTTAATAGTATATAAACTGAATTTTAGGTTTTAGTTGCATTGCTGTTTTTGTCAACTCTCAAGTGTTGGATACCAGACCATCACAAATACATTCTCAACAAGTAGGAAACAAAAATATTAATTATTGACATGGTCGTATGTGTCCGGTTTTAATGCTTCAGGTTACCTGATGTGGGAAGTCTAAAAAATAATGTTCTGTTCATCAGTTTTGTCTTAGCTAAAAGTTGACTGATCCATGCCTTCTATTTTTCCTTGGGGCCACTCATCGGCTTGTACGGTGGAAGGAGAAACTTCCAGGATTCAGCCCAACATGAGAGTGACTTCATGAGCATCTGCTTTTTCAGACTATCAAATCGGACCAAGAACCTCCAAGATTCTTCCCACTCTTCAAAGAACTTGTTTTTGATTTCATCCTTCATTGTGAGCTTCTTTACTGAAGCAGGACCTTTCTTGGCACCTGGCTGGGTTTTACCCAGAAAGTGGCATTCTGCCCACTTCCTCTCTGATTGCTTCTCCTTTTCAGTGTTGGAGTACAATTGCCTCCTCGTTTTGGTCTTTTTTTTACAATCTCCATACGGTCAACGGGCTCCTTAAACTAACTTTTGTCTTTGATCTGTACAATGGCTCCCTGCAGGAACTAATGGGAGTTTCCCCAAAGCCTGAAGATTGCAGGGTTGTTGCTAAAGTTGGTGTTGATTTTGTTTTGTATTTTCTTTCCTTTTGACTGTATAACTGTATAGTGAAATGGGTTGGGAGAGGACTCCACCCTGGATTGTTCCACACTGGGGATGGGGTTAGCGAGTCTGAATGACCTTCCCCACTTAGATCCATGCTCACTGGCAGTGGCATGTTGCTTCTGAGTAGTGTAGCTTATGCTTTTGCTTGGTATTCCTGATGATCCTGATGCTCAACAGTTGGCCCATTCTTAGGGAGTCCTATAGACGCAAAGTGTCTCTGGTCCCTTGCCCGATCTAGTGGGATTTGTGGTGTGGTTGACCAACCCTGCTGCCAGAGTCCAGGTTCCTGATGCAGATCCTGACATGTGAATTTCCATGAGTCTTTCCAGTCTGAGGTAGTGGGCTTCATGTCTCCCCCCTTCTCTGACTCTCTGAAAGGCCTCAAAGTGTCAGCCCTCATTCTTCTTCTCTCCATCCTCATTCTATGTTTCAGTGTCTTCCAGGAGTCCCTCCATTCTGATGAAAACAAGACATTTTCCACATGTTCTGGATGAAGCACTTTAGATTGGGTGAATTCTCTCTTTGATCGAAATATAACATTATGTTTCAGTTGCTCATAGTATGGGTCTGCTTTCTCTGATATTGAATAATGCCCCTTTGGGTTCTCCTCCACCTCCTGAGCCTCCAAAGCAGTCTCCATCTTTGGTGGCAAGACCTTTAGGACTTTCTCTATTTCTTCACATGGTTTTGAGTTGTTTTTGGTCACCTGCCATGACTTGCTCCACTCAGAGAAAGACTTAAATTCAATGCAGGGCTGCAAGTACAGATCTCTGTACTCACCATGAGACTCAAGTATGATTTTGTGGAGATGTGACTCTTTCAGCTGGATGCAATCATCATAGGTATAACTTTGATCTTGCCACAGAGAGGCATCAGAATTCTTGTGGTTGCTGAGGATCACCATAGTTGCTCTCCATGAATTAGACCACTCTGGACTGTGAGATTTTTTAACTTGAGGCAACTGGGATTTGTTGCAGCCATGATGGTTGACAAGCCTCCAACATTCTTCCCACCTGGAGCTCATATCACCATTCTTATCTTGCTTGTTAGCAACAGACTCATTCATTAAACCTTCATTTGGAACAGTAAAATGTTTCTGCTGACTTGCTGGCTTGGTGGATCTCCATGACTCATTCCAGTCTGAAGAGCACAAGACTTGGTTGTTTTGCTGGGTCTCCTGCAAAAAGGTGAAGTATCCAGATCTGCTGACATTCTTTCCCTCTACGGAAGATTTATCCTCCTTCTTATTGTTTTTGTCAGATTTTCTCCAGGACATCTGCCACTCCTCACTGGGAAGACGTAAGTCTAGCTCTTGTGATTCCATCACCTTGTAGTCAGGTTTCTTCCAGAGATGAAGACTGCGAGGGTCCATCTTGTTGGGCCCGTTTGGCCAAGACTTGCCTACTTCAGAATAAGGCTGTTGGTTAGCAAACATCCAACACTGGCCCCAGTCTGATCTAGCTGTGTTGCCCTCTGCTGGTGATGGCAAAGATTTGTTGTACTTCCAGGACTTCCCCCACACTGTAGAAGAAGGTTGAGTCTGGGTGATGAACATGAGTAACTGTAACCTGTTGAAATTCTTGTCCTGCCACTTTTTGTTCTTGTAGTTAGTGACTTGAGTGGAGAAGCCTCTACTTGGGCCTTCTGGTCTGCCGAGTGGACCTGAAGGTCCACAAGGAAGAGGAGGAGGAAGAGGAGGAGGAACCTGGGATTGCTTGCTCTTCCAGACATTGTTGTTGTCTATCTGAGTCTCAGCAGATTTAGTTTTCCGTTCCACCCTTTTGTAGTTTCCCAGTCTGGCAACCATACGATTTGCCCAGTCCTGGTTAATACTGTGGAAACAAATATTTTTTTAAAAGTTATAAAATATACCATATAACATAAAAGGAAAAATATCTTCAGTCCATACACAGACAATATGCCAAATTATCGACTCCCTTTAACTTTCAGGAAAATTGTAAATCTTTCATGGTGACCTCATTCTTTTACTAGTAACAGCTTTTCTCTCCTTAAATAATTATCATGTCATGTTAAGTATTACATCAGTATTGCATAAGGATATGTTGGAGATGTGGGTCCAAAATGATGGACCTACATCACCATCTTAAGGCCATGCCGCTAACAGAGAAAAATATATCAGGGTCAGGGTGGGGCTAATATTGGTCACACATTCATACTTTGTGATTCTGTGTTGTTTAACAGCTCTACAGTAAAGTAATAAAAGTGGCGTTTAAAGGGTTACAGCATGTGCTATATATTCATATTTATGGAGCAAGTGCGGAGGTTGGATGGCAGCAGTATACTGTATATGGATGTATTGTTTTAATTTAAAGTCAAGAATTGTTACAGGGTTTGCACTCTTGAATCCAGGCTTTTCAAAAAATCATGTTTGGTGCACATGGCATTGTCTTGATTTACCTTCTCTCATGTCCATGTGGGCTTCAGTGGATTTAGAAAACAAGCAAACCTGCTAGAATACACATCTTTTAGCAGCAAAGTGTATTTAAAGTCATCTGTTGCAAGATATTTTATAGAAGCTGGTCATTGTCATTCTTTGTCATCCAACACATTACAAAACCACGAAGATGTGGAAACACCGATCAAAAACAACTTCGATCAGCATACAAATGAATCATCTACATGAGAACGCTGCATCCGGAAGGTCTCCAGAATTATCCTTAACTTGTTTTGTTTTTTTTAAGTTTACTGTTGTCCTTTCAGCAGTTCGCACTACTGTTGTTAGTTTTTTATTCTTTTTTTGGTCTTGTATGTATATAAGTACAGTATATAAATACTATGTATTTATGCATACAAGATTTAATGCTTACATATGATGTAAGGGTGTTGCACACATGTAAATGCATTGTCTGTGTAAGTATTCTGCTCGCCATGCAGGCTGTGTGACCACTCCTAGGTTGCTAAAGGTTCATGTGGAACCCCTCGTGCTCCTCGCCTCTCTCATCCTGACTGGTCTGTGTTGACATTATGATAACCTATTCATGTCTCTACAATTAGATGACCTGTAAGTTGTGCTGAGAATGATCCGCTGACTGAAACATTTAACTTTTTTGTTACATTTTTTCACTGTGTCACTTTTTACACATGAAATAAATGAGCACTTTTTGCATCTTTAGCTTATTTTACTTTTTTGTCAACATACAGGCATCTTTTTCTGTGAACAGGACTGTTTTATATTTAGGCCTATGGCGACACTCTGTTCCTGGTGAGGTAATGTTACTGAGTGATACTCTGATAAAAAATACTGTCTGACAGCACTTAAGTACAACCACACTGTTTATATTTATATAGAAGAAACTGCGACTGATTTGCTGCTTGTTCAATAGACCATGTTGAGAATATGTACAACTCTTACTGGTGTAATTTTACTTTGCTGATATTTTACTCAGAATTGAAAACAGTAGCGTAAACCTCAGTGAGTTAAAGTATAAACTGCTAATTTCATTATTTATGTGATTTGATATTTTCTACTTCAAACTACTGACAGGAAATTTATTTTGAAATTTGGTTGAGCATGAAAAATGCCCCAAATTTAGTGATGTTTATGTTTTCAAATATATTGACATTTCAGAAAAATAGTCAACACAGGACTGCCTTTAAACGAATGTTATTGATCATTATTATTATTATTATAATTATGAAAAATGTATCAATTGTCATCATTTATTATTTGTATTGGGAAGTCTAGGAGAAAGATAAAGCTGTAGTTGACTGAAAATCACTTGCATCTTGCACGTCTTACTACCACAGAAACTTCTGGTCTCGGTTTGGCTGTCAGGTGTCACATCTAAAAACTGACTTCCAGCTTTGGCAAATGGTTAGCAGTTATGTGAAGTAGTACTAAAACATGAAAAAAAACTATTGTTGAAATATTGTGTAGTTGTTACTTTGAAGTGGGTTTAAAATGTCTTATGTCACTGTAGAGAACATGCACAGAACTCCATGAGGAAACCTTGTATTTGCTGTCTTATGTACAGTAATTCTATCCTGAGCTGCTCCCCCTCAGTATTCAGTGTCAACTGTAAAAACCCTATTTGTGTCACTTTGTTGAGGTATTTATTACTCCTTCCTCTAAATGTGTTCTGCCGCCAAAGCTGCCCAAAAGGTCATCACATATAATCCATTCCAGAGCATGTAGCTACTGTCCGAGCCCTGGTTTCTGAGTTAACTGCTAACCGTTCAGAGTGCTGACGGATCAGATATCCCTCGCAGGACGCCTTAATTTTCACCTCTTTGAATTTAACAATCTTATTTGTTAGCAGAATAAAGTGATTCTAGGGATGCTTCTATTCATATATGATGATTAGATCGAATTTGGGGTTGAAGAAACCATCACACTTGTTTTTAAGTGCTTGTTGCCGGTCATTAGCCTCACCTATCATTTCTGAGCCTGTAATTCCCTTCACAGAGTCCCAATCCCTTCATCATCTCTCCAGTATAGAATTTAACATACTGTGTGTACCTGCCCTCAGCTGTAGCATGCCAGCCTTCTTCTGTTATCCAGCCCGTGTTGTTTTTTTGACTTTTTTTGCTTTTTTGGATTTAGATGCCCGTTTTGATTGGCATTTGCTGACGCCTGCCTTGCTTTTTTAATCAGTAAACTGTGCTTTTAACTAACCTGCCCTGCCTGCGAGTCCACACTTTGCATACCTGAATTATTACCTATATACACTTAATCCTGCAAAATATATCCTCCCTTCAAGACAGACATAATGTTCAGTTTTTGTTGAAAATGTTTTAGAGCGGTGTTGATTCAACTGTGTGTTCATTTTAGAGGCTGCTGTATTTCATTATACAGAGAGGTGTTTCTGTATAATGAAACACCTCTCTGTATAACCTAACTGATATAAATGAGGGGTGGACAAAATAATACAAACACCTGTCAATATAATTTAGGGCAATTCCGCAGCATAAACTGCAGCCGCCAGGATGATCATACAGTGGAATCAGGAGACCAGACCCAGCTGTATCCGAAGGAGAGCGCTGGTGCAGTGTTCAGTTTTACCCGCATCAATCTGTCCAGTATATCACTCAAGCTCAAGAAGGCAGAGAGAAAAACAGTCAGAAGTACAAAAACAGTCTACAGCTGAATCGTTTAGTAGAAGTTTAGTTTTTTACATTTTTAGGACAAAATTCGGAAATTCCAGGTCGCTGAAGTAGAAGTGATTCTTTGATTAATCTATGAATTAATCTTTTATGAGCAGATGCGGGGATACTACGACCAACCTGCGGTCTAATTGCTCTAGTACATTCAACTCTGCAAATGTTAAATTAGTGAACATTCTGTATTACATTAGCCTACATTCGTGCAAAAATACAGGTAAGTTCTAGGAACGGTTTGTATTTATTGCTGCAGAACATAGTGACAGGTCAGTAAAAAGAGATCTGGGTTCAGGTATAAAGGTCAGTATCATCTTCAATGTAAATGGAAGTATTAGGAGTATCACCAAATTGAACTGTGCTGCTGAAGATATCCAATCATCCCCAGTCAGAATGTAACTTTGAATACATTTTAAAATAAACTGAAATAAACAAAATCAGATAATGGTAATGTTGGGGTGATTTGGTGGCCTTGGGGTCTGAGACACAGACCAAATAGTAATCTCCCCCCACATTTCCTGACACTTTATTACTACTATCCGATACAGGCAAAATGCCGAAAAATGATATTTATGTGTTAACTAAGACCTCATAGAGGCAGGGTATTTATTTTCATAGTCTTTTAAGGACTTCAGACAACCTGCACACAGACAGACAAACTGCTTCAGGCCTTACGAGTACAGAGCGCTCTTCTCTTTTCGTTCCTGCTCCAGCTGCATCTTCTGTCCGTACTCTCGCACTCTGATCTCCCAGACATTCTTCATGATGGAGGCGTTGCAGCCAACCACCTCAGGGTTCTTCTCACTAGACATTTTCAGCCCCTGCATGCACAGAGAAAGAGATTTTTTTATTTAAAAAAAAAAACAACTCTTAGGACTCAGAATTAAATCCACATTTGGTCTCGTTTATGGGTGCCGATTAATATTTGTCACACTGCAGAGGCAGAGGTGATATACCTTATAGTGATGATCCTCCGTGTGGAGATGCTGCAGACAGCTCTGCTCCTATATACTGAGACTCAGAGAGTCATTAACCTGCTGTTAGATGTTCGAGGGGCTGTCCTAACCAAAAATATAACGCCCTCCAACACACACACACACACACTCAAGAAGATCTACTGCCTACGTGCCTGCAACATTACTGTTAGTGGTGGCTGAAATCTGTGATGCATGTTTGGTTCCAATTACCCCAAAATTACCTACAAGTACATATCCTATAACTCAAATTTTGTGAAATTAAAACTCTTGACTTCACTTAGAAAGGTTTGATTTTTTTCTAATTTTTAAGTTCCTGAAAATGGTTTTTAAAACTTTAGCACGTCACTAAATAATAACCCTGTTCATTTTCTATGGGACACATGTGACTCTCCTCTCAAAGCATTGTGGGAAAGTAACATGTAACTGACCAGTGAGGCAAAAAAGGAGAGGGGTAGAAAGGTAAAAAAATTTTGACTTTATACAAATAATCTATATTTATACAAATGTTTTGTTAAATAAGGTTGCAGTTTCTTATGGCAACTGATGTAGTGGAAGGCTCAGAAAATGGAAAGTAAACTCTCGGAACTCGCTTAACTTTCTTATAGACACAGATGGAAGAAATAATAATGACAAATTGCATTGGGTTACTGAAGCTAGAAGAACAGAGGCTAACCTGGATGTGACGTCATGACTTTGGCTGTAGTAACAGCTCAGTGGCGGACCGTCAGAGCCTGCCAAGCCTAACATTTTTCAAAATGAGCCAAAAATAATATATTCGTGAATAATATTGTACTTTATTGTTAATAACCTACGCCTGCCCATTTTCCTAATCACATCATTTTGTCATTACATTCAAGTAAATGATTCAAGAGACTGGGAACAGACAGTGAGGGGAGAGAAAAGACCTTGGTAGCAACAGTAACAGTTTAAACCATGCATGTCCTCTGCCCTTTTCATCTCAAAATGCTTGAAAAGTGGGTGTTTAAATACTATAACAGTAACTGTTTTTTACTCAGGCAAAACTTAAATCGGCACTGAAGGCCTAACCATAAAACCCACGGTCCACCACTGTAACAGCTATATCTGCAACAGATGTGCGCAAGTGTAACTGAGGTTTGGAGAAAAGGTCTTTGCCTGAGTTCATAAGATATTCTTCAGTAGGCAGAAAAGGCACGTAGACACACCAGGACATGCTCAAAGTCCAAGGATCTCATGGGGTTTCCGACCGTAATTGACATCCAGACGAGTCAGAGCAGCATCTTCATCCTCCCAGAGTCATGTCTTTGTCCACTTCATGAATTTAAGGTTTGTTATTTGATTCATAAATGCTGATTAATGAGGATTTAAAATGGATGCATGTTCCTTGCACTCTACCCTTATGCACTGTATTAGCAATTAGAACATACTGTAATAATGGAACTTGAAAGCACCAACAAAGTCATATGAAGACAGTACATATGTCCTGATGGTGACTCTTGAGAAAAAGTTAAATGGTCAACAAAATCATTAAAATGAATCCATTAGGGACCATTAATACTCAGAGCACATTCTTAATTGAGGCGTGAATGAACAAAGTCCTCAAAGTCATAGATCCTTTGGCAGCCTGTTACGGTCTGCTGCTAGCCCCTAAGATTGATTTTGATCACCGCTGTCGTGTGTTATTTGAGGTTTAAGTTTTATGGGGCGTATAATTGGTTCACCCCCTAAAGCTCATACCTCCCACCATAAATGTACAGTGGGGCTGTGCAGAACGGCATGCTGGGAATGTCAGCCCTCCTGGAACACGGAAATGCTGACATCAACCAGCGGCGGTCTCTTTTCAGTTCAACCCGAAACATGAACGCTTCCCCGTGGAGTTTCAGACCTCTCCTTGTGCTATGGAGCTGTGTTTCTACGAGGGGGGGTCCATGTTCCGTTTATCTTGTGCAGATGCAATAGGACACACATGCATACGCGGACGATGTGATACACAAGCTTATCCAATGGTTTCACACTCATCCATTGATCAGCAGGTGGCAGTACTATATCATTGCCAGTGAATTGATTCATTATTTCATCCCCCTGTGTGTCTTTAAGGGATTACAAAAACATTTGTTCCACTACCTGTCAGAGTGGTGTGACCTATTACCCTTGCCACCTGCCTATCAAACCAATCAAATTCCAGTGCTTTTTTTTTTTTTTTACTCTGCTAAGTTATGTCCACCTCAAAATTAGAGTGTGTAAAGGTGAAAACTGATTTGGGCACAGCAGCGCAACTGGCTATGAGTTTAGACTCAGAAGTTGGCAAAATAGCACTACCCATCACTTTCACTGATGAAAAGGACAAAGGGCACCGTGGGCGGGTCATGTGAGCTCTCGCCAATCAGTGTTAATTCTGCGAGTGATGTGATGACAGGCCAAAGTAAAACTTGTCTGTTGTCAGGTCTGTGTGCTCTCCGCAGCCGGTGTCTCAGCCAAGAATTTTTATTCGTTTGTGAGGGAAGAAGCTCGCCTCTGTAACACCACAGTGATTCATTGTGGTGTTACAGTGTGTATCTATCTATCTATCTATCTATATATATATATATGTATATACTGTCACATTATGTCAGTTACACTTCCATTCATATCATATCATTAGTTTAAACTTATAACTTTGTAGTTTCGAATCAGGACATCAGGACCTTCAGTATTTGTATCAAGTAGTTTGCGAAAAATAAGGTGTGCCATATTTAGTCGGGTAAACCTGTTATTTCAGTGTATCAGATACATCTTTCATCAACATGTAGATAAAAGTAAGTTTCGGATCCAACGTGGTATCAGCAGATTGCCAACATCATGCGACTCGGATTGGGCCAAAAAAACTTGATTGGGACATCTTTAATCGCTACATATTGGCTACTTAGCTGTGACTTTGTGAATGTTTTGCAGGTTACTCTGTCCTAATGAAAAAGACAGAGAAGAGATTTCATAAGTTAACCTCAGAGCTTATCCACATGGAGGAAGTGAACCCTGGTGGGTCTCCGGGTGGCTCCAGAGGCTGCGATTCTCTGACTTATTTATGACTTTATTTTTTATGAGATGTTGCAGAGAGGCTACCTTGTTGAAAGGCATGCGGTGTTCCTTGTTCTATTACGTTCAGTTTTGTAAATGTTACATTAGTGAATACTAGTTTCATTCAGGCCAAATAGCAAGGGAAGTGATTATGTAGAGTAATAATTACACTATGGCATGTCTACACAGGAGGCGTTTTGGCCATGTTTTTCAGTCGTCTGTGTCACAGAACAGAAATGCTCCTATTTTAATCCGTCCAGCTGTCTACACGGCCACGTAATGGCTCATGTTTCACTCGTGCTACTTGCATATAAAGCGTGACCCGAAGCTTATTTTTATGCTTCAAGTCAATTTCCCTCCATATTATGTGCATAACTACAGTGATTATGTATTGGGCTCTGAGCGCTAACAAAACGTGGGTAACCCACATTCGATACTGCTCTGCCAACTTGCTGCTCATGCAACGTCTCCTGCGTAGACACTGCGTTGGCCTAAATTTGCACACATACAGGTAAGGATTGGTTTGGTTTGTATTTATCACTGCAGGAGAGCGTGACAGGTCATTGTAAAGAGATTTGAATTTATCTACAACACATCAGATAAGTATACCAGTATGTCATGGGAATGGCATTCTGGGAATTTACTGTCTTATAGTAAAATACAATATAGCCCCTAAAATAGATAGCTGTTGACATCCACAGTCTAGAAATAATTTTATATATCCTCAACTAAAACTCAGCCATCCAGCCAATCGGAGCTGAACGCTCGGCCTTCAGGTGGCTCTGCAGGCTGCCGTGGAACCCGCATGTTTTCTTCAGCAGTTTCGAAATGAGAAGAGATAGGTGTGGTTGAGAACGGGATGCTATCAGCGTCTGGTGACACAGTGGCTGTTTATCCTCCGCAGCCTGACATTGCTCTGAAAAAAATATCATCACGCCTTGCCACCTCCTTAGGAAACTGTTTGGGTACCTTGGGTCCTCAAGGGAGGGGATGCGGGAGGGGAAACGGAAACTTTAAAAGGGGACTGAACGGTATCCTGAGCCGGTATCACATTTGTGTGAAAGGCACATAAACTGACAGCTTACGGTGGTGGTGCTTGTGGTAAATATAGAGCCGTACAGGACGTCTCCCTGTCTCATCCGTGACATGCTCACTGGACCATCATGGTACATTTCAGATATACATAAATATTACATGTTTACGTCTTGCATCCATCAGTATTTTCAAAATACAAATTGGTGATAAGTCACTGAGCATGCCTGGAATGGATAAATGTAAACGGTTTGTCGCCCATATATTGTAAATGTTCCAACACAGTCTGACCTGTCACTGTGACAATTATACCAGTAACATGACCAGCTGATTCCAGCATAGTGTGGGAGAACTGATCTAATTACATAGAACTCGTTGTTTGTCAGACTGCTGTGGGGAAAGTCTGTCATTTTTTCCCAGCTCTGTCGGTCCTCAACGCTGTGCCTTGGTCCGTAAAACAGGTCAGAGGTTTGTTAAAAATGGCTCAAGTTGGTCACAAGCAGCAGATGTCACTTTACACAATGTGACAAATTCCCACTTCCAGTGTAGACAAGAAGCTACTAGTCAAGATACTGTCGGAGTCTGCTCTGTGTTCTTGTTCGGTCAACAGTCCTGTGAATATGGTTGATTGCTTTATGGCCGTTTTCAGCCAAATCTTTCAATAGAGCCAATGTGTCTCTTGTTGGTGATCATCAAATCATCGACATACTGCACTAGGGCGCTGCCCATAGGCAAAATGAGAGTCTCAAATGCTTTATTGCTGCATTAAAGATGGTTGGAGATTCACATTAACCTTGTCGGAGACATGCGACAGTACAAACCAAAATTGACTGTTTTTGTGTACTGGAATGCTGAAAAATTGATTTTCCAAATCAACAGCCGGAGCATGTGATTAAACTGCAGCGTTCTCGGCCTGGAAGTCATGGACGAAGCGGTATTCGTCTGGCTGGCCAGCATCTCTAATCTTTTTGACAGGAAAAATCGGTGTGCGCACAGGAGAGCTTTCACGTGGCACAATAACTCCAGCCTTGAGGAGGGAGTTAAAGATAGGTTTGATGCTTCCTGTCTCTGTAGATACTTGTTTTGACAAGGCTTGTATGAGGATCTTCGTGTGATCACAATGGGTTCTACACCCTTCATTAGTCCGGCTTCATATTTGTTTTGTGCCCACAGGCAGTTTGGAACCTCACTAAATTCAGGAATTTCGGGTGTGTCTGACACGAATAATGAGTTTGATTCAAATGTGTATTTTCTTTTGTGTCTCATGAAGTCAGGAAGTGTGTAATCGTCCTCTGGTACCAGCTGTACTGTGCGCTGTGCAATTACCACTGATGAGAATTTTTTGCAGTAAACCCTTAGGCCTGCGGGATAGTTGTCTTTTCTCAGCCTGTCCCAGGTCCTTCCATTGTCTGTCTTAAGGTTTTACCAGTGACACATGTCAGACAGAACCCATGATCTGAAACAGTCTTTGAAAAGTTATTTTGGGTAAAACAACAGAAGCAGCACAGCTATCACTCCTCCAATAGAGCCAGTTAATTCTCAGAATGTCATTTCTGCTTCCTCTATGTCATTTCTCTTCATAATCTCTGTCCTGTCCAAATGAAAAGTGTGTGTTCATGTCATGTGTGTCTGCATTTTGTTGTTCTTATGTGTTTGATGTGTAGGTTGCACATTGTGCCAGGGTCCAATGTGACACGTGCGCTTTAACATGTGAATGAGCTCTGGCTTGAGACCAGTGATGAATCTGTCACACAGATGGGCTTCCGAGGGGATTATTGGCTGATCGTCCCCCATGTTGTCAGGTCTTTGGAGTCCACTGTGTGTCATTTGAACTAAAGTAAGTCTGGTGAGATAGTCTGCAGTTCTTCCTCGTTTTGTTTCCAGGCTGCGATCTTTGTCATGTCCATCCTCAAGGGGAAAGCCCCTCTGATATTGTCACAGAGGTGGGTGATGGTGTTCCTTTATGCACCATTAGCTGCGTGCTCCCAGTTGGAGTTTGTGAGTTTTCTGGTCAGACGCCAGCAGACACATTTGCCCGTCCGTTGCCTATTTGTGTCATTAACAGGCGCCTCAGTTCAGTAGTTTTAGGTAGGTAAACTGTTGGCAGAAAGTCAATAGCTGATTGACTTTGAAATTCTCTGCCGTCATTGGAGACTGGAGGCAAAAGGCTGGTTGCCTTTTTGATGTCCTGGTATGTCCATGGTCCATGGATTAGAAGCCATCTCAGGATGTCACTTCCATCATAGGCATATCCACTACTTCCTGAACTGTCCCATCGTTGGCTGCTAGTGCTGGGGAGGAACTCCCTTCCCCATAAGGTGTTCCAGCCCTGGCGTGGCTTGGTGACATTAACTGGTAGTCGGGAGATGATGGGGCCGGACCGTCCCTGGGTGTAGTTAGGTTGTTCAGTTTGTCCCCTGAGTCAATTCCCCACTGATCCCAGTCCAAATCCTGATAGGGAGGTGGGCGTTGTTTAGCAGGTGGTGGTGAAACTAGGACGGGTTGTGGCTTATTTTGATTCTGGGCTGGTTTTGCTGTAGCTGTCGCTGGCCGAGTCCAGATCAGGATCTAGCTTAACACATTAAGACACACCACTTAGCGGAGCTGTCCCTGCCTTAGTGCATCCAATTCTACTTGTCGCTTCCTCCATTCAGTATGAATAAGCTCTCCAGTCAGCCTGAAACACTTTCTTATTCCTGCATTTTTTATTTTTCTCCTGACTCTCTTTCTCATGTTCTTCTAATTTGGTTTTAAACATATGGAGTTGTTTGATGCTGAAGCTGTCTGTCACTAGGAAACCACATTCTTTGACGCAGAATTTCAGTTGGTCCCATGTACGTTGGCCATGAGTAGTAATCATATCATGAATCTTTGGTGAATTCATTTGGCACCAATTACACTCTACACATCTGTTATTCTCTAGCAGTGATCAGCCCTTAATCTTTAATTAAGTCATACACAGTATCACAATAAAGTGTGAGAATATTTCTCTTTTCCCTTCAGTTCATGAACATTGATTTCTCTATGCATCTTGTGTATCTTACCAGACCACCAGGTCCCATCTTGGCTCACAGCGGTGATCTTCACATTTCAGCACCAATATCGGTTTCACATACATTAAAGAAAGCACCGAAGACCCAGTTTGAGTGGCTTTGAGGCTGAGTCATGCTTTCAGTGACAGATTTCTTTATCTGTGTTACCTGAGAGTATTGCATGTTGTATATATCATGTATTTGACATGTTTATTAAGTACTATGTTTTGGCTTCCTGTTTTTTTTTTTTTTTTGCAACTGAAGGTAATGTAAGTAGTGTAATGTAATGTAAAAGGGCACCCTTGGGTGTATGACACTGGAATAAAAATATTTTATCTTTTTTAATTTATTCATTCATTCATATTCAGTATTTTCAAATGCTTGTGTTTCTCATCACCTGAAATGAAGAGTTTTCCCTAATGGGGACACTAAAGCTATTTAAACTCTTCTTCCTCTTTAACTGGCTAAAACATCCTTCTCTGTTACGGTAAGCTCTGGTCTGACAGGTTTTTCATCCACTTCTCATAAATGTCTTTTGATGTCGAGCATGTGATCTTTTTTGCCTCCAGGCTACATCCTATGTTTTCCTTGTGCTACTGGCCCATGACACTGAAGTTTGGAATCGCCATGCTTGTCTTTTCTTGCCCTTGCCCTTTCTCCGAGACAGCGCTGGGCAGATGTGATGCATGTTTTCAGAGTATTTCTGGCATGGAGGCCAGTTTTCTATTTCAATTCTCGCTGTGGTAAAAGCCAGAACACCCGACTAAAAGCTGAGAGAAAATAGGAATACGAAAGACCAAGACAGAGAAAGGGAAAACAAACGGAAATTTACATAATTTTCTGCGATTTGTTTTTTTTTTGTGTGTGTTTCCTTTTGGAAATCAGTCATTCCCATTTTAACTTTTCATTTGAGAATTTCCTTTCACGGCCTTCAATTTTCCATAAGCTCTAGAGACAACATCTTGATTAAATGTAATTACACAAATTGATAGAGGAAGTTGAACCATCAAATAAAGACAGATCCTTTTCTATTAATGTTTTTATTTAGAAAAGATTTAGATTTTTACATAAATCTATAACTGATTAATAGAGTATTGATTCTCCAGGTCTGAAGGGGCAGATCAGATGTGTGTTTCCAGAGTATATGGTCAGCCTGCTCCTTCGATGCATCAGTGGTTAAACACAGAGGTTGCCTGTTTATCACTCTCCATCAGTCAGCCACAAGTAAAGGAGCCTTTTGGCTGAAACTCAAAATTCCATCAAGAGTCTAAAACAAGTTGCTTTTGACCGTGCACTTTTAGATATGACCTGCATAACTGAGAATCTTCACATACATATGACAGTCAGATTGCAGTATTTACCAACATAACGAGGAAACATTTTTTAATGACTTTTTAAAAACTTATAATGTCAAGATATATCATTTGTTTTCATGGAAAATTTGGTTGTGGCAACTAAAGCACGATGAAAGCGTATGGCTCTGTGTAGGCACTGGAAAAATGTGTTTACTTTTTCAATATTTAACCAGTACCACCATTTTTCCTGAGTGTTAACCAGTGTTCTAGTAAAGCAAACCTAGAAGAACGCAGGAAATAGGATGGAAATATAAACCCCTTAAACATGACAAATAAACTACTGTATTTGAAAACCCTGACCACTGCATATGCTTTACTTTACTGGATGTATTAACTTTTTTGTTTTTAGTGTTTGTTGTGTACAAAGCCTTTTTTACAAAACCTTTGTTACAAAGGTTTTGAAATGTTTTATAAAAGGAAAACTATATCATTTACTCCAATACTGTCCTTCTGAGGTACTTTGAGGTATTTACATATGTGCCTGGTTACGCTTCCACATAACCACATTGCAGAGACAAATACTGCAGTTACTGTGCAACCTTTTTTTTTTGTTAGTTTTGACTTGAAAAGAAGAAATGACAAAAAACATTTTGCAAGCAAACCTCACATCAGATTTTGAATTGTTTCATATTAAAGTCATGTTAATGGTACAGTTGATTGTCATGTTCATGAAATATTGTTTTATCTTTTGTCTTGGAATATTACATGTTTAACTCTCATAGTATTATGGCTTTTTAGTCACGACATTATGATTTTTATCAAAATCTCAGGCTGATCATGTACAATTCAACAGTTTTCAGAGGAGGCCAGAAAGTGTCTCCCGTGTGATTTTGATGAATTTGAGAATGAAATGCGTTTTATATTCTACTGTCTATTCTATCATGATCTTCGATTTATAATTTCCCCAGAAATATCTGCTGGGAATTGTAGCCTGTTAGCTATGAAAGATGAACGTAGTTTACAGTACATGTTTACGAGTGTCAGAGTTTTGGCAAAGATCAGTTTTTGTTAAATACTTATCATCAACGTATGAGAGCATTGTATGTTGTATATATCATGTATTTGACATGTTTATACAGTACTATGTTTTGGCTTCTTGTTTTTTTTTTTTTTTTTTTGTTGCAACTGGAGGTAATGTAAGTAGTGTAATGTAATGTAAGAGGGCACCCTTGGGTGAAATCACTGACCCTCTGCTTAACTCCAGCACTAAATAAAAAAAATTAAGGATCATCTGTCCTTTACAAACAAAAACAGAAACAGACATGATTATTTTTAAAATTTTTTTAAACTTACAATAGGGAACAAAGATTCATTATTTACAAACAGCAACCAGTTATATTAATAAGGAATAAAGCATTGTATTCCGAAAATGCACTGTTGGAAAACCAAAACTGTCTGACAAAGCTACTATGGCTGGTTGCACAAAAAGTTAAATCGAACTGAGCTGTTATGTATCAGATGAGCAGCAATGTTGGAAGGAACTGAAGGCTGTTTCCATCAGGCAGCAGGTCTCATGTTGGAGTAGGAGGCAGCGATGGAGTTGTCCAGGTTGTTTGTGTTGTCCTGCGCAGCAGCAGCCAATATGGCCTGAAACAGCATGACCCTCTGCAGCAGATCAGACATGAAGGAGAAATTGTAAACCTGCTGCTCTGCTGAGTCTCTGTTCTTCCTCTGCTGCAGAGTCTGCTCTGCCTCCACATACATTTCCTCACTGAAGTGCTTTCCCCCATTCGCTGCCACCATCTCATCGATCTTCTTGATCAGCTGAACCACTTGAGCTCTGTTCCTCCTTTTCTTGTTGTTGAAGACATGGTACCTGTTACCACACCTGTTTATCACCTCTTGAAGTTTCGGGTGGCCCGTTTGCACATACTGCTGTATGGTTGTGCCCTGCAGCTCATCCCCACGCGTGAACAGAACAATCATGTACTTAGATGCATCAGGTCCAAAGATTTTCTCTAGGGCTTGCACGCAATTTTCTTCTTCTCTGGTGAACCTGCCAATCTGGATAACCAGTAGGAAGGCGTGAGGGCCAGGAGAGGTCACCTGGATGCATTTTGCAATCTCTCTCTTAATGCTTTCTGCACTTTTAGACGTATCCAGAATCCCAGGCGTATCAACCACGTGGATCTTTCGGTGACTTTTGACCCTTTCTTTCTCGCAGCTCTCTGTCACAGACTGCGCACTCGCTGAAGACTCAAAAACGTTTCTGCCCACAATAGTGTTACCAACCGCACTCTTCCCGACTCCGGTTTTCCCAATCATCACAATCCTTAGTGGAGGACCTGCAAAAAGAGATTTATACACTTTATGAATTCCCGATGATGAAAGCATTTTAAGCTGAATCAAAAAAAGTCACATAATTATCACAAGCGTTGACCGCACTATGCTGAAAGGAGCTGATGAATGTTGAGAAACAGCCAACTTCACCTTCAGGGATTGAGTTGCGGATACCCATCTCTCTCTCTACTTGATCTTTTGGGAGAGTGAGCAAAAACCGAGCTCGATATTGGTTTTGTGTGAAGCAGTGTTCAGCCCTCCTCCCACTGGGTGGATCAGCCTTTATTAGTAAGATTCAAGTCTGGCAGGCTTCAAAGCTGATCCAGAGACTCTAGCGAAACCTGCCGCTGTTCTCTACTAACCAGTTAAAATGCTTCCTAACAGATATCCACCAGGTAAGAGGAGCTTATTTCTTTTGCTTTCCAAAAAAGCATTTTTGCAGGCAAAGACCTCTGCTGGCAAGATGTAAATCAGGGATGTTGCATTTACATGTTCAGTATCATAAAACCCTTAGGCCAGATTGAATGTAACAAATTCAATATTTGATATTGGTTCAGACATATAAAAAAATTGCAACACAAAATTACTAAAAATATTTTTGATGGGCATCCTGAGTAGCTAATGTATAATTCAAATTCACATTCATAACAATAATCACTGAATTGAACTATCTTTGTGGCGTTTGCTGCAGTGGACGGCTGATTTTGAACTGGATACTGCTTAAAGCTTACACCAATAATCTTATTTTTATGTGACATAAATTCCCTCTCTGACTTTTTGTACCTTATATTAATCCCTCCAGTATTAGGCAATGTTACTTTGTTTGACGTATATTTACCCAGGTTTTAAATCAGTGCACCGTAGCATTTTGCTGTTGAAATTTAAATTGGACCACGAGTACACAAGTTTTAGCAGGCCAGGTTGCCTCTGTAGCTAAACAGTAGTGCATAACACCACTTTACTTCAAGTTAGAGTGTTGTGTTGCCTGGGAAAATTTTACTCCTAAACTGGAAGTTACAAAGTGAACATGTTGCTACGTATTTGACATATTAATAATATCCCGTACTGTATATAAACCTGTCAATATGTGGCGTCCAACTGAAATTCAATTTTATGCTTTTTTGATGATGAGGGCACCCCCTATCTTTGCTTTAACTACTTGGAATGCTGTTAGTTCTCTATCTACATAAATGGAGAACTTGTCTCCATGCAGCCAATCAAATATTTAATTTAATTTTAAAACTTTATTTACATAACAAAGTTATGTCAGCCTTCTATCATAGACAGGGGGTCACGCTGAATAAAGACCAGCATCAATTTTAATCAAATTTCCACAAGATCTGCAGAAGAAAATGCCAATTAATACGCAGTTCAGTCCACTGCTAATATGTAATTGGGCACCTTGAGATAAACATTTGGTGGCACTAATTCTCCAGTCGGGTGCCACTGAACCATGGCGGAAGAAGAGGGCGAAACAAGATGACATAATTAAAAGAGCACCAGTAAAACCACAAATGAGGAAAAATGATGTGGAAAACATGATTGAAATATGGCATTTCTCTTAGTTTCTCTTATTAATTTGAGGAAGGTTACAGTTTCCTCATCGCTCCACACAGATCTGCCACTTAATGTCTCCTTTTCTACAAACATGGACACGTCTTAAAGGCCTGCTTCCTCATCTTGCTGAATGAACAACCAAATAAATATCTACTAGGGAAAAATGCACTGCTAACATCAGTTTGCAGGCAGTGAATTAGCCAGTCAACCGCAGGACATTACACAGCTTAAAAAATTTACTGCAAATGTCATTTCAGTGAAATTGTATGTGGGTGTGGTCCTTTCTCGTCATTGCCACTGTCCTTTGGATGTTATCTACAGTTTCCTCAAGTTTGTTTACCTTGTCATTGTTCCCCATACCGGGCCTCAGCCTCTACTGTCAATCAAACATGGAAACTGACACGCTCTTTCACTGGCTGATATTAAAACAAGTATATCTGATATTTCCCAACAGATTTAAAAAAACAAAACATTAATGATAAATAATAATATTTAATATTATTCTTACTGCAAAAATGGTAGACTAAATGTGATTTGGAAGAGTACAGACACCGCTGTCTTTGTCAACGACTGGATTCAGAAAACCCTGATTAGATTAACGAGGGTGAAACCTGGGAGAAGGTGAAAGCCAGAAAAACTGCTCTTTTTTCATATTCATCCTGTCTCACCAAAATACAGAGGGCTTCATGACATGTTTGATCTTAACTTGGGCTTATTAACAGATTAGGAAGTCAAATCTATTTTATTTATACAACTCGAAATCACAATTTGTAGATTAAACATAAGACATCCTCTATCCTTAGACCTTTGACTCAGATAAGAAAAACACTCCACAAAAAAACAAAAACAAAACAAAAAGTGAGACTCTAACATTTGAAAGAAGAAATAACAAAATTTCCTCTTACAAATAAAAAGGTGAATTCATAAGCAATAAAATGCACCCTTGCTCAGGTCAATAATCACAGGGGTTTTGCTGCTACAGCCTTAATCACTCTCGTATCACTAGTGGCACATGGTAGCTAATGTTAGCAAAGGTTGGCTAAACATTGCTCTTTAACTGACATTACTGTGTCGGTTCACTGACTTTATCACTTCTCTACCTCTGCTAATCTTGCAGTATGTTTTAGTTTTTATGCTTTTCCCATAATTGTAACTTGTGTCCACAGTTACAGTGAGGTAGGTGTAACTTCTATGCCCTTTATGTCCTGGATCCACACAAACAGAAACCCGCAGCAGGTGATCAACTAGAATCACACAAATGACTTAAATCTCACTTCCTTTAATTCCACCACCAAAGCCACATATCCTCTTCACAACCATCTGGTTAATCAATGGTTTGCCCTTGGCCATCAGCTAGCTTTAGACCTGTAGAGCAGCAAATCAATAGTAAAGATAGCTGGAAGAAGCTCACTGGCAGGTTAACTGACCCCTGTTCTACTGCAATTATATGCAAACTCCACAAAACTAATCCATAATTAATAGATTGTTTATTAAAACATATTACTGTTTTTTCTTCCTACAGCGTATCCTGAAAAGTTATCCATCGCTCTGTTTGGAAGGAGAGTTCAGTTAAAGAACGCCATTGGCAATATGATTCTCGATAATAAAAATGTTTTTGTCACAATATCAAATGACCTTGTTGTGGGAGAGAGCAATTCATTCAGAATCATCAATGCCCCTGATTTCTTTGATGAAGAATATCTGTACCCAGACCAGCAGATTATTGACTTCATGGCAGTTTCTCACCCTGGCCCCAATCTGTTCATACTGGCAATAGATTCAGAAAACACTAAAGAGGAAAATGTCCGACTTCAAATCAGTAAACTTCAGGATACCTTTGGAAAAGAAGTCACAGCACACTTGGTCGTCATGTTACCAGACATCGAAAGCTTCCATTTACTCAGTCATCTGAACGAACTGTTCAACATCCGGCTGGCAATTGCCAATGAAAATCTGGCCAAGGAATGCAAGAAATGGTGCCTGAGCCATCAGCAATTCTTGTATGACTACAAAAATTACAGTCAAGATGTTGTGACACGAAGAAAGGAAGCCTTAGTGAAGAGAAGGTAGAAGTTTAATTACAACATAACAGTTGTGACCATACACATTTGTCTAGACAGTAGAGGTCCTACCCTTCTACAGAGCTAGCTTGTGTTTCTCACTGTATTTTGAGAGCTTCTTTCATCAGACTTTCTGAAAAGCTGAAACATGATCTACTGGTTTAAAATATAATCCAAATTTTAAATAGATTATTTCTGTTTTTTTCTGCACAAATCAAATGGCAAATTGGCAATGATGATGTATCAGGTAAGAGCTCTTTGAGTTTAGGTTTAGACAGTTACAAATGCTTTGTTGACAGTTTTGATTGGTGGAGCTTGTTTGGAGCCGTACATAAATTCTGTAATTTATGTAAAGTGAGTTTAGCTTAAAATACAGCAGTATCATGCTTCATAGTTCCGGAAAGGCCACTTTCAGAAACCTATTATGAAATACATGGATGAACACAAACTAACCCCAAAGCAGGATAGGACTTCTCTCTGTAGCTATCTTCTTGTGATATCTATCAATAATATGATAACTGTTTCAGATGCAACCCTCCGTATCACCATGGGAGAGCAGGTAAGTCTGTGGTTTTTTATTTATTTTCAGTTACATTTGATTATAAAATGTTGTCATGCTAGAGGGGAGATCTGGCCTTTGAAACAGAAAATCATTTCAAGATACTAGCCTGGTTTGAGACGTCAGCAGGAAAAGATACCACACAATGATTATTTGGCTAAATTTGGTCCAACTGTTGGTTCACTGGACTCTGCCACAGCTGTCACACAGCCTCTTTTCATGGACAAAATCTCAAGGTGCAGCCAGTGGGTGGAGGGTCCAACACAGAGACTTCAGGATTGCACCTCTGCTTTTTGCAGATGAAGTGGTCATGTTGGCATCATTTACCTGACCTCAACTGCAAACTGAGACAGATTGCAGCCGAGTGTGAAGCGGATGAGCTGAGAGTCAGCATTTCCAAGTCTGATTCCACTACTCTGGCCTCATGCTCGAAAACAGTAGATTGTTCACTCAGTAATCCTTCACTTGTAGAGTCTCTCTTGGAGGGCATTCAGTGATGCACTCAGTTGCACACACAAAAAGTGACAGGGATACAGTCATTGCGTGAAGAACTACGAAAGAGTTTCCATCTTGCCCTGGGATCTGAATATGAAGAAACAACTTTAAGTGGAAGAATCTTCTATATTTCATCAACGCATTATGGTAGAGGTCGATTTACCTCCTGATTTACCTCCTGTAAATCATCCCGATGAAGATGTTGCTGTTGTTTCATATTTTCATATTCCTTCTCTTGAAGTAGCGACAGCACACCCCTCCATACCTTAGGATCCCCCAGGCCCAGGGGGATGTGGCTTGGGAGGAAGACGTGTGGGTTACATTTTGGGTCCATAGTACCACTAGGGTCCATAGTTCTAAATCTGGTACGATCAAGACTAGCTGTCCATTTAGCCCATAATACAAATTGAAAAAGTAACTGAAAATGGGATGAAACACAGTAGTCAGACATTGAGGCACTAATTTGTTGAGTGAAAAGAGATGAGACGCTGCATGGGGTGGGTCAACATCATCTTTAAAGGTCAAAAAATGACCCTTCACATAGTTTACAAGGATTTTTTTACAACCGCGTATATTTGTTATAAAACACTTGGAGAGCCACTATTCATGTTTGGGTTGAACCTCGGGTGTCAAACATTGCATTAAATACACTATATACTCCCTGGTTCGGCTGTGGAGACAAGAGACCCCACATCCTACAATCTCCTGCAGCTGACTGTTTATTTTTTTAAATGCATCACAGAGCAACAGTGAGCTGTTAAAAAAGTGTAAGGTGTTACTGAAAGCTTTTAAAAAAGGAATGAAGGAATGTATCTTAATAAATAGCAGTAGATATTGTATCCTCACAGGAACTGTCCCCGCTTGTCCGTCCACCTCTCATAATGCAGCAGATGCAGCACTTGAACATCACAATGGTATGCTTTGGGAGAAGCAATACAAACCCATACATCAGAGTTTAATAAGATAAGAACTTAAAAAAAAATGTCCATATTTGTGTCCCTTTGCTAATAATACCTAATTCAGAGTCAAAGCAATTCTGAGATATCCAATCATGTAAGAGTTTCAGCATTTTCTTTTATGTACAGTATCCTTTGATTAAATTATACAGTTAAAAATGTACTGACAAATTTGCTGTAACTGTATCTTCCAGGTAACAGTGCCTGCGTTGTGTTGGACAACATGTTTAACATTGTTTTACTGGGACTAACTGGGACCGGAAAGAGTGCATCTGCAAACAGCATCCTGGCAGCTGGAAACTCCCAGCTGGAGACAAGACAACTTTTTAAATCTGAGCCAAGCTCCATGCCAGTCACCACCCAGTGTGAGGTCAAAATCATGGAGAAGCTATTTGGGATGAACGTGAGAGTGGTTGATACTCCAGACTTTTTTCATGACGAACTCAAAAACTCCCAGGCTCAGGTAGAGGAGTGTAGGAAGTACTGTCAGCCAGGGCAATGCGTAGTGTTACTTGTGATACAGCTTGGCCGGTTCACAGATGTTGAGAGAGGAATATTAGAAAACCTGGAGAAAAAGTTAGGCTGGAGGATCAGGGAGAGCACTATCGTGGTGCTGACTCATGGAGAGGACCTGAAAGGGAGTCTGGAGCATTTTATTGAAGCACATGTTTCCCTCAAGAACATTGTTGAAATGTGTGGTTATCGTCATCATCTATTAAACAACAACTCCAAGGACACTAAGCAAGTCATAGAGCTCATCAAGAAAATTCCAAATTATAAAAAGATTTTCCCAAATTTCACGAAAAAATTCCCAGAGTGTGGGATATGTTAGATTGACTCTATGTGGTCATCAGTGCACTCCAAATTTGCACATGGCAAAGTCCTTTAAAACTGTTCACCAGTGATTTAGCATTGCACTCCAATAACACCTGAGATATGGATTTTACAATTTTGTCGAAGATTCGGATATGATATGTCAGTAGCGGCTTGAGACACTAGCCTCAAGCACAGATGAAAAGTGAGCTACTCCTATTTGGGACTGTCTCGTCCACTGGGTGGGTGACAGTTCGGGGTCGGATGGGTCGGATAACTAGCTGTTCATTTGCAAAACTAAGTGGTTAGTTTTCATCCTTGCAGTCTTTGCTCTTGTAAAGTCAAACGTTATTGTTTGAAAACTAATCTGATAAAGCACAAATCTCACCTATGTGTTGCTTCTTCAAGTAAGTTTTCTGTTGCTGCATGTTCTTAGTCTCATTGCGGTGCCCCCTTAGTCCAGCCAGCAGAAATCATCCACTATTACTGATGGCAATGAGAACCAAAGGTGTAGTGGGTCAAGAAGAGGCAACAATGAGTCCATTACACTCAAAAACAAACTTTAACAACCAACACAAAGTTGAGCTTTATGCTTTTCAAATAGTATTTTTTGGTTTTACAAGGAGAAAAGACGTCAAGGATGAAGAATGACTGGTTTGTTTATGAAACTATGTATGGGACCCTTCAGGACGGTCTCCCATGCAGTGGGAGATAGGCCTGAATCGGGCTATGGAGCAGGCTATAGAGGTCTGGTAAGCTTAACTCTTACTAAAAGATTTATACAACTTTGTTCACATATGTAATAATACTCCCCAAGACCTGTATACAGACTTTGATGTGTAAAATCAATGGAACTCCCCTGGCAAGTACAAGTGCAGTCTTTCAAACTAATATCCACCCCTGGCCACTAATATACAGTATCATAATTATAGTCATTATACTACTTGGACATGTGAAGTGTTTAACAAGTGTTTTTTTGAGGGGTTTTTTATGCTGAAGGATTCATTTATTAAAGTGTCTGAGCAATAATACAGATGTATTTTATAATTAAATAAACCCTCTTAGTGCTTTAGTACAGTATAATGTTATGTTGTTAGCATGACTTTTGGTTATAAGAGTTTGTGTGAATAGTTTATGTGAGCCAATGTAATAAAGTCATCTTGTTAAAATCACCAATAAATGATTTGGTTATCAAAGACATGTTTATTGTTTGCATATTTGTACATCAGAGTTTAGTCTTGAAATCTTTTCCGTTATTAATTTATCAAAGGCAGCCACTTTGGTGTTGTTCAGAGTATGTCCAATCTGATTAGTAACAGACACTTTGTTGGATTGTTATGCAATCTGGCATAATGAAATAATAACAATAGAAGGGGAAAATGCAAATGTGTTTGGAGAAATTCATAGGGTGACCTTTCAGCAAACCAGAGAAAGGATCACTGGTAAAAATGTTACAGGACCAGGTGTAGGACTGAAATTTGGATTGCCTTACTGTTAAGATGGTGATGTCTTCCCTTCAATTCTCTTTTTCTGTTAAAGTGCCTGAACTAAATATGGTATATTATGAATGCTACAAGAAAGGCTGAAAAACAGAATAATATAGCTAAAAGACACTGACCATTTTGCTAGAACCCGCAAAACAATGAAACTTAACCTCTGTGCCAATGAACTACTGACTGCCTTTCTATTCTACAGTCCAAAACTAGATTATTATACCAACCTCCCTGGCTCTTACTAGCCCTGCAAAGAGGAGTAGCCATTAATAAAATAAACTCACTTTTGCTACCCTTTATCCCTGGCCATTTATATATGTAGGATTTCTTTTAAAATTAAATTGTATGTTTCGTTAACACGTAATTATCCCAAAGTACGAGAACGCTCCACTAGTAATCAGCATATATAAGATTAGAGATATATAGGATTTTGGAAATACAATCTTTAGTGTTATTGCTCAGATTTGCTCTCATATTACTCACATCTCCAACTGTTAAAATCACTCTGCAACTTTTTACAGTCTAAGTGAAAATAGTACATGTTTCAGTCTCTTACATCAGTGCTCAAACATTTTTATGTGTACAGTGAAGATGATAGAAGCCTCAACATCAAAGTGTACAGAAAACCCACACAGAGAGATCAATATTTAGTCTTTGATTCTCACCACCGACTGGAGCACAAGCTGGTGGTTATCAGAACCCACCACCACTGGGCTCAGAACGTGCCCACAAGGACAGAGGGGAAGAAGAGGGAGCAAAAACACATAAGAGAAGCACTTAAAACGTGTCATTACCCAAACTAGTTCTTTGTCAAAACCAAAAAAAAAAAAGATACAGAACAGATTGAGGGGAGAAAAACTATGAATGAAACAACACTTACATTGTGGGAGTATTTGAAAAACTCAGGAGGATTTGCAGGATTTGTGCAGTCCAAGCCCAGTAACGCTGTGAGGCAGGAGCTTGTCCGCCCTAAGGACAAAACACCCAGACATAAGCAGAGCAACGGGGTGTACGCAGTTGAATTCAGCGAAAAATAAACAGACCTGTACGTTGGGGAAACAAAACAACCGCTTCACTAGCGCATGGCACAACACAGGAGAGCAAACTCCTCCGTTCAGGACTCAGCAGTCCACCTGCATCTACAGGACAAGGGACGCTCATTTGAGGAAAGCAATTTACACATCTTGGCCAGAGAAGACCAATGATTTGAAAGAGGAGGGAAAGAATCCTTTTTTGTCAATCTGGAACAACCGTCACTAAACAGAGGAAGTGGTCTACGACACCACCTATCAGCCACTTACAATGTAGTCTTGAGATCCCTCCCCAGGTATCTTAACACCGATTCACAAAATGACTCACGTGACCCTAACGACTCACATGATGGCCGGCTGGGTCAACAACTCACACGTGACCCCAACGACTCTAAAGGTGTTAAGAACCCGACAAGAGATTAAACGCCTGGACCTCCCGACCAGTTAGTTAGAACTCAAGAAGCCTTTCGCACGAGAGGCGAAACATCTTCAAGAACCTAAAGCAAGTCCAGCTGCTTTCGTATAGCACCTGGATGACTGAGAATCTTCACAGGCCAGTTATTGCCCGACTGTTTTGCTGCCCCCAGAATTCTGTGACCTGTACTATTAAACTGCATTTGCTCTTACCCCCAGTAACTAAAGGGGTCGATTTTGCTTGTTTAGCATTAGCACAAATGAACAGTACGCACAAGAGCAGAAATTAAGTTATTCATGCAACATTTTTTTTTTTTTAGTTTAATGTATGCAGACGAAGGGCTACTGAACACAGATAGTCTGAAGAAGAAGACAAAGAAAAAGAAAAAGATGACACTTCTACACATTTCCACTACATTCTTTTCCAGAGTTGTCAGTGTCAGTTGTACTTAAGTGAACTGAATGTCTATGTGTGTGTTTATTTCACAATCGGGAGAGAGAAGAGCGGTTCAGCAGGATATTTCACATTGCAATATACTGTTCCTGCTGCTTGTGTAGCTTCAGTGGTAGTAACTCGATTTTAAATTTCTGGTTTCACTAGGATGGCTGGTTGCTGGTAACAACCCCTTTCAGGCCCTGAAAACCTATTTCCTCGATCAGCTTCTCACTATTTAGTGTCCTACATGAACGGACTACTTTGTGATCGGGAGATGAAACAGTGTCAAGTTTTTTGTTTTCTCCGTGCTCTTTTTACCAGTTTCACCAATCACAGTTTCACGACTTTAGAATCAAAATGTGAGGAAAGTTGTTGAGTTTTCTGATCAAACCACACCTACACGGATATGATGAATCAGATTAGCAGAGTTTTTGACTCCTGCTGAATATTAATTTGAACGGTAATTGTTGCATATTTAGTCATGAATATTGAAATTCAGAAGAGAAATAATTATTGAAAACAAAGTTTTCAGGGGCATTAAAGAAAATGTTTAAGATTTTGGGGAGTTAAGCTTATTCTCGTTCTTTCTCAGAGTGAGATGAGGCGATCAATATCAATCTCTATCAAAGTATGGCGCTGGAGTCAAGATGTGGTTAGCTCATCTGAGCATAAAGACTGGAAGCAAGGAGAGACAGCTATACTGGCTATCCCCAAAGTTCAAAGATACACCTACCAACACCTCTAAACGTCACTGATTAACATGTTGCATCTTCTGTAAAAAAAAAAGATTATTTTTTATTTTAGGGGGATTACGTGGAGTGACTTTTTCTTAGCCAACAACAACGTGGTGCAGTGACTCCCCGAAGTGTTGTTGTCCCACTGAGACTCACAATTTCTTAGCCTACCCTACTTTTCTTGACTGTGTACGTGCATTTATTTTTATGAGCTGGGATGTCACAGTGAGATCGTTAGTTATGGGTTATCGGCAGTTAGAGGGACGAAGGCAGCGGGTGCCTGTGAGGTTCTGCTACTTTACCTGCGTGTTTCAGTTTTGTAGACTTTATACTTAGCCTCAACTACAGTTCAGGTGGAAATACTGTACCTTTTCTTCACATTTATCTGGCAGCTTGAGTTACTGGTTACTTTGTAGATTACCATTCTACACTCTGAGATAAATATGGCTAGTTAGCAAAATAAAAATCTCGCATCCTTGCACCAGCTTTAGAAAAAAATGGCCTTCTTTCAGCTCCAAAACAAAAAATAGATTCAGATAAAAAGATGTAGAGAATTTGCCAAACCTGGACAAGAGTTTATTTCCATCCTCTGCTTATGCGAAAGGATGAAAATCCATAAAACCCATTAGGATTTAATCTGTGAAATTAATCTCTAGTATTTGTCTGCCAACGCTTTTAATTTGAAACTTGAGTACAATGCAATGCTTATACTTGAATACTTTCACTAAAGAACGAATGTAAATGGAGGACAGCAGGTTTTTCACTAACCGCCAGGGGGCTACAGAGAGAGCCTGCCAATACGTGGCACGTCATCATTATGTCCCGGAAACAAAGATTGTTTACATAACGTTGAGGGGTCACTCGAGAATATAAAACTCGACCAGTCAGCATTTTCCTTTTTCATGTTTTTTTTTTTTTGTAAATCAAATATTCAATATAACTATATCAAATTCCCTTCTCATGCTACTGTTTTGAAACAAGTAAAATCGCTAACTTGTCTTTTTTTTACCCGAAAACATTATTTATTTTCATTTTATTTTCATTATAAAACTCATTATTAGAGGACCTTTTCAAAACTATGGGAAATCCGCTCATTCGCTTTTTTTTGCTGAGAGTTAATGAGGAGACCGCATCACCAGCCAGCGGCCAGGCGTAGTGACATGCCTGGGCTCTTGTCGTCGCCCTAAAATTGCCAAGCAACCAGCTTCCAGGAAGTCACCATTCCGACTACTGGTAATTAAACAGATAAAGAGCGGAAGTCCCCATACAACCACCATTTATATTTTAGATTGCACTTTGTGTATGGAATGAACAAAGTAAGAGCAGCATATTAAGTGGTGAGCTTTACAGGTGCGGCTTGGTGTATTTTTGGAGCATATTCTAACCCAATGTCTTGCAAGCACAATGAGACGGATGAAGCTCTTGCCAAGCGACCATCATCATCACCACCACCACCACCACCACCCGTTCCCGGCAAGGAACCATGTTCGGCTGCTGAGATAGCTTCGATATAGCTCTTTTAAAATTAATACAACGAATACAGCCCAGCCCAAAAAACACACATATAGCAAAAAAACAAGAAAATACAATAAGAAAAGCTTGGAAAAATAATGATAGTAAAAAAAAAAAAAACAGGAATAAATAAGTAAATAGGTAAATAAAATAAAACAAAAAGGTCCCTCATTCTTGGCCATTTTTACAGATTACTGCTCTCAAATAATGCACAGATAAAAAAAAAAACTGTGTAAGATAGTAAAGGTTAAAGCAGTAACTGGTTTTAATGTTGTGGCCGATCGGCGTATGTAGAGATCAGCCAGATTCATAACCACAAAGGTTTTTTTTATATTATCAAAGAGACAAAGACAGAAGAAAATATGTCTCACTCTTAACACTGAATAAATGGAGAGAGACCCAAAAAGCCAGAAACAACAAGACAGACAGAGAAAGATGTGAAACCGAGTGAAGAAAACAGGAAAAGCAGAGGACAGAAACTAACTTTAAAAGACCAATTATTCTCTTCTCCAACCAATCCAGAAGAGAGAAAGAAAGAAAGAAAAAAAGAAAGAACAGTTTAAGTAAAAGACAAATACATAGAAAGGAAACAAAACAAGAAAAAAGTCGCCAGACAGAGAAAACAAAACGGAAGCCTCTTCACACTGCTGGCACAGACGATCTCTGATGCTGCGTCATCCTTCCGTTCCGGCGCGTCCTGATGCTGCAGGCAGCGTGCGACAGGGCAGCCTGGGCTCCCGAGCTGGCAGCGGCAGCCTGGCGGACAGAGATGGCTGCGTCCACGGAGCGGAGCCGCCGCGGCGGCGGCGGCGGCGGGTTTGCTGGGTGTCCGCGGACGGTGAAGCCTTGTTGGCGGCTCGCGGTGCTCCTGCTCTCCGTGTCCTCTCTGCCGGCGGTCACGGCGCTGGTGGAGGGCCTGTACTGCGGCACGGAGGTCTGCTACGATGTGCTCGGCGTCACCCGGGAGGCCTCCAAAGCGGAGATCGCTCGGGCTTACCGGCAGCTGGCCCGCCGGTACCACCCGGACCGGTTCAGGCCGGGAGAGCCCGGCTTGGAGGGGGAAACCAAGGAGTCCGCACAGAAGAAGTTCCTGCTCGTCGTGACCGCGTACGAGACGTTAAAGGTTGGTCCGAGTCTCGGAGCTTCTGGAAAGTTTACATGAACATTCTTCTTCCAGCAGCCACATGTCTGTCTTTAGAAGATGTTTATGTTCCCAACACCTTCTCCTGCAGGATTCACGAACTGTTGCCTACCGAGTCCAGCTTAGATCTTTCTCCTTCAGAAAATGGACTGATGTTTCATTGTGGTACCATCATACTTATCCCCGTTACTCACAACGGATCTTCTCTCATGACCCACTTCCTCCCATGGTGCTATAGGATCCATTAATTGAGTGGCATATATACATCCATATAACTCATAATTTATCTTTTTGAATGTGCTATGGCACTGCTATTAGTTTTATTCATAGTGCCATTGCCCTCCCATGGTATCTGTATAAAATTCTTACAATGTTCACAAAGTGTCCAGTTTGGCAGAATAAGGATCTGCCGGCTGTTTTCTCCCTCATGGAATATTCCTCTAATGATCCCCTGGCATGTGATTACAGCCTTTTTAATTCTTACACAGTATCCATGTAATAACTTGTGGTGTCTTTATGGTAGCAGTATACTCATCCCTATAACTTATAATGTACCTTTTCTTTTCCTTATTATAAGTTTCGTTACCTCCGCCAAGGAGGTTGTGGTTCCACCCGCGTCTTTTCGTACACAGCAAACATAAAACATGACATTTCATTTGGTTGAAATGAGCACAAATCTCCCGTGAGATGAGATCAGGCTGGTGAGTCCAGAGGAAAATGTGATGACCCTCTGAAGTGAAAGTCCCATGAATAACTTTCATATTATCCAGGATAACTGCAGCTTTGGCGTACATGCAGAAGTCTAGATGACCGTTCGTTTTGGTTTAGTTTCTTTGCCCACTGGGAAAGTGCCACATGGACAGACCAGCAGACGTGGTTCTACAAGAAGATACAGTAATTGCACATGAAGACTGAGACAAGAGCAAACGGTGTGTCTGAGAGAGGTGAAGAAAGCCTGCCTGTATTAACGGAAACATCCCAACTGGAAAAAACATGAAACAGAAGAAAAACTTTAAATAAAAATATATAGTTGTATAAAATAAAAATTAACAGTTTACTAACATTTGAAGAAAAGCTCAGTCTCATTTTTAAAGTGTTTGCTACAGGGGCTGTATTCGCTTCTTTAATCTGCAGAAATAAAAAAAAAAAATGTAAATTACCCAAAAGGTGGTAAACTTTGTGTTTTGTTAGCAATATCAACATCGTGAAATATAAAAATTATTTTGTTTATATTGATGAAACCAGTTTTGGCTGAGCTCCCCCTGTAGACCTTTATTACAGAAACCTTCCAGTATAACAGAAGCATTGTCTTTGTGTGCAGGACGAGGACACTCGGCGGGACTACGACTACATGCTGGACCATCCTGAGGAGTACTACCAGCACTACTACGCCTACTATCGCCGACAGCTCACGCCCAAAGTGGACGTCAGGATCGTCATCCTGGTCACCATCTGTGCCATCTCCATCTTCCAGGTATGACTGCAGCCTCCAACAGGTTCAGAAACTACCAACAGGTTCTACAAATTCCAACTAGCGTGGCAGGACCATAGATAGACCATATGGGTAGTTTTTTTTTTAAGTCAGAAACTGAGGCCTTGGACCCCTGACTTTCTTGACCCCATAAATGGTAACCCTTTCTGGCTATTAAGTATGTAATTTAGAGAATACATTTGGTGATATACTGTATTTCCATTACAGTTAACTGTGTGTATGTGTGTGTGTGTGTGTGTGTGTGTGTGTGTGTGTGTGTGTGTGTGTGTGTGTGTGTGTGTTGTCCGGAAAGCTATTTAAAACGCATCATTGAGACACACTGTTGCATGCTCCTTCATTGCCATGAACACACACACTGACGTTTATTGTGACTCATATACTGTCCTGCTGCCAGAAATGCTCACTAGAGGACCAATCAAGGATTAAACCGCCCCCGTAAATAGTCCCCAACAAATGCTCCTCCTGTTTGAGTAATGTTTACTATAAAATTACAGTGCACATCTGTTGGAGTAAATTATTGAGTCGTTTTAAAAATGAAACTACATATTTGCAGTCTTTTTTTTTTTTTTTTAAGATTTATGTCTTCAGTAGGGACCAATGGGCTTTGGGCTAACAATGACAGACAGGGTAGGTGAGAATGTATCAAAAGATGTACTGACACATTGTTGGTTTCGGTTGTTATGGGATTTGTTAAAATTAAGAAAAATATAGAACAATACCAGTTGTATTCTATAAGGAAGGTTCTGTAAATATTTTATTTTAACAAATCCCATGAAAAAAACAAGAATCAAACAGTGAATATCCAGGTGACATTTGTTTACTTTCAAAACCAAACATGGACAGCCACAGAACTGTGTGATTGTGGATATTTATTTATTATTTATTTTTCAATCTGAGCGTTGTTGCTGACCATGTGCATCCCTTTATGGCCAAAGGTTACCATCTTCTAATGGCTATTTCCAGCATGATAATGCTCCATGTCACAAAGCAAAAGTCGTCTCAAGCTGGTTTCGTGAACACAACAATGAGTGCAGTGAACTTCAGCGGCATCCCCAGTGACCAGATCTGAATCCAGTAGAACACTTTTGGGATATGGCAGAACAGGAGATTGACAGCATGGATGGAAAGCTGACAAAGCTCCAGAAATGATGTGATTCAATCCCATCAACATGGACCAGAGTCTCAGAGGAATTTTTCCAACATCTTGTGGAATCCATGTCACGAAGAAAAGAGGCTGTTTGAGAGCAAAGAGACGCCCTACCCAGTCTTGGTGTTCCTTGTGTTCCTCATAAAGTGCTCACTGAGTGTATATTGCAAAAAGATATACAGCTTCATGAAAAGTGCAGTAAACGGAAAAAAAAGCCTATATCAGTATTTGCTGTGAACACCCTTTGCCTTTAAAACAGTACCAGTTCTCCTCGGTGCATCTGCACAGTTTTTCAAGGTACTTGGCAGGTATGTTGTTCCAAGCATCTTGGAGCACTCCACAGTTCATCTGTACATTTAGGCTGTCTGGGTGCCTTCTGTCTCTTCATGTGATCCCAGACTGACTCTATGATGTTGAGATCAGGGCTCCGTGGGGGCCAGACCATCTGTTGCAGGACTCCTTGTGCTGCTTGTCTCTGAAGACAGTTCTGCATGACTTTGGCTGTGTGTTTGGGGTTGTTGTCATGCTGCAGAATGAATTTGGGACTGGTCAGCCTCCACGATTGTATTGTGTGATGGATAAGAATCTAAACATAGAGTGCCTAAAACTTTATCACAGTACTGTTTTCTTCAGGTAATATTCTTTATTTAACACTGATGCATTCAGGAGTTTGTCTTTTTAAGTAGAAAAGTCAAGATGCATTTATATGCCCCCAGCTAAGCACTGCACTGTATGTGACACGTGAATTAAAAAATGAAACAAAACAAATTTATGAGAATTATCTGCTGAATATGGCAGCCCTTGTATCTGTGTCATGCTGTTCCTCATTGCTCTCCTCTGTTTCTGCCTTTCCATCATTATTAATGACATATGAGGTCCAGTCGCAGTCTGGACTGATAACACCCATAAACAATCTACAAAACACAGTGAAGAGCAGCTTGACCTGATGTCACTCAGCAGAATTTTTAAATTGATATTTTAATCTGATGTGGGTCCCTGGATGTAGCATGGATGATACAGGATGGCAGCAGCACAAACTGTCCAATGAATGAGAGAAAACTCTTGATTTTCTTGGTAATAAGTCAGTGTGAACCCTAACTGGAATAGAACTGACAGTGAATTAGGGTTTGGCGATATGGTTGAAAACATTATAATATTAAGAATATTTTTAGCTATGCTAGCATCATGGCTACAAGGATGGTAACCTCAGTCTGTCGATTGGTTGGTCCAACACTTTGGTCCAGACTGACATATCTCAATAACTATTGGATGGTTTCCATGAAATTCTGTACATTCAGAGAGAGTCCTGCTGGCTTTGGTAATGACCTGACTTTTCCTCTTGGCCCATCATGAGGTTGACATTTTTGGTTTTAAGTGAACTACCTCCATTGATTGCCATGGAATGTGGTCCTCTCTGGATCAATAATAACTTTGATGATCCCCTCAGCTTCCTCTAGCACCATCATCTGGTCAAAATGTGAATCTGTCCAATACTTTGGTTTTTGACTAAAAACATACTAGATACATTGCACATATATCAGTATCAGTGTTTATGTTGGCCGATAAATAGAAACAGTGTCACCATCACCAACAGTTTGTCCATCAAAGAGCACTGACAAGTTTATTTTCACAATGTACAATGGGAAAATATAAAAAATAAATACAAATAAATCAAATAAATCGTTATTAATCAATTATTACTAGAAGCCGATCCATCATTATCAGATTTATTTAACTTCCAATATCAGTATCCATATCAGACTGGTTATAATTCTAACAAAAAAGACTAAAATGGTGAACATGTTAAAAATAATACATCAGCGTGATGGCATTATCATGCCGAACATGTAATCATGCTGGCATTAGCACATAGCTCAAAGCACCACTGCAGATAAGTACAGCCTCACAGAGCTACTGGGATAGCTGTAGACTCTTAGGGCGCTATTTTGGTGGTGGTGCAAAGACCAGCGGAAGCAGCACTCGGATAGTTTGGCAGTTTCCTGGCCTTGAAATTTGCTTTGCGAAGCTGTGTGGTATTTTGGTGTCAAGTGCAGAGCCTGGTGCATCGGTGGGGGGTGGGGGGGTGTTGAGAGGTTCATTCAAATGAGGCAAAAAGAGTTGTTGTCATCGTTGCACAGAAATGACAGAATAATGCTTAAGATGTAAATAAACCATTTTAACTATTCAATCCCCAGCCAGTAGAGGACTTTAAATCAGCATTAAAAAAATTCACATTTATTGTGTTTCAAGCGGGAGCATCAGTAAAGCAGTCTGAATTTGTCTATTAATGAATCGGAGCGATAGTTACAGTATCTCTAGTCCTCTGTGTGAATAGCTTCTCCTTCAGTTCATGAAATCCCTGCAGCATCTGAAGGCAGCAGGACAAATACGTTGGTAAATCTGCAGCGTCTGATTTGAGAAGTGCAACACCAGAGCGCAGTGCTATTACGCACCCGCTCTACTCTGGTTACTTTTCACATACGTATCGCATGGAAATGACACCAGGCTGCTACAAAGTAACCCCATACAATACCACACACATCAGACTGGTCCCTTGTGACTTGGTATTCTATCGTTTCAGTGGGAGATGTCAGATTACAGTGGCCCATTAATTCTATGTGTCATTGCCTCCTTTTCAATTTCATATTTTATTCTTGAATTAAAATACAGTGCAAAACCTGTTGTGTCACATTTTATGGTATGATGTGAGAATTTATGACACGAGATAGAGTAGAAGTGAAACTGAAATAGAATTGGGTTGATGTTGATATATAAAGAGATTCATCAACAACATTTTTATTATTAATTTCGATCATATTGTACAAGTTAAAAATGGCTGTAATTCCTTGACAGTTAATGTGATATTTTTGTTTTCAACCTCTTGAATTAAAGTTGAAAGTCTGCACCTCAATCACATCTTGATGGCTTTGTTTCAAATCCATTGTAGTGGTGTACAGAGGCAGAATTATGAAAATTGCGTCACTGTCCAAATACTTATGTGCCTAACTGTATATCTCTATCACAACGTATAAATGTTAATGATAAATATTTTTATTTTAAAAATGGTAAACAGTACATGAAACCTCTTTTCTCATACTTTTTTATGTTCATCTGCATTATTTTCACTGTGACCAGTTAAAGATTGTGGCCTTAGCGGACGTTTGATTGGTTTCACGAACATCTAGTTAGATGTAATCACTTGTTGTAGATATTCTAAATTGACTCGTGAGATTCAGACTATTATTATGAAGATGACATTAAATTTGGGTAAATCAGAGATGCACTGTGATCGCAATTTGATCAGTTTGGTTAATTTTTAAGCCGTAATCATTATAAAATGGTTCCACTAAGAGTCAATAAATGAACAATGCGTTGTCCTTTTTTCTCTACTGAGCAAAGTGATCTACAGGTGTGAGAAAGAAAAGTTAAAAACCCTCCCGGTCTCTCGTTCAGTACTACAGCTGGCACAGCAGCTACAACGAGGCCATCAACTACCTGGTGACGGTCCCCAAATACCGAATTCAGGCCACGGAGATCGCCAAGCAGCAGGGCCTCCTCAACCGCACCAAGGAGAAAGGCAAAAACCGTCGCTCCAAAGAGGAGATCCGGGAGCAGGAGGAGGAGGTGATCCGTGACATCATCAAAAATAAGATCGACATTAAAGGAGGCTACCAAAAGCCCAACCTGTCAGACATCCTGCTGTGTCAGATTGTGCTGTTCCCCTACTACCTGACCAACTACGTGGCCTGGTACGTCTCCTGGATTTACCGCTTCACCATCTGCAGGGAGGAGTACGGAGAAGAGGAGAAACTCTACATCATCAGGTCAGTTCTTATGGAAACTTTAACTTAGCTACCGTATAGCGTTGTACTACCTGGGTGAATGAGATTGATCTAGACACCTTTTTACGTTTCTTACTTCAGTGTCCTCTCAGTGTCAGGCTATGTCACAGCACGCTGTCTGTGTTTTAACTCTCAGGAGGTACATGAAGATGTCTCAGTCTCAGTTTGACAGTCTGGAAGAAAACACCAGACAGTCCTTCCTGGAGAAACAGCTCTGGAACAAAGAAAACTACGAGGTTTGTGACTTTCAGTTGTCTCTATAAACACCATCTATCTTTTGGGCCTCTTGCATGTAGTCAACCTCTACAGACGGCATCCAAGAAAACCGTTGTGCACAAAACGGCACAACACTGCAAGATTAGCCTTTGCCAAAGAACATGAAAAGAAGAATACTGGCAGCACATTCTTTGTTCAGATCAAACCAAAATTAATTTCTGCAGGATGTTTCAGATTTTATTGAAAGTAGCAAAACAGCGATTTTAAAAAAACAAAAAAAAAAAAAAAAAACAGCAAAGTAGAAGTGATTGGAGGTATTTAGGGAGTTTTTTTTTTACTCAGCTTTTATTTTATTTTTTTCAGGAGAGGCAGGCTGCGTCGACAATATTACGCTGCTTGAAATGTTGGACCGGCCGCTGCCAGTAGATTGCCTCTGTTGCAGCTGTAAAGCGTAGAATGTGCCATTAGCGAGTGTGACCATTCCTCATGTGTGTCTTTCAGGTGTACAGAAAGGAGCAAGAGGAGGAGATGAAGATAAAGATGGCGACCGACCCAAGGATGAAGAGGTACCGCCGCTGGATGAAGAATGAGGGACCGGGTCGGCTGACATTCATTGACGACTGACAGCCGCAAGCTCCGACTGTAACCTACACACCTGCCTCAGTGCCAACATACACGGACAACACACGCCGTGCTGTGTGGAGAAATACCTGTACAGAAAGATTAACTATGCCTGTTTATATAGTGAGAGATATTTTCATAGCGATCAGGCCTCAGAAAGGGTCATAACGAAGTGGAATAAACTGTGAGCTAAGAAATTTGAGTGTTTTTTTTTTTTTTTCAAACCAAGTCCACTTCATTTTTAAATCAAGTTTAATGATTGTTTTAAACTATTATTCTGTCATTTTCTCCAGCTGTTTTTTTTTCTCCTGCTGGTAAAAACAGATTAATGAGTTTTGGTGCCTGAGTTATGCGAAGTAACCAGAAGGCTACCAGTTTGCCACAGCCAACATTACAGTCAAAGTGTCCTTGGGTAAGGCACTGGGCCATTAACCTGCTCACTCTTTATGCTGCTCTAGTGTCAGTTCAATGTCTGAAATCTAAAATGAGTACAGAGTATTTTCATTTACTGCTTTTATGATGAATAAACCAGGGCCAGAGTGTGTTTTTTTTTTTTTATAAAGAACAGGGAAATTTTCGTTAAATCCTCCCGTTCACTTTCTTTCTCACAGCCGGATGAGAGGATGGATTATCAATTTGAACTCTTGTGCATTTAGGCTGTATTTAGCGTCGCTTATCACAAAGACTGGAAGAACAGGGTGCTGTTAGCCTAGCTCCACCAGAGGTAAGAAAGTCCACCTTCAAATAATTCCAAAGCTGTCTAGTTTGCATGTTTTATCTTGTTTATTGAACAGGTGTAAATATAAAAATGTAAAAATAAGAGATATGGCGGCTAGATAGGTAGCTAACAAGATACAAGAAAGCGGCGGTAAGATGAGACATCCAACTTCTCATCTGACTCTGAGGAAGATGACGGTAAGAACACGTCGGCTGTACAAACACAAGGAAGGGAGCAAACTGAGGATGCTGATAACTGGTTTAAACAGATTTTCTCTAGGGATTTTCTGTCTCGTCTGATCTGTGTTGTTGAAGCTTTTTATTTTATCAGACAAAAGTAGAAGCAAAAAAAGACAAGCACATTTCAGATGTTTGTGTAAATCAAAGTCTTTTTGTCCAAATGGAAGCCAAAGTCACAACTGCAAATATCTGTAAATTGTGCAACAGCAGATGTTTATTGCCCAGGGAGTCCGTTACCGTGGTCTCTGCTCCGTCTCTTCAAAGTTCAGGTGACTGCTTACTGTTAAATGCATTTTTGCAACTTGGTTTTACTTAATCTTATTTATTGTTTCACGTTTCAATTGTCTTTTTGTTGACATTTTTGTGCTGAGGTGGCATTAAATTCATACATGCTACAAACAAAAGAAAGTTGTCTTTTGTCTTTCCTAAGAAGTTTGTTTCAGCGGGCCTCAAACCAGTCCTCAGAAGAGCGAGTGTAGTCATAGATTAGTAACCGTGCTTAGGCACAGCAGGCCCATAGCCATTGAGTGCATATTAAAGACCCCTTTGCAAAATCTTGTTTTAACATGAATCGGCTGGAAACATTCCAAAGTCAACCGGAGACAGGTTTCGATTAACGCATGGAGCTAACGCCATCTTAACGAACTAGCTAGCTAGCTACAACTGAAAAAATCTGCCAGCAACCGCTGTCATTTCAGCCAGCTAAATCTGTGGTCACCAGCTAGAAAATGAGCAGCAGTTTTTTTCCCTAGCTCTGTTTGAATCAAGATATGGTTTCAGAAATGTCTAATTTCGAGTGGTAAATGTACCACCCGGAGTGGAAAGCTCGACAGGTGCAGCAACAGTCTCTAAGGAGGGGTGAGGCGTGGTGAAGTCCATTGCTCGTTGAAATTACAGACATACGCTCAACCTTCTTGTAGGCCTAAAGGCCTCAGTGTGCTTCAGACGAAATAATTTATATGAATCGTTTCAAATGTGTCTCAAGGTAAAAATAACTGTAGCTGTCCAGAACGGCCACAGTCAAAGGTGGGATAAAAAGCTGGCCGTCAGAGGGCTGAGACACCATAAGTAAGGTAGATGAATATTTGCTCCGTCTCCCGCCCACTTCTGTTGAAGCCCAACAACAGACAGATTCCAGCCTGGGATTCCCGTTTCGCTGCGATCTACAGCCAGTCACGGCGGAGTCGGACAGTAAAATGTTTAATAAAATACAGTTTAATTAAGAGCCTAATGGATTCTTGTTGTTAGCCCACTGGCCATGCTAGCTCTTGCAGGTTATGTTTACAACCCTAGCCGCACTATTTCCTGTCCACTCCTGCTTTCGGCCGCACCTCCTGAGTCCATGTTGCCTGACAGATTTTGGTTAGACTGTACCATCAAAGGTCACCCTTCTACTTTGAACGAGCAGATGTGCTCTACTGTTTTCACCCCCAGTAATTCCAGTATATCCAATAACTGATGGGGTCTGGCTTCAATCAAGCGAACGGTGATGTGAATGTCAGGTTATTTTAAGTATTAAGTGTTCATGCTGACTCATCCTGAAAAAAGTGTCATGGGAATGAGAAGGCCCACACCTTAGCCTACTAGGCCCAGGCCCCTCCACCAGACAGTTTAGTGCTCTGTTCAACAAACTCTTATTATCAAAAAAATAATTAAATGAAGTCTCTTGGTCTGGTGCATCTGAGTTAGATTTATTGCTTTTAGTTGAAGACACACAATAAACCGAGCTGGTCCTAAGAGCAACTGAACTTGAAAGTGAAAGCACTCATATTTATATCATGTCTCTTATCCTGCCCTTTGTGGGGCTTCCAATCTTACTCCTCTTGGGATCCAATGCTTTTTCTTTTTTATGCACACGTTGCCAGATCTCGTAGATAATGATGTAATAAGGCTCCCCCTATACTACTAGATGTCATAGTTCCAAAACAGTGGTGTGATGTTTCCACAGTGTTGATTAATAAAAAATACTTTAATGATCATTAAACCTGTGAATTATTGTGATTACTGCTCACATGAAGTTACTGAATAGATAAATATTCCCCACAAAAGGAAAGGCAACAAAGGCTTGGTGTGATGCAAGAAAGGTGGGTTTTTAAAAACGTCTCTATTGTTAACGCTTGTTTACTCAGAAACAGCAGTGTGGAACTGTCAAAAGCTTAAGTTCATGTCAGAGTTGACATTAAACTACTGTTTTCCATTCTGCCTGGGGAGACAAACCATTGTGAGCAGTATTTCCTACGGCAGGTAATTCTTCTGTGGTGCACCTCCAATGGGTCAGAGAAGCAGGTAAAGCTGGTGAGTCCTTTATGGTGTCGAAAGACAACTGGACGTCGTCTGTGGTGGTCCATTTAAAAGCCTTTTGAACGCTGAAAATGACATCAGCCTCACCTCGTCCCTGACCACAGCTGGAATTTCATCTCAGGCCTCAGACAAAGATGCATCTTGGGAACACATGACTCTGCTAATTATATTTTTGATAATAAATACCTGAAAGTAGTCCTGAAATGATTAGTCCATCAAGAGAAAATTAATCTACAACATTGATAATTGTTTAATCATTCATTTATCAAACACAATACATTCTCTTGTTCTAGCTTCTCCATAATGTATTTTTCAGTTTTACATCACTGTAAATTGAATATATTATTTAAAACTAAATGACTATTTTTGTTAATGCAATTTGTCCAATTACTCCTAGTCAATTAGTAATTGATTGATCAATATGTTGTTTCACCACTAAATTAATACAATCTTAAGTTGCAGCCATTGTCTTGGTTACTTTTTGGTTATTTCTGTTATTTTGCAGAATTTTTCCCTTTCCCAGCATACAGCACATAAGCAAACAAGCATGCCAGTTATCTTTTATACATGTACATTTTTAGTATATTGTTAACATGTCAATTTTGAACGTGCCTCCCAACGGCCCGTTGGGATCAAGTCAGCTTGTTTGATGTGCAGGGCTGCTTAACCACGTTAAGATGCTGTAGTAAAGCCGAACTTATACTCGGTTTTTCAATATTTGAGAGTATAATTAAAAACACGCCATTTATCAACTTATATTCGTTTTTTCAAACACAAACATTTTTGATCAGGATTTCTCAAGTATTCGGAAACTTGTTTATTCTTTCTGAATGAAATGAAAAGTTCAATATTCATCTTGTGTCTATGTTAGCTTAGAATAAAGACTTGAAACAGGAGGAAACAGCTAGCTCTCCAAATTCAAGCACACACCTACCTTATGTGCAGTTACATGCTGGAACTTATTCTTGGCAAACAATAGTTTGACCATTCATCCAGTCCTTCAGCGTCTCTAGTTACAGGGCTGGTTGCCAGATGCGGTCGATGCACACAGGTTTTTTCTCTGTTCTCTTTTGCATAGACACGAGGTAGTTATTGGTCGATATCTCATTTCACTTGAATAAGCTAATTTCCCAAAATACTGAACCTTTCCTTATGTCTGTTCTTAACGCACCTCCCAACGGGAAGTATAATGAACCCTTCATTGTGTTTGGTGCACAGGGCTGCTTAACCATAGTTTTGAAATTTTGGAGTAGAGCCCGACTGATGCTAAATTCTTTAGGCTGATATTCAAAATTTGATATTTATATTTGTTCGAAAATTACGATAACATACCAGCCAAGGATCCCTTCAATATAGTTATTAAAGAATTGTGACCAAGTTACACCAATCAGCCACAACATTAAAGACAGTTTTAATGTTGTGGCTGATAGGTGTATGTACTGAGGAGGATATTTTACAGCTGAAAAATAAACTTGTCAGTGCTATCAAGATATGCTGTATTTTGCATTTCTTCTCTGAGATATTATTCCATTTTCAATCCACGACCACTGCACGTTGCTGAAGTGCCCTCAAGCAAAACAGCAAACTCCTCCTACCTGCTGACATCAACACAACCGTCTCAGACGTGAAATACCTGAAGGTGAACCATGGTGGAAAGAAAACAAAGCACGCCATGTCAGGTTTTCCAATAACCATAAAAATTATTAACATACATTTTTAAACATACAAAAACAAACAATACAAGGCAGAAGGATGATAGAAGGCCAATGTCATTCCAACATTAACAACAATAATCTGTTTTCATTATAATAGTGAAATGAACTGACTGAATTGGACGTAACCTCGCTGTGACTCCAGTCTTTGTAATGACGCATTATCTCGATAACTAAAATAGTGCCTGCTGAGATGATCACAATCATACTTCTCTTTAAAGAAAAATAAAACATATACACAAGAGCAGAAACCTACAGATCTCTTGAAGAGTTCGTCTTTTTTTTTTTTTTAGTGCGGTTATAATAAGAGCTGTAATCTGCCTCGGCAACTAACTACATCACAGGAAGCACATAGACTGAAGGTTTTACATAAAACACTGTTCTGTGTATTAATTCAGCTGAGCAATCTGATAGGTGAGGGACATATTTCTCCTACAATGCATGGCTCAACAACCCTTTAGTTTTTTTTTTTTGTTTTTTTTTAAATATTATGTATAATTGTTTGGGAGGAAAGTAAAGAACTGCTGCATCTTTACAATAACTGGTAAAGATGCACCAGTTATTGTAGAATTTTAAAAGGTCCAACCTCTAATACTTGAATGATGCTATGACATTGACCTTTACACTGTATTCAAATTGTATATTTCAATCAATTACTTACCCTCAAACTATAAGTGCAAATCAGTACAGAACACAGGTTTATACAAAATGTTCAGTCTTGAGTAAATCCAAATAAAATAAAAAGTACATTTGTGAAAAAGAAATTTAAACCTTCACTGCTTGTTAATCTCTTCAAATACAAAACACAACCTACTGTGTTCTCTCTTACTGCATACATGCTGTGGAACAGACCCGATCATCTTCATGGGCATCTGACAGACACTTGTGTTTTCTACAGACGGCCAGGAGAACATTAGATCTACGCCATGTACACACAATTTCCGTAATCTTTGGGTTTGTGTGTAAATACAAACTGGGATACTTTTGTTTCAGTACTATTATTATCGACCGACACTTTGTAGTAAACTGGAATCACAGGCTTCCAACACTCAATGTCTGAACTTTCTCACGGATACCTTCGAAACTTAAAACTGGACTGTTTCGCAATAGCAGATTTGTTTTTGTCAATTATGGTGACATTAAATGTCCAACACATTCATGAACTGTCCCGGGAATATTCTTCTTATCTCTTCCTCCAAATTTTTAAGGTGCATTAAACCACGTTTTCAGCTCCTTAAATCCTTTGAGTTTCCACGAATTGTGACATTTAGAATCCATCACTGTGTTTGAAGTTCAAATGGAAGAGGAGGAACCAATGAAACTGCAGATCTGGCTGTTTTTCCATCTGTTACAAACTATTTAACATTAAAACAAATTGCCAAGGACAGAAAGCGCTTTGGCCAAGTTTCAGTTTTCTTTCTCCGTCCTTTTACTCTTTCACTGATGATTTAGAAAAGACACCACAAGCAATTCCAAAGGCTTCAGTGAAATCACAAGAAAGCTGTCTGATCTTCTTAAACACCAAACAACTTCACAACAGGAAGGGTTTTGGCAATGATAAAAGCAAAAAGACAAAAATCTGTTTTAACTGCAGATGCCTTTGGGCGAGGATCTGTTGACCTTCTTCATCAATGTTCAGCTGAAGTTGGTGAAATGGAGCCTGTATAAGTAGCACACTGTGATGAAGCAATTTCTCTTGTTTTGATCTGTACAACAAGTGGAACAGAATCCCACTTCAGTCAACCTCCAATTGAACAAAAGGGGGAAAATTAGGTTTTGAGATATTTCCAAATACATTTTTGATATTTTTAATAGCTTCTCTTTTAGAGATGACCATTGGTGCATGACCAAACCAAACAGGCTTGATTGAAGGTTGTTTTTTCTAAAAATTATTATTAAATCGACCTGCAGGTGTCCAAGGCTTTCGACAGTCTCCAACTCTGAGGTTAAACTGGGACCAGTTCCTTCTGCTTCCTGTCTTATGAATCTCAGGTGTATGGAAGTCCACTTCTGCCAGGGGAAATAAAAAGGTGACAGGAATGGCAAACATAAACTTGACTCTTGGCAAGTCAAATGTTTGAAATTATAAATCTATTAAGTTGTTTTAATTTCTGTTTTGTAATTTTAAGTTGTAATGTTGATTTAATATCTGATTATTTTGACTTACCATGAGTATTTTTGTTTTCATCAATTCTAACTATTCATCTGTTATTTTCTTTTCCTGGGCAGAAATGCTCCTCCATACAGTTCTGATGCCAGTCCTTACTGGATGTGACAGATGAGAAGGATTCGAGAATTCATCCACCGAGCTGTTTTGTTTGTTCCTGTCTTCAAGTGTCCCGAAAACAAACAAAAGCTCCTTCTCCATCGTAATAGCAACTGTTTATTTTTCTGGTCCAAGAATTCACCTACTTCTAGCCTTTTTTCTTTTAAGCCCCCTCCAAAACCTTTCCTTCTTCACTGGGATATTTCAGTGGCCAGATTTGTAAGCTGATGTAGGAAACATAATAAAAAATCTCTGAAGACTTTCAGTTTGGTCATGTTCCATGCTGCCATCGACTCCAGAAATTTCACAGGACTCCAGGGATCATCCTCATCTTGTTTCTCTGTTTTCTAACAGAGAAGAGTTGGCTACTATCAGACTTTTCAGTGACATGTTCATTAGCTGAGCCACATATCACCAAGACTGGATGAAATCTGACACTAAAAGTGAATCCAAAGGTTTTGTTTCTTAACGTGTAAGGAGGTCTTGGGAAATCATGACAAGATTCCAAAAGGTCAACAAATGTTTAAAATGTGAGATTCTAAAAATCCTCCGTCTCGCTTCAACTTTCACAATATTTTTGGACAGCTTTCCTCTTTCTCAGAAAGGTATTAAGGGGCTTCAAAAATGTTTAGGACCTTGTAAGGGTAACGTAAAACCACATCCAATCTATTTTTTCTATTTTAAGAGTCTAAGAAGGTCATAGATGAGAGGCTTCAACTTCACTAAGCCCATTCTTGAGAAGTATCTATCCTGTGTTCTTCCACAGCAAGAATTCTTTTTTCCAATTTTTTATTTTTGTGTTTGATGGTATGAGGGACAAGCACTTGATCAAATACTTCCACTGTTTCAACGTGTTGTGTTTCGTTTCTGTCTTGGTGTTCAGGATGCCCACTATGATCCTTTTTACGAAGTTTTGACCAGGTCGTAGACGTAAATGAGGAAGTCGTCGTCAAACTTGATGAAGTAGACAGAGGGTTTGGCCTCCACCTGGTGGATGACCATGCCTGTTCGTTTGCCGCCGTCCTCTTTGGCATATTCAACCTGTTTACCCACTAGGCTGTCCACCACCTCGCCAGGTTCCCTCTCCGTTGGGACACTGTCATCTACAGAGAGACGGAAAGAGAGATGTTACCACTGATCTTAATTATGTTGCCATCTTATTTGGTTTTTATCCTTCTACTAAAACTGATAAAAACAAAGACTCAGATAAAAGGAGGTTTCTGACAGATTTAAAGGTACCATTTTGGAAAATGCTTGTTTGCCATCTAAACAGAGACAAGTGACATCTCTATAAACTAAAAAGTAATGTATCTGTAAGTTGCCGACATTAAATACTATAAAACTGAAAACATAAAAAAGAAAAACTTTATAAAACTTTATAAATAGAAATTAAAATTTTTTTTTTCAATTTTATAGAAAAGCTAACTCCTTCTTGAGTTTGTTAATGAGTAAATGATACAGCAGGGGGACCTTGAAGAAGAAACTGAATGTAATAAATTGCCTAAAATTGTGGCTGTATGTAGCCAATATGTGAAAGAAGCAAGAATTAAATTGTTGAACAATAATTTCTGTTCGATGTAAAACTGTAACAGGAACTTCCCTACACTGTACTTGGGGATTTAGTTTGGTCAGACTGCTTTGGATCCAGGTATTAGACAGTTTAAGTGCCTGTTATGGTTCAGAAATCCCTTTAAGCCCCAAGTTATGCTTACTGGGGGACCAGTCCCAAATGCCAAACATATCCAAGTGCGCATTTTCTGTTGTTACTGTGGGTATAATAACAATCTGTCAAGTTATTTTAAGACACTGGAAGAAAACAAAGGCTCCAGAACTGAAAGAATAGGTTAGTACAAGGGAGGAATTAGCATCTTACAAATGTATACTTAGTAAAATAAGTGTTGGTCAGGAGGAAGGGGTGTCTCCCTGGGACTGATTCTGGGCTTACATTATAGATAGGACTAAATGGAAATCAGTCTCCTCTGTGATTATGTGAACCTGTAGTATGACTCAAGATATATGTATGACATGTTTTCCCTCTTTTGTGTTGGTTTTTTGTTTTTTCCCCTCTGGATGTATTCATTTGTTTATTTCCTCCTAGATTTATGTACTAGAGTCTGCTTCTCAAAAAGTAAAAATGACCCTTGTGTTCCTGTATCCTGGAAACAATAATATATGTATGCCAGGTACCGAGCCTTTAAAAAACTAATAATAACAATTCCAAAAAGAATAATTCATTTAAACATCAGAATTTTCAATAAATCAAAAATTTGATGCAAGACCATTCCAATAATATCGGGTGCATTTACACCTGCCTTTTAAAGTGTATAAAGTAACTGGATATAGTATACTAGATATAATCCAAATGTTCAAGACACATAAAAGGAGCATGTGTGCTCAGGTAGGTTCTTCTTTGAAATCCCCACCTGTTAAAAAAAAAGGGTTGAACAAAGTAACTTCACTCACTGGAGTCAGGCATGATGCGAAGGTCTCCTTCTTTATAGTCATCCAGTAGCTGGTACATATAGAGGACGGGGTCTTTCTCGTAGGTGATGTAGAACCAGGTGGTCATGATGGGAGCCCGGGCCAGCACCATCCCCCTCCACTCCTCCTTTGGACCCTCCTCCGTCTCAAACATGTGCTCCACCGCTTTTCCTATCATGGCGTCTGCCAGACTGACGTCTGTCAGACGAGATTTCGCTGCAGGGATAAAAATAAATATTAATATTAATACATATTAAGAAAAATATATAACCCCTGTTAGCACTCCTGTGAGGCTGATGTCCATTGCCCACCAGAAAACAGAACTAATGGACAGAAAATGCTATACTTCTCTGTCTATCACCTGTCTATCATTACCACTATCTGGACAAGAAATGGTAAATTTGTCCAGAGGGTAGTGCCAGAGAAGTCATGTTGTTAGCTAAATCAAAAGGGTTTATCTGAGCGTTAGCATGTTAGCATGTTATTGTGGTCTACAGAAGTGAATGTATTAGCATTTAGCATGTTATGTTTTGTGGTCAGTGTGATCTACGCTCAGTTCAGTCTTACCCAGTCTGTCAGGGAGCACCTCCAGCCCCTGAACCCTCTCGTCTTTATGAAGCTCCAGACCATAAACACAGTCGAAACCATCATATTTTATCAGATAGAGAGCTGGGTTCACTGGCACCTGTTTGAAAACACATACAATTGAAAACACTTGTTTTTTCTTTTTCTTGTGCCTCTATCCACACATCCTTCCCTCCTTTATTCATATACGGCAACAACATTAGACATTATAGTTTGCTGGAAGTAGGCACCAGTGTAGCAGTGAAGATAAAGCGCTCAGCATAGGTGTATGCAGATAGAATGAGCACCAGATGTTTAAAATGGACTGCCTGTGTTGTTAGATAAGGATCATGGACATATGATTGGACAGTATATGAAAAGTGACTATAAAATAACTTCTGTGCCGGCGTGAACTACTACAAGGTTCCATTAATCCCTCATTCAATCAGTAATTACTCAACTGTTTGATTACCTGGTCAAGTACAGTTCCCTTCCAGACCACATGGCCTCCTCCTTCTTTCCACACGTGCTGGATCCTGCAGCCGACGATGTTGCGCCGAGGCTGCGACAGAACTTTAGTGGTCGGACCCAGACTGCTCTTATGTTTCCTTTACAGTGATATGAAACAACAAGGTCAGCATTATCTGCTGAGATTGTGTTTGTTGTTTGTACTTTGAGCTGCATCTGTTTGATTCCCTTATGTGGGAACAGAAACATTATCTTATATTCTAATCTCATCTTTCCTGCTACAGGATATTTGAGTCAGATTATTCTGGCCATATCAAAATTAATTAGCAGCAAAGCATCCTAACTCACTTATGGGGATTCTTTTTCTTCATCATATTTGCAGAAACACCTGCATGCCCTAAGGAGAAAACAAATCAAAGCACATTTATCAAAACACTGTACAAATTACAACTTTCTGCCAAAAATACAATGGCGGTGGTTTTGTGTGTCCTAGTCAGTTAACTACAGATCCTGGATACTTTATATTACTGCTGACCATTTTTAGAAGCATTTTAATAAAAGTGAAGACCTCTGCACTGTCTCACATAGTACTGCTTTATTTTGTTTGCTGTATGAACAAATATTACTTACAGAAGTTCCACAGTTATATATATATATATATATATATATATATATATATATATATATTGATACATAGATGCTAAATATGACCATTCCCCATTATAAGGATTATTGGTATTTTTGATCTTGCTTTTGACAGTTAGATCTGTTTATGCTTTTTCATATTCCAGAGACTTAAACTTGCTGCTGAGATAATCCATCACATTTAAGGTTTAGTCAGCTTCATTTTTCTGTCAACACTGTTGTGCAGTAAAACTGTTGTGAGCAGCATTTGAAAACTCTTCTTCATCATGTGTTTATGGACCGTACTGTACCAGTGATTTTGCACTTTTGCAGTTCAAGACTCTAAGTTGATTTTCATATAAATGAACTGAAACCAAAGGAAATAAATCAGAAAACTAATACCACCAACAAGGGCTGGCTGCAAGTCACATGTGCGACATGTTGCAAGTCACATGTGCGACATGTTGCAAGTCACATGTGCGACATGTTGATAGCCGTGTGTCCTGGCAGTGAGGGTGACCTCTGACCTGCATCAGCTGTGTCTCTGTGTCCCGGAGTGTTCTTCATTCATCTGGAGGCAGGGAGGCAGCCAGGCTGCCCGGCCACACAGCTACAACACAAACTTGTCCAGGGCTGAAACAACAGAAGGACAAAAACAGAGAATATTGTATCTACTGTGAGGAATAATTCAATCACTACCAGCCGAAAATACCAGATGAAGCCTGGGATCAGATCATCAATAATCTTTACTGATATCTATGGGTGAAAAGCAGGATTTCCAGCAACATCAATAGACCTCATCTAGTGTCTGAAAAACTGCTGACAAGGCTGACAAAGATTGTAATTTTTTCTCCCATTCATGACTGACAGAGGTACAAAAATACAGCTTGATATTCATTATCACGATGATGTTGATTTGTCTAAAGTTTCTGGAAACTGTGCGATACCATTTTCTTATCTTATATACAGTGCCTTCAGAAAGTATCAGACCACTTCATTTTTGCACGCTTTATTGTGTTGTATAATTAGTTTTAAAATGGTAACAATGCCAATTTCTCCCATAAAGCTACACTCAATAATCCATAATGACAACGTGAAAACAGGTTTTTAGAAATTTTTGCAAATTTATTAAAAAAATTCAGAAAATTAAATCTCACAT